>NW_027362087.1:5000-602500 GCF_039654945.1 Dendrobates tinctorius
CCTAACCCTAACCCTAACCCTAACCCTAACCCTAACCCTAACCCTAACCCTAACCCTAACCCTAACCCTAACCCTAACCCTAACCCTAACCCTAACCCTAACCCTAACCCTAACCCTAACCCTAACCCTAACCCTAACCCTAACCCTAACCCTAACCCTAACCCTAACCCTAACCCTAACCCTAACCCTAACCCTAACCCTAACCCTAACCCTAACCCTAACCCTAACCCTAACCCTAACCCTAACCCTAACCCTAACCCTAACCCTAACCCTAACCCTAACCCTAACCCTAACCCTAACCCTAACCCTAACCCTAACCCTAACCCTAACCCTAACCCTAACCCTAACCCTAACCCTAACCCTAACCCTAACCCTAACCCTAACCCTAACCCTAACCCTAACCCTAACCCTAACCCTAACCCTAACCCTAACCCTAACCCTAACCCTAACCCTAACCCTAACCCTAACCCTAACCCTAACCCTAACCCTAACCCTAACCCTAACCCTAACCCTAACCCTAACCCTAACCCTAACCCTAACCCTAACCCTAACCCTAACCCTAACCCTAACCCTAACCCTAACCCTAACCCTAACCCTAACCCTAACCCTAACCCTAACCCTAACCCTAACCCTAACCCTAACCCTAACCCTAACCCTAACCCTAACCCTAACCCTAACCCTAACCCTAACCCTAACCCTAACCCTAACCCTAACCCTAACCCTAACCCTAACCCTAACCCTAACCCTAACCCTAACCCTAACCCTAACCCTAACCCTAACCCTAACCCTAACCCTAACCCTAACCCTAACCCTAACCCTAACCCTAACCCTAACCCTAACCCTAACCCTAACCCTAACCCTAACCCTAACCCTAACCCTAACCCTAACCCTAACCCTAACCCTAACCCTAACCCTAACCCTAACCCTAACCCTAACCCTAACCCTAACCCTAACCCTAACCCTAACCCTAACCCTAACCCTAACCCTAACCCTAACCCTAACCCTAACCCTAACCCTAACCCTAACCCTAACCCTAACCCTAACCCTAACCCTAACCCTAACCCTAACCCTAACCCTAACCCTAACCCTAACCCTAACCCTAACCCTAACCCTAACCCTAACCCTAACCCTAACCCTAACCCTAACCCTAACCCTAACCCTAACCCTAACCCTAACCCTAACCCTAACCCTAACCCTAACCCTAACCCTAACCCTAACCCTAACCCTAACCCTAACCCTAACCCTAACCCTAACCCTAACCCTAACCCTAACCCTAACCCTAACCCTAACCCTAACCCTAACCCTAACCCTAACCCTAACCCTAACCCTAACCCTAACCCTAACCCTAACCCTAACCCTAACCCTAACCCTAACCCTAACCCTAACCCTAACCCTAACCCTAACCCTAACCCTAACCCTAACCCTAACCCTAACCCTAACCCTAACCCTAACCCTAACCCTAACCCTAACCCTAACCCTAACCCTAACCCTAACCCTAACCCTAACCCTAACCCTAACCCTAACCCTAACCCTAACCCTAACCCTAACCCTAACCCTAACCCTAACCCTAACCCTAACCCTAACCCTAACCCTAACCCTAACCCTAACCCTAACCCTAACCCTAACCCTAACCCTAACCCTAACCCTAACCCTAACCCTAACCCTAACCCTAACCCTAACCCTAACCCTAACCCTAACCCTAACCCTAACCCTAACCCTAACCCTAACCCTAACCCTAACCCTAACCCTAACCCTAACCCTAACCCTAACCCTAACCCTAACCCTAACCCTAACCCTAACCCTAACCCTAACCCTAACCCTAACCCTAACCCTAACCCTAACCCTAACCCTAACCCTAACCCTAACCCTAACCCTAACCCTAACCCTAACCCTAACCCTAACCCTAACCCTAACCCTAACCCTAACCCTAACCCTAACCCTAACCCTAACCCTAACCCTAACCCTAACCCTAACCCTAACCCTAACCCTAACCCTAACCCTAACCCTAACCCTAACCCTAACCCTAACCCTAACCCTAACCCTAACCCTAACCCTAACCCTAACCCTAACCCTAACCCTAACCCTAACCCTAACCCTAACCCTAACCCTAACCCTAACCCTAACCCTAACCCTAACCCTAACCCTAACCCTAACCCTAACCCTAACCCTAACCCTAACCCTAACCCTAACCCTAACCCTAACCCTAACCCTAACCCTAACCCTAACCCTAACCCTAACCCTAACCCTAACCCTAACCCTAACCCTAACCCTAACCCTAACCCTAACCCTAACCCTAACCCTAACCCTAACCCTAACCCTAACCCTAACCCTAACCCTAACCCTAACCCTAACCCTAACCCTAACCCTAACCCTAACCCTAACCCTAACCCTAACCCTAACCCTAACCCTAACCCTAACCCTAACCCTAACCCTAACCCTAACCCTAACCCTAACCCTAACCCTAACCCTAACCCTAACCCTAACCCTAACCCTAACCCTAACCCTAACCCTAACCCTAACCCTAACCCTAACCCTAACCCTAACCCTAACCCTAACCCTAACCCTAACCCTAACCCTAACCCTAACCCTAACCCTAACCCTAACCCTAACCCTAACCCTAACCCTAACCCTAACCCTAACCCTAACCCTAACCCTAACCCTAACCCTAACCCTAACCCTAACCCTAACCCTAACCCTAACCCTAACCCTAACCCTAACCCTAACCCTAACCCTAACCCTAACCCTAACCCTAACCCTAACCCTAACCCTAACCCTAACCCTAACCCTAACCCTAACCCTAACCCTAACCCTAACCCTAACCCTAACCCTAACCCTAACCCTAACCCTAACCCTAACCCTAACCCTAACCCTAACCCTAACCCTAACCCTAACCCTAACCCTAACCCTAACCCTAACCCTAACCCTAACCCTAACCCTAACCCTAACCCTAACCCTAACCCTAACCCTAACCCTAACCCTAACCCTAACCCTAACCCTAACCCTAACCCTAACCCTAACCCTAACCCTAACCCTAACCCTAACCCTAACCCTAACCCTAACCCTAACCCTAACCCTAACCCTAACCCTAACCCTAACCCTAACCCTAACCCTAACCCTAACCCTAACCCTAACCCTAACCCTAACCCTAACCCTAACCCTAACCCTAACCCTAACCCTAACCCTAACCCTAACCCTAACCCTAACCCTAACCCTAACCCTAACCCTAACCCTAACCCTAACCCTAACCCTAACCCTAACCCTAACCCTAACCC
The DNA here is from genome assembly GCF_039654945.1 of Dendrobates tinctorius. NCBI lineage: Eukaryota > Metazoa > Chordata > Amphibia > Anura > Dendrobatidae > Dendrobates > Dendrobates tinctorius. Next base: position 8,273 of record NW_027362087.1, read on the forward strand.
TAACCCTAACCCTAACCCTAACCCTAACCCTAACCCTAACCCTAACCCTAACCCTAACCCTAACCCTAACCCTAACCCTAACCCTAACCCTAACCCTAACCCTAACCCTAACCCTAACCCTAACCCTAACCCTAACCCTAACCCTAACCCTAACCCTAACCCTAACCCTAACCCTAACCCTAACCCTAACCCTAACCCTAACCCTAACCCTAACCCTAACCCTAACCCTAACCCTAACCCTAACCCTAACCCTAACCCTAACCCTAACCCTAACCCTAACCCTAACCCTAACCCTAACCCTAACCCTAACCCTAACCCTAACCCTAACCCTAACCCTAACCCTAACCCTAACCCTAACCCTAACCCTAACCCTAACCCTAACCCTAACCCTAACCCTAACCCTAACCCTAACCCTAACCCTAACCCTAACCCTAACCCTAACCCTAACCCTAACCCTAACCCTAACCCTAACCCTAACCCTAACCCTAACCCTAACCCTAACCCTAACCCTAACCCTAACCCTAACCCTAACCCTAACCCTAACCCTAACCCTAACCCTAACCCTAACCCTAACCCTAACCCTAACCCTAACCCTAACCCTAACCCTAACCCTAACCCTAACCCTAACCCTAACCCTAACCCTAACCCTAACCCTAACCCTAACCCTAACCCTAACCCTAACCCTAACCCTAACCCTAACCCTAACCCTAACCCTAACCCTAACCCTAACCCTAACCCTAACCCTAACCCTAACCCTAACCCTAACCCTAACCCTAACCCTAACCCTAACCCTAACCCTAACCCTAACCCTAACCCTAACCCTAACCCTAACCCTAACCCTAACCCTAACCCTAACCCTAACCCTAACCCTAACCCTAACCCTAACCCTAACCCTAACCCTAACCCTAACCCTAACCCTAACCCTAACCCTAACCCTAACCCTAACCCTAACCCTAACCCTAACCCTAACCCTAACCCTAACCCTAACCCTAACCCTAACCCTAACCCTAACCCTAACCCTAACCCTAACCCTAACCCTAACCCTAACCCTAACCCTAACCCTAACCCTAACCCTAACCCTAACCCTAACCCTAACCCTAACCCTAACCCTAACCCTAACCCTAACCCTAACCCTAACCCTAACCCTAACCCTAACCCTAACCCTAACCCTAACCCTAACCCTAACCCTAACCCTAACCCTAACCCTAACCCTAACCCTAACCCTAACCCTAACCCTAACCCTAACCCTAACCCTAACCCTAACCCTAACCCTAACCCTAACCCTAACCCTAACCCTAACCCTAACCCTAACCCTAACCCTAACCCTAACCCTAACCCTAACCCTAACCCTAACCCTAACCCTAACCCTAACCCTAACCCTAACCCTAACCCTAACCCTAACCCTAACCCTAACCCTAACCCTAACCCTAACCCTAACCCTAACCCTAACCCTAACCCTAACCCTAACCCTAACCCTAACCCTAACCCTAACCCTAACCCTAACCCTAACCCTAACCCTAACCCTAACCCTAACCCTAACCCTAACCCTAACCCTAACCCTAACCCTAACCCTAACCCTAACCCTAACCCTAACCCTAACCCTAACCCTAACCCTAACCCTAACCCTAACCCTAACCCTAACCCTAACCCTAACCCTAACCCTAACCCTAACCCTAACCCTAACCCTAACCCTAACCCTAACCCTAACCCTAACCCTAACCCTAACCCTAACCCTAACCCTAACCCTAACCCTAACCCTAACCCTAACCCTAACCCTAACCCTAACCCTAACCCTAACCCTAACCCTAACCCTAACCCTAACCCTAACCCTAACCCTAACCCTAACCCTAACCCTAACCCTAACCCTAACCCTAACCCTAACCCTAACCCTAACCCTAACCCTAACCCTAACCCTAACCCTAACCCTAACCCTAACCCTAACCCTAACCCTAACCCTAACCCTAACCCTAACCCTAACCCTAACCCTAACCCTAACCCTAACCCTAACCCTAACCCTAACCCTAACCCTAACCCTAACCCTAACCCTAACCCTAACCCTAACCCTAACCCTAACCCTAACCCTAACCCTAACCCTAACCCTAACCCTAACCCTAACCCTAACCCTAACCCTAACCCTAACCCTAACCCTAACCCTAACCCTAACCCTAACCCTAACCCTAACCCTAACCCTAACCCTAACCCTAACCCTAACCCTAACCCTAACCCTAACCCTAACCCTAACCCTAACCCTAACCCTAACCCTAACCCTAACCCTAACCCTAACCCTAACCCTAACCCTAACCCTAACCCTAACCCTAACCCTAACCCTAACCCTAACCCTAACCCTAACCCTAACCCTAACCCTAACCCTAACCCTAACCCTAACCCTAACCCTAACCCTAACCCTAACCCTAACCCTAACCCTAACCCTAACCCTAACCCTAACCCTAACCCTAACCCTAACCCTAACCCTAACCCTAACCCTAACCCTAACCCTAACCCTAACCCTAACCCTAACCCTAACCCTAACCCTAACCCTAACCCTAACCCTAACCCTAACCCTAACCCTAACCCTAACCCTAACCCTAACCCTAACCCTAACCCTAACCCTAACCCTAACCCTAACCCTAACCCTAACCCTAACCCTAACCCTAACCCTAACCCTAACCCTAACCCTAACCCTAACCCTAACCCTAACCCTAACCCTAACCCTAACCCTAACCCTAACCCTAACCCTAACCCTAACCCTAACCCTAACCCTAACCCTAACCCTAACCCTAACCCTAACCCTAACCCTAACCCTAACCCTAACCCTAACCCTAACCCTAACCCTAACCCTAACCCTAACCCTAACCCTAACCCTAACCCTAACCCTAACCCTAACCCTAACCCTAACCCTAACCCTAACCCTAACCCTAACCCTAACCCTAACCCTAACCCTAACCCTAACCCTAACCCTAACCCTAACCCTAACCCTAACCCTAACCCTAACCCTAACCCTAACCCTAACCCTAACCCTAACCCTAACCCTAACCCTAACCCTAACCCTAACCCTAACCCTAACCCTAACCCTAACCCTAACCCTAACCCTAACCCTAACCCTAACCCTAACCCTAACCCTAACCCTAACCCTAACCCTAACCCTAACCCTAACCCTAACCCTAACCCTAACCCTAACCCTAACCCTAACCCTAACCCTAACCCTAACCCTAACCCTAACCCTAACCCTAACCCTAACCCTAACCCTAACCCTAACCCTAACCCTAACCCTAACCCTAACCCTAACCCTAACCCTAACCCTAACCCTAACCCTAACCCTAACCCTAACCCTAACCCTAACCCTAACCCTAACCCTAACCCTAACCCTAACCCTAACCCTAACCCTAACCCTAACCCTAACCCTAACCCTAACCCTAACCCTAACCCTAACCCTAACCCTAACCCTAACCCTAACCCTAACCCTAACCCTAACCCTAACCCTAACCCTAACCCTAACCCTAACCCTAACCCTAACCCTAACCCTAACCCTAACCCTAACCCTAACCCTAACCCTAACCCTAACCCTAACCCTAACCCTAACCCTAACCCTAACCCTAACCCTAACCCTAACCCTAACCCTAACCCTAACCCTAACCCTAACCCTAACCCTAACCCTAACCCTAACCCTAACCCTAACCCTAACCCTAACCCTAACCCTAACCCTAACCCTAACCCTAACCCTAACCCTAACCCTAACCCTAACCCTAACCCTAACCCTAACCCTAACCCTAACCCTAACCCTAACCCTAACCCTAACCCTAACCCTAACCCTAACCCTAACCCTAACCCTAACCCTAACCCTAACCCTAACCCTAACCCTAACCCTAACCCTAACCCTAACCCTAACCCTAACCCTAACCCTAACCCTAACCCTAACCCTAACCCTAACCCTAACCCTAACCCTAACCCTAACCCTAACCCTAACCCTAACCCTAACCCTAACCCTAACCCTAACCCTAACCCTAACCCTAACCCTAACCCTAACCCTAACCCTAACCCTAACCCTAACCCTAACCCTAACCCTAACCCTAACCCTAACCCTAACCCTAACCCTAACCCTAACCCTAACCCTAACCCTAACCCTAACCCTAACCCTAACCCTAACCCTAACCCTAACCCTAACCCTAACCCTAACCCTAACCCTAACCCTAACCCTAACCCTAACCCTAACCCTAACCCTAACCCTAACCCTAACCCTAACCCTAACCCTAACCCTAACCCTAACCCTAACCCTAACCCTAACCCTAACCCTAACCCTAACCCTAACCCTAACCCTAACCCTAACCCTAACCCTAACCCTAACCCTAACCCTAACCCTAACCCTAACCCTAACCCTAACCCTAACCCTAACCCTAACCCTAACCCTAACCCTAACCCTAACCCTAACCCTAACCCTAACCCTAACCCTAACCCTAACCCTAACCCTAACCCTAACCCTAACCCTAACCCTAACCCTAACCCTAACCCTAACCCTAACCCTAACCCTAACCCTAACCCTAACCCTAACCCTAACCCTAACCCTAACCCTAACCCTAACCCTAACCCTAACCCTAACCCTAACCCTAACCCTAACCCTAACCCTAACCCTAACCCTAACCCTAACCCTAACCCTAACCCTAACCCTAACCCTAACCCTAACCCTAACCCTAACCCTAACCCTAACCCTAACCCTAACCCTAACCCTAACCCTAACCCTAACCCTAACCCTAACCCTAACCCTAACCCTAACCCTAACCCTAACCCTAACCCTAACCCTAACCCTAACCCTAACCCTAACCCTAACCCTAACCCTAACCCTAACCCTAACCCTAACCCTAACCCTAACCCTAACCCTAACCCTAACCCTAACCCTAACCCTAACCCTAACCCTAACCCTAACCCTAACCCTAACCCTAACCCTAACCCTAACCCTAACCCTAACCCTAACCCTAACCCTAACCCTAACCCTAACCCTAACCCTAACCCTAACCCTAACCCTAACCCTAACCCTAACCCTAACCCTAACCCTAACCCTAACCCTAACCCTAACCCTAACCCTAACCCTAACCCTAACCCTAACCCTAACCCTAACCCTAACCCTAACCCTAACCCTAACCCTAACCCTAACCCTAACCCTAACCCTAACCCTAACCCTAACCCTAACCCTAACCCTAACCCTAACCCTAACCCTAACCCTAACCCTAACCCTAACCCTAACCCTAACCCTAACCCTAACCCTAACCCTAACCCTAACCCTAACCCTAACCCTAACCCTAACCCTAACCCTAACCCTAACCCTAACCCTAACCCTAACCCTAACCCTAACCCTAACCCTAACCCTAACCCTAACCCTAACCCTAACCCTAACCCTAACCCTAACCCTAACCCTAACCCTAACCCTAACCCTAACCCTAACCCTAACCCTAACCCTAACCCTAACCCTAACCCTAACCCTAACCCTAACCCTAACCCTAACCCTAACCCTAACCCTAACCCTAACCCTAACCCTAACCCTAACCCTAACCCTAACCCTAACCCTAACCCTAACCCTAACCCTAACCCTAACCCTAACCCTAACCCTAACCCTAACCCTAACCCTAACCCTAACCCTAACCCTAACCCTAACCCTAACCCTAACCCTAACCCTAACCCTAACCCTAACCCTAACCCTAACCCTAACCCTAACCCTAACCCTAACCCTAACCCTAACCCTAACCCTAACCCTAACCCTAACCCTAACCCTAACCCTAACCCTAACCCTAACCCTAACCCTAACCCTAACCCTAACCCTAACCCTAACCCTAACCCTAACCCTAACCCTAACCCTAACCCTAACCCTAACCCTAACCCTAACCCTAACCCTAACCCTAACCCTAACCCTAACCCTAACCCTAACCCTAACCCTAACCCTAACCCTAACCCTAACCCTAACCCTAACCCTAACCCTAACCCTAACCCTAACCCTAACCCTAACCCTAACCCTAACCCTAACCCTAACCCTAACCCTAACCCTAACCCTAACCCTAACCCTAACCCTAACCCTAACCCTAACCCTAACCCTAACCCTAACCCTAACCCTAACCCTAACCCTAACCCTAACCCTAACCCTAACCCTAACCCTAACCCTAACCCTAACCCTAACCCTAACCCTAACCCTAACCCTAACCCTAACCCTAACCCTAACCCTAACCCTAACCCTAACCCTAACCCTAACCCTAACCCTAACCCTAACCCTAACCCTAACCCTAACCCTAACCCTAACCCTAACCCTAACCCTAACCCTAACCCTAACCCTAACCCTAACCCTAACCCTAACCCTAACCCTAACCCTAACCCTAACCCTAACCCTAACCCTAACCCTAACCCTAACCCTAACCCTAACCCTAACCCTAACCCTAACCCTAACCCTAACCCTAACCCTAACCCTAACCCTAACCCTAACCCTAACCCTAACCCTAACCCTAACCCTAACCCTAACCCTAACCCTAACCCTAACCCTAACCCTAACCCTAACCCTAACCCTAACCCTAACCCTAACCCTAACCCTAAGGTACCCTAACCCTAACCCTAACCCTAACCCTAACCCTAACCCTAACCCTAACCCTAACCCTAACCCTAACCCTAACCCTAACCCTAACCCTAACCCTAACCCTAACCCTAACCCTAAGGTACCCTAACCCTAACCCTAACCCTAACCCTAACCCTAACCCTAACCCTAACCCTAACCCTAACCCTAACCCTAACCCTAACCCTAACCCTAACCCTAACCCTAACCCTAACCCTAACCCTAAGGTACCCTAACCCTAACCCTAACCCTAAAACCCTAACCCTAACCCTAACCCTAACCCTAACCCTAACCCTAACCCTAACCCTAACCCTAACCCTAACCCTAACCCTAACCCTAACCCTAACCCTAACCCTAACCCTAACCCTAACCCTAACCCTAACCCTAACCCTAACCCTAACCCTAACCCTAACCCTAACCCTAACCCTAACCCTAACCCTAACCCTAACCCTAACCCTAACCCTAACCCTAACCCTAACCCTAACCCTAACCCTAACCCTAACCCTAACCCTAACCCTAACCCTAACCCTAACCCTAACCCTAACCCTAACCCTAACCCTAACCCTAACCCTAACCCTAAGGTACCCTAACCCTAACCCTAACCCTAACCCTAACCCTAACCCTAACCCTAACCCTAACCCTAACCCTAACCCTAACCCTAACCCTAACCCTAACCCTAACCCTAACCCTAACCCTAACCCTAACCCTAACCCTAACCCTAACCCTAACCCTAACCCTAGCCCTAACCCTAGCCCTAACCCTAACCCTAACCCTAACCCTAACCCTAACCCTAACCCTAACCCTAACCCTAACCCTAACCCAGGACTTAGTGGAAAGGAGTCCCCGAAGCAGGCTACAGCTGTCTGCCGTACAAGTAACATAACATAGTAATATAGTTTTGAAGGCTGAAGGAAGACCTTATGTCCATCTAGTTCAGCCTATTTTTAGTGCAGCTGTTCTGCATTGTTGATCCTGGGGAAGGCAAAAAACCCACAGAGAAGAAGCCAATTTTCTCCATAGGGAAAAAAATTCCTTCCCCTAAGCTGGTTAAACCATCTACCTATAATATTATGTTATTCGTAACCTTCTATACTGTTACTCACAAGAAAAGCCTCCATTCCTTTCTTAAATTCATTCAGTGAGTTGGCCATCACCACTTCCTCAGGAAAAGAATTCCAGAGCCTCACTGCTCTTACCGTGAAGAACCCTCTTCTATGCTGGTGCAGAAATTGTCTTTCCTCCAAACGAAGAGAATGCCCCCTTGTTCTTGTCACAGTCCTTGGTACAAACAGTTCATTGGAGAGATCTCTGTATTGCCCTCTGATATACTTGTACATATATATTAAGTCTCCCCTAAGTCTTCTCTTTTCTAGAGTAAATAGACCTAATTTTGATAACCTTTCTTGGTATTGCAGTGAACCAACTCCATTTATCATTTTAATAGCCCGCCTTTGAACCCTTTCAAGTTCAGTAATGTCTTTCTTGAGCACCGGCGTCCAAAATTGCACACAATACACCAAATGTGGTCTGACGAGTGATTTGTACTGAGGGAGAATAATGTTTTCATCTCGTGTCCCCAGAGCTCTTCTAATGCATCCCATGACCCTATTTGCTTTGGTGGCAGCTGCCTGACACTGGGCACTCCAATTTAGCTTCTTATTGACTAAGATTCCTAAGTCTTTTTCCATGTCTGATTTCTCCAGCAGTTTCCCATTTAGTAAGTAATTATAGCATCTGTTTCTCCTTCCCATGTGCAGAACCTTACACTTATCTGTGTTAAACCTCATTTGCCATTTTTCAGCCCAATTCTCCAATTTACTCAAATCTGTCTGTAGTTGCAAACTGTCCTCCTTTGTGTTAACTACCTTACATAGTTTTGTATCATCTGCAAATACTGATATTTTACTGGGTAAGCCATCCACTAGATCATTAATAAATATATTACATAGTAGAGGGCCCAATACAGAACCCTGTGGTACCCCACTGGTAACTCTGGCCCAATCTGAGTATGCACCATTAATAACCACTCTTTGTTTTCTATCACTAAGCCAGCTACCTACCCATCTACACACATTTTCCCCAAGCCCAAGCTTTCTCATCTTACTTACCAATCTTTTATGTGGGACAGTGTCACATGCTTTAGAGAAGTCGAGATAAATGACATCCAATGATTCTCCTGGGTCCATTTGAGAGCTTACGTCCTCATAGAAGCTGATCAGGTTAGTGTGACAGGAGCGATCCTTCATAAATCCATGTTGATATAGAGTTAAACATTTATTAACATTGAGATATTCCATAATGGTGTCCCTTAGAAACCCTTCAAAAATGTTACCCACAACAGATGTTAAGCTTACCGGCCTATAGTTTCCAGGTTCCCTTTTACACCCCTTTTTGAATTTTGGTACCACATATGCTTGCCGCCAATCAAAAGGAACAGACCCTGTTTCTATAGAGTCTTTAAATATAAGGAATAGAGGCCTGTCTATCACATTACTTAACTCCCTTAATACCCGAGGGTGAATGCCATCAGTGCCTGGTGATTTGTCAATTTTAATCTTACTAAGGCGGTCCTGCACTTCTTCCTGGGTTAGGCAGGTAATACTTAATGGGGAGTTTACATTATCACTCTGCATTTCCCCTGGCAAATCCTTTTCCTGTGTGAACACTGTTGAGAAAAAAGCATTTAAAACATTTGCTTTTCCCATATCGCTCTCTATGATTTCACCCTCATTGTTCTTTAAAGGGCCGACACCATCAATTCAGTGGCGTAGCGTGGGGGGGCTGGGGGGGCGGTCCGCCCTAGGTGGCAAGTATGTGGGGGCGGCGCCGCGTGGCAGCAGCAGTTCCTCTTCTCTCCTCTGCCGTGGAAGAAGCGCGGACTCCGCGGAGGCACAGTGCAGGCGCAGCTCAGCCTCAGGCGCTTTCTACCTTGCTCTGCTGAACTCGGACTCGGAGCCCCGGCTGCTGTCCGCTCCTGAGCCGGTGCTGGGCGCACTCAGGTGAACGCCCATCCGCTCCTGGAGCCTGGACGTCGGAGGAGGTGTTGGCCGCGGGTCGGAGCTGCCCGAAGAACACGTGGCTGCTGAGCTGAGGTGACGCAGGAGCAGATCCCGGGACACAGGAGCCGGTGAGTGAGGGGGACGGCGGGAAGCGCTGCCCAGCCTGCCCGGGATATCTGTGAGGGCCCTGAGGGGAGACACTCAGACTGTGACACCTGCTGTGAGGGCCCTGAGGAGAGACACTCAGACTGTGACACCTGCTGTGAGGGCCCTGAGGGGAGACACTCAGACTGTGACACCTGCTGTGGGGGCCCTGAGGGGAGACACTCAGACTGTCTGTGACACCTGCTGTGGGGGCCCTGAGGGGAGACACTCAGACTGTGACACCTGCTGTGGGGGCCCTGAGGGGAGACACTCAGACTGTGACACCTGCTGTGGGGGCCCTGAGGGGAGACACTCAGACTGTGACACCTGCTGTGGGGGCCCTGAGGGGAGACACTCAGACTGTGACACCTGCTGTGGGGGCCCTGAGGGGAGACACTCAGACTGTGACACCTGCTGTGAGGGCCCTGAGGGGAGACACTCAGACTGTCTGTAACACCTGCTGTGGGGGCCCTGAGGGGAGACACTCAGACTGTGACACCTGCTGTGAGGGCCCTGAGGGGAGACACTCAGACTGTGACACCTGCTGTGGGGGCCCTGAGGGGAGACACTCAGACTGTGACACCTGCTGTTGGGGCCCTGAGGGGAGACACTCAGACTGTGACACCTGCTGTGGGGGCCCTGAGGGGAGACACTCAGACTGTGACACCTGCTGTGAGGGCCCTGAGGGGAGACACTCAGACTGTGACACCTGCTGTGGGGGCCCTGAGGGGAGACACTCAGACTGTGACACCTGCTGTGGGGGCCCTGAGGAGAGACACTCAGACTGTGACACCTGCTGTGAGGGCCCTGAGGGGAGACACTCAGACTGTAACACCTGCTGTGAGGGCCCTGAGGGGAGACACTCAGACTGTGACACCTGCTGTGAGGGCCCTGAGGGGAGACACTCAGACTGTGACACCTGCTGTGGGGGCCCTGAGGGGAGACACTCAGACTGTGACACCTGCTGTGGGGGCCCTGAGGGGAGACACTCAGACTGTGACACCTGCTGTGGGGGCCCTGAGGGGAGACACTCAGACTGTGACACCTGCTGTGAGGGCCCTGAGGGGAGACACTCAGACTGTGACACCTGCTGTGGGGGCCCTGAGGGGAGACACTCAGACTGTGACACCTGCTGTGGGGGCCCTGAGGGGAGACACTCAGACTGTGATACCTGCCACACCGGCTGTATTATACACCGGGGTCCGTCAACCCCAAATGTTCTGCTTTGTGTGGTCGGATCAGTTACTCATTTACTTTTTCTGGTTGCTCCAATGCTGACACTAAGGCCTTGAGTCCTGGAGATTGGCGTCTTCTACTCCAGCTGTAATGTAGTCAGCGCTGGATACAAACGCCTCGAGAGCAGATATCAGCGTCCTAAAAAAATGCCACAACTTTTCAACTGCTCTGGACTCCACCGGTCACGTACGCGGCACGCCTGTCATATTCGCCAGTCAAGTATGCCAGTCATGTAGGCCCATCATGAAAGACAGTCATGAATGCCAGTCATGTATGCCAGTCATGTACACCTGTCATTTATGCCAGTCATGTGCACAATGTATGTACGCCAGTCAGGTAAGGTAAGCCAGTCATTTACGCAAGTCATGTATGCCAATCATTTATGTCAGTCTTGTAAGCCAGTTATGTAACCCAGTCATGTACGCGAGTCATGTATGCAAGTCATGGAGGGCAGTCATTTACGCCAGTCATGTACGGCACCAGTGAGCCTTTTATAGAAGCTATGTACACCTGTATACACCTCTGGAAGCCACCTATCGAAGCTATATACAAGTATACACCCCTGGGAACACCTATATATGCTATATACCCATATATAAGTCTAGAAATTTAGAAATAATAACAGAAGAGTTAGTAGCAGACTAAAAATTAGATCTTTGAGTGTAGTGTGGGCTCTTCGGATGCTTCCGGATTATCAACGACCAAAGGGGCAGCAAATTTTTCGACCGCCCCGGGCGCCACAAACAGTTGCTACGCCACTGCATCAATTTTAATCATTTTACTGTTTATATAATTATAGAATAGTTTGGGGTTTGTTTTACTTTCCTTAGCAATGAGTCTCTCAGTTTTCACTTTTGCTAAATGTATTTGTTTTTTTACACATTTTATTTTTTTCTCTATAACTTTTTAATGCTTCTTCATTGCCTTCTTGTTTTAGCTTCCTAAATGCCTTGTTCTTGTTATTTATTGCCCTTTTTACACCCTTATTTGGCCACATTGGTGTTCTCCTGTTCCTAGCCCTTTTATTTCTGTACGGTATGGCTAGCTCGCAGTGGATGTGTAAAACCGATTTAAATATTTCCCATTTGTTTTCTGTGCTCCTATTTTTGAGGACATTGTCCCAATCAATTCAGTGAAGGTCCTCTCTAAGCTGATCAAACTTTGCTTTCCTGAAATTCAGCGTTTTTGTAACCCCCTTCCAGGGCACCTTACTGAAGGACAAGTGGAATGGTATTATATTGTGGTCACTGTTCCCTAGGTGCCCATAGACTCGGACTTCTGTTATTCTATCTGGCCTGTTGCTTAAAATTAAGTCCAGAAGGGCCGTCCCTCTAGTTGGGTCCTGCACAAGTGGTGACAGATAATTATTCTTGGTCATTGACAGAAATTGGTTTCCTTTCTGAGATACGCAGGTTTCAGGTTCCCAGTCTATGTCGGGGTAGTTGAAGTTCCCCATAATAATCACCTCACTGTGATTTGCTGCTTTGTCTAATTGTTTCAATAATACATTTTCAGTGAGGATTTTACTTTTCCCTCCTTGTATCTCCACCCATAGAGACTCCACCTCTTCATTTCCCTCTTGTATATCTTCTCTTAGTGTGGGCTTTATAGTGGACTTTATATATAGACAGACTCCACCCCCTTTCCTTTTTTTACGATCCCTCCTAAACAAGTCATATCCTTGCAAGTTAGCCGCCCAGTCATAGCTGTCATCTAACCATGTCTCAGTTATTCCTACTATGTCGTATTTTTCCTCATATATTGCCAACTCCAGATCTTCAATCTTATTGGTCAGGCTTCTTGCGTTGGTCAGCATGCAGGAAAGAAGTTTTGCTTCCTTTTTCTTAGCTTCCTTCTGAGTACCCTATCTTGGGTCCTCTGTACCACATCTAGTAGCCTTGATTAGTTTGTCCTTCTGCTGCATGTTCTTGTCTGCTGTTTTTCCTCCCATCCCCTCTTCTTCTAGTTTAAAGCCCTCCTGATGAGTGTGGCAAGTCTTCTGGAGAATGTGTGTTTCCCAGGTTTTGTGAGATGTATCCCATCTCTTGCGAGAAGTCCATCGTAGAGGTAATTCACGCCATGGTCCAAGAATCCAAATCCTTGCTGCCTGCACCACAGTCATAGCCAGTTGTTCACCTCTAGTATCCTATTCCATCTTCTGATGCCATGGCCATTGACTGGGAGGATTGATGAGAAAACAACCTGTACGTTCCGTTTCTTTATTTTCTTCCCCAGAATTTCAAAGTCTTCGCAGATAGTTGGTAGGTCATTTTTTGCCGTGTCGTTTGTGCCTACATGTATCAGTAGGAAAGGGTAGTCGTCCTTGGATTTGAGGATAGTTGGTATCCTGTTGGCCACATCCTTGATTTTTGCTCCTGGGAGGCAGCATACTTCTCGTGCGGTTATGTCCGGCCTGCAGATAGTTGCCTCCGTGCCTCTTAGTAGTGAGTCGCCCATAACTACCACTCTTCTTTTCTTTCTGGACACACTGCTTGTTGCTCGTGAGTGTTTTTGAGTGTCATTTGTTTCCGCTTTTGTTGACAGAGTAACTTTTGTTGATAGTGTGTCTTCTCTTGTAGATACGGTATCATCCTGAGCTGTGCCATTTTCGTTCTTCAGCATGAGGGCTTCATATTGGTTACTAAGCTGTGTGGGTGGTGATGACCACTTGATCAGTTTGCTTCATTTCGTCACATGGCTTCACTTTTCAGCCTCTGTATGTGCTCTGAAGCTTTTCTCACTTTCCAAATCCTGAATGGTTGCTTCTGCTTCATCCAAGAAGTCCTCATGTTCTTTAATTACCTTCAATGTTGCTATTCTTTCTTCCAGTCCCTGCACCTTTTCCTCTAAGAGGGCAACAAGTTTGCACTTCTGACAGGTAAAGTTGAGTTTTTGGGCCAGAAGATCCGTAAACATGTACCATGTGTTGCAGGTGACCATGTGGATTTTCTTCTCTTCCATATTGCTGATGCAGGCTGTGATGGGTGGAAGGCGCGTGGTTTTGCGATGAAGTAGAGTTCATAAGAACATCGGACAGGAGGAACTCCAGTGTAACTCAGTACTAGGAGTACTTCATTTAAAGGCGCTATAAGAGGAGACTGTTGTGAGTTCATTTTCCCCTTCGTCACTGAGGTCTGGTGAACTCCCTATTCTGGTAAAGGAAGGTAATGAGCCTGATTATCAGGCACCTGAGTCTAATGAGGATGACTGGCTGAGTGGAGTCACTGACTGGATATAAGGCTGCCGACGCCCTTCTGCCCTGCGGGTGATTTCTCTGTGGACTTCTAGGACACCAGTCTGATTCCTGCTTCCCTAAAGCTAAGTTTTCTGCTTTGCCTGTTTGCATTTATGTTTTGTGTTTGTTTTCCTTGCTTTTCTGGATTCTGCCATTCCCTGCTGGGATGAGCTGAATCTTCTTTTGCCGGTTGCTCTGTCTTCAGAATATTCCTGAGTACTGACATAGCTTTTTGAAAGCCTAGCGTCTTCAGGGCCTTTTTCACTGTCAGTCTGTTGGCTCTTATTTTCATAGGGTTTTTCACGGATTGCAGACAGCAGCCTTCCTGTCCTTTCCTATCTAGGTAGTTTGGGCCCCGTCTTTGCTCAGTCTATCTTTCTGTCTGTGTTAGTGTTTTCATCTTACTTCACCGTCATTATATGTTGGGGGCTGCCTATTGCTTTGGGGTCTGCTCTGGGGCAGTTCAGATTTCCCCTTTCTTTCTTTAGGCCTATTTAATTCTCCGGCTGTGATCGAGGGGTCTAGGGCATCGTAGGAACCCCCCACGGCCACTGTTAGTTGTTGTGATAGGATCAGGGGTCTGCAATCTGATGGCTGCCAACCTCTCTGGTTTTCTGGACTTAGCTAGCATTTTTGTTTTTGCCTCCTACGGTGACTCAATCATAACAGAATCACCCGCCATACCGCAGATCCTAGGGTACTCAATAGCAGGAAAGAATGTTTAAAAAAAAAAAAAAGTGTGTGTATATTCTTTCCTCTATATCTCTGAGGCCGTAGGGGGAATTTTTTTTTCTGTCAATGGAGATAAAGCAATTGTCTGATCGTGTGGAGCAGCTCGCTGCGGAAGTGCTGGGAATTTCCGCCTACCTTGCTCGTTCGCATGCTGTTGAACCAAAGATCCCTACACCTGATGTATTTTTTGGGGATCGATCTAAATTTTTGAGTTTCAAAAATAATTGTAAATTATTTTTTGCCTTGAAGCCTAACTCGTCAGGGAGCTCCGCGCAGCAGGTTAAAATTGTCATCTCTTTGCTGCGTGGCGATCCCCAGGATTGGGCGTTTTCTTTGAAACCAGATGATCCTATTCTGACTAATGTGAACGCATTCTTTCAAGCTTTGGGGTTGTTGTATGACGAACCTAATGCTATTGATCAGGCTGAAAAGACCCTGTTGGCATTAAACCAGGGTCGAGATTCTGCAGAGTTGTACTGTCAAAAGTTCCGAAAGTGGGCGGTCCTTACTACCTGGAATGATAATGCCTTGGCTGCTCTCTTTCGGAAGGGTTTGTCAGAAGCCGTAAAAGATACTATGGTGGGATTTCCTGTTCCCTCTGGTCTGGACGATTCTATGTCATTAGCCATTCAGGTTGATCGGCGTTTACGTGAACGCAGGATTGCACGAGAGGTGTTGCCACCGGTTGAACTGACGTATGAACCTATGCAATGTGATAGAGTTTTGTCTAAGGCGCAACGTCAGGAGTTCAGAAGGCGTAATAAGCTGTGTTTTTTCTGTGGAAATGCCTCGCATATTATTTCTGTTTGTCCTAAACGAGAGAAACGCTTTGCACACACGTTTTCTGTTGGTGGTATTCAACCTAAGTTTCTTCTGGCAATTACTCTAATCTGCTCCCTGTCCACATTTTCCGCCAAGGCTTTTATGGATTCGGGAGCAGCGCTAAACCTAATGGACTTGGATTTTGCTAAACGTTGTGGATTTCCGATGACACCTCTGCAGACGCCTATCCCTTTGAGGGGGATTGATGCTACTCCTTTGGCTAAAAATAAACCTAGTTTTGGACCCAGGTGGTCATGCGGGTCGCCCCAGACCATCAAGAAAATTGCAGATTTTTGGTGTTGCATGGTCTGCATGATGCCGTTGTTTTGGGGTTTCCCTGGTTGCAAATTCATAATCCAGTTTTGGATTGGAAGTCTGTGTCTGTGGTGAGTTGGGGTTGTCGGTGTGCCTTTAGTGAGGCTCCGGTTTTTTCCACCTCTCCTCAGTCGCATGATGTTCCTGACTATTTGGTGGACTTTTATGATGTATTTAGTGAGAATGAGTCTGCGTCCTTGCCTCCTCATAGGAGTTATGACTGTGCAATTGAACTAAGCCCGGGGTGTAAATTTCCCAAGGGTCGGCTATTCAATTTATCTGTACCCGAACACGAGGCTATGCGGTCCTATATTAAGGAGGCGTTGGAGAAGGGTCATATTAGACCATCCTCTTCACCCTTTGGTGCCGGGTTTTTTATTGTGGCCAAAAAGGATGGTTCTTTAAGGCCTTGTCTTGATTATCGTGCCCTCAATAAAATTACTATTAAATATCAGTATCCGTTACCCCTGATTTCGGATCTATTCTCTAGAGTTAGAGGTGCTTGCTGGTTTACCAAGCTTGACCTCAGGGGGGCGTATAATCTTATCCGCATTAAGCAGGGGGATGAATGGAAGACAGCATTTAATACTCCGGAGGGACATTTTGAGTACCTGGTGATGCCTTTTGGGCTCACTAATGCCCCTTCTGTCTTCCAGTGCTTCATGAACGATATTTTCCGAGACTTTGTCGATAAATTTTTGATTATCTATCTGGATGATATTTTCATCTTCTCCAAGGATTGGGATTCTCATGTGGAACATATTCGGACTGTGTTCCGGATCTTGAGTGAGAATTCCCTGTATGTCAAAGGATCGAAATGCCTTTTTGGAGTACAGAGGATTTCATTTTTGGGATTTATTTTGTCTCCGTCAACTATTGAAATGGACCCGGCCAAGGTACAGGCCATTTATGATTGGGTTCAGCCCACTTCTTTGAAGGCCCTCCAGAAGTTATTGGGTTTTGCTAATTTTTATCGGAAATTTATAGCAAAATTTTATAGTATTGCCAAGCCATTGACTGATCTGACTAAGAAGGGTGCTGATGTGTTGAATTGGTCTCCGGAGGCTGTTGCTTCCTTTCAGGAGCTGAAGCGAAGATTTACCTCCGCCCCGGTTTTGCGGCAACCGGATGTCTCACTCCCGTTCCAGGTAGAGGTGGATGCTTCTGAGATTGGTGCAGGAGCTGTTTTGTCCCAAAAGGATCCTGTAACATCTAAAATGAATCCCTGTGCTTTCTTTTCCGAAAGTTCTCTCCATCTGAACGTAACTATGATGTGGGGAATCGGGAACTGTTGGCCATGAAATGGGCATTTGAGGAGTGGAGACATTGGTTGGAGGGAGCTAAACATCAAGTTGTGGTCCTCACTGACCACAAGAATTTGATTTACCTAGAGTCGGCTAAATGCTTGAACCCTAGACAGGCTAGGTGGGCCTTGTTTTTTACACTTTTTGATTTTGTGGTCTCTTTTCTTCCTGGAACTAAGAATGTCAAGGCAGACGCCCTCTCTAGGAGTTTCTTTGCTGATTCTCCTGTGGTGACCAAGCCTGCTACCATCTTAGGCGAAGGGGTAGTTCTTTCTGCCATCTCACCCGATTTGAGACTTGCTCTGCAAGAGTTCCAGGAGGACAAACCTGAGCGTTGTCCCAGTGGAAAGTTGTATGTTCCTGACCAGTGGAAGAAGAGAGTGATGTCTGAAGTTCATTGCTCTGCATTGGCTGGTCATCCAGGTATTTTTGGTACTAGAGATCTGGTGTGTCGCTCTTTTTGGTGGCCCACCTTGTCTCATGATGTCAGGAATTTTGTGCAGTCCTGTGGGACTTGCTCCCGGTCTAAATCTTGTTCTCGCTTTAGTGGGTTGTTGATGCCTTTGCCGGTTCCCAGGAGGCCATGGACCCATATTTCAATGGATTTCATCTCTGATATGCCGGTCTCTCAAAGAATGACTGTTATTTGGGTGATTTGTGATAGGTTCTCTAAGATGGTTCATCTTGTACCACTCCCTAAGTTGCCATCTTCCTCTGAGTTGGTGCCCCTGTTTTTGCAACAGGTGGTTTTCTTGCACGGGATTCCTGAGAACATTGTATCTGACAGAGGAGTTCAGTTTGTGTCTAGATTTTGGAGGACTTTCTGTTCCAAGCTGGGAATTCAGTTGTCCTTCTCCTCTGCTTTTCACCCTCAGACCAATGGGCAGACAGAGAGAACAAACCAGACCTTGGAGTCGTATTTGAGATGTTTTATTTCCGCTGATCAGGATGATTGGGTTTCATTTTTGCGCTTGGCCGAATTTGCTTTAAATAATAGAGCTAGTTCTGCCACTTTGATGTCACCTTTTTTTTGTAACTTTGGGTTTCATCCTCGATTTTCTTCAGGGCAGGTGGAGCCTTCTGCCTGCCCAGGTGTTGACACTGTGGTGGAGAGAATGCACCAGATCTGGGACCAAGTGGTGGATAAGTTATCTCTCCCAGGAAAAGGCCCAGCGGTTTTCCAATCGACATAAGACCATTGGTCCCCAGTTTAAGATTGGTGATATGGTGTGGTTATCATCAAAAAATATTGCTATGAAGGTGGCTTCTCCTAAGTTTAAGCCTAGATTTATTGGACCTTACAAGATTTTGGAGATTATTAATCCGGTCTCTTTTCGTTTGGCTCTTCCTGTCACATTTAAAATCCATAATGTGTTCCATAAGTCCTTGTTGAAGAGGTTTGTTGAACCAGTTGTTCCTGGGGTGGCACCTCCAGACCCTGTATTGGTTGAAGGTAACATGGAATATGAGGTAGAGAAAATACTGGATTCCCGTCTGGCTAGACGGAGACTCCAGTATTTGGTTAAGTGGAAGGGTTATGGTCAGGAGGATAATTCCTGGGTCTCTGCCTCTGATATTCATGCCAAAAGATTTGTGCGTGCCTTTCATCGGGCTCACCCTGATCACCCTGGTGGCGTGGATGAGGGTTCGGTGACCCCTCCTCAAGGGGGAGGTACTGTTGTGAGTTCATTTTCCCCTTCGTCACTGAGGTCTGGTGAACTCCCTATTCTGGTAAAGGAAGGTAATGAGCCTGATTATCAGGCACCTGAGCCTAATGAGGATGACTGGTTGAGTGGAGTCACTGACTGGATATAAGGCTGCCGACGCCCTTCTGCCCTGCGGGTGATTTCTCTTTGGACTTCTAGGACACCAGTCTGATTCCTGCTTCCCTAAAGCTAAGTTTTCTGCTTTGCCTGTTTGCATTTATGTTTTGTGTTTGTTTTCCTTGCTTTTCTGGATTCTGCCATTCCCTGCTGGGATGAGCTGAATCTCCTTTTGCCGGTTTCTCTGTCTTCAGAATATTCCTGAGTACTGACATAGCTTTTTTGAAGCCTAGCGTCTTCAGGGCCTTTTTCACTGTCAGTCTGTTGGCTCTTATTTTCATAGGGTTTTTCACAGACTGCAGACAGCAGCCTTCCTGTCCTTTCCTAGCTAGGTAGTTTGGGCCCCGTCTTTGCTCAGTCTATCTTTCTGTCTGTGTTAGTGTTTTCATCTTGCTTCACCGTCATTATATGTTGGGGGCTGCCTATTGCCTTTGGGGTCTGCTCTGGGGCAGTTCAGATTTCCCCTTTCTTAGGCCTATTTAATTCTCCGGCTGTGATCGAGGGGTCTAGGGCATCGTAGGAACCCCCCACGGCTACTGTTAGTTGTGATAGGATCAGGGGTCTGCAATCCGATAGCTGCCAACCTCTCTGGTTTTCTGGACTTAGCTAGCATTTTTGTTTTTGCCTCCTACGGTGACTCAATCATAACAGGAGACGTTCAGAAAGGCACATGTTGGCGGAGTGTTGGAGGGGAGTATTCCATCTAACCTGGAGGTTGACTGAGTCCCTGACCCGGAGGACACAGCATGGAGGCAGGCACCTGTTTGTACAACAGACTGTGAGTAAAGCTTTGGAACTACATGCCCTGGTGTCCTCCACTCATTCTTGCGCCAACCCGCCCAGCACTGCTACATCCCTTGCGCCAGACACTATACCATCTACGTGTCACTTCACCCACTCTGCCCTGGGACTACAGCCCTGCCTGTGGAGGGCTATAACATCATGGCACCACACCATCTGTCCCAGAGGATCTGTCTGCAGCGTCAGCTTACATCTCCATTGCCGAAAACCACAGGTGGCGTCACGAATCACTAATAGACTTTCATCACCATAAGCACACTCCTAACAACCCCTCTTTTACAATGGGCGCCCAGGGCCACGGGCTGGGTCACCGCCGCTGTGACAACTCCCATTGAAACCCACGGGCCCGGTACCGAGTACCCCACAGCCTTGGGAGGGTGACCCATTTTTGGCGTCACGAACAGGATGACGAGACCCAATGCCATCGGGTTCTGTGTGCCTAAGACTCAAACCTTTTGAAAATGTGCAGAAGACCCAATTTAATAGACTGTAAAATGAACGCTAGAAATGGCCGCCGGCGCAGTGAAGAAGGGCGTGACAACATGGGTGGTCCTAAGAAAAGACCGCGAACTGTCCTGGGCCTCCCCTGTCTGAACTTCTATGCAACAGCAACATGGCCCACCCCCCGAGGGGTTCGTATACTGGCCTGGTATGGAGGAGTAGGAAGAAGACGCCGCCCTCAGAAGGAGGGGCGAGAGCCAGTGGCAGGAAAAGAGCCCAGGCAGGAAGAACGCCATATTGGAAGGAGATGGGAGGTGGCCTGCGGAGCGCAAGGAAGTTGAGCTAAATCTCCTCAGCGCAAAGGCTGAAGGCTCCGACCCCACTTCCGAGATGAACCGCCGGCAGCTGGAGGAGGAGATTACCCGGCTAACACACCATCTGCAGCTGAGGCAGGAGGCGTTATGGAGGATGAACTGGCAGCATGCCCAGGAGGGGCCTACACCAGCGGTACCCGTCGCTGCTACACCGGATCTTCTCCAGGCAGACTCTGTGGAGCCTGCGGCCGCTGCCATACCACCGGCAGCATCTATCGTCCCCTCTCTGCCGTCACCGCCGGAGGAGTTGTATGAGACCCTGGGAGCTGAAGCGGAGGCAGAGGAGCTCCCGCCTGGACCTGAGCGGCCGCGCAGGTCCCACCGGAGGCCCCCGTGGGCCTGGAGCTGCTATCCGTTCCACCGCCGTCTCCGGTATCTACTCGGACAGCCATGACTACCACCGCTGCCACCAAGCCTGCACCGGAGCCGAGACTGCACCACCGGGCGGCACCAGGTATAGATGCTGGCCCTCCTAATGGGCTACCCCCCGAATTCTCATTGTTGGAGGCTGGCCTGCTGGAGCTTGAAATGGGGGTGTTGGACGAGTCATCCACGGGCCCTAGGCTGACGGAGATGGGGAAATGGAAGAAATCCCTGCTGAGGAGGGTGCGGTTGGAACAGGCGCGCACCATACGACACCTTCAGGGCTTGGAAGAGTCTAGGCCGCTTTGGGACATTGAAATGCATCATGGGATCCCTTGGCCACAAAGCCCCCGTGTAGCCTCCTACCAACGCCAACAAACCGCGGCCTCCCCAGATGTTAGGCCAAGAATCAGAGCGGCAGTACCACCCATCAACGAGGAACAGTATCCTTTAGTACCAGCTGCTACTCCTACTGAATTACTGGTAGCCAAGACATCACCAGCAACTGTTGAAGTCACCACCCCTGCTGTACCTCAGGCAGCAGCCATGCCATCTGAAAACCGACAATTCCTCAACCCACCAGGAGGTGGACACCCAGAGCATCTCCCCTGGAAGCAGCCCAAGCAACCAGCTTCCAGAACCCCAGGAGGGGATCATTAGCCATAACCTTGATTTGAACTCACTTTTGTTGCCCAGGAGGGTATTAGCAAGTTTCCAGTTTTTTCTATTTTTGATTATGATGTTTATCTGTTGATCCCGTTGTTGCCCAGTTTGATTGGCAGCATTCTTCTATTACTTGAACTGTGGAGATCATGGACGCTGAGTGATCCAGAACTGTTATTGTAAATAGTTTGCACCTCTATAGGTGCTTTCTCTTGGTTTTACATAGGAACCCCACCTTGGAACAAGGACAACCTCATTATAGGGACATTTCCAGACATGATGGCCGGTCCAATGACTACTCTTTGCACTTATGAATAATGCTTAGTATTTTCGAACAAGAAACTAGAAAGTGATAATGTGTAGTAAAAGTATTAATGACAGATGTTATAGGGTTCAATTGAGAAACGAATATAGTGAATGTTTTACAATGTTTGAATAAAGATGTGAGAATTGAATAAAAGTATGCAGGTGACGAACCAGGTATTGACGGTTGTCACTCATTAAGAAAGTAGAAAATGTGAAAGATCACAAAGAAGAAATGTGTTGCAAGAAAATGTGTTACTGCAAGCTGATAGTGAATTTGCTTCCATAGCACTTTAAATTAGGCAGCATAACTTTAAATATAGATAGACAGTTAAATTGTTTGCAACGTTCAAGAAACAGTGCCTCCCACATTGGGAAGTTTAGCATAAGAATTGTTTGTTTAACGTTATAAAAATTTGTATGTTCCTGTTTTGTCAACTTTGTTTCCTTGCAGCCCGCGGATGTGCTGTGTTTAACGGGGGGGTATGTGGCGCCCCTGAGACTCAGTCACCACAGAGGTACTGCACCTCCTCCTGAGGTGTGGTTCCCCACCATCTAGGTAAGGTGGAGACACCTGACCACACTCCAACACCTGCACCCCACACCACAAAGTAGTGTAGCAAAGCACCTTCGGCGGCTCCCTGCTTGGAGTATAGCAAAGCAACCATTGGTGGCTCCCAGCTTGGAACACGAAATGTGCTGGGAGGTGGGTGGAGTTAGTTTACATTACAAAGAGCGGGAAGAGTTAAGGATTGAGAGGTCAGTTGGTCAGGGAGTTGGAGAGAGAAGGAGATCCCCGGAGAGTGGGATAGATGGATGGAAGTGCTGCAGCAGATCCCAGTGACCTGGGTCTGCTGGCACAGGAAAGGAGAGAGAGAGAGCAACGTAGACTGAAAGCCTGATTCTCTATAGAAAGAAAGATTAGTACGGAACGTGAGGAGTAAAAGAGAACAGAGGATGTGGGTTAGAAGAGAACCCTTCCTAGAAGATCTAAGCGCAAGGCCGGGGCCCAGTCCCCGAGGTTGTATGGATACTAATGGTCCTGCAGCAGACACCGGAGGAATAGAAGTAGTGACCACTTTATTCCCACACAAGACTTGGGGGCACAACAGCAACAGGATAGTGAGCCAGGACTTAGTGGAAAGGAGTCCCCGAAGCAGGCTACAGCTGTCTGCCATACAAGTAGAGTTGATAAGAACATCAGACAGGAGGAACTCCAGTGTAACTCAGTACTAGGAGTACTTCATTTAAAGGCGCTATAAGAGGAGACGTTCAGAAAGGCACATATTGGCGGAGTGTTGGAAGGGAGTATTCCTTCTGACCTGGAGGTTGACTGAGTCCCTGACTCGGAGGACACAGCACGGAGGCAGGCACCTGTTTGTACAACCGACTGTGAGTAAAGCTTTGGAACTACATGCCCTGGTGTCCTCCACTCATTCTTGCGCCAACCCTCCCAGCACTGCTACATCCCTTGCGCCAGACACTATACCATCTACGTGTCACTTCACCCACTCTGCCCTGGGACTACAGCCCTGCCTGTGGAGGGCTATAACATCATTGCTGCACCACACCATCTGTCCCAGAGGATCTGTCTGCAGCATCGGCTTACATCTCCATTGCCGAACACCACAGGTGGCGTCACGAATTACTTAGACTTTCAACACCATAAGCACACTCTTAACATCCCCCCTTTTACAATGGGCGCCCAGGGCCACGGGCCGGGTCACCGCCGCTGTGACAACTCCCATTGAAACCCACGGGCTCGGTACCGAGTACCCCACAGCCCTGGGAAGGCGACCCATTCATGTCTAACGTTTTTCTTCCCATCCCCTCTTCTTCTAGTTTAACGCTCTCCTGATGAGTGTTGAGAGTCTTCTGGCGAATGTGTGCTTCCCAGGTTTGTTGAGGTGTAGTCCGTCTCTGGCGAGGAGTCCATCGTACAGGTAATTCACACCGTGGTCCAGGAATCCGAATCCTTGTTGTCTGCACCATTGTCTTAGCCAGTTGTACACATCAAGGATCCTGTTCCATCTCCTGGTGCCATGCCCGTCTACTGGAAGGATAGAAGAAAAAACTACCTGTGCATCCAGTACCTTTACTTTCTTCCCCAACTCTTCAAAGTCCTTGCAGATTGTCGGTAGGTCCTTCCTTGCCATGTCATTGGTGCCATCATGTATCAGAAGAAATGGGTGGACGTCCTTGGAACTGATGAGCTTTGGTATCCTATCGGTCACATCCTTGATCTTCACATCTGGGAGGCAGCATACTTATCTTGCGGTTATATCCTGTCTGCAGATGGCTGCTTCTGTGCCTCTCAGTAGTGAGTCTCCCACCACTACCACTCTTCTTCGCTTCTTGGCTGTACTTTTTGTTGTCACTTCTGGGTGTTGCTGTGTGCCCTTTTCTTCTTTGCTTGCTGGTAGTGCCTCATCCTTAGGTGTACCATCGTCATCCTCCACAAGGCCATGGTATCGGTTTGCCAGATGTGTGGTTGGTGATGTCTCTATGGTCTTCTTGCTTCTTTTGGTCACATGCTTCCACTCGTCTGCTTTTGGAGGTTCTCTGACACTTTCTTCACCTTCTGTGACCAGTAGAGATGCTTCTGTTCTGTCTAGGAAGTCTTCACTTTCTTTGAGTTTCAATATTGCAATTCCTTTTTCCAGACCACCCACCTTTTCTTCTAAAAGGGCCACTAATCTACACTTCTGGCAGGTGAAGTTGGATTCTTCTTCTGGTTGAACTGTGAACATTGGCGCGCGGTTCGACGATGCTTTCCAAGCAGCTGGTCCCGGCTGTATCCAACAATCCTCTTGCTTAGGGAGACTCTTCGCTTTTCCCAGAAGGCACCTGGAATATGCAAATTATCTTCCTCAGGCTTCAATCCCTGGTTCGGCGATGCTTTCCAAGCAGCTGGTCCCGGCTGTATCCAACGATCCTCTTGCTTAGAGAGACTCTTCGCCTTTCCCAGAAGGCACCTGGAATATGCAAATTTTCTTCCTCAAGCTTCAATCCCTGGTTTTGTGTCATGTGATATGTGTATGTAAATTAACTGTTTATTTTGCAGAATTGTAAGAACATTGATGAAAACCTGATACCAATGGCAGACCTATCTGATTTTCAAAGAGGCAAAATTGTTCATGCTGGTATGGCAGGCGCTAGTGTAACAGAAAGTGCCCGAATGCTTGGCGTGTCAAGAGGTACTGTCTCCAAAGTAATGACTGCGTTTGAAAAATAAGGAAAAACATCCGGAGCAAAGCACAGGTCCGGCCAAAAGACGAAGTTGACTGAGAGAGACCGTCGGACTGAAAAGCAAATTGTGAGAGTGGATCGCAAGACCACGGCTTTAAAAATCACTGCTGAGCTCAATGAACACATACAGAACCCAGTTTCCACGAAAACAGTTCGTCGGGAGCTGCACATATCTGGATTCCATGGAAGAGCTGCAATTAGAAAACCGCTGCTCTCAATGACAAATGTTTCCAAGCGTTGAGAGTGGTGTAGAAACCTCCAGAATTGGTCCCTCGAGCAGTGGAAACATATGATATTCTCAGACGAATCATTGTTTACCCTATTTCCGACCTCCGGCCGAGTGTTGCGTTTGGAGACAGCCAAAAGAACCATTCCATCCAGACTGCCTTCTCCCAACTGTAAAACATGGCGGAGGTTCTGTGATGATCTGGGGTGCTATTTCGTGGAGATCCGCTGGGCCAATGATATCCCTTCATGGAAGAATTAACAGCCGCGATTATTTAGGCATTTTGGGCGACCAAGTGCATCCTATGGATCAAGCACTAGTCCCGGAGGGTAACGCTATCTTTCAGGATGATAATGCACCAATTCATACAGCTAGAATCGTTAAAGCATGGCACAAGGACCATTGTAATGAAGTTGATCATCTCATCTAGCCCCCACAATCCCCAGACCTCAACATTATTGAGCATTTATGGCCGATTTTATAGATTCAAGTTAGACATCGATTTCCGCCGCCATCGTCGCTCAAAGAACTGGAGGGTGATTTAACTGAAGAATGGGCTACAATTCCTTTGGAAACAATTCACACCTTGTATGAATCCATACCTTGGATAGTCGAGGCTGTAATCGCCGCAAAAGGTGGATCTACACCATATTAACCTAAGTTTTGTTGATGTTTCCAGGTGTTTCCATTATTTTTTCCAACCACCGGATTTCAGGAGTCAACCTCACACGCTCACTCAGTCAGTATGGATTTAACCGTACTCAGACATGTTGAAAAAAGGTACTGTATCAGCAGATACAAGGTGTATCCAGTCCAGGGGTAATTGTAAATATCCGTCTATATTTCCGGAGTCAGACAAATACACCCACAGGCTCAGTATGGATGACACTAGAATATAAGAATTAGAAAAAGGGAAATGTATTCGAAGCGTACACCAGTATACAGTGTCAGTAAGCCAGTCCAGAATCTCCGCTACAGGATACTAGATGGATACAAGTACAGACGGAAAGTGGAGCGATTGCAGAAATTTTTGAAATTACTAATCACGGGAAAACCTCCCAGGAGAATTCGCAGAGGCAATGCTAATCCTCAATTACTTTGTCTGTGGAGACTGCGAACACGGTTCTTTGTGAAGAAAGGGTTGCTGTATCGCAGTAGCATGGATCCCATCACCGTTACTCATCTCCATCAAATTGTGATCACAGGGAGAGATGTAGACATGGTCCTCACTGCCTATCATGATCTGTCTGGTCACTTTGGAGTGCAAAAGACAGAAGCCACAGGCCATAGGTGATTCTATTGGATTGGCATGAGAGGAGACATTGAAAAATGGTGGCAGGAATGTCACACGTCTGTGACTAGGAAAACTGTGAAAACTGATCATAAAGCACCACTGCATCCGATTGTGAGTCGACGTCCATTACAAATGGTAGCCATTAATCATCTGAAGGTAGAGCCCAGCAGGACAGGCCATAGCTACGTCTTAACCATCATCGATCAGTTCACCAAATTTGTAGTGCCCGTCCCTGTGAAGGATTTATCTGCCCAGACTACACAGCGGTGGAGCAGGGAGACGTAAGTATTGCAAGTGCTGGGGCCCTGAGCAAGCAAGGGGGCCCACTCGTGGGCGGCGGCTCTGGCACAGGGCCCCTCATAGTACGCAGGTGTGTCTGACAGTGAGTGGGCCCCCACCGTCAGAGACACTTTATTGTACTATGAGGGGCCCTGTGCCAGTGCCGTCACCCAAGAGTGGGCCCACCCACCTGTTCAGGGCAACGTCACTTGCCCGGGTGCGCCAGGTGGTGACCCCGGTCCTGGGGGGGGCAGCCCAGTTATGGAGGTTGAAAAAAATGGCATATGTTTATGTGTAGGCTGGACATTCAGCAGCTGCAAATGGAGGAAGTGGAGAAGTCCGAGGAAGAGAACAAAAGTGAGCTATTTTTATTGCCACCTATGTGTCATCAGGGGAAGGTGGGACAAAATCCTTTGAAACCCATTCATGGTTCATTTTAATGAAGTTTAGATCATCAATATTTTGGGTCGACAGACGGGTCCTTTTTTCTGTCAGGATTGATCCAGCAGCACTGAAGACTCTTTCAGATAGCACACTACCAGCAGGGCAAGCGAGCTCCTGTAAGGCATATTGTGCCAATTCAGGCCAGGTGTCCAGTTTACAGGCCCAATAGTCTCTGTGAGGGAGAACATCGATATGGGAGGAGAAGTAGTTTGTAACCATAGTTGACAACTGCTGTCACTGCTGTCACTTGCAATCGATTCAGTATTACCTGTTGTGTGAGCGGTACTTGAGAAATCAGTCCACAACATTGTCATGAAACCCCTGTCTCCAACTCCACTTCGGCTGTGTGCACCACGAACACCTCTTCCATTTTGCCCTCTACGGCTCGTGGGAGAACCAGCACCACTGCTGTGTGCTGGGAAAGCCTCAAACAAACGGTTTACCAGAGTTGCTTGTTTGTTAGCCAATATTAGCTCTAGGTTCTCCTGTGGCATGATGTTCTGTAATTTGCCTTTATAGCGTAGATCGAGGATGCTAGCCAAGCAGTAGTCGTGATCCTTCATCATTTTGGCAATGCGGGGCACCCTTGTTAGGATCCGCAAGGCATAATAGTGTAGGGTTGAGCAGGTTCGCAGGATGCAGTGACGAGACACTAGACGGATGGTGGTTTGCGAAATAACTTTTATCTAACTGTAGCCACTGGGCTTGGCAGAACAAACATAAATTAAAGACAAAAAAAAACAGTCCACACAGGGACTCAACAATGTTAACAAGATTATAATGCCACTTAGCCTTCCAGGGACTGCTGATTTCGTGAGCGCGGCCGCGTAGAGGTCGCTGAGGCGGCTGTCCTGAAGCCTCGCTACTCCGGGAAGGAATGGGGCTCAACAGGCCCTGAAGAAAGCGATGTTGGTGGGGCGCAACAGGCCCTGAAGAAAGCGATGCCGTTGGAGCGCAACAGGCCCTGAAGAAAGCGATGCCGGTGGGGCGCAACAGGCCCTGAAGAAAGCGATGCCGGTGGGGCGCAACAGGCCCTGAAGAAAGCGATACCGGTGGAGCGCAACAGGCCCTGAAGAAAGCGATGCCGGTGGGGTGCAACAGGCCCTGAAGAAAACGATGCCGGTGGGGCGCAACAGGCCCTGAAGAAAGCGATGATGGTGGCGCGCGGTGATGACGCAGTTCCCCAGATGACCTGTAGCCGTCCTTTATCAAGGAGTCTCTCTCAAAGCCGGGGTAGTGGGCCTTTTATCTCGCCTGTGACGAGGTGGCGTATCTTCAGGCCGGTGACGGCCGGGTCGGCGTGATGGGGGAAGGCTGGGGGGAAGGCTCCAGGCCTCTGTGACCTGGTTACATGTACTCACGGCCACAACCTCAGATAAAGTTCCTCTCTGATTCTCTCAGAACGGGGGCAGGGAGCAGTCTCTGGCAACAGTCTCTCACGTCTCTCTTGTCGGTCAATGCGCAGCTTTCTACTCTCAGACTCCTCTCGGTGCCCCTGCAAGTCACCCTGCCTCCTGCCTTTTCTCTCGCTCTCTCCCAACTGCCACCGCAGCGCGCCCCCTGCTCCTTTTACCCTAGCCCCGCCTCCTGTTGCCCTGACAACCTCAGTCGCATGTCTCCCTTTGTAATCCTCCTCATGTGGTTCCTTCAATAACCCTGATGGCGGTCCCCTTGGTTCCGGCCCAATCACTCTATGGGGGTCCTCCTCCCCACATTTCCCCACCCTGTAAGCTCGCCAGTCCTCGGGCGAGGGTGTTAGTCTATTGAGATTGGCCTGTAAAGGTGTCAATATTCGTTGCCATACGAACTGGTCTTGTTCATACCGTTCGGGGGGTTTGCCAGCTGTTGACCGCTCGGAGCGTCTAAGCTCGACTAGGGTGGAATCTTCTGGGGCGGTGGACGTCGGTGGGCTGCATGATGCAGGCGGGTTAATTGCGTCAACTGGCTCATTATTGGGTGGAGGGCCCTTGGGGTCTGGAGGGAAATCCTCGTCGTCCGAGTCCCAGCATATGGACTCTGGTTCGGATGTCAACGGGACGGGTTCCAGTTGTTTCGGGTCGGTGGAAATACACGGGCGTAACATATTACGATGCATAATGCGGGTGGGCAGTGTTTCATTCTGCTCGGGCCGTATTTCGTACACAGGTCCTTCTGGATGGATACGGCGTAGTACCCGATAAGGACTCTCTTCCCAACGTGACTCCAGTTTGTTCTGGGGGCGTTGATCCAGTACAAGCACACGGTCCCCACTTTTGAGATAAGGAGGGGAAGTTGTATTCTTCCCTGGGTGTTCCCAGTCTTGAAGTTTGGTATGTACAATTCGGTGAAGAGTTTGCAGCCTGTGGCGATGATTTCGAACCCAAGAAGACACTCCGGTCCAGGGTCGAGGCTCTTCTGGGTCCAACTCTACCTCCGTGATCCCTTTACCCTCTCGTCCAAACAGCAGGGAATAAGGAGTATAGCCCGTAACTCGATGTACCCAATTATTATAAACCCATACTAATTCAGAAACATATTCAGGCCAACGAGCTTTCTTGTCACTCTCCAGAGTGCATAGCATTTGAATCAATGTTCGATTAAATCGCTCACAAGCCCCATTCCCTTGCGGGTGATATGGTGTGGTCCGGGATTTGTCAATCCCATAAAGATGATGTAGTTCCTCCATAACTTTCCCCAAAAAACATGCTCCCTGGTCGGAATGTATACGCTGAGGACAGCCGTACACTTGTGTAAAACTTCTGCAAATTGCGGAGGTGGCCCACTCCGCGGTCTGGTCTCGAGTAGGGGTGACCACAGCGAACTTGGTGAAATGATCCACCATGACGAGGCAGTGTTCGTATCCCTGGAATGCGGGACCAATGTTCAGGTAATCCACCATCAGGAGCTCAAGGGGTGCTGAAGTCACAATCGTCTGTGTTGCGGCTCTCAGAGCGGGCGGTTTGGCTAATTCACATAAGCGGCAGATACAGCAAACTTCATCCACAACAGCCGACAAGCGTGGGTGATAAACTTTCTGTTGTAACCATTGCAAAGTCTTTTTGACTCCAAAGTGGGCCCCTTTTTCGTGAGCCTCTCGAGCCAGTTCATGTAGTTGAGCTCCGGGCATAACCACCTGCCACACAGTCGTTGAGGTTGTTTGCGAAGTGATTTTACGGTACAGTAGTCCCTTTCAGATAATCAGTCTCTCCCATTGTCGCAGCATCAGCGACAGGTCTTGGGTCAAAGTTTGCCGTTGAGTATCAGAGGGTAATTGACCAGCGGCGACCCATGTCCGGAGAAGTCCAACTTCTTCATCTTCTTGTTGTTGTTGTATCCACTTATCCCGAGATTGTTCCAGGATGCCCCTGTGGGCCTATGGGGAAGATACTTTTGAATCAACATTGGTGAGCACGGCAGTGGTAAGAGCGAACGGTATTTCCTCTCCTTCTAATTCTTCATCTCGATTCTGTCCGGGAGTTGTATGTCGAATCCTGGAGAGGGCATCTGCATGAACATTCTCGGCCCCTCTTTTGTAAATAATCTTGTAATTGTACTTCGCCATCCGGACCACCCATCGCTGCTCCAAAGCCCCCAACTTGGCGTTTTCCAAATGAGCCAGTGGGTTGTTGTCAGTTCGCACTACCACCTCGGAGCCCGCTAGGTACTCTGCGAATCTCTCCGTCATAGCCCACACCACTGCTCGAGCTTAAAAGAGCTGTAATTGTCAGGGTTACGCTTGGAGTCATGGAGTGAAGGGCTTCCATATGCGATCACCCTCTCCCAGCCATCCTGAACCTGTGACAACACAGCCCCCAGCCCGTGAAGACTCCCGGCAGTGTGCAGGATGAACGGCTGAGAGAAATCCGCATAAGCCAACACTGGGGCATCCGAAAGTGCAGCCTTGAGGTCTCGGAAGGCCTCTTCCTGAGGGTGTTGCCACTGGATTTTTCACCCATTGGCCCCAGCGGGAGCCCCCTTCAGCAGGTCATGCAGGGCTCGAGCTCGACATGCAAAAATCTTTACGAAACAACGGTAATATCCAGCTAACCCCAGAAAAGCCTGCACGTCTTTCACCGTCTCGGGGGTAGGCCATTCCTGGATAGCAGCAATCTTCTCCCGGGATGGCCTCACACCCTCTGCCAAAACGACATGACCCAGATACTCAATCTGAGAGCGAAATAGGTGGCATTTCTGAGGCTTCACCTTCAACCCGTACTTTTGCAGCCGGCTGTGTACCTGTCCCAACCGCTTCAGGTGGTCCTCGAAGCAGGCGGCATAGACAATGATGTTGTCCAGGTAGATCAACGTGGCCTCAAAATTGAGATCCCCTAGACATCGCTCCATCAATCGCTGAAAGGTCCCGGGGGCGTTGGCCAGCCCGAACGGCATACGTTTAAACTCAAACAGTCCCATGGGCATTATGAACGCCGTCTTAGCTCTGTCCTCTTCGGACATGGGCACCTGCCAGTACCCACTGGCCAAGTCCAGGGTCGAAAAATATGTTGCCTTGCCCAATGCAGACAGGGATTCTTCTATGCGGGGCAATGGGTATGAGTCTTTAATAGTGGAAGCATTCAATTTACGATAATCCACACAGAATCGTAGTGTACCATCTTTCTTCCGGACCAACACAATTGGGGCCGCCCAGGGGCTTTGACTTTCCCGTATCACCTCTTTTCGCAGCATTTGGGCCAGCAAAGTTTTCACCTCTTGATAGAGTTGTGGCAGAATCTGTCGATATCGTTCTCGGATGGGGCCGCTCCTGCTGTGGGGATCTCATGAGTGATGGCGGTGGTACACCCAAAGTCGTCCTCATGGCTAGCAAATACTTCATGGTACTGTCCCAGCAATGCTTTTACTTGTGAAAGTTGGGCCGCAGTTAGTCCAGAAAGCTCAGCCCGCATCTGCTCCAAAATATTTCGGCCCTTCTCTTGTGTCGAGACTTCGTGGGCCTGTAAGGTTCGTATTGTTACCTCCCAAGGATCCTCGGGGTGTACTCGTAATTGAACCGCAGGAGCGGGCAGCACTTCTTCTAAAGGCTTTACTAGTTTGGCCAGTACAGTCCGTGCTTTCAGAATGGTATCTCGGTCTTCAAGATTAACGCAGTGTAACAGGACGGTTCCTTTTTGCACCGTAGCGAGGGAACGGGCCACCAGTATGCCAGGAGGTAAGTGCTCTGAGTGACACGGCTCCACCTGCACCTCCACGCCCTCCAAAGGTATCGGGGCCCGAATTGGCAGGGCCACCGCTGTCTGTCCAGGAGGTAGCACAAGCAGGGGTGCCACTGATGCGATGACCTTGCCCAGAGCCTCACCCACCTGGCAGTCCTGATGCACACGCGCACCTCGCACCAGCTGCTGGAATACCTGTCCCTGAGCTGTGCAAGAACTCCACTGCTTCAGTATCTTTTGTGTGGGATCATTAAGCAACAGGTTACCAAACTCTTTTAAAATATTCATGCCTAGGGTGACGGGATGTCGTTGATCAGCTTCTCCTTGAGTCAGCACCACCCCTCTGCGGCCAAGGGGTTTACCGCACAACGTCACCTGCACCCACACTACCCCGGCAACCGGGACCGGCAGTTGGTTGGCGGCTACTAGTCTAATCATGGGCCCCCACTGAGGCCTTGCTGCCTCCGGAAAGTTTTGTTGAAAGTACGCTGCGGGCATAGTGGTTACTTGTGACCCCGTGTCCACCAGACACCGGACGGCTCGGCCCTCTACTTCTGCCCAAACTACCGAACACTTTGCTACCAAATCTTCGGGACTTCCACCACCCCTAGTTCTGGTTTTCGGCTCCGAGCGGCGTCCCCCCAGCCCGGAGCCCTTTAGTTTAATGGCCACCGGGGTGGGTATCTCCCACGCCGCGGACACTCACGGGCGAAGTGGCCTGGTTCTCCACACTCAACACCGAGCTGGTATAGGCTGACCCCCCGCGGGGAACGTGGCCCCCAGGGGCCGGAATTAAAGCTAGGTCACCCAGTCCCAGTTTCGGTTCTTCGCTTTACTTCGGCCAACTCACCCTTAATATTCTTCAATTCTTTCTTCATCTCCTCCACCCACCGAGGCTCCTCACCTGCATTTGAGGAGGCCTCCACACCTCGGACCTTCCCCACGGGGACCGCCATCCCTTGCTCTTGCTCTCGTACCAGTGCCTGACTTCCCACTTCTGAAAAGTCTATTTGAGGATTCATTCTGATCTGCTCCCGTAATGCCTGCTTTATTAGTGGATCTCGCAGTCCAGTCACCAGTAGATCATGTAGGGTAATGTCAACAGGTCCTACCCCTACTCCGTCTTTCCTTTCTATAGCCGTATGCAATTCTTGGAGAACATTCATATACTCTGTGATCGTCTCCCCCTCTACTTGCATCCGACTAAACAAACAGGTTCTTAACTCCCCCACATCTGTAGGGTCCCCATGGGTCTGTTCTACTATCTGTAACACTTTTTCACACGTGTTGCGGTGCCCCGGAGGTTTCAACATCACAGACCTCCACGCCTCCCCATCCAGTGCCATGAGTGCCACCTCGGCCTCCAGATCAGGGGTCATAGGATGCATCCGGAAGAGCCCCCGCATTCGCTCTGTCCAGCTCCATAACATAGTATTGGAGCCAGAAAATCTAGGCAGGTTGTTCAGCATGGCCCCCAAAGATATCCTGATACGGGGACCCTCCTCATTTGTGGAGTTTACAACTCTACCCTGATCTGGGGCAGCACTGTCTGTGCTCGGGGACTGCATCCTGCCGACTACGCCAAGTGTAGGGTTGAGCAGGTTCGCAGGATGCAGTGACGAGACACTAGACGGATGGTGGTTTGCGAAATAACTTTTATCTAACTATAGCCACTGGACTTGGCTGAAAAAACATAAATTAAATACAAAAACAAACCGTCCACGCAGGGACTCAACAATCTTAGCAAGATTATAATGCCACTTAGCCTTCCAGGGACTGCTGGTTTCGTGAGCGCGGCCGCGTAGAGGTCGCTGAGGCGGCTGTCCTGAAGCCTCGCTACTTCGGGAAGGAATGGGGCTCAACAGGCCCTGAAGAAAGCGATGTCGGTGGGGCGCAACAGACCCTGAAGAAAGGCATGCCGCTGGGGCGCAACAGGCCCTGAAGAAAGCGATACCGGTGGGGCGCAACAGGCCCTGAAGAAAGCGATGCCGGTGGGGCGCAACAGGCCCTGAAGAAAGCGATGCCGGTGGGGCGCAACAGGCCCTGAAGAAAGCGATACCGGTGGGGCACAACAGACCCTGAAGAAAGCGATGCTGGTGGGGCGCAACAGGCCCTGAAGAAAACGATGCCGGTGGGGCACAACAGGCCCTGAAGAAAGCGATGATGGTGGCGCGCGGTGATGATGGAGTTCCCCAGATGACCTGTAGCCGTCCTTTATCAAGGAGTCTCTCCCAAAGCCGGGGTAGTGGGCCTTTTATCTCGCCTGTGACGAGGTGGCGTATCTTCAGGCCGGTGACGGCCGGGTCGGCGTGATGGGGGAAGGCTGGGGGGGAAGGCTCCAGGCCTCTGTGACCTGGTTACGTGTACTCACGGCCACAACCTGAGGTAAAGTTCCTCTCCCACCAAGGCGGGGGGCAGCGGGGATGATTCTCTCAGAACGGGGGCGGGGAGCAGTCTCTGGTAACAGTCTCTCGCGTCTCTCTTGTCGGTCAATGTGCAGCTTTCTACTCTCAGACTCCTCTCGGTGCCCCTGCAAGTCACCCTGCCTCCTGCCTTTTCTCTCGCTCTCTCCCAACTGCCACCGCAGCGTGCCCCCTGCTCCTTTTACCCTAGCCCCGCCCCCTGTTGCCCTGACAACCACAGTCGCATGTCTCCCTTTGTAATCCTCCTGATTTGGTTCCTTCAATAACCCTGATGGGGGTCCCCTTGGTTCCGGCCCAATTACTCTATGGGGGTCCTCCTCCCCACAATCACACATGTGGGCCAATGTTCCAGGTGTCAATGATGCACTACCAGTGGTGGGTGGAGGAGCACTTTCTGGCAAATCCACATCCCTCCAGTCACGCACATGTCACGTGTACCTGGATACACTGCCTCCAGCAAGGCGAATTTTGAGAATGACACGTGTACCTGGATACACCACCTCCAGCAGGGCGAATTTAGACAGAGAAAAGGGGAACACCGGGGAAACAGTTACAGTGGTGGGCCCTGCAATAGGGAACAGGAACGTGGAGACCTCCTGCACTCCCCTGAGGCAGTGTCCCTAAACTCCTACCGATCCCTATACAGGTTCCTCACCTGTCGCCGAGCAGGATACCTTAATCCCTAGCTCGCCCTGCACCTATCCCTTACTAGTGAATTGGATGGTGCAAAAGCTAATCCCACCACTGTACTAATACACACACAAGGAAAAATATAACAAACAGGGAAAACATCACTTAGCTTTGCTCTGTTGCTATTGCTCCCAGCAACAGAGTCCGGCACCCGAATTCAGCTTCCACCTGAAGCTATTACACCAAAGCTCTGACTGAGCTGCAAGGAACTCCTCTCTATAGCTCCTTCCTTCACAAAACTTGGTTGGAAATGACCAATATCACCAACAGTGATTGAGAACACCTGACACTTCTTTATAGGTAGGAGCCAGGTTAATCACCTGCTTGGTAATTACGTGTAATAACGCTAGCGGCCAACGGGGGCAAAACTAGAACTAAAGCAACTACAGTGTAATAATGCTAGCGGCCACCGGGGGCAAAACTAGAACTAAAGAAACTACAGTGTAATAACCCTAGCGGCCACCGGGGGCAAAACTAACTTTAAGCCAACAGCTTAAAGGAAAAAAAAGGTTATTTGTACAAAATCTGTCACAATCCAAAATGGATGGTGACAGTACCCTCCCTCAATGACGGGCCTCTGGACCCTCAAGACCGCTCCTCACCAAAAAACCACCTACAGTGGGGACGCCCAGATCCAGAGTTCACCCCAGCAACTACCTGAGCTTCAAGTTTATGACAAATGAGCACCGCTGGTATTGGCAATGTATGTTCCGGAGGCACCACCCATCTCCAAAGTGCCAACCTGGGGAACGAGTTGTGTATGGGCAAGTTTGGGGGTAACTCCAGCTGGTAAGTCTCTGGGCCAAGGATGGCCGACACCAGATATGGCCCAATTACCTGAGAATTCCAGACCCCCGCAATGCACTTCCACTGGATGTTTTTGGAGGCCACCCATACATACTCGTTCACACACAGGTCCGGACCTGAACGTTTATTGCAACACATTCGTTTGTCACAAGACGGTGAACTATTTCTGGAACTGACAACAGAGGCGGCCCCCTGTGTCACCACACTCACACCCCCACAATTCACAAAGGGAAACACAACCCTCCAACCCCTCCTACTACGAACGAGGCCTGCGCCTCTCAGGGTTGGCTAATGGAGAGGGTTGAGACTTGCCCCATTCTCCGGCATTCTCTCTGCCGTCTCAGTTGTAGAGAGACGGCAGAGACAGTAGCCCCTAGACAGCAGCCCTCACACAACTGCTCTCAGCTGACTACTTCCCTAGTCCGCCAATCTAAGACCGGCTTGTGTTTATTAGACCAAGGGGGGCCCAAAACGATAGGTGCTGGCTTTCCCTCCAAGATGTAGCATGACAGGGACTCATAATGATGTCCGCTACGTAGCTGAATGTCTTCTACGACTTGGTTCAACTCTCCCTGGCTCAGTGGGACAAAGTTAATGGCCTGGACGCTTATGGGTCTGTCCAGCATCTTACACCTCAGACCATGAGTCTGGACAAACCGAGCATCCTCCAGACTGACTTCTGCTCCACTGTCCACAAGCACCGGTATGCCCTCAGGTACCTCGCCAATCACCACTTCTGCTGACATAGTACCTTCTGAGGGCGAAGAGGAAATATACACTCCCAAGTTGTCTTCCTCCACACGACCAGGGGGACACGGCTTCTCTGACAGTACAGAAGTTTCGGCGTGAGCGCCACGGACTAAATCATTAGTCTGTGTGACACCCCAGAGTCCGGTTGTCACAGTGACATTACCTTCTCCTAATGGGTAAAGTCATGCTTGGAGGCACAATTCCTGCTACAGGTCAGAAAAGGGAGATACCTTATAAATTCTGGCCAGCAGAGGGGTTTGGTGAGTCAGCTAGAGATGAGCTGAGGGGGTTGTCATGGAAACAAGAGAAGCTGTGAGCTGTGAGGAGAAATGACAAGGCAGTTAAAAACGTGAGGTAAAAAGATCTTTCTGGAAGGTCCAACCAGTTCAGGAGAGAGCTGATCTGAGAGGAGTTCAAGACAGGGAGCTGAACTGACAAGAGGAAAAGGACACAAGCAGAGATGGAGAGCCTCTGGGGAAGCTAAAATACTGCATATAGCAGACCCCAGAGCGAAGTGCTAATAGGGAGAAAAGGGACGTCAGAGTCCTGGGTGGACAGGAGCTGTATGTCCTGCCACCGAATCTGAAAGTACAGGGGACTGTAAGTTCCTGTGCGACATTGAACACCTGAGGGCACGGCAGCAGATAAGGAGCCCGGGGCCGACTGTGAAAAGGATAGTACCTGTGGAATAGGCTCATGCTGACAGCCGTACAGGTTATTGAAATCATCACGCAATTGAGGGTCGCAGCATAGTTTTAAACAGTGGAGACCCACACAGAAAGCGCAGAAGGTAGGTCCTAAATCCCCACCTGGCAAGGTGGGTCCCCTGAATGCCTCCAGGCGAGCCGGACTCATTCCATCACCAGTATGTGGTACTCCGGATTGCAACCAATTGCCAGTAAAAGGTAAAGAAACTGCACCTCTCTGTGTCCTCTCATTTCTCTGCACCCCAACGTTCACAGCCAGACTGTGTTGACCTAAGGAAAGGGGAAGGTAACCCCTTAACGCATTTCCTCAGCCCCTCTTAACCACTATTAATCAGACACGGAGACCGAGTGATGGGTGAAAGTCGGTCACAGCTTTATTAAAACTTCTTTTATAAAATTTAACAACCATTAGAAAAAACAGGCACTTAGCTTTCTTAACACGCGCTAGCCGCCAAATGCCCTGCTCCATAGACGCAGGCAAGTCAGCCAGCAAGCCGTAGCTTCGTGCCATAACTTCTCCACTGCTGTGACTCGTAATAACTACAAATAAAAGGAACAAAATAACATAACATCAGCAATTTGTAATAAAAGGGGAGGGAGGGTGGGAAAAGCACTTCCAGGACCGCAGTGAACAGAGGAAGAGGAAGGGCTGCTTACGTCCACGGACTTTATATACGGAGGAAGAGGTTGTACTAGCCCTTCTTCAACCCATTGGCTCCCCCAAGCATAAACCCCACCCTACTAAATCATGGGAAGGGCCGCTGCCATGCCTGAACCAAACAGGGGTAAGGGGAGGGTAGGAAAGGCAAACCCAGTCAGTGGCACTTTCCTTAATCAGATCAGTGCCCACCATTTTGACTATTAATTTAAC
The DNA here is from genome assembly GCF_039654945.1 of Dendrobates tinctorius. Lineage (NCBI taxonomy): Eukaryota > Metazoa > Chordata > Amphibia > Anura > Dendrobatidae > Dendrobates > Dendrobates tinctorius. The sequence continues at coordinate 47,301 of NW_027362087.1, forward strand.
ATCTTTGCCCTGGGACTATTGCTCTACCTGTGGAGAGCTATTTTCACCTCAGCTGCGACACACCAACAGTCTCAGGGGAACACCGCAGCGCTGGTCACCTCTGACCAGAATACCACAGGTGGCGTCACGTATTTAACCATCTATAAACTTTATCTTCATTTTTACCACATAAATACCACACAACTTTCCCCTATTTTATTACTGGACACCTCTGGGCCACGGACTGGGTCGCCGCCGCCGTGACACCGTCCCCCATTGAAGTCGACGGGCCCATTACCGAGTACCCCAGGTCCCGCGGGGCGCTCCAACTGGCGTCACGAACAGGATCTAGCAAGCCTAGCAGAGTTGGGTACAAGTAGCCTGGCAAAGCTGTGTACTGTGCGCCATAGACTTTATTAAAGTGAGTGCTAAAGACTTTACTGAAATTTCAAATAACCACCATAACGGTGTCACACAGTGCGTGCAAGCAGAGAGGGGTGTGCCAGTGAAGCTGGAGCTGCGCTCTATTGTGAGCAAGTGAAAAAACAGGAAGAAAATGCCCAACGCGGGTGAAGATTCAGCGGTGGTCGCAGCCGCAGCCTCAATAATGCCGCTATCAATGCCATATATACCAGAAGCAGCCTGGTTACCACAATACTCAGGGGAGTCGCACACCCTGAGTGATTTTAAAGAAAGACTATGTAGTTTGTTCAAAGTGTACCCCCTGTCAGAAAACCAAAAAGTCAGTATCCTCATTGGCCAGTTAACTGGTGCGGCTCAGAGGGAAGTAATGTCCTGGCCGGACACTGATAAAGGAACTGTCAAACAAATCTTGGTCAGACTGAAAGACACTTTTGATACCCGTTCTGCAACAGAGATAAAAATGAGATTTTTTTGGGTGCAAACAGAGAGTGCAGGACAGTATACGGGACTATGCCCTTAATCTTCTTGAGGCACTACGGGCTGTAAAGCAGGTTGATCCTGAGAGCGTTGTAGATGAAGATAGATTATTAACAGAGCAGTTCATAGAGGGACTCCAGTCTAACAACGAAAGAACACAGCTGCGCATAATGGCCCTACAAAATCCTGAATTGGACTTTGCACACTTTAAGGATAGAACCATCGGAGTGCTGCGTGAACCGAACCCTAGCAGCACAGAGCCCTCTAAGCATCCTGCAATTACATACCAACAGGAGACAGCATCCTTTCAAAAGACCTCTATTGAGACTGACAAGCCGTCCAAAGATGATGATTCTGCTGCAGACTTACATCTCCAAGTCAAGGAACTAACTAAAAGTGTGGCTACACTCTCAAAAACTGTGAAGTCCCTGCAAGTGATTCCAAAAAAGAAGATCCAGCTGGCCTCCAGTCCAGAAGACATCCCATGGCGACAGCAGAAGAGGATCCCGCCGACCAGAGGGAGAGACAGCGATTGTTATGACGAGGACGGACAGCCCATCTGTCGCCGCTGCAACAAGGCAGGACACCTAGCAAGATACTGTCATTTAAACAAGTAACCCCTGGGGCAAAGGGCCAACCCCCCAGGAGTAAGACGACCTAGGCCCACCAAATTGGCGAGACAAGTACGTAGGAGGACGACCAGTCTTGCCTGTCGTGATTGACGGTTTTCCGATGAACGTTTTACTGGACACCGGCTCCCAGGTGACAACGATACCATATGTTCTTTTTAAGCAGTACTGGGCAGATTCAGACATTACTCATAGCCCAGATGAAGACCTTACCATTTTTGCCAGCAATGGTCAGCCCTTGCCTCAGATGGGATATAAAGAGGTGACCATCAAAATTGTCCGAGTAGAATTGCAATCGCAAGGTTTAATAATAGTTGATGTCATTGACAAACGAGAATGCCATCCTATGATCACTTTAGGCACTAATGTAATTGAAAATTGTCTTGGAGAAATTATTGTTTTGTTACAACAGGTAGCCGAGACCGCCAGCTCCAGTCAGCAACAGGTCCTGCAAAACGAGATCAGAGCCCTGATGCAGAGACAACAGGTAGAGCTGTCTGGTGGAGAAGTCGGCAGTGTCAGAGTAAGTTATCCTTTCCCCATTGCAGTACCTCAGAGAAGTGAAATGTTAATTTGGTGTCGGGCAGCAATAGGCCTAAGGGGTCAAGATTACCAAGCCCTGGTAGAACCCATGTACTCTGATAGTAGGCCCACTATCCTGACAGCCAGAGGGGTAGTTGATGTCCGCAAGAGGAGAGTACCAATACGCATCTTAAATTGTGGGGAGAGAGAGGTCCAGTTACCCCGGTATGCCACCCTTGCCAAGCTGTTCACTGTCAGTAGCAATGCAATAGAGACACTAGAACCCTTGCTTCCATCTGACAAGGTGGAAGAGAATGGCTCTGAAGGGCAGCAGGAGGATTGGTGTCAGCAGCTACACGTAGGCACTAACTCCACCCCTTCGCACCAAAAGAATGGGGCTTATCGGGTGGCTCGAGAATTTTAATGGGTCTTCAGCAAACATCCTCTAGACTTTGAGCAGGCAAAAGGGGTTCAACATCATATCCCCACCGGAGATCATCCACCCATTAAAGAGAGACACTGGCCTGTACCCCCAGCATACTATCAATGTGTCAAGAGTATGTTACGGGAGATGAAGGAGGCTGGGGTAATCAGAGATAGTTGTAGCCCCTGGGCAGCTCCATTAGTCCTCATTAAAAAGAAAGACGGTACTATGAGAATGTGTGTAGACTACAGGCGGATTAACAGCATTACACATAAAGACGCTTACCCATTGCCTAGAATTGAGGAATCACAAGCTGCATTGAGAACTGCTAACTATTTCTCTACCTTAGATCTCACCAGTGGATATTGGCAGGTTCCTGTGGCAGAGGCAGAGAAAAAGAAGACGGAGTTTACAACACCAATGGGTGTAACGTCCGTCTGCGGTTCTGGGCTGCAGCCAGGCAACACCCCTAGAAACACTGATACCCTTTACCCCTATACAGGGATCTGGATTTACAACAGAGCCCAGGAGGTAGCTGTCTGAATATGAGCAGCGGCCAGAGCAGGACGGTCGTCAGAGGGAAGAACAAAAACGGCAGGCAATAGCAGAGTCAAATTCAGGCCAAGGTCAGAGTCAAAAACCAGGAGGGCGGCAGAGGTACAGAATCGTTAGGAAGTAGCAGAGTCAGAATATCCAGGCCAAGGTCACAAACCAGGAGAGTAGCAGAAGTACAGAATCGTCAGGCAATAGAGGGGTCAGAAATCCAGGCTAAGGTCAGAGTCAAACAGAAGTCAATCACTAAGTAGCACACAGGGGAACCAACAATATATCCGGCGGCTTGCAAGCCCAGTCCCAAGGTATTTGAGGGATCAGGTCATCCCTCACAGGCTCCCGGGCTGATGATGTCATCAGGACCGCCCCCAGGATCAGACCTGATGATGATGCACCAAACCCTTCATGACTGACAGAGGAGCGGAGTCTGCGTCCACTAGATATCTGCGCAGAAGCCCTTTCACTGTTGTCGCCATCACTCAGGCGCGAGCCACGGCGCCTCCTAGTAGCTGAGGGCGGAACAGCAGGCCCCGAGTTCAACGGCGACATGACAGTCCGGTGCCTCCTGGTGGCCGAGGCCTGGAGAGCAGGCCCCGAGCCCGAGGGCGGCGTGACAGTCCGTCGCCTCCTAGTGGCTGAGGGCGGAACAGCAGGCCCCGAGTTCAACGGCGACATGTCAGTCCGGTGCCTCCTGGTGGCCGAGGCCCGGACAGCAGGCCCCGAGCCCGAGGGCGGTGTGACAGTCCGTCGCCTCCTAGTGGCTGAGGGCGGAACAGCAGGCCCCGAGTCTGACGGTGACGTGACAATGGGCCTCTGCGAGTTTAACTTAATGCCGTTCGGGATCAGCAATGCACCAGGAACATTTCAGCGGTTAATGGAATACTGCCTTGGACATGAAAACTTTGAAACCGTTCTGCTGTACCTGGATAACATCATCATCTTCTCCAAAACCTACGAAGACCATTTGAAGCACCTAGCCGAGGTATTCGAAGCCCTGTCAAACTTTGGCCTGAAAATAAAACCGTCCAAATGTCACCTTTTGAAACCCAAGGTGCAGTACCTAGGCCATGTGGTGAGCGCGGAAGGTGTGGCACCCGATCCTGACAAAGTCACCGTTATCCGGGACTGGAGAAGACCCAGCACTATCCATGAAGTGAGGCAATTTCTTGGGTTAGTAGGCTACTACTGAAGATTTATCAAGAACTTCACCAAGATAGCAGCACCGCTGCAAGATCTTCTAGTGGGCTAATCCAAGAAGGCCAAGAACAAAAATCTTCCGTTCGAGTGGAACAAAAGAATAGAAGAGTCCTTCACCAAGTTGAAACTGGCCCTCATAGGAGATGAGGTCCTGGCCTACCCTGACTATGACAAACCATTTATACTTTACACTGATGCCAGCAACGTGGGATTGGGAGCAGTGCTGTCACAAGTGCAGAAAAGCAGAGAGAGAGTGATTGCCTATGCCAGCAGGAAGCTTCATCCCACTGAGAGGAACCCCGACAACTACAGTTCCTTCAAACTGGAGTTCCTCGCCATAGTCTGGGTGGTAACAGAGCGCTTGAAGCACTACTTGGCTTCCGCAAAGCTCACCATCTACACGGACAATAATCCGCTAATCCACCTTGAAACAGCAAAGCTTGGGGCACTTGAGCAGCGATGGATGGCCCGGCTGTCCAACTACGAGTTCACCATCAAGTACCGAGCAGGACATAAGAACGCTAATGCGGATGCACTGTCCAGGATGCCTATTTCACCAGACGGGGAAGAAGATCCAAAAGACCTCGAAGAAATCGAGTTACCAGCCTTCCACCGTCCAATTGCAGCCCAGCGCTCTCAAGGAGTAAGGAATAAACACTTTATCGTACGAGAGGTAACGTTGAATCCATTACCCCATCATGAGTGGGCAGAGACACAAGATAGTGACCCAGCTGTTCATCTAGTAAAGGAGTGGCTGGCACAAGCTGATGCACACCCTGGTTCAGATGACCCACAGGAAGCACAGCAGCTATGGAAGCAAAGAGGCAAGCTGTTCATCTACGAGGGTAAACTGTGTCGGAGGAACATCAACTCACGCACACACGAACTGGTGTGGCAGGTGGTAGTCCAGAAGAGGGATGCGCCAATGGTCTTGGAGGCGTACCACAATGGAGCAGGACACTTCGGTTGGAAGAAGTTGGAGGTCCTACTTCGTGAAAGATTCTACTGAGTGGGCATGAGGAGTTCCATTGAGAAGTGGTGCCGAGAATGTGGCCCATGCAACCTGAGCAGAAATGACCGAAACAGCCAGCGAGCCCCATTACAGCCGATCATCACAAAACAGCCGCTTGAACTGGTAGCCTTTGATTACGTGAAGTTATCTCCGAGTAGGAATGGCTACACCTATGTGCTATGATGAGTCACCGAAGGAGGAAAAAACAAAATACTAGCTAAGTCCAGAAAAGCCAGACAGGTTGGCAGCTATCGGATTGCAGACCCCTGAACCTATCCACAACAACTAGCTGTAGCCGTGGGGGGTTCCTACGGTGCCCTAGACGCCTCGATCACAGCCGGAGAACTATATAGCCTAAAGACAGAAAGGGGAAAAACTAAACTGCCCCAGAGCAGACCCCAAAGCAATAGGCAGCCCCCAACATATAATGACGGTGCAGCAAGATGAAAACACTAACACAGATAGAAAGATAGGTTGAGCAAATGATGGGGCCCAAACTAACTAAATAGGACAGGATAGGAAAGCTGCTGTCTGCCATCCGCAAAAACCCTATCCAAAATGAGCCAACCGACTGATAGAAAAAAAAGGCCCTGAAGTCGCTAGGCTTCAAAAGACTATATCAGCACTCAGGTATATTCTGAAGACAGAGCAAAAGATCAACAGATCAGAGACAAAAATGGAATTCAGCTCACCCCCGGCCGGGGATGGCAGAACTCCCAAAATACAAGGCAAAACAAAAACAAAACTGAAGAGTACAAAGCAGAGCAGAAAAACTTATCTTTGATACGCAGGAATCAGACTGGTCTCCAAGAATCCAGCAGGATCACCAGCAAGGCAGAAGGGCGTCGGCTGCCTTATATCCAGTCCTCAATTCCAGCCACCCAGTCATCATCTAGCTGCCCAGGTGTTTGGTAAACAGCCTCACTACCTCCTTCACCAGAGGAGGGAGTTCATCAGACCTCAATGGTGAAGGGAAAAATGAACTCACAACACCTATGCTTTGACCATCGTGTACCATTACTCAAGGTTCTTGGTAGTTGTGCCTGTTAAAGACCAAAGAGCGAAGACAGCAGTCAAGGCATTTCAGCAACACTTTTGTCGACCGCACGGATACCCTGAACAAGTGCTCACCAACCAAGGTCCAGCCTTTGAGACAGAAGTGTTCCAGGAGTTCTGTAACATGAACGGTTGCAAGAAAATCTGAACGACGCCGTACCATCCACAGACAAATGGCATGAGTGAAAAGATGAACCAAGTGGTCATTGACTTATTGAAGACCTTACCTTTGGAAGAATTAAACCAGTGGCCAGAGAAGTTGCCAGATCTGGTAGATCTATATAATCATATACCGGTAAACTCTACAAATTTCACTCCAGCCTACTTGATGAGAGCAAGACCTGGCAAGATACCCATTGATTTAGATATGGGAGTCTTAACACCTGAGACATCACCAGATGCAGACTGGGATACAGAGCAGCAGCAACAATACCGCAAGGTACAAGAATGTGTGGAGAAAAGTTTGTCCCAAGCAAGACAGAGGCAGGAAAGAAATTACAATCAACATGCCCCTGCAATTCCCTTGGCACAGGAGAACAAGTACTCAAAAGGAAGAGACGTGTTCACAAACTAGATGACCAGTGCGAGGCAGAGCCATACACCGTAATACCTTCAGACTTTAATAACACCAAAGTATGTATCATCAGCAAAGATGGAGGAGAAACCTTAGAAGCAGTCTCAAGAGATCATCTAAAGATGTGTCCTGATCAATTGAAGGACAAGAAGGAAGTCCAAGACACTCCACAACCCATAGTAGAGGTGGAAGAAACGATTCAAACTATACTTGGAGAATTTCCTGGGACGTGGACACAAGTAAATCAGGCAATAGTAGTGCCAGTCCTAACCTTTCATCAGCCTACTGCATCAGATGAAGAAGAGACTCATAATGAAATGGCTCAAGTAACAGATGCTATATCTGCAGTGGAATGTGGAAATTTGTCCCCTGCTAACAGCGAATCTGACAATCAAATGGTGAGTCTAGGAGTAACGAGAAGCCAGTCCAAAATACCTATCTTACACAAGTCTACTTATAGCGTAGTGACTAATGAACCAACAGTAGACATCAGAGAACAGGTCAGGTCATCAGAAATACCTATACTGCGTAGAGCCACTCGTAGTACTAGAGGTCAGATTCCCTGCCCGTTACAGAGATTACATAATGTAAATAAAGTAATAAGAATGTATAGTTGTAACCGGTAAGCATGAGAGCCTACAGAGACTTCCTATATGAACCTTTTAAAGTATTCGTAATAACCAGTTAAAGGACAATTGGGCCACAGGACTATGTGTGGTCAGAACTTTTATTTATAAATAGTTACTCCAAAAAGGCCTTGAAAATAAGCCGCTGGCATGGCCGAAAAAACAGACCCATCTATAGAGCGCCCTGTAGCCACACCCAGGGATGACACACAAAGTGGGCTAAGGCAGTTCCCACCAACCAAACTACAGATACAAGCACAAAGACAATTCCTGGACAGCAGCGTAAGGACTGGTCACTGCAGTAACTGTGCTTCTGTTTTCTTTTTCTTGTCTGGTTTTTGATAATTTTTACATTTTTAAGACTTTGTAGATTTGCATTAATTTTTGCCATTAACAATTCTTCTTATGTTTCCTCAGTCCAGGAGTACTGAACTTAACTGGGGGGAATGTGACACCCTAGAGTCCGGTTGTCACAGTGACATTACCTTCCCCTAATGTGTAAAGTCATGCCTGGAGGCAGAAAGGGGCCCCCATGCCAGGTAATAGATTAAATCACAATTTCTGCTGCAGGTCAGAAAAGGGAGATGCCTTATAAATTCTGGCCAGCAGAGGGGGTTGGTGAGTCAGCTAGAGATGAGCTGAGGTGGTTGCCACTGAAAAGAGAGCAGCTGTGAGCTGTGAGGAGAAATGACAAGGCAGTTAAAAACGTGAGGTAAAAAGATCTTTCTGGAAGGTCCAGTCAGTTCAGGAGGGAGCTGATCTGAGAGTAGTTCAAGACAGGGAGCTGATCTGACAAGAGGAAAAGGACACGAGCAGAGACAGAGAGGCTCTGGGGAAGCTAAAATACTGCATATAGCAGACCCCAGAGCGAAGTGCTAATAGGGAGAAAAGGGACATCAGAGTCCTGGGTGGACAGGAGTTGTATGTCCTACCGCCGAATCTGAAAGTACAGGGGACTGTAAGTTCCTGTGCGACATTGAACACCTGAGGGCACGGCAGCGGATAAGGAGCCTGGGGCCGATGGTGAAAAGGACGGTACCCGTGGAATAGGCTCATGCTGACAGCCGTACAGGTTAGTGAAATCATCACGCAATTGAGGGTCGCAGCATAGTTATAAACAGCGGAGACCCACACAGAAAGCGCAGAAGGTAGGTCCTAAATCCCCACCTGGCAAGGTGGGTCCCCTGAATGCCTCCAGGCGAGCCGGACTCATTCCATCACCTGTATGTGGTACTCCGTATTGCAACCAATTGCCAGTAAAAGGTAAAGAAACTGCACCTCTCTGTGTTATGGAAATATATATGTATATGTATTTCATATTGATCTCACTTGCCTGCTATAGGCTATATACTGCTATATACACATATACTCATATATATGTGCACACAGATACATAAGTACAGTTTTGAACCTTATAACTAGTTGGTGGAAATTGACCTGCTACCCAGTCATCTCATGATAGCATTATCTTGTGACCTGAGAAATATCTAGCTGACATAGGGAATGAGGAAGTAAGGCCAGATGGTCCAGTCGATATTGGAGACTTGCTGATGAGTGCCAGACTCCGGACAGTAAATCACGTGGTGTCTAAGTAACCCCAGGTCAGACACCCATATATGTTCATGTATTTAAACTGACCAATTAGATAAGAAGTTCAGCCTTTATGTTAATGAGTAACCACTCCTTTCTGTACAGCTGATAAAACCAAGTATATTCAATAAAGTTTCCAGAGTTCTGCTGGAATGAGTTGTTGCTAACCAAGTGTAGCTTCCTCTTTTCCTTTGAGCGCTCAATAAGACTCTGTCTAATTTGGGCAGGACACAGCATGCACAGAGATATATATCTATATCAATCAAATTTCCATGTCAATTGATGCCCAACTCGAGGCCGTGGACGAAAACGCACGGGGATCCTGCTGACCGGAGAGGACAGAGGTGCCGGCCAAGGTCTTGGCTCATGGGAACGGAGATTTGCACAACTCCATAAGTAAGGTAAGAAAATCTAGTTATCTTACCTGAATGTTCCCTGTGCCCAGTCTGGGTCAGCAACTCTAGCCGGTCAGTGTGGTCACCAAACCCAGGTAGTGTAAAAAAGTCCACGCTCTTATCCAAACCCTGGGATAAGCTAAGTGTCTGCTGTGGTCCTGTGTGTCTAAGATCCGGGTGAGGGAATTGGTGGAAAATTGTGACTGTTTGTTTTTGTGGTTGCTGGGGAACCGATAACAGGGGAGTTTGACCCACTCAGATAGGTCCTCACAAATACACTTGGACACAGGGGGAGGACAGGAGAAGCCTTGCCCAGGGACAGGTGGTGGGGCCTTATGGAGTTATCACAAGGCGAATCTCACATCAAGCTATCACAACTAACACCCGTGCACAAGAAGGGACAACAGCGCCCACGCCAGGCCACGCGGTGGTGTTAGCTTAGGGGAGATATTGCAAGCCAAACCACTTGACAGGTTGCCACCAACACACCTGGTCACAGGGAAGGACAGGAGAAGCCAGCCCAGGTATCAGGTGGTGGCAACATTGTGGGAGTTATCACATTACTGATACCGACGAGCCAGGCAGGACGTCCGGTACAGCGTGTTAACATTCCCGGTGGTTGGCAGTTATCGGTTACCAGCAGCTGTTTGACATACGTGTCACAGAAGGGCTTTCGATCTCTCTCCCCAGACGTCTATATGTGAATTCATTGCAGGTTTCCGCGAAGATCTGAAGCAGAAAGTGTTTTTTTTTTCCTTTTGTCTTGTAAACTTCCTCTTTTGCCTACACGGTGTGCCCCTGATATATATTTTTTTCATATTGTCATATTTGTACTCTGCTTTTCCCTATTTTATGTTTTAGCTTGCATTTTTGGTGGAGATTTTTATTCTTGTTACTGTAGTGTGAGAATTTTCGGGAAAGCTGGGTCTTTTTGAGCATATCAATGTTTGTTTGTTTTTTTTTCCTCTTCATGTCACTGAAAGACACAGGCAGAAAAAAGGGAAGTGTGTGTATCCTGCATCATTTCTGCATTAACCCTTTTATTGTTGGAAGTTGTACTGACTTCTAGATTCTTATAAATATTTTGGAGTGTTTTTTCCAAGGTTTATCAACTTGATTGTGTCTTTTGGTTTTCTTTCTTTTTCCCTGAATTTATTGGATTTTGGTTTTTCTGAGTGGTTCTTTTGTAAAGTTTATATACTTTTTGATTTTATCATTTTTTTGGGTTTCATCCTTTAAAAATCTTTTTAAGGAAGAAAAAAGAAAGAAAATCATTTTTCCCTTTTTATCTCTTTTTAGTTTTCTTCCACTTTTTGTGACATTTTATCAGTTTTTTAGGTTAGTTTTCACTTCTTTCAGTTTTGTTAAAAATAGAATTTTTACCTGCGTTGGGTTATTCCTGTGTTCTCTTGTCAATTTTGATTTTCCTCCTTTGTTTCCACTACTTTTGGAGTTTTTTCACTAAATCTTGTTTTGTTCCCTTTTAAGCAGGTTAAAATGGGGTTGGAAAGTTTTTAAAGTTTTAATCACTTTTCTCCAGTCTTTAGAACAGACATAGTATGTGGTTTTGCAAGAACAGTTTTTTTTCTTTAAGCTGTAGCATGACATGATGTATTGAAAAGAAAAGGGAAGTAGCTAGTGATTGCCGAAAAAGTGTTTTCAGCGGTATTCTAATTTGTGCCGTCTGAGAAGGACCACAGGTCTAAGAATGCCTTCTGTGACGGCAGAGGGGGGGAAGCAGTTCGCTCCCCTCACCATCTCCTCTTTCCCCACTCTTCCCTCCTCCCATCTCCCTCACCTCTCTCCTCCCTCTATCTCCGCTATTCTCACTCCCACCTCCCCTCTCTCATCTATTTATCCTCCTATACCTCATTCTCCCTCGTCATCTCTCTCTCTCCCCTCCCTATCTTCTTCATCTCCGCCTATCTCTCCTCCTTCTCTCTCTCTCTCTCATTTCTCCTCCCTTGCCATCTTCATCACCAATGCCCACCTCTCATCCCTCTCCTCTTCCCTCCTCCTCTTTTGTCGCCTCCTCACTCTCCTCCACTATCTCTCACTTCTCCTATTCCAAATCTTTCCTCCACCCTTCCCTCTATTTCTTTTCCTCACCACACCTCTCAGTTCATCGTCACCAGCTGGCCCAGTGCCAGATTCAGACAATGAGGTGTCCCTATATCCACATGGCGCTCTCTCTAAAGAGACAGCTATAACACCGGGAGAAGAAAGTGAATCACTCCCCACACATAACACAGGTGCCCTCCCGATACAACAGCTAGCAGAAGGGAGGTGTGTGCCATCAGAGACTGCACCTGCTAAGTCTGATACGAAGCTGCAGTCTCAGAAGGGGGGAGTGCTATCCACACACAAGTCAAACACACAATGGCACAGTTCCTCCTCTGATGAACATGAAGAGATTATGCTGCATAGTACTAGGAGAAACTCACAGACACCAAGTAGGCAGGGGCAGATAGAGCCAGAACTCTTACACTATGTGCCCTTCACCCCTAGTCAGGTGTTCAGTATTCTAAAAAACCTGCCAGACCCAGATATGGACCCCATGTCATTTTACAGAAGAATGCAGCAGAGCCAGCAGACATATGCTTCAACCTTGAGTGATCTCTGGTCCATAATGGAGGTAAAAGCAGGTGAAACACTCTGGCCAATCATGAAGGAACACGTCAAGCTTCCATCAGAATTAGATGTGCATTCCTGGGAATCAGGATCAAAGCTAATTGAACAGCTTAGAGAGTGGGCCAACGCCAGACGAGCACTCAGCCTGCATAACATGAGCCAAGCCGAGACAGAGTCTGTAGACGAGTTTCATGGCAGAGTGAGGCAAGTATTCCAAATTTTAGGCTTCACTATTCATGATCAGGTACACGGACAAATGTTGGCACAGGCCTTTGTGCATGGACTAAGAGAACCAATCAAGAAACTACTGATAGTGGCCAGGCCTGAGTACAGGACAATAGCAGTAGATGTCCTGCTCGCAGTAGCCAGAAGAATTGAGTCCCTCCCAGGAGTGCGGAGGACAGGCCCTTCTGTGGTGGCCACTGATGTGGAGGAGCAGCCACCCTGCAGAGACAGAAGACCAGTCAGGTGTTTCAACTGTGGCAACCTTGGCCATTTCCAGAACCAGTGCACAGCGCCCCGGCAACCCAGGTCATCACGCAGAGGAGTAGGCCAAGAAAGAAACACAGAAGACAATGAAGAACCCTGTCCATAGGACAGAGGCAAAACCAGGTCTGCCAGACGTCACGCCCCTGACATGTGAAACCCTGTCAGCCCAACCAATGCCTCAAATCACTGGGGGCTGTCATATTTTTCCTTGTGGACACTGGTGCAGTCAGAAGTGAAAATCCCCGACCCCACCAGTCTATCAGAGCACTCTGTGTCTTGTGTGGGGATTAAAGGTCAAGACAGACGTTCCCCAGCTCGCAAGCCCCTGAGCATGTGGACACAGCCAGGATACTCCATCCTGTTCCAGTTTACGGTGGAGACCTGCCCGCCCCACCTGATGAGCGCAGACCTACTGCAGGAACTGAAGGTGACCAAAGTTTCCCATGGAGATGTGACCTTGACCTCTTCTCCACCCCAGACCCAAGAAGAATCAATCATGCCCGTGCTGGTGGCCCTACAAGAGCCTCACTCGAATAACTGGTGCAAGCCTACCCAAGGAGGTGCTGGACATAGCACCCAGAAGCCTATGGCCCAAGGGAGTCTTCAAGTTGCGCCAGTGCGGATGTCACTCTAAGTCTAGAACCCCGGACACTCAGAAGGCACTGCATCCGCTGCTCATCACCCAGAGCCAAACTGCCTCTGACCAACTGGAGGTCTAAGTGGAACTGCGGTTCAAAAAACGGCCTAAGAACTTTGGCATGGGCCAGGAAAACTCTCAACCCAGAGGGACCATACCCGCTTCGTGAAATGGCTGCACTGCTTCTGGCTACAGCGCCAGAGGATCATCTTGGACAAGATTCTGAAGGTGCTCCCTGAAGTTAAACCAGGCCCTGGACCAGAAGACAGCCACTCAGCTCTTCAAATTGCTTAACAAGATGCTGACCTGAGATCAAGCTGGGTGAAAGGAACTGCTGCTAGGTGGTAAAGAAGACGCCCCAGCTAAAAGACCCCCTGTGAGAGCAAGAAAGCTCAGCTGGACGTCATCTCTTATGAAGAGGACCCCAGTATAACGGCTTGTTTTCCTGCCGGCCCTGTGCCAGAAGATGGGAGTCACTCACGGCACTGTGAAGAGCAAGGCCGGATTGAGCCGCCTCACCCATGGGAATCATCATGCAGTCCCAGCTTTTCCCAATCAAGAGGATGACTGTGAAAGGAGAACCAGACTTGGTTGAATGGTGTATAACCTGAGGGCTGTGAGCAAAGCAACCGTGCTTGAAACCCCAGTTGCGCCAGATCTGCACACTCTGCTGACAAACGTGCCAGCCACAGCAACGGTGCTCATGGCAATGGATCTGCTCAAGGCTCCCCTCAATGTTCCCCCTCACTTGGACGACCAGTTCCTGAAAACACACAAGGGGGGTGCAGAACAAATGGACAGTGATGCCCAAGAGGGCCCAGAACAGCCTTTCACAGCTCACCAGAGCATTGTCCTCCATCCCCATCAACTGGATTGCGGAGCATGCAGAAGTCATCGACACCGCTACCTGCACAGCGCTTTCTATGTCTCCTCTACTCTGCCTGATGGAGCAGCAATGTAAGTTCTGCAAAACAGAGTCCAGTGGTGTCAAAAGCAAGTTTCTGAAGACACCGTATCGCCCACTAGATGAAACACTTGACAGATGACCGGAGGACCGCGGAGAAGATGGCTCCCTCAACAACTCCGAAGATGCAGGCCTTCCTTGGTCTAGTCTCGTACTGCAGAACTTGGACCCCTGGTGCTCCAGGCTTAATGCAGTCGCTGTACAATTGCATCAACGCATTGCAGCCTTCATCTCGTACAGGAAACTGAAAGACTTCATAGTCTCTACGCCAGCTCTAGGCCTCCCTGACTACGAGAAGCCATCCTGTCTTGGCCAAACGGAAGAGGAAGGACAAAGATGGAGAAGGTCATGCTATTGGCCAGGCTTAAAACAGACCTACGGAGGAAAACCAGAGGCCTCTAGACTACCTCTCAGCCGGCATGAAAGCAATACCCGCAGCACACGCCCTCCTGACAAAGCTGCTCTCCACCACTCTTCAGTGCTCTCAGCCGTTACCTCTCAGCCATTACCTGTCTCTACTCCCACTCCCCAGGGGGGATGTGGATACGGACCCTCAGATGAAAAATCTGCAAGATACCGTAGATGGCTCCTGTTTTGCAGATGATGAAGGAAGGGTCCACACGGGATGTGCAGTGACCAACAATCAAGACATCCTATGGTCCAGAAGTTTGTCAGCCAAAGAGCCCAAGAAGCGGAACAGATAGAGCTGACGAAAGGCCTGCCAGATTGCGAAGAACAGAACTTCCAGGTACTCGCATGGCATAGCACATGACTTCGGACCCATCTGGGCTGCAAGAGACTTCATCACAGCAAGCGGGTCGACCATGAAGCACCATGGAGCCATCAGAGACCTGCTGGACACTCTCCAACTACTAAAAGTGGTGGCAGTGTTGAAGGTCAAGGCACACGGAAAATTGAACACAGTAGAGACATAGAGACACGGGGCATCAACATGGCAGATGTGGCAGCCAGAGGAAGACAATATGGAAAATGGGAGAGGTCGTAGAGCCGGACGGCTACTACATGACGACTGAAGACGAGAAAACCTGGCATACAGAAGTCAATGGGAAAACCGGTGAAGACGCCATCTCTGAATTGGACAGAAGTGCTGCCTCCTCCTTCACCAGCCAACGAGCTGAATCACTTCCAGGATGAAGACTCTGACGTGATTATGAATTCTGAGGCAGAAGAATAGTGCCCACCTTTACCAGAAAGGACCTATTTGATGGAGAACATTTCAGAAGATTGTCCTCCACCACCCACTCGTGGGGAAGCTTCTTCTCCAGCACAGTCCTACGTTCAGCAGTCCACGGCAACACTTAACCCGTTCCCCCGAGATGAGCTGCATGAGTCCGAAGGTATCCCAAGGCTACAACAATTTGACTTTCCCCCTCATCCCCGGAGAATACCGGCTGGATCTGTACCAATGCAAAGAGTCCCAAGTCCTCCTCTGACACAGTCTAACCCGAGTCTTCATACAGAGGGAGGCACGGACATAGACGAAACCTCAGCTAAAATCCCACAATCAGCTCAGAGAATGTCAATTACCACAACCCAGTCAACTAAACCTGACAAAATGACTTCCTGAAACCTGTACAAGAAGTAGAAGGATCAGACTCGGAAGGAGGAGAAGGAAAGCTGGATGCTGTAGGGCAAAAGCACTGGGCTCCAAGTAACCTGTCTACCTCAAAACGTCTACCTCAAGACAGACCCAGTCTACCTCAAAGTGTGTACCCTACGGTGGTTCAATGGGCACATGGCCCCCACACAGAATTGAAGACACAGATGAATGACCTTGATTAGACTGGACTTTCACCTTAACAGCGAAAATTCCCAGCAGCTGTATGGCCACCGACAAATTCAACATCGGACAAGCGGGAGAAAGTTCCCCCACATCGTCTGGCCTGAATAATTCCCAGTAAGGAACTGGTTGGCGAAGACTACTGCAAAGAAGCTACTCTCAAAAATAGTGTGCAGATATGGGGGTTCCAGAAGCAATAGCAAATGATCAGGGACCCACATTCACAGAAAACCTGACACAAGAGACCTGATTAGCAGTAGGGTCAGACTTAGGCCTGCACACTACCCACCATCCCACACCATAGACTAGGTGGGACACTTAAGAGCAGCATGCTAAAAAATTTGCCCAAGAGACAGACAAACCCTGGCATTAGACACTCCCGTAGGCTCAGGAAAAGCTGTCACCAATATGAGACTTTATTTGGGTCTAAAACCCAGTTTAGGGTACTCTTTACTTAGCAGTTGACTATGCAATATGATACTTTGCATGTGTAATTGAATTTATCAAGAATCTTGCTAATGTCCACTCTCGAGTTTTTCTCCTTCATTGCCAGGTCCAGATTTGGTGTCTGGTATGCACGCCCTGAAGTCAGGAGACTGCTGAGTGTTGGTGGAAAAAGTCCGTAAAGAGAAGCACTCAATCCCAGATCCGATGGCCCTTCTCCAAGTGCTGATGCCACCAACCTGGAGGGAAAACCCCCATCTGGATCCACGCATCGCATTGCAGGAAAAGGCCTTCATACCAGAAGATACACCTGAGCTGGAATGATGCTGTGGATGACCTACCTGACTGAATAAATCACCTACCTGACAGAGAATACACATGCACTGACTGCATAGACTGTTAACTAAGAGACTTCTATCGCATTGCCCCACACCCCCTTTAGGGACAGATCTCCTGACCGCCCATTTGCGAAAGTCTGTACAGAGGAGGATGTATGCACTAGGCATATGTCAGTCCACTGGCAGCATAAAAGAGTTGCAGCGCTTTGGGCCAGGAGCAGGATTTTAGGGCAAGTGATATCTAAGGGGGGATTGTTATGGAAATATATATGTATATGTATTTCATATAGATCTCACTTGCCTGCTATAGGCTATATACTGCTATATACACATATACTCATATATATATATGCACACAGATACATAAGTACAGTTTTGAACCTTATAACTAGTTGGTGGAAATTGACCTGCTACCCAGTCATCTCATGATAGCATTATCTTGTGACCTGAGAAATATATAGCAGACATAGGGAATGAGGAAGTAAGGCCAGATGGTCCAGCTGATATTGGAGACTTGCTGACGAGTGCAAGACTCCGGACAGTAAATCACATGGTGTCTAAGTAACCCCAGGTCAGACACCCATATATGTTCATGTATTTAAACTGACCAATTAGATAAGAAGTTCAGCCTTTATGTTAATGAGTAACCACTCCTTTCTGTACAGCTGATAAAACCAAGTATATTCAATAAAGTTTCCAGAGTTCTGCTGGAATGAGTTGTTGCTAACCAAGTGTAGCTTCCTCTTTTCCTTTGAGCGCTCAATAAGACTGTCTAATTTGGGCAGGACACAGCATGCACATAGATATATATCTATATCAATCAAATTTCCATGTCATCTGTGTCCTTCTCTCATTTCTCTGCACCCCAACGTTCACAGCCATTTTGACTATTAATTTAACATCTTTGCCCTGGGACTATGGCTCTACTATTTTCACCTCAGCTGCGACACACCAACAGTCTCAGGGGAACAACACCGCAGCGCTGGTCACCTCTGACCAAAATACCACAGGTGGCGTCACGTATTTAACCATCTATAAACTTTATCTTCATTTTTACCACATAAATACCACACAACTCTCCCCTATTTTATTACTGGATGCCTCTGGGCCACGGACCGGGTCGCCGCCGCTGTGACAACGTCCCCCATTGAAGTCGACGGGCCAGGTACCGAGTACCCCCAGGTCCCGCCGGGCGCTCCAACTGCTTACTATAGGGACGTACCCCTTCACCTCGGGGAACACCAGGCAGCACCATGGGGACACCAACTCCTCCCACCTGCTTGGGTACGTCTGCTTGTATAAGCAAGTCCTGCTCCCCAGCAGGAACTCCAAGCCGCAAATTGGGTTTCTGGTTGAGCCAGAGGGGAGGCCCCAGACCCTGATAACTGCTGCTAGAACTGCCTCAACACACCATGCAGCTCCTCACTCACCTCAGTGAGGTCCAGCAGCAACTGCTCTCAGGTCTGTACTTGGCCCATGGCTTACCAGCAAAAAATGTTAGGTTGGTGATAATGTCACATGTACCTGGATACACTGCCTCCAGCAGGGCAAATTTTGAGAATGACACGTGTACCTGGATACACCAGCTCCAGCAGGGTGAATTTAGACAGAGTAAAAGGTAACACCGAGGAAACAGTTACAGTGGTGGGCCCTGCAATAGGGAACAGGAACGTGGAGACCTTCTGCACTCCCCTGAGGCAGTGTCCCTAAACTTCTACCGATCCCTATACAGGTTCCTCACCTGTCGCCGAGCAGGATACCTTAATCCCTAGCTCGCCCTGCACCTATCCTTTACTAGTGAATTGGATTGGACGGTGCAGAAGCTAATCCCACCACTGTACTAATACACACACAAGGAAAAATATAACAATAGAGTTGAGCGACTTTTGCTTTTTTAGGGTCGCGTTTCGTTTCGTGAAACCCGACTTTTCCAAAAGTCGGGTCGAGCAAGATCGTCCGATTATAGGGAAAAGTCGGGGTCGTCCCGAAACACGAAACCCAATGTAAGTCAATGGGGAATAAAAGTCGGCAGTGAGAGGAGGACAGGAAACACACCTACAGTGCCCATTTGAATGCCAAAAGCATCAATTCTTCTTACTTAAGCTTGTCAACCTTAATTAACTTCATAATACAAGTTACGGACTGAAAAATGGGGGTTATTTGGCTAAAGTTGTGGGGGGGGGGGGCTGGCTGCAGGTTTTCATGTGCCCTGGGCGAAAGAGCGCCCCTTTAACACATACCACAACTCATCATGCTCCGATACGGCAGAGAAATAGCGGTATAGTACAATGAAAAATACCTCACTTTTTACATCTCATGACGAGGCCCATCTATTTCTCCATACAAAATCATTGGTCCCATATAATGTTTGAAACAGTATATGATGAGCTCCACATAATGCTACAGTATATGTTGGTCCCCATGGATGAAGCTCTACTGTCTTATGGGCCCAAATAATGCTCCAAACATAATGGGCCCCATTTCTACTGCTCTAGTGTATAATGGGCCCTGTAAATGCTGCTCCAGTGTCTGATGTCCACCTTTGGAATGTTCCAGTGTATGGTGGGCCCCATCTATCATTCTCCAGAGTATAGTGCTCCCCAAAAATTGCTGTCCCAACATAGAAAACAATCAAATAAGTCTCCTCGCTAGGGAATCCCTGTACTTGTCTGGACAGGTGCTGTAGCTTGCTTAACAGCTCGCCAGCCGTTCTCACGCCCAGTATGGATTGCACGTGATTGCACAAAGGTTAGAAAGGGTACCGTATCCCTGGATAACATGTATGGATAGCGTACACATTCAAAATATATGTCTATACAGCATGAGGCAGGCTCAGACGGTGTTAGGCCCAGTATGGATTGCACGTCATTGCACAAAGGTTAGAAGGGGTACCGTATCCCCGGATAACATGTATGGATAGCGTACACATTCAAAATATATGTCTATACAGCATGAGGCAGGCTCAGACGGTGTTAGGCCCAGTATGGATTGCACGTCATTGCACAAAGGTTAGAAGGGGTACCGTATCCCCGGATAACATGTATGGATAGCGTACACATTCAAAATATATGTCTATACAGCATGAGGCAGGCTCAGACGGTGTTAGGCCCAGTATGGATTGCACGTCATTGCACAAAGGTTAGAAGGGGTACCGTATCCCCGGATAACATGTATGGATAGCGTACACATTCAAAATATATGTCTATACAGCATGAGGCAGGCTCAGACGGTGTTAGGCCCAGGATGGATTGCACGTCATTGCACAAAGGTTAGAAAGGGTACCGTATCCCCAGATAACATGTATGGAGAGCGTACATATTCAAAATATATGTCTATACAGCATGAGGCAGGCTCAGACGGTGTTAGGCCCAGGATGGATTGCACGTCATTGCACAAAGGTTAGAAGGGGTACCGTATCCCCGGATAACATGTATGGATAGCGTACACATTCAAAATATATGTCTATACAGCATGAGGCAGGCTCAGACGGTGTTAGGCCCAGTATGGATTGCACGTCATTGCACAAAGGTTAGAAGGGGTACCGTATCCCCGGATAAAATGTATGGATAGCGTACACATTCAAAATATATGTCTCAGGAGGCAGGCTCAGACGGTGTCAGGCACAGTATGGATTTGACGGCCCAGATTACACAGCGGAGGAGCAGGGAGAGGTAAAGATTGCAAATGCTGGGGCCCTGGCCAAGCAAGGGGGGCCCACTCGTGTGCGTCGGTACTGGCACTGGGCCCCTCATAGTACAGCGGTGTGTCTGACGGCGGGTGTGCACCACCACCGTCAGAGACACTTGATTGCACTATGAGGGACCCTGTGCCAGTGCCCGCGCCCAAGAGTCGGCCTACCCACCTGTCCAGGGCAACGGCACTCGCACGGTGTCGTGCGCTAGGTGGTGACCCCGGCCATGGGGGGGGGAGGCAGCACAGTTAGGGAGTTTTAGAAAGTGGCATATGTTGATGTTGGACATTCAACTGATGCAAAAGGCGAAATAGGTGAAGTACCAGGAAGAGGTGGACCAAAGCAAGCCATTTTTCTGTCACCCTATGTGTCATCAGGGGAAGGTGGGACAAAATCCTTGGAAACCCATGCGTGGTTCATTTTAATGAAGGTTAGATCATCCACATTTTGGGTTGACAGACGGGTCCTTTTTTCTGTCAGGATTGATCCAGCTGCACTGAAGACTCTTTCCGATAGCACACTTGCAGCTGGGCAAGCGAGCTCCTGTAAGGCATATTGGGCCAATTCAGGCCAGGTGTCCAGTTTAGCGGCCCAATAGTCAAAGGGGAATGACCTGTGTGGGAGAACATCGATATGGGAGGAAAAGTAGTTTGTAACCATAGTTGACAACTGCTGTCTCCTGTCACTTTCCATCGATGCAGTATTACCAGTTGTGTGAGCGGTATTTGAAAAATCAGTCCACAACATTGTCATGAAACCCCTGTCTCCAACGCCACTTCTGCTGTGTGCACCACGAACACCTCTGCCAAGCTGCCCCCGGCCCGTACGGCTCGTGTGAGAACCATCACCGCTGCTGTGTGCTGGGAATGCCTCAAGCAACCGATTTACCAGAGTTGCTTGTTTATTAGCCAATATTAGGTAAAGGTTCTCCTGTGGCATGATGTTTTGTAATTTGCCTTTATAGCGTGGATCCAGGATGCTGGCCAACCAGTAGTCGTCATCGTTCATCATTTTGGCAATGCGGGGGTCCCTTTTTAGGATCCGCAAGGCATAATCTGACATGTGGGCCAATGTTCCCGGTGTCAATGATGCACTGCGAGTGCTGGGTGGAGGAGCACTTTCTGGCAAATCCACATCCCTCCAGTCACGCACAAACCCTGTACCAGACCTTGCCACGCCAACATTTTCACTTGCCCCACGAGATGCATCCTCCTCCCCTAAGTAATCATCCCCATCATCCTCCTCCTCCTCCTCCTCTTCTTCCTCCACCTCATCCAGGAGAGGTCCCTGAGCAGACAATGGCTGAATGTCATCAAGGATTCCCTCCTCCTCTTCCTCCTCATCAACATTGGCTGCAGACGCCTGCTCCTTAAGGTGCGTCAAAGTTTGCATGAGCAGACGCATAAGTGGGATGCTCATGCTTAGGATGGCGTCGTCTGCACTTACCAGCCGTGTGCATTCCTCAAAACACTGAAGGACTTTACAAAGGTCTTTCAGCTTCGACCACTGCACGCCTGTCAACTCCATGTCTGGGTGGAGTTCCACCTTGTTGCAATGTCGATAATGAGGCGGTGGTTGGGAAGGTGGAGCAATCGCTGCAGCTTCTGCATACGAACGGAGTGTACAGGCGACCGGCGGATGTGCGCGCACAGTCTTCGCACCTTCTGGAGCAGGGCTGTTAACTCCGGATAATTTTTGAGGAAGCACTGCACCACCAGGTTCAAGGTGTGAGCCAAGCAAGGTATGTGGCTGAGTTTTGAAAGGGCTATGGCTGCCACAAAATTACGGCCGTTATCACTAACTACCTTGCCTGCCTCAAGATGTACACTGCCCAGCCATGACTCAGTTTGTCGCTTCAAGTACTCGGCCAGCACCTCGGCGGTGTGTCTGTCGCCCAAACACATCATCTGCAACACAGCCTGCTGACGCTTTCCACTAGCTGCTCGATAGGGGGACACATCGTGTGCAACAGTGGCAGCTGCAGATGGAGTGCTCGTACGACCGCTCTGTGGACGAGCTGTCACTTCTGGAGGAGGAGGAGGAGGAGGAGGTTCGAACGCCTACAGCCAACTGTTTCCTATACCGTGGGCTAGGCAGCACTGTCCCACCACCGCTGTCCCCTGTGGACCCTGCATCCACCACATTAACCCAGTGCGCAGTGATGGACACGTAACGGCCCTGGCCATGCCGACTGGACCATGCATCAGTTGTGAGGTGCACCTTTCCGCTCACTGACTGCTTGAGTGCATGGACAATGCGGTCTTTCACATGATGGTGGAGGGCTGGGATGGCTTTGCGAGAGAAGAAGTGGCGACTGGGTAGGTCATAGCGTGGTACTGCATAGGCCATGAGTTCGCGGAAAGCTGTGCTTTCCACCAACCGAAAGGGCATCATCTCAAACGAGATTAGTTTGGCAATGTGGGCGTTCAAACCCAGTGTACGCGGATGAGAGACTGAGTACTTTCTTGACCTACTCATAGTGTCTGGGAGGGTGAGCTGGACTTGAGAGCTGCATATGGTGGAAGTAGCGGTGGACAGGGCGGACTGAGAGAGGGTTGATGATGGTGATGGAGTTGGTGTTCTTTCTGATGGCCTAGAATCAGTCTTTCGTTGATATAACAGTGGGATTCCCTGACTGCTGTGGCCTTGCAACGACACCTCAACATTTGCTGCTGTGCTAAACGGTGGGCTTACAGTGGGGGAAACAATGTAGCGTTGCTGACTACCTTCGTTGTGATCAGTTGCACATGTGGCACTTGAGGTTTGGTGTTGTGTCCACGCTTGCAAATGCATGCTGATTAAATGTCTAAGCATGCAACTGGTATTCAAATTTTTCAGATTTTTCCCTCGGCTAAAGGTCTTTGCGCACTTCTTACAGATAACCTTGGCCTGATCATGAGGATTTTGTTCAAAAAACTGCCACACTGCACTCTTCCTACTTTGGCAGACATTTTGCGGCCTAGCACGCTGTGATCTTTTGACCCTCTGGACAAGCTGTCCAGCAACTCTTTTGATGTTTGGAACCTGTCTTTGGAGTGCTCCGGGCCTGCCAGATAACAGCTGTTGCGATGTCGATGTCTGCTGTGGATGCTCCTCATCTGAGCTATTGGAAGCAGCACCCTCTTCCCCCAATGGATGCCAATCTGGGTCAACAACTGGGTCATCCATCACCTCCTCTTCTATGTCATGTGCACCTTTCTCTGTGTCACCGTGTATGGTGGTATAGTGTGCGGGAAGGGGCACCTGAGTCTCATCAGGGTCAAAATCTGGCTCTGTACACTGCGAGGACAATGTAGTGCTCTGAGTGAATGTACCAGCAGAATCATCCATCAGCGGCTGTGCATCAGTGCACTCCATGTCAGATTCATCTTGGCCTGGGTATCTGATATCTGAGCGCTATGTGACACGCTCGATGGCACAGCTGCCTGTGACCAAAGTGACGAGAGGATAATGGAGATTTTGAATCTCTGCGTACACTTTTGGACACTGGACACTTGTGGATTGTGTGCGGCCCACTGATATCTGAGCGCTATGTGACACGCTCGATGGCACAGCTGCCTGTGACCAAAGTGACGAGAGGATAATGGAGATTTTTAATCTCTGCGTACACTTTTGGACACTGGACACTTGTGGATTGTGTGCGGCCCACTGATATCTGAGCGCTATGTGACACGCTCGATGGCACAGCTGCCTGTGACCAAAGTGACGAGAGGATGATGGAGATTTTGAATCTCTGCGTACACTTTTGGACACTGGACACTTGTGGATTGTGTGCGGCCCACTGATATCTGAGCGCTATGTGACACGCTCGATGGCACAGCTGTGACCAAAGTGACTAGAGGATAAGGGAGATTGGATTGCTTTTAAAAAAGCAGTTTGCGGAGCAGTGGGTAAACAGCAATGCCAGCGTGTCAGTAAGCCTTAAAAGGCAGCCCAACAACCAACACCACTGATACACCACAATATAGCCTCCCCTTGCACTGCACACACAGTGACTTGTGTGTTGTGCAGGCCAAATCGCAAGCAGCAGAAGCAGTTTTTTTGTCTTCTTCCCTGCCTAACGCTCTCCCTACAGAATCAGCAGCAACCTCTCCCTATACTAAGATCGGCAGAAGTAAGATGGCGGTCGGCGTGCACGCCCTTTCATACCCCTTGTGACGCCCACCAAAGCAAGCCAATCACTTGCATGCCCTTCTGAAAGATGGTGGTGACCCGTGCCTATGTCATCACGTTGCCCACAGTGTCCGTGGATCCTGATTGGCTGAAAAAGAGAGCAAAACAAACTTTTGAAACGCGACTTTGGCGCGTAAGTCGCCGACCTCGTGGCCGACCTCATCCTAGGGTCGGGTTTCGTTTCATGAAACCCGACTTTGCCAAAAGTCGGCGACTTTTGAATTTTTTCGACCCGTTTCGCTCAACTCTATATAACAAACAGGGAAAACACCACTTAGCTTTGCTCTGTTGCTATTGCTCCCAGCAACAGAGTCCGGCACCCGAATTCAGCTTCCACCTGAAGCTATTACACCAAAGCTCTGACTGAGCTGCAAGGAACTCCTCTCTAAAGCTCCTTCCTTCACCAAACTTGGTTGGAAATGACCAATATCACCAACAGTGATTGAGAACACCTGACACTTCTTTATAGGTAGGAGCCATGTTAATCACCTGCTTGGTAATTACGTGTAATAACGCTAGCGGCCACCGGGGGCAAAACTTATGATGGCGTCGTCTGCGCTTACCAGCCGTATGCATTCCTCAAAACACTGAAGGACTTTACAGAGGTCTTTCAGCTTTGACCACTGCACACCTGACAACTCCATATCTGCCCTCAAACTGCCTGCCCGTGTATCCTCCCACAAATGCATTACAGCCTGCCTCTGCTCGCACAGCCTCTCAACCATGTGCATGGTGGAGTTCCACCTTGTTGCAACGTCTATGATTAGACGTTGAGCGATCGCTGCAGCTTCTGCATACGACCGGAGTGAACGGGCGAGCGACGGATGTGCGAGCACAGTCTTTGCACCTTATGGAGCAGGGCCGTTAACTGCGGATAATTATTTAGGAAGCAATGCACCACCAGGTTCAAGGTGTGAGCCAGGCAAGGTATGTGTGTGAGTTTTGCACGGGCTATGGCTGCCACAAAATTCCGACTGTTATCACTAACAACTAACTATCAAGATGTAGACTGCCCAGCCATGACTCAGTTTGTCGCTGCAAGTAGTCGGCCAGTACCTCCGCGGTGTGTCTGTTGTCGCCCAAAGACATCATCTTTAAAACAGCCTGCTGCTGCTTACCACTAGCTGTTCGATAGTGGGACACCTCGTGTGCAACACTGGCAGCTGCGGATGGAGTGCTTGTGCGACTGCGCTCTGTGGACGAGCTTATGTGGCGCCCCTGAGGGTTCAGTCGCCACAGAGGTACTGCACCTCCTCCTGAGGTGTAGTATCCCACTCTCCAGGTAAGATGGAACACCTGACCAGCCTCCAGCACCTGCATCCCACATAAAGACAGTAGTGTAGCAGAGCAACCTTCATGGCTACCTGCTAGGAACACGAAGAGTGCTGGGAGGTGGGTGGAGCTTAGATGCACATGAGAGCGGGGGAATGTTAGGAATAGGTCAGTCTATGAGAGAAGATCCCCTGAGAGGGATGGAGTGAAGTAAGTGCTGCAGCAGACTCCTGTGACCTGGGGCTGCTGGCACGGGAAAGAGCCATAGAAATCCTGATTCTTCAGAAGGAAGATTGTTTAGTACAGAACTTATGGAGAAGAAGAGAACTAAGGACTAGGGTCAGAGCAGAGCCCTTCCTCAAGTTTGAAGCGCATGGCCAGGGTCCGATCCCTGAGGATGTATGGATACTGATGTTCCTGCAGCTGAAACTGGAGGAATAGAAGTCGTCACCACTTTATTCCCATCTAAGACTTGGGGGCACAACAGCAACATGAGTGAGCTGGGACATGATAGCAAGGAGTCCCCGAAGCAGGCTACAGCTGTCTGCCGTACAAGTAGAGTTCTAAGTAACATCAAGAAGGAGGAACTTGAGTTTAATACGCAACTACAAGTACTTCAGATTAGGCGCTAGTGTGGAGACGTTCAGAGAAGGCACATGTTGGAGGAGTGCTGGAAAGGTGTACTTTATCTAGCCTAGGAGTTGGCTGAGCCCCTGACCTTGAGGACACGGCACCGAAGCGGGCATCTGTGTGCACCCGACTGTGAGTAATGCCTTGGAACTACATGCCCTTGTGTCCTCCACTTATTCTTGCGCCTTACACCCGGCTCTGCTATATCTACTTCTTTACACCATCTCCTCACTTGCCAACCTCATCTACCCTGCCCTGGGACTACAGCTCCACCTGTGGGGAGTTTCAACATCATTGCTGCACCACACCGTCTGTCCCAGAGAGGCAACCCTGCAGCGCTGGTCAAACTGACCAGAAACCACAGGTGGCGTCGCGAATAATCTCAATAACTTTATCCCCATCACTCTACCCCCTTTTACATTGACCACCTGAGGCCACGGACCAGGTCATTGCCACTGTGACATCTCCCATTGAAATCAACGGGCCCGGCACCAAGTACCCCACGGCCTCTGGGGGCGAGTCAATTTTGGCATCATGAACAGGATGATGAAGCCCGATACCACCGGGTCCTGTGTGCTGAACATTTATTGGACTTAAAATTGCTGAAAATGTGCAAAATAACCAAAATGATAGACTGTAAAATGGACTCTCAAAATGGCCGCCGGCGTGGTGAAGAAGGGCGTGACAACATGGGTGGCCCTAAGAAAAGAGCGCAAACAGTCCTGGGCCTCCCCTGCCTGAACTTCTATGCAACAGCAACATGGCCCACCCCCAGAGGGGTTCGCATACTGGCTTGGTATGGAGGCAGAGGGAGGAGGCGCCACCCCAAGAAGGAGGAGCGAAGCCCTGTGGCGGGAAAGGAGCCCAGGAAGGAGAAAGAACGCCAGGACGTCATGATGGAAGGACGGAGGCCTGAAGAGCGCGAGGAAGAGGAGCTTGCCTTCCCCGGCACAGTAGTTGAAGGCTCTGGCCCTGCTTCTGTGATGGACCGCCAGCAGCTGGAGGAAGAAATCACCATGCTGAACCGCAGTCTGCGGCTGAAGCAGGAAGCGCTGCGGACCTTGGACCGGCAGCGCACCCAGGAGGGGCCTGCAGAAACGGTACCTCCTCCACCGGTACCCGCCGCCGTTGCACCAGTTCTCCCCCAGGCAGCACCTGTGAAACCCACGGCCGCTGCTATGCCATCGGCAGCACCTGTCACCACTTGCAGGCTGCTGCCGCTGCTGGGCGCTGCCTGCCAGGAGGAGTTACCTGAGTACCTGGGAGCTGAATGTGAGGCAGAGACTGTGAATTTGCCTGGACCTGGCGCGGCCGCGCAGGTCCCACCGAAGGCCTCAGCCCTTCCTGAACCAGCACCAGCTCCACTCCAGTTGCCGCCCACTGACCAGGCAGCTCCTGCAACCAACGCTGCAACCGGCTGCCGTTCAGTGCCTACACCGGAGCCGAAACATCACCGTCAGGAAACATCAGGTGCAACTGCCGCCCCTGCAATGGGGTTGACCCCTGAGTTTCCGTCCACCAAATGCAACAGGCCAGTACTTCGAATGGAACAAATGGAGGAGTTGTGTTCTCAATTCCAAGACGCTAAGCTGACGGCGATGGAGAAGTGTAAGAAGTCCCTGCTGAAAAGAGCAAAGCTGGAGCAGAGGCGTCCCATCCGGCGGCTTCTGATCTCGGCGGAGGAGCCTGAGCAGCTGATGGGTGTTACCATGCATCACGGATTTCCCCTGCCAGAGATTCGTTATCCTCGCCTTTCATCATGCAAGCGACAGGACCACCACTAAGTACATTTCTAACTGAACTGTTACCCAGGAGAGTATGGGCACCGTTGTGCCCTCATTTTCTGTGTTTTCCCCTGTTCGCCCAGTTGGCACCCACTTTATTGAACTGAGCGATCATGAACTTGGAGTGATCCAAAAACTTTATTGTAAATAGTTTGCGCCTCTTAAGGTGCTCTCTCTTGGTTTTACATGAACAGTCTTCAACAAGGATTACCTCAGACCCGTGTTCTATTTCAGCTACAGAGACACTGCAAGAAATCCCGTTTGGGAGCGGTTTCCAGCCTTGCAAGAATTACTGTTGTCTTACTGTGAAGTATTTTATAATGTGCCTTTTGAAAATGTTGGTAGCAATGTTTAGCTGCAGTATTAGGAGTGAATGTT
This sequence comes from Dendrobates tinctorius, assembly GCF_039654945.1. Classification (NCBI taxonomy): domain Eukaryota; kingdom Metazoa; phylum Chordata; class Amphibia; order Anura; family Dendrobatidae; genus Dendrobates; species Dendrobates tinctorius. The sequence goes on from NW_027362087.1 coordinate 75,989, forward strand.
TTGCAGAATTTAGCCTTATAGTAATGCTTAATAAAAAAAAAGTGAAGTTTTGAATAAAAATTTGAATCCAGGTGACGAACCAGGAGTCAGCGGTTGTCACCTATTGGTCTACAAGAAACAGCAGAATGTGAAAATGTGAATGATAAAGGAAAATACGTTGCAGTGGGGATAGTAGGCCCTTAACTGGTAGTGAACTTCTTAGCAATGGTTACTGCCAATAGCACTTTAAATTAGGTAAAATGTTAAATTATAGGTAGTCTGTTAACTTGTTCTGCAATGTTTAAGAATTAGTGCCTCGCATATTGGGAAGTTTAGTTTAGAATTTGTTTACCTGTTAAAATGCATTTTAAAAATTTTGTATGTGTGACGTCCGCCTGCGGGTCTGGGCTGCAGCCAGGCAACACCCCGAGAAACACTGATACCCTTTACCCCTATACAGGGATCTGGATTTATAGCAGAGCCCAGGAGGCGCTGTCTGAATAGGAGCAGTGACCAGAGCAGGACGGTCGCCAGAAAGGTGTTCCAATACAGGACACAAACGTGGAGATATGCGAGTCTAAACCAGTCGGGCAGCAATGGTACAAAAACGGTAGGCAGAAGCAGAGTCAGATTCAGGCCGAGAGTCATAAACCAGGAGAGTAGCAGAGGTACAGAATCGTTAGGCAGAAGCAGAGTCAGATTCAGGCCGAAAGTCATAAACCAGGAGAGTCGCAGAGGTACAGAATCGTTAGGCAGAAGGAGAGTCAGAAGTCCAGGCCAAAGTCAGTCAGTCAGAAAGCAATTCACACAGTAACACACAGGGGAACCAAGAATATATCCGGCGGCTTGCAAGACCAGTCCCAAGGTATTTCAGGGATCAGGTCACCCCTCATAGGTTCCTGGACTGATGATGTCATCAGTACCGCCCCCAGGACCAGGCCAGATGGAGATGCAGTAACCTCTTGATGACTGACAGAGGGGTGGAGCCTGCGTCCACCAGATGCCTGCGCAGGTGCCCTTACTCTGTCAGCACCATAACTCCCGGGCGAGCCATGGCGCCTCCTAGTGACCGCGACAGGAGCAGCAGACCCAGAATTTAACGGCGACGTGACAGACCGGCGCCTCCTAGAGGCTAAAGCCGGGACAGTAGGCTCTGAGCCTGACGTGACAGAACCACGGCCCTGTCCAGTGGCCGAGGCAGGAACAGCCGTCCCTGAGTCTGACGATAAAGTGGCGGTCCGGCGCCTCCTAGTGGAACAGCAGGCCCTAAGTCTGGTGGAAACGTGACAGTACCCCCCCTCCAAGAGGGGCCTCCGGACCCTCAAAACCCGGTTTATCAGGGTGAAGGAGGTGAAACCTTCTAATCAACCCCTTGGCATGAATGTCACTAGCGGGGACCCAGGACCTCTCCTCTGGGCCATAGCCTTTCCAATGAACTAAATATTGCACAGACTTTCTCACTAAACGGGAATCAAGGATGCCCTGGACTTCGTACTCCAAGGCACCCTTGGCCAAAACTGGGGGAGGAGGGGACTGGACGGGATGAATTGGGGAGTGGTACACCTTGAGAAGGGATTTGTGGAAAACATTAGGAATTTTAAAAGACTGAGGGAGCCTTAAACGAAAGGCTACCGGGTTAATTACTTCTAATATCTCGTAGGGACCAATAAACCTGGGCCCCAGTTTGGCAGATGGCACCTTAAGCTTAATGTTTCTGGTAGACAGCCAAACTTTGTCCCCAACTCCTAGGTGCGGCCCCGTGGACCTCCGTTTATTTGCGGCCGAAGCCTGCCTGACCTGGGACCCTTTCAAGTTTGTGTTCACCTCCGACCAGATTGTCCTTAAGTGACGTATGGAATTCTCTACTCCCGGAAGCTCCGACATCTTGGCCGAAAATGAACCAAAACGTGGGTGCAAACCATGATTGCAGAAGAACGGGGTGGTTTTGATAGATTCCTGGTACTGGTTATTTAGAGCGAACTCAGCTAATGGGAGATGTTCCGCCCAATCAGACTGATGTTCCGAGACATAGCAGCGAAGATATTGCTCTAGAGCCTGGTTGGTACGCTTCGTTTGACCATTGGTCTCAGGGTGGTAAGCGGAGGAGAAGGATAATTCAATACCAATACGTTTGCAGAATGCTCTCCAGAATTTGGAAACAAACTGGGTACCTCGGTCGGACACGATATTCTCTGGAGCGCCATGCAGCCTTATTACATGAACAATAAACAACTTACTCAGAGTTTCTGAATTAGGTAATCCAGAGAGGGGAACGAAATGACATTGCTTACTGAACCTGTCCACCACCACCCAGATACATGTCTTCCCCTCTGAGGGTGGTAGGTCAGTAATGAAGTCCATGGAGATGTGGGTCCATGGACTCTCTGGAGCGGGCAAGGACTGGAGCCAGCCGGCAGGCCGATTGTGAGGGGACTTGGCGCGAGCACAGATTTCACAAGCTAGTACATAATCCTTGCAGTCCTTAACTACCGTTGGCCACCAAAAACTCCTAGTCACAAGCCTGGCGGTATTATTGACCCCAGGATGGCCTGCCAGGACGGAGTCGTGCAACTCCTTCAGAACTTGTAGGCGAAACGGCGCTGGAACAAACAATTTCTGGGGGGGCGTCGAGTCAGGGGCTGGTTCTGGGGACCTACGGATCTCCTCCAGAAGGTCCAGAGACACAGCCGACACAACAATACCATTGGCCAGTATTGGAACTGGCTCCGAGTCCTCAGCCTGTGAGGGGCAGAAACTTCGAGAGAGAGCATCAGCCCTCACATTTTTGGTACCAGGACGAAAGGTTATTAAGAAATCAAACCTAGAGAAGAACAAGGCCCACCTCGCTTGTCTAGGATTTAATCTTTTAGCTGACTCCAGGTAAGTCAGATTCTTGTGATCTGTAATCACAGTGATCTTATGTTTGGCGCCTTCGAGGAAGTGGCGCCATTCCTCGAAGGCCCATTTGATCGCCAATAACTCCCGATTACCTATATCGTAATTCTTCTCAGTGGCAGAGAATTTGCGGGAGAAAAAGGCACATGGGCGAAGCTGAGTGAGTGATGCAGTGCCTTGCGACAGCACTGCTCCAACTCCGACCTCAGAGGCGTCCACCTCTACAATAAACGGGCGGTCCAGATCAGGCTGAACCAAAACTGGGTTGGCTACAAAGCACTCTTTTAACGTAGCAAAAGCCTGAATTGCCTCAGGGTTCCAATTGGTCACGTCTGCCCCTTTTCGGGTCAAATCCGTGAGTGGTTTAGCAATTTCGGAGAAACTCCTGATGAATTTTCGTTAATAATTTGCAAACCCTAAAAATCGCTGCATCGCTTTTAGCGACTTGGGTTGCACCCAAGTTTTAATAGGTTGGATCTTGGCAGGATCCATACGGAAGCCTGTGCTTGAAACCACATATCCTAAAAATTGTACCTCCTCCGCAAAAAAAACACATTTCTCCAGTTTAGCAAACAGGGAGTGTTCTCGCAGTCTCTGCAGTACAGAGCGAATGTGCTGAGCATGTGTCACAGGGTCAGCAGAATAAATCAAAATGTCATCTAAATACACGACGACATACACCCCACAAATGTCCCTGAAAATGTCATTTACAAAGTGCTGGAACACGGCAGGTGCGTTACTGAGTCCGAAGGGCATTACCAGGTACTCAAAGTGGCCAAGAGGGGTATTAAAGGCTGTTTTCCACTTATCCCCGTCTCTTATGCGGACTAGATTGTATGCCCCCCGGAGGTCCAGTTTAGTAAACCAACGGGCTCCCATTAGCTGATTAAAAAGATCAGGGATGAGTGGAAGCGGGTACTGGTTCTTTATAGTGATTGCATTCAATTCCCGGTAGTCAATGCAGGGTCTGAGACCACCATCTTTCTTTTCTACAAAGAAGAAGCCAGCTCCAACTGGTGAAATGGACGGTCTAATAAACCCCTTTTTTAAGCTACCAGCTATGTACTCGTTCATAGCCTGACGCTCTGGACCTGAGAGATTAAATATTCTCCCTTTTGGGAGACGGGCATCTGGAATCAGATCTATAGGGCAATCATACTTTCTGTGAGGGGGTAGCTTTTCAGATTTTGCAATAGAAAAGACATCCTCAAAATCTCTGAAGGCAAACGGTATGTGGAGGGGTTTAACTTTAACTTGGTTTACTGTTAGCGACATGCAGTTTTCCTGACAGTGTGAACTCCAGCGTATAACATCGTCTAGGTGCCAGTCGATGACTGGATTATGCTGGCGTAGCCATGGCATCCCCAAAATGACTGCAGCAAACAAATTATCCATCACAAAAAATGACATAACCTCGGTATGCAATGCTCCCACCGACATAGTGATTTTGTCAGTAACAAATTTAACCCCCTCCTGGACAATAGATGTGCCATTAATAGCCGTAGTTTTTATAGGGGCATTAAGTCTTAATAGGGGTACACCGAGACTTTTAGCAACCAAAGAATCCATAAAATTCCCTTCAGATCCACAATCCACATATGCGTTCACACACTGAGATTTCTGACCAAAAGAAAGGGCAATAGGCAATAAAACTTTAGCCGCATCTGCGGGCCATACCTGTGCCCCTGGGCAACCATAGCCAGAGTTGCCCAGAGGCCGATGTCTCAGTAGTATGGATCTCTGACGCTCAGCTCTCTCTCTGAAGGCTCCAGACTGCAGCATACTGGTGCAGGAAGATGAAAGTGCTCCTTCAGGCTGTGCACTGAACCAGGTGTTTAGGCCAGAAATCAGCTCAGTCAGAAGAAGGGAGAGAAAAAAAAAGTTCAGGGAGACTGCTTTTGTATATGCTGGATATATACACAAGAAGCAGTTTTTTTTTATATGGCCGGATATAATGTGTCGTCCGCCTGCGGGTCTGGGCTGCAGCCAGGCAACACCCCGAGAAACACTGATACCCTTTACCCCTATACAGGGATCTGGATTTATAGCAGAGCCCAGAAGGCGCTGTCTGAATAGGAGCAGTGACCAGAGCAGGACGGTCGCCAGAAAGGTGTTCCAATACAGGACACAAACGTGGAGATATGCGAGTCTAAACCAGTCGGGCAGCAATGGTACAAAAACGGTAGACAGAAGCAGAGTCAGATTCAGGCCGAGAGTCATAAACCAGGAGAGTAGCAGAGGTACAGAATCGTTAGGCAGAAGCAGAGTCAGATTCAGGCCGAGAGTCATAAACCAGGAGAGTAGCAGAGGTACAGAATCGTTAGGCAGAAGCAGAGTCAGATTCAGGCCGAGAGTCATAAACCAGGAGAGTCGCAGAGGTACAGAATCGTTAGGCAGAAGCAGAGTCAGATTCAGGCCGAGAGTCATAAACCAGGAGAGTAGCAGAGGTACAGAATCGTTAGGCAGAAGGAGAGTCAGATTCAGGCCGAAAGTCATAAACCAGGAGAGTCGCAGAGGTACAGAATCGTTAGGCAGAAGGAGAGTCAGAAGTCCAGGCCAAAGTCAGTCAGTCAGAAAGCAATTCACACAGTAACACACAGGGGAACCAAGAATATATCCGGCGGCTTGCAAGACCAGTCCCAAGGTATTTCAGGGATCAGGTCACCCCTCATAGGTTCCTGGACTGATGATGTCATCAGTACCGCCCCCAGGACCAGGCCAGATGGAGATGCAGTAACCTCTTGATGACTGACAGAGGGGTGGAGCCTGCGTCCACCAGATGCCTGCGCAGGTGCCCTTACTCTGTCAGCACCATAACTCCCGGGCGAGCCATGGCGCCTCCTAGTGACCGCGACAGGAGCAGCAGACCCAGAATTTAACGGCGACGTGACAGACCGGCGCCTCCTAGAGGCTAAAGCCGGGACAGTAGGCTCTGAGCCTGACGTGACAGAACCACGGCCCTGTCCAGTGGCCGAGGCAGGAACAGCCGTCCCTGAGTCTGACGATAAAGTGGCGGTCCGGCGCCTCCTAGTGGCCGCGACCGGAACAGCAGGCCCTAAGTCTGGTGGAAACGTGACAGTATGTTCCTTATGCAACATCTTTGTTTCACTTGCAGCTCGCGGGCGTGCTGTGGTTAATGGAGGTGGTATGTGGCGCCCCTGAGGGTTCAGTCGCCACAGAGGTACTGCACCTCCACCTGAGGTGTAGTATCCCACTCTCCAGGTAAGATGGAACACTTGACCAGCCTCCAGCACCAGCATCCCACACAAACACAGTAGTGTAGCAGAGCAACCTTCATGGCTCCCTGCTAGGAACACGAAGAGTGCTGGGAGGTGGGTGGAACTTAGATGCACATGAGAGTGGGAGAAAGTTAGGAATAGGTCAGTCTGTAAGAGAAGATCCCCTGAGAGGGATGGAGTGAAGGAAGTGATGCGGCAGACTCCTGTGACCTGGAGCTGCTGGCACGGGAAAGAGCCATAGAAAGCCTGATTCTTCAGAAGGAAGATAGTTTAGTACGGAACGTAAGGAGAAGAAGAGAACTAAGGACTAGGGTCAGAGCAGAGCCCTTCCTCAAGTTTGAAGCGCATGGCCGGGGTCCAGTCCCCGAGGTTGTATGGATACTGATGTTCCTGCAGCAGAAACCGGAAGAATAGAAGTCGTCACCACTTTATTCCCATCTAAGACTTGGGGGCACAACAGCTACATGAGTGAGCCGGGACATGATGGCAAGGAGTCCCCGAAGCAGGCTACAGCTGTCTGCCGTACAAGTAGAGTTCTAAGTAACATCAAGAAGGAGGAACTTGAGTTTAATATGCAACTACAAGTACTTCAGATTAGGCGCTAGTGTGGAGACATTCAGAGAAGGCACATGTTGGAGGAGTGCTGGAAAGGTGTACTTTATCTAGCCTGGGAGTTGGCCGAGCCCCTAACCTGGAGGACACAGCACCGAAGCGGGCATCTGTGTGCACCAGACTGTGAGTAAAGCCTTGGAACTACATGCCCTTGAGTCCCCCACTTATTCTTGCGCCTTACACCCGGCTCTGCTACATCTGTCCCAGAGAGGCAACCCTGCAGCGCTGGTCAAACTGACCAGAAACCACAGGCGGCGTCGCGAATTATCTCAATAACTTTATCCCCATCACTCTACCCCCTTTTACATTGACCGCCTGAGGCCACGGACCGAGTCATTGCCACTGTGACATCTCCCATTGAAATCAACGGGCCTGGCACCGAGTACCCCACGGCCTCTGGGGGCGAGTCACTTTTGCTTCTGGAGGAGGAGGAGCGTCGAACACCTACAGCCAACTGTTTCCTATACCGTGGGCTAGGCAGCACGGTTCCACCGCCACTGTCCCCTGTGGAGCCTGTATCCACCACATTAACCCAGTGCGCAGTGATGGACACGTAATGGCCCTGGCCATGCCTACTTGCCCATGCATTTGTTGTGAGGTGCACCTTTCCACTCACTGATTGTTTGAGTGCATGGACAATGCGGTCTTTCACATGCAGGTGGTAGGCAGGGATGGCTTTTCGAGAAAAGAAGTGCCGACTGGGTAGGTCATAGCGTTGGACAACGTAGGCCATGAGCTCTTGGAACGCTTCGCTTTCAACCAAACAGAAGGGCATCATCTCTAATGAGATCTGTTTGGCAATGTAGGCATTCAAAGCCAGTGTACGCGGATGAGAGGATGAGTACTTTCTTGTCCAACTCAGAGTGTCTGGTAGTGTAAGCTGGACTTGAGAGCTGCATATGGGGGAACTAGCGTTGGACCTGACGGACTGAGAGGGGGTTGGTGATGGTGGTGGTGCTGGTGGTGATGGCCTAGATTCAGTCTTTCGTTGCAAAAGCATTGTGATTCCCTGACTGCTTTGGCCTTGCGACAACACCTCAACATTTCTTGCTGGTGTGCTTATCGGTGGCTTTCAGTGGGGGAAGCGATGGAGCGTTGCTGGCTACCTTCAGTTGGAGCAAGTGCACATGTGCTACCCGAGGTTTTGTAGTCCGTCCACGCTTGCAAGTGCATGGTGGTTAAATGTCTAAGCATGCAACTGGTGTTGAAATTTCGGAGATTTTTCCCTCGGCTAAAGGTCCTTCCGCACTTCTTACAGATAACCTTTGCCTCATCAATAGGATTTTGGTAAAAAAAAGTGCCACACTGCACTCTTCCTACTATGGTATAAATTTTCAGGGCTTGCACGCTGTGCTAATTTGACTGTCTGGCCAAGCTGTTCTGCAACTCTTTTTGTTTATTACCAAGTTTTGGTACAGCTACGGGCCTGCCAGATAACCGCTGCTGCGATGTCGATGCCTGCTGCGGATCCTTCTCCTCTTCTGAGCTATTGCCAGCGGCACCCTCTTCCCCCAATGGATGCCAATCTAGGTCAACAACTGGGTCATCCATCACCTCAATTTCATCTGCACCTTCCTCTGTGTCACCGTGTAAGGTGGTATAGTATGCGGGAAGGGGCACCTGAGTTTCATCAGGGTCAGATTCTGGCTCACTACACTGCAAGGCAAATTTTTTGCTCTTGGTCAATATACCAGCAGAATCATCTAGCAGTGGCTGTGCACTCCATGTCAGATTCATCTTGGACTGGGGAATTCAGGATTTGACTTGATAACCCAGGCATAGTATGTGAAAAGAGCTCCGTGGAGTAATCTGAAGTGTGGCCTGCCGCATCCTTCACTTTTGGTGGGGACGAAGGACACAAGGAAAGGTGTTGTTCCTGACCAGAAGCCTGCACTGATGAATCAGTGCTTGCTGTTTTTGAAACTTCAGAAGAGGAGGCGAGAGAGCTGGAGGCCGTTCCGGCAATGTAAGCCAAAACCAGGTCCTGATGCTCCGCCTTTAAAAGCGGTTTACCTACTCCAAGAAAAGAGAACCTTAAAGGCGGACAGCTCTATACGGTGTATGGAAAAATGGAAATGTCCGTATATGTATTTCCGGAGTCTCACACACACGCTGTCTCTGTATAGATGTGACTGTAATGCGAACAGCAGATATACAGTTGTGGCCAAAAGTATTGACACCCCTGCAATTCTGTCAGATAATACTCAGTTTCTTCCTGAAAATGATTGCAAACACAAATTCTTTGGTATTATTATCTTCATTTAATTTGTCTTAAATGAAAAAACACAAAAGAGAATGAAGCAAAAAGCAAAACATTGATCATTTCACACAAAACTCCAAAAATGGGCCAGACAAAAGTATTGGCACCCTCAGCCTAATACTTGGTTGCACAACCTTTAGCCAAAATAACTGCGACCAACCGCTTCTGGTAACCATCAATGAGTTTCTTACAATGCTCTGCTGGAATTTTAGACCATTCTTCTTTGGCAAACTGCTCCAGGTCCCTGATATTTGAAGGATGCCTTCTCCAAACTGCCACTTTTAGATCTCTCAACAGGTGTTTTATGGGATTCAGGTCTGGACTCATTGCTGGCCACCTTAGAAGTCTCCAATGCTTTCTCTCAAACCATTTTCTAGTGCTTTTTGAAGTGTGTTTTGGGTGATTGTCCTGCTGGAAGACCCATGACCTCTGAGGGAGACCCAGCTTTCTCACACTGGGCCCTACATTATGCTGCAAAATTTGTTGGTAGTCTTCAGTCTTCATAATGCCATGCACACGTTCAAGCAGTCCAGTGCCAGAGGCAGCAAAGCAACCCCAAAACATCAGGGAACCTCCGCCATGTTTGACTGTAGGGACCGTGTTCTTTTCTTTGAATGCCTCTTTTTTTCTCCTGTAAACTCTATGTTGATGCCTTTGCCCAAAAAGCTCTACTTTTGTCTCATCTGACCAGAGGACATTCTTCCAAAACGTTTTAGGCTTTTTCAGGTAAGTTTTGGCAAACTCCAGCCTGGCTTTTTTATGTCTCGCGGTAAGAAGTGGGGTCTTCCTGGGTCTCCTACCATACAGTCCCTTTTCATTCAGACGCCGACGGATAGTACGGGTTGACACTGTTGTACCCTCGGACTGCAGGGTAGCTTGAACTTGTTTGGATGTTAGTCGAGGTTCTTTATCCAACATCCGCACAATCTGGCGTTGAAATCTCTTTGTCAATTTTTCTTTTCCGTCCACATCTAGGGAGGTTAGCCACAGTGCCATGGGCTTTACACTTCTTGATGACACTGCGCACGGTAGACACCGGAACATTCAGGTCTTTGGAAATGGACTTGTAGCCTTGAGATTGCTCATGTTTCCTCACAATTTGGTTTCTCAAGTCCTCAGACAGTTCTTTGGTCTTCTTTCTTTTCTCCATGCTCAATGTGGTACACACAAGGACACAGGACAGAGGTGGAGTCAACTTTAATCCATGTCACCTGGCTGCAAGTGTGATTTAGTTATTGCCAACACCTGTTAGGTGCCACAGGTAAGTTACAGGGGCTGTTAAATACACAAATTAGAGAAGCGTCACATGATTTTTCGAACAGTGCCAATACTTTTGTCCACCCTCTTTTTTATGTTTGGTGTGGAATTATATCCAATTTGGCTTTAGGACAATTCTTTTTGTGTTTTTTCATTTAAGACAAATTATATGAAGATAATAATACCAAAGAATTTGTGTTTGCAATCATTTTCAGGAAGAAACTGAGTATTATCTGACAGAATTTCAGGGGCGTCAATACTTTTGGCCACAACTGTATGATACTGTTTGAGAAGCGGACAGCTCTATACGGTGTATGCATGGAAATTGTGAATCTTTGTGTATTTTTTTACGGAGTCACACACATATGGCATGTAGAGTTGAGCGAAACGGGTCAAAAAATTTCAAAAGTCGCCGACTTTTGGCAAAGTCGGGTTTCATGAAACGAAACCCGACCCTAGGATGGGGTCGGCCACGAGGTCGGCGACTTACGTGCCAAAGTCGCGTTTCAAAAGTTTGTTTTGCGCTCTTTTTCAGCCAATCAGGATCCACAGACACTGTGGGCAACGTGATGACATAGACAGGGGTCACCACCATCTTTCAGAAGGGCATGCAAGTGATTGGCTTGCTTTGGTGGGCGTCACAGGGGTTATAAAAGGGCGTGCACGCCGACCGCCATCTTACTTCTGCCGATCTTAGCATAGGGAGAGGTTGCTGATTCTGTAGGGAGAGCGTTAGGCAGGGAAGAAGAAAAAAAAACTGCTTCTGCTGCTAGCGATTTTGCCTGTACAACACACCAGTCACTGTGTGTGCAGTGCAAGGGGAGGCTATATTGTGGTGGATCAGCGGTGTTGGTTGTTAGGCTGCCTTCTAAGGCTTCCTGACAGCTGCATTGCTGTTTACCCACTGCTCTGCAAACTGCTTTTTTAAAAGCAATCCCAATTTTATTTTTGTCCTGCTGAGGTACTGAGCGTGCATTTTTTCACACCATACAGCATCAGTGGGCCTCACACAATCCAAAAGTGTCCAGTGTCCACTAGTGTCTGCAGAAATTCAAAATCTCCCATATCCTGTAGTCACTTTTTTCACACCTGTGCCATCGAGCCTGTGACATAGCGCTCTGATATTCAGTGGGCCTTTCACAATCCAAAAGTGTCCAGTGTCCACTAGTGTCTGCAGAAATTCAAAATCTCCCTTATCCTGTGGTCACTTTTTTCACATCTGTGCCATCGAGCCTGTGACATAGCGCTCTGATATTCAGTGGGCCTCACACAATCCAAAAGTGTCCACTAGTGTCTGCAGAAATTCAAAATCTCCCTTATCCTGTAGTCACTTTTTTCACACCTGTGCCATCGAGCTTGTGACATAGCGCTCTGATATTCAGTGGGCCTCACACAATCCAAAAGTGTCCAGTGTCCACTAGTGTGTGCAGAAATTCAAAATCTCCCTTATCCTGTAGTCACTTTTTTTACACCTGTGCCATCGAGCCTGTGACATAGCGCTCTGATATTCAGTGGGCCTCACACAATCCAAAAGTGTCCAGTGTCCACTAGTGTCTGCAGAAATTCAAAATCTCCCTTATCCTGTAGTCACTTTTTTCACACCTGTGCCATCGAGCTTGTGACATAGCGCTCTGATATTCAGTGGGCCTCACACAATCCAAAAGTGTCCAGTGTCCACTAGTGTGTGCAGAAATTCAAAATCTCCCTTATCCTGTAGTCACTTTTTTTACACCTGTGCCATCGAGCCTGTGACATAGCGCTCTGATATTCAGTGGGCCTCACACAATCCAAAAGTGTCCAGTGTCCACTAGTGTCTGCAGAAATTCAAAATCTCCCATATCCTGTAGTCACTTTTTTCACACCTGTGCCATCGAGCCTGTAACATAGCGCTCTGATATTCAGTGGGCCTTTCACAATCCAAAAGTGTCCAGTGTCCACTAGTGTCTGCAGAAATTCAAAATCTCCCTTATCCTGTGGTCACTTTTTTCACACCTGTGCCATCGAGCCTGTGACATAGCGCTCTGATATTCAGTGGGCCTCACACAATCCAAAAGTGTCCAGTGTCCACTAGTGTCTGCAGAAATTCAAAATCTCCCTTATCCTGTAGTCACTTTTTTCACACCTGTGCCATCGAGCTTGTGACATAGCGCTCTGATATTCAGTGGGCCTCACACAATCCAAAAGTGTCCAGTGTCCACTAGTGTGTGCAGAAATTCAAAATCTCCCTTATCCTGTAGTCACTTTTTTTACACCTGTGCCATCGAGCCTGTGACATAGCGCTCTGATATTCAGTGGGCCTCACACAATCCAAAAGTGTCCAGTGTCCACTAGTGTCTGCAGAAATTCAAAATCTCCCTTATCCTGTAGTCACTTTTTTTCACACCTGTGCCATCGAGCTTGACATAGCGCTCTGATATTCAGTGGGCCTCACACAATCCAAAAGTGTCCAGTGTCCACTAGTGTGTGCAGAAATTCAAAATCTCCCTTATCCTGTAGTCACTTTTTTTACACCTGTGCCATCGAGCCTGTGACATAGCGCTCTGATATTCAGTGGGCCTCACACAATCCAAAAGTGTCCAGTGTCCACTAGTGTCTGCAGAAATTCAAAATCTCCCTTATCCTGTAGTCACTTTTTTTTACACCTGTGCCATCGAGCCTGTGACATAGCGCTCTGATATTCAGTGGGCCTCACACAATCCAAAAGTGTCCAGTGTCCACTAGTGTGTGCAGAAATTCAAAATCTCCCTTATCCTGTAGTCACTTTTTTCACACCTGTGCCATCGAGCCTGTGACATAGCGCTCTGATATTCAGTGGGCCTCACACAATCCAAAAGTGTCCAGTATCCACTAGTGTCTGCAGAAATTCAAAATCTCCCATATCCTGTAGTCACTTTTTTCACACCTGTGCCATCGAGCCTGTGACATAGCGCTCTGATATTCAGTGGGCCTCACACAATCCAAAAGTGTCCAGTATCCACAAGTGTTTGCAGAAATTCAAAATCTCCCCTGTCCTATAGACACCTTGTACCTTGTTTTACATTACTATATAGTTTGTTGGATTTTGTCTACATTTCTAGCAAAAATGAGGAAGGCTGGTGGAAGAGGCCGTGGAATTGGGCGGGGGTTGGCAGCTGGTAATGATGGTGTTGGTGGTGGATCTGATGGTAGTGGCAAAAGCAAAATAGGACCGAATGCAGGAGGTGTTGAGCCTGCGTCATCATCTGGCTCCATAAGGCCTCGAAGGCTTAGTTTTCTAGGAGTTGGCAAACCGCTTTTAAAGCCAGAGCTTCAGGAAAAAGTTTTGTCTTACATTGCTGACTCAGCCTCCAGCTCTATCGCCTCCTCTTCTGAAGTTGTAAAAAATAAAAGCACTGAGTCGTCATTGGAGGCTCATGTTCATGAACCACATCTTTCCTTGTGTCCTTCACCCCAACCAAGATTGAAGGATGACGCAGGCCATACTACTGATTACTCCATGGAGCTGTTTTCACATACCATGCCTGGATTATCAAGTGAAATGGTGAATTACCCAGGCCAAGATGAATCTGACATGGAGTGCACTGATGCACAGCCGCTGATAGATGATTCTGCTGGTACATTCACTCAGAGCACTACATTGTCCTCGCAGTGTACAGAGCCAGATTCTGACCCTGATGAGACTCAGGTGCCCCTTCCCGCACACTATACCACCATACACGGTGACACAGAGGAAGGTGCACATGACATTGAAGAGGAGGTGATGGATGACCCAGTTGTTGACCCAGATTGGCATCCATTGGGGGAAGAGGGTGCTGCTTCCAATAGCTCAGATGAGGAGGAGCATCCACAGCAGACATCGACATTGCAACAGCTGTTATCTGGCAGGCCCGGAGCACTCCAAAGACAGGTTCCAAAAATCAAAAGAGTTGCTGGACAGCTTGTCCAGACGGTCAAAAGATCACAGTGTGCTAGGCCGTAAAATGTCTGCCAAAGTAGGAAGAGTGCAGTGTGGCACTTTTTTGAACAAAATCCTCATGATCAGGCCAAGGTTATCTGTAAGAATTGCGCAAAGACCTTTAGCCGAGGGAAAAATCTGAAAAATTTGAATACCAGTTGCATGCTTAGACATTTAACCAGCATGCACTTGCAAGCGTGGACACAACACCAAACCTCAAGTGCCACATGTGCAACTGATCACAAAGAAGGTAGTCAGCAACGCTACATTGTTTCCCCCACTGTAAGCCCACCGGTTAGCACAGCAGCAAATGTTGAGGTGTCGTTGCAAGGCCACAGCAGTCAGGGAATCCCACTGTTATATCAACGAAATACTGAATCTAGGCCATCAGAAAGAACACCAACTCCATCACCATCATCAACCCTCTCTCAGTCCGCCCTGTCCACCGCTACTTCCACCATATGCAGCTCTCAAGTCCAGCTCACCCTCCCAGACACTATGAGTAGGTCAAGAAAGAACTCAGTCTCTCATCCGCGTACACTGGGTTTGAACGCCCACATTGCCAAACTAATCTCGTTTGAGATGATGCCCTATCGGTTGGTGGAAAGCGCAGCTTTCCGCGAACTCATGGCCTATGCAGTACCACGCTATGACCTACCCAGTCGCCACTTCTTCTCTCACAAAGCCATCCCAGCCCTCCACCATCATGTAAAAGACCGCATTGTCCATGCACTCAAGCAGTCAGTGAGTGGAAAGGTGCACCTCACAACTGATGCATGGTCCAGTCGGCATGGCCAGGGCCGTTACGTGTCCATCACTGCGCACTGGGTTAATGTGGTGGATGCAGGGTCCACAGGGGACAGCGGTGGTGGGACAGTGCTGCCTAGCCCACGGTATAGGAAACAGTTGGCTGTAGGCGTTCGACCCTCCTCCTCCTCCAGAAGCGAAAGCTCGTCCACAGAGCGCAGTCGTACGAGCACTCCATCTGCAGCTGCCACTGTTGCACACGAGGTGTCCCCCTATCGAGCAGCTAGTGGAAAGCATCAGCAGGCTGTGTTGCAGATGATGTGTTTGGGCGACAGACACACCGCCGAGGTGCTGGCCGAGTACTTTCAGCGACAAACTGAGTCATGGCTGGGCAGTGTACATCTTGAGGCAGGCAAGGTAGTTAGTGATAACGGCCTTAATTTTGTGGCAGCCATAGCCCTTTCAAAACTCAGCCACATACCTTGCTTGGCTCACACCTTGAACCTCGTGGTGCAGTGCTTCCTCAAAAATTATCCGGAGTTAACAGCCCTGCTCCAGAAGGTGCGAAGACTGTGCGCGCACATCCGCCGGTCGCCTGTACACTCCGTTCGTATGCAGAAGCTGCAGCGATTGCTCCACCTTCCCAACCACCGCCTCATTATCGACATTGCAACACTGTGGAACTCCACCCTGCACATGGTGGAGCGGCTGTGCGAGCAGAGGCAGGCCATAATGCATTTGTGGGAGGATACACGGCCAGGCACTTTGAGAGCAGACATGGAGTTGACAGGTGTGCAGTGGTCGAAGCTGAAAGACCTCTGTAAAGTCCTTCAGTGTTTTGAGGAATGCACACGGCTGGTAAGCGCAGATGACGCCATCCTAAGCATGAGCATCCCACTTATGCGTCTGCTCATGCAAACTTTGACGCACCTTAAGGAGCAGGCGTCTGCAGCCAATGTTGATGAGGAGGAAGAGGAGGAGGGTTTGTGCTGACTGGAGGGATGTGGATTTGCCAGAAAGTGCTCCTCCACCCAGCACTCGCAGTGCATCATTGACACCGGGAACATTGGCCCACATGTCAGATTATGTCTTGCAGATCCTAAAAAGGGACCCCCGCATTGCCAAATGATGAACGATGACGACTACTGGTTGGCCAGCATCCTGGATCCACGCTATAAAGGCAAATTACAAAACATCATGCCACAGGAGAACCTTGACCTAATATTGGCTAATAAACAAGCAACTCTCGTAAATCGGTTGCTTGAGGCATTCCCAGCACACAGCAGCGGTGATGGTTCTCACACGAGCCGTTCGGGCCGGGGGCAGCTTGGCAGAGGTGTTCATGGTGCACACAGCAGAAGTGGCGTTGGAGACAGGGGTTTCATGACAATGTTGTGGACTGATTTTTCATGGACCGCTCACACAACTGGTAATACTGCATCGATGGAAAGTGACAGGAGACAGCAGTTGTCAACTATGGTTACAAACTACTTTTCCTCCCATATCGATGTTCTCCCACACAGGTCATTCCCCTTTGACTATTGGGCCGCTAAACTGGACACCTGGCCTGAATTGGCCCAATATGCCTTACAGGAGCTCGCATGCCCAGCTGCAAGTGTGCTATCGGAAAGAGTCTTCAGTGCAGCTGGATCAATCCTGACAGAAAAAAGGACCCGTCTGTCAACCCAAAATGTGGATGATCTAACCTTCATTAAAATGAACCATGCATGGGTTTCCAAGGATTTTGTCCCACCTTCCCCTGATGACACATAGGGTGACAGAAAAATGGCTTGCTTTGGTCCACCTATTCCTGGGACTTGACCTATTTTGCCTTTTGCATCAGCTGAATGTCCAACATCAACATATGCCACTTTCTAAAACTCCCTAACTGTGCTGCCTCCCCCCCCCCATGGCCGGGGTCACCACATAGCGCACGACACCGTGCGAGTGCCGTTGCCCTGGACAGGTGGGTAGGCCGACTCTTGGGCGCGGGCACTGGCACAGGGTCCCTCATAGTGCAATCAAGTGTCTCTGACGGTGGTGGTGCACACCCGCCGTCAGACACACCGCCGTACTATGAGGGGCCCAGTGCCAGTACCGACGCCCACGAGTGGGCCCCCCTTGCTTGGTCAGGGCCCCAGCATTTGCAATCTTTACCTCTCCCTGCTCCTCCGCTGTGTAGTCTGGGCCGTCAAATCCATACTGTGCCTGACACCGTCTGAGCCTGCCTCCTGATGTATAGACATATATTTTGAATGTGTACGCTACCCATACATGTTATCTGGGGATACGGAACCCTTTCTCACCTTTGTGCAATCACGTGCAATCCATACTGGGCCTGACACTGTCTGAGCCTGCCTCCTGATGTATAGACATATCTTTTGAATGTGTACGCTATCCATACATGTTATCCGGGGATACGGAACCCTTTCTCACCTTTGTGCAATCACGTGCAATCCATACTGGGCCTGACACCGTCTCAGCCTGCCTCCTGATGTATAGACATATTTTGAATGTGTACGCTATCCATACATGTTATCCGGGGATACGGTACCCTTTCTAACCTTTGTGCAATCACGTGTAATCCATACTGGGCCTGACACCGTCTGAGCCTGCCTCCTGATGTATAGACATATCTTTTGAATGTGTACGCTATCCATACATGTTATCCTGGGATACGGTACCCTTTCTAACCTTTGTGCAATCACGTGCAATCCATACTGGGCCTGACACCATCTGAGCCTGCCTCCTGATGTATAGACATATATTTTGAATGTGTACGCTATCCATACATGTTATCCTGGGATACGGTACCCTTTCTCACCTTTGTGCAATCACGTGTAATCCACACTGGGCGTGAGAATGGCTGGCGAGCTGTTAAGCAAGCTACAGCACCTGTGGTTTGCACACGTAAGTTTTTCATTTTTTCAGGAATGACGGTTAGGCCTAATTCCGGAACTGCGGTTGATCTGCACTTACTGGGAAATCATCGTTCGCGGGTAATAATTGTAATCAGTGATCCCCATCACTAACGTTGTTCAGCGGGTTATCTGCACCTGTAAGCGACAAACGCTGGCCTTTTCAGTGTAGCGCACATGCAGCCATGGACATGTAATGGCATGACACACCAGGTATTGGCCAATCTCATGTGCCAGAGCCTCATGTGTCCCTCTAGTAAGCCGGACTCGGACCGCGGGGCATGACGGAGTCTCGTCCGTTAACGGAATTAAGCTTGCAATGTGTGCATCTGTTCTGTAGCTGGCATGGTTGAGGTTTCCCAGGTGGAGTTGAATTTAACCGTAGGCTCCACTCCTGGTGGTGCCCTTCTGGACATTCCTTTAAGGTTCAGCTTTGCAACCATACTGCCCACGTAAAACAAACACTTTGCCTTCATGAACGCTGTTTGGAGGGTCGTGACTCATGGGAATAACGCCGCCCAATCAGTTAACCTGCTAGAGAGATCCTTCGTTGCTCCCAAGCATGACATCACACTCCCTAGGAGGAAGGTATGCCACAGTGGCGACCGTACTCCTGGGGGCGACACAAGTGCACTGATGCCCAGCCACTGCTCGATGAATCTGCTGGTACATTGACCCAGACCACTACATTCCCCTCGCACGCTACACGGCCTGAATCTGACCCTGATGAAACTCAGGTTACCCTTCCCATATACAGTTCCATCTTACACGGTGACAAAGAGGAAGCTGCAGATGAAAGTGCAGGTTCGGCCCACCCGCCATCAGACACACCACCGTACTATCAGGGGCCCTGTGCCAGTGCCGTCGCCAACGAGTGGGTCCCCCCTGCTTGCTCAGGATCACAGCACTTGCAAAGTTGAAATACTGTGCAGTGAGATGGAAGATGGGGACGACGAGGAGTCCAGACAAGTACAGGGATTCCCTAGCGAGGAGACTTATTTGATTGTTTTCAATGTTGGGACAGCAATTTTTGGGGAGCACTATACTCTGGAGAATGATAGATGGGGCCCACCATACACTGGAACATTCCAAAGGTGGACATCAGACACTGGAGCAGCATTTACAGGGCCCATTATACACTAGAGCATTAGAAATGGGGCCCATTATGTTTGGAGCATTATTTGGGCCCATAAGACAGTGGAGCTTCATCCATGGGGACCAACATATACTGTAGCATTATGTGGAGCTCATCATATACTGTTTCAAACATTATATGGGACCAATGATTCTGTATGGAGAATGTCATGATTTGCAGTCTTGCCCTGTCCTGTATTTTGTATAATATGTCATTTAACTTTCCTCTGGTTCATTTGCTGTAAATTAACCATATCTCCTTCCCCCAATACTTGCAATGTCTTGTGATGTACCTGGACCATAATCTAATTTAGGCTTGTGTCAACAGCTAGTGGAACTTTGGCTATTGTTTTCCTAAGCAGAAGATAACCTACAATACACATCCTGTAGACTAAGTGGAGCCCTTACATTTCTAGAATCTTCTGATGGACCAAACCATTGAATAGTAGGTGTGACCCCTACCCCCCTTCAGATGGACTGATCCCAGGAGCCCTGACAATACATTCTTGCTTTAAGATCAGATGTGAGTTGGATGCTAAAAGAGAAGGACGAGGCTGTCTGAGGAAGCTTCGGCCTCTGTGTGATCGTGGTGGATTTCTGGGACTCTTAAAGGACTATGGTTTTGTGATCTGGCACAAGGATTGTCGGGAGGTGCCCCCGAATCAGTTTCCTGTGGACTTATTTTGGGACTCTGCAAATTACCTTCGTGTTGTTCCTGTTTTTTGGTCAATAAATCTGTTGGATTATTCCCAGGCCTGTTGTCCCTCCTTGCTCTGGAGAATACTCCCGTCACAAACTGGTGGCAGCAGTGGGATCAGAGCAGAAGGAATGGAGGACAACGGCCCATCGACATCTGGAACCAGCACCGCAGAGTACAAGAACTGGACTGCGGTGAACCTACAAACAAAGGCCCGTGAACTGGGAGTCAGCTACAAGGGACTCTCCAAGGAGCAGCTGATTGAGGCTTTGGAAGCAGTTCACCTGCAAGATGATGCTGAGGAAGGATCCTCACAGCAAAGAGAGGAAAGGCGGCAGTCGGAGGTAAATACCCAAAAAAGTCAGTGGGTTGTGTGGTACGAGGAGGAGATGGCCTTGCTGGGAGAAGAGGCTACCATAGAAGATAAGAGGGAGGTCATGCGCACAGCCAAGGAGAGGCAGCGCAGGATGGAGGAGAGGGCAATGCTGGAGAGGGAGATCACTTTGGAGGCAGCGAGAAGCTCCAGACAGACTGTACCCACAGCATCCCCCATGAGGGAACTCCCCAGAGTGTCCCGCAAAGACTTCAAGCCGTTTAATGAGGCTTCCGGTGACATTGAGGGCTTCTTCCTGGACTTTGAGCATCAGTGTCGATTAATGGAAGTCCCGGAAAGGGAGCGCGTCCGACATCTTGTGGGGCTCTTAGAGGGTGGAGCTGCCGCAGCCTATAGAGCTATGGACCCTCGGTTGAACTGTGAGTATACGGAGATTAAACAGACTATTCTAGAACATTATGCTGTGACCCCAGACACTTACAGGACTCAGTTCCGTACTTTAGCCTGTGATGAGGAAGTGTCCTTCAAGATGTATGCTCACAAACTCAAACATATATGTCATCGCTGGCTGGAGGCAGAGGAGGCAATAACCTGGGAAACGTTCCTGCAGGTCATCCTAAAAGAGCAGTTTTATTTTAAGTGCCCCGCTGAGATCCGGGAATGGGTGCGTGAAAGGAGACCAGCAACAGTGGAGGAAGCTGCAGCTCTAGCTGATGAGGCTCTCACCATCAAGCCTCAGTGGAAAAAATTACTACTCAGGGAGAAAAACACTACCAGCCCCCCAACGCTGGCAGCCCCTGGTCCTTCTGCCTCCAATATTCACCATCCCACTAGACCATCAACTCATGGTGACCTTCGTGTGACTGTGCCTCGCATTACTCCTGCTCCACCTTTGGGACTACGACGTGGAGGAAGAATCCCAGAGCGCAGATGCTATGGATGTGGGCAGCCCGGGCATATGCAATTCCAATGTCCAGGTGTACGGAGGCAGAACACCTACAGACCGCCTTTGCCTGTTCATTATCTACAGACCCCCTCACCTGGAGAAGAGATGGATTCAGTGCCTGAGGACTTGCCAAGTGACTCTGATATCCTGGCTTCCCTACCAGGAGTCTATGGGGTGCGAGCCCCAGCCACCTGTTCTTCTGATCTTCAGCACAAACATCTACAGGAGGTCGTGCTGGATGGTCAAAAAGTTGTTGGCTTCCGTGACACTGGGGCTTTTCTCACCATAGCCGATCCCCGAGTAATTCAACCAGAAGCAATTCAAAAGGGACCAGGAATTGCCATTGAATTGGCTGGAGGTACCCAGAGATATATTCCAAGAGCGAGTGTGACCCTGGATTATGGCTTTGGGGCCAAACAATGCATGGTCGGTGTGATGAGCGGCCTCCCTGCAGACGTTCTTCTAGGAAATGATGTGGGGAATCTTCATTGCCACTTTGTCGGTGCGGTAACCCGAAGTCAAGCCAAGAGAGCAGCAAATGTGGACGTGTACAACCCATCCATGGAAATGAGGCCACCAGAACTGCCGTCACAGCCGGTGAGTGATTCTTCTTGTGGGGATAATATGAATGTTACCTGGGATAAAGTTCAGTTTAGACAAGAAGTGGAGACTGACCCCACCCTAGCTAGTTTTAGAGCTCGAGCTGAAATAGGGCAGCTAGGGGAGAATGGAGAAAGAATTATCAGAGAAAATGGACTTCTGTATCGGGTTACCAATGCCGACTCCCTAGATAAGCCCTGGACTTATAGCAAACAGCTGATTGTTCCTCAGAAATACAGAATTCCCCTATTACACCTTGCTCATGATATTCCTACTGCTGGCCATCAAGGCAAAACCCGCACCGAGAGGCGATTGACTCAATCTTTCTATTGGCCTGGGATTTCCCAAGCAGTGGCGCATTTCTGCCGAACTTGCGACATATGTCAGCGTAGAGGGCGACCCGGAGATCACCCAAAGGCACCCCTGCAACCGCTCCCTATAATAGAAGAACCCTTTCAAAGAGTAGCTGTTGATATCATTGGACCTCTGGCTAAACCAAGTAAATCTGGAAAGCAGTACATTCTCACTGTTGTGGACTATGCCACCCGATATCCAGAAGCGGTGGCCTTGTCAAGTATTTCTGCAGCCAAGGTGGCCGAGGCCCTGGTTACCATTTTCACCAGAGTAGGATTTCCCAGTGAGATCTTGTCGGACCAAGGCTCCCAGTTCATGTCAGAGCTGGTCCAGTGTCTGTGGCGCACCTGTGGAGTACGAGCGATCCGCACGACCCCGTATCATCCCCAAACAAATGGACTTTGTGAACGATTCAATGGCACTCTGAAGAATATGCTGAGGGCCTTCACTGACAGAGATTCAAACTGGGAGAAGTACCTACCCCATCTCTTGTTTGCCTATCGGGAAGTTCCCCAGGAGTCCACTGGGTTCTCCCCCTTTGAACTACTCTTTGGAAGAAAGGTCCGAGGACCCTTAACCCTGCTCAAGGAATACTGGGAGGGGCAAGTTGAAGATACAGGGGCCCCTGTTGTCCCTTATGTCCTAAAGCTGCGAGAAACCCTGGCCCAACTTGCTAGTTTTGCCCAGAGTCATGTGCGGATGGCTCAAACCAGACAGAAGACATGGTATGACCGTAAAGCACACTACCGGGAGTTTGTAGAAGGACAACAGGTCTTAATGATTGTTCCCCATCGGCAGAATAAACTGCAGACAACATGGGAGGGTCCCTTCCGGGTTCTCAGAAAACTGAATGACACCAATTACCTTCTTGCTTTAGATGATCAGGGGCTAAGACAAAAGACTGTCCATGTGAATATGATTAAGGAGTACCATGACCGGACCCTTCCAATGATAGCAAGCTGTCGGCTAGCTTCAGAGGACGGTCAAGAGGATGAGGACTCCCTACCTGATCTCGTGGAAGCAGCGAGAGCCCCATCCACTGTGGAACAGGTTCCTCTGGGAGATCACCTGGATTCCTTACAGAAAAACCAGATGCTGGGAGTGCTTCAACAGAGACGTGCTGCTTTCTCATCCCAACCAGGCCGAACCACCGTCACCCAACATCATGTGGACACTCAGGGCATCCGTCCCATACAACAGGCTCCTTACCGGGTACCTGAATCAGTTCGAAACACCATGCAGCACGAACTGGAGGAGATGCTACAGCTTGGGGTAATCCAGGCCTCCCATAGCCCTTGGGCCTCTCCTGTGGTGTTAGTACCCAAGGATGGGAGTACTCGATTTTGTGTGGACTATCGACGACTAAACGACCATACCGTCAGTGATCCTTACCCAATGCCTCGTATTGACGAACTTCTAGACCGACTGGCTGGATCCCGATATGTCACTATCTTTGATCTCAGTAAGGGATACTGGCAAATCCCTCTGACGGAGGAGGGGAGAGAACGGTCCGCTTTTATAACCCCCTTTGGTCTGTATGAATTCCTAAATATGCCCTTTGGAATGAAGAATGCCCCGGCCACCTTCCAGAGAATGGTGGACCAGATCCTCCGGGGATGTGGTGACTTTGCTTGTGCCTACTTGGATGATATCGCTATCTTCAGCCAGACGTGGGAGGAACATCTGAACCAAGTAGCCGTTATTCTTGACCTGCTTCTTGCAGCAGGCCTAACCATTCGACCAGATAAATGCCAATTGGGGATGGGTGAAGTCCAGTACCTAGGGCATAGAGTAGGAGGAGGGAAGCTCCGTCCCGAACCTGCCAAAATCCAGGCTATTAGAGACTGGCCTGTACCCCAAACTAAGAAACAAGTTATGGCTTTTTTGGGCACTGCCAGTTATTACCGAAAATTTGTTTCTCATTTCAGCACTGTGGCCAAGCCTCTTACCGACCTGACCAAGAAAACGATGCCCCGGCTGGTGATCTGGACTCCAGCCTGTGATGAGGCTTTTAACCAGCTGAAGGACGCTCTGGTCTGTGACCCTGTTCTGGCTGCTCCAGACTACAAGAGGAGATTCATTGTGCAGACGGACGCCTCTGCTTATGGACTGGGAGCTGTCCTCAGCCAGGTGAATGCAGCTGGGGACGAGCACCCCATTGCCTACCTCAGCCGGAAACTGCTGGACCGAGAAGTGGCCTATGCAACTGTTGAAAAAGAATGTCTGGCTGTAGTGTGGGCCCTTAGGAAACTAAGGCCGTATCTGTATGGACGAGAATTC
This sequence comes from Dendrobates tinctorius, assembly GCF_039654945.1. Classification (NCBI taxonomy): domain Eukaryota; kingdom Metazoa; phylum Chordata; class Amphibia; order Anura; family Dendrobatidae; genus Dendrobates; species Dendrobates tinctorius. The sequence continues at coordinate 100,175 of NW_027362087.1, forward strand.
ACTGTCATTACTGATCACAATCCCCTCACCTGGCTGAACAGAGTCTCTGGGGACAATGGACGCTTACTACGATGGAGCCTGGCACTGCAGCCCTATAACTTTACCATACAGTATAGAAGAGGCAGCCAACACCAAAATGCAGATGGACTGTCCAGGCAAGAGGAACCCTGAGTCCTGTCAGCCATGCCTGTGTGTAATTAACCAGTGACCTGTAGAGGTCCCTAGTACGTACACAAATTGGGAGGGGAAGGGATTGTCATGATTTGCAGTCTTGCCCTGTCCTGTATTTTGTATAATATGTCATTTAACTTTCCTCTGGTTCATTTGCTGTAAATTAACCATGTCTCCTTCCCCCAATACTTGCAATGTCTTGTGATGTACCTGGACCATAATCTAATTTAGGCTTGTGTCAACAGCTAGTGGAACTTTGGCTATTGTTTTCCTAAGCAGAAGATAACCTACAATACACATCCTGTAGACTAAGTGGAGCCCTTACATTTCTAGAATCTTCTGATGGACCAAACCATTGAATAGTAGGTGTGACCCCTACCCCCCTTCAGATGGACTGATCCCAGGAGCCCTGACAATACATTCTTGCTTTAAGATCAGATGTGAGTTGGATGCTAAAAGAGAAGGACGAGGCTGTCTGAGGAAGCTTCGGCCTCTGTGTGATCGTGGTGGATTTCTGGGACTCTTAAAGGACTATGGTTTTGTGATCTGGCACAAGGATTGTCGGGAGGTGCCCCCGAATCAGTTTCCTGTGGACTTATTTTGGGACTCTGCAAATTACCTTCGTGTTGTTCCTGTTTTTTGGTCAATAAATCTGTTGGATTATTCCCAGGCCTGTTGTCCCTCCTTGCTCTGGAGAATACTCCCGTCACAGAGAAATAGATGGGCCTCGTCATGAGATGTAAAAAGTGAAGTATTTTTCATTGTACTATACCGCTATTTCTCTGCCGTATCGGAGCATGATGAGTTGTGGTATGTGTTAAAGGGGCGCTCTTTCGCCCAGGGCACATGAAAACCTGGAGCCAGCCCTACCCCCCCACAACTTTAGCCAAATAACCCCCATTTTTCAGTGCGTAACTTGTATTATGAAGTTAATTAAGGTTGACAAGCTTAAGTAAGAAGAATTGATGCTTTTGGCATTCAAATGGGCACTGTAGGTGTTTCCTGTCCTCCTCTCACTGCTGACTTTTATTCCCCATTGACTTACATTGGGTTTCGTGTTTCGGGACGACCCCCGACTTTTCCCTATAATTGGCCGATCTTGCTCGACCCGAGTTTTGGAAAAGTCGGGTTTCACGAAACGAAACTCGACCATAAAATCCAAAAGTCGCTCAACTCTAATAGCATGTATTTGTCCATGATACCAGCTGGTACACGGTAGTGTGTGAGGAGCGTACACCTCTATACGGTGTGTGAAAAAATGAACGCTCGGTAACTGTGCAGAAAAAAGGAGTAAGGCTGTGTGCCCACTATTTTTAAGCATTTTTGCAGTGATTTTCGGCGCGAAAATGCTGCGAAAACATTTAAAAAACTTGTATAAAACACACCCCATGCATTCCTATGGCATTCTGCACATGCTGTGCTAATGCTGCGCTTTTTTCCGTGGCGGAATCGCATCGCGGAAAAAAACGCAGCATGCTCATTCTTTTTTGCGGAATCGCAAAGAATTGCTGCGATTCCGCACCCATAGGAATGCATGAGAACCGCTTACTGCCCGCATGTGGCTATGCCCACCATGCGGGAAGTTAAGCGTCTCATGTGCGGTTGGTACCCACGGTGTGGAGGAGAGGAGACTGTCCTCCAGGCCCTGGGCACCATACCCCTGTAAAAAAGAGAATAAAAAAATCAGGGTATATTTACCTTCCGGCATCACGCGCAGCCATCCCGGCCTCAGCGTTCCCAGTAATGCCTTGCGGCAAGGTCCTGTGATGACGTGGTCTCGCGTTACTCTAGTGGTCTCATGAGATTGCTATAGCAACGCGACACCAACGTCATCACAGGTCTCGCAAGGCATCGCTGGGAATGGGAGCGTCGCTGAGAATGCGCGGGACGTCGGAAGGTAAATATACCCCGATTTTTTATCATTTTATCTTTTACTATTGATGCTGCATAGGCGGCCTCAATAGTGAAAACCTGCTCACACTTGTCAAACACTATGCTTGATGCGTGTGACCAACCTGTCAATCACTTTCCAAGTGATGCTTCAAATCGTTTGGAAAGTGCTTGAATATCGCACGCGAAAATCGCGGAAAAATCACAAACATAATAGCGGTGAAATCGCGAGGAAAAAACCGCGCGATTTCTGGGAAGGAGTCCGGTTTTCAGTGTCCGGATTAAAACGTAACGTGGGCACATAGCCTAAAACTATTTTTGCTTTGAAAAAAGCAGTCTGCAGAGCAGTGCAGCTATCAGGGAGCCTTATAAGGCAGCCTCATCACCAGCAGCGCTGCTGCACACAAATACTGCTGTGCTGTACAGTGACCATCGCTAGCAGCAGAAGCACAGATTTTTTTTTTCTTTCCTGCCTAAACGCTCTCCCTATTGAGAACGAGCAGCAGCAACCTCTCCCTATCCTAAGATCGGCAGAAGTAAGATGGCGGACGGCGGTCAGGGCTTTTATAGCCACTGTGACGCCACACAAAGCCAGCCAATCACTGCAATGCCCTTCTCTAAGATGGTGGGGGTCGCTGGCCATGTCATCACGCTGCCCACAGTGTGCGTCCATGATGATTGGCAGAGAAAAGGCGCTGGAAGCATTATGGGAAACGCGACTTTGGTGCTCGGGTCGGCGACCGCATGGCCGACCTCACGCTATGGTCGGGTTTCGATCAGCGAAACCCGACTTTAGCGAAAGCCGGCGACTTTTGAATTTGACCGACCCATTTCACTCAACTCTACTTACCACCATTGTCCTGGGCGCCAGCAGCGTGATCCCATGATCACATGACTAAAACAACGAACCACCCCGACGAAGGATATATTTTTCCAAAACGTGCGTCGGGGCGTGTTTGCAGCACACTACTTCTACTATTCACGACTTACAGGTATTTATGCTTTATTTAGCACGTTTTAGGATTTGTGGGTGGTTCGTTATTTTAGTTCAGCACCACATATCTATTGCTGTGCCATTGTTTTGGTACCAGCTCCATATTATACATGTACATGAATGGATTCTTTAATTATAGTAATCCCTATGCATTAGTACATTATTTATTTGGTCATTTCTAGCTACTTACCTGGTTTTTAAATATTTTTATTGATTTTTTGTATGTTGCCACCATGGCTTTAATCTACTTTACATAATGGTGTTAGCTTTATCGTATATATTAGTGGTTTGTGAGCTCTTTTATTATAGCTATACACATCTTTCGTTTGATGTTGTACAACTCTATGCCATCAATTAATAAAGGCTAGCTTTTAATTTTCTACACTCTTATTTTATTATTTATTACTTTTTATTTCTGTGCCTGCCTTTCCTTATCTCCCCCATTTCCAGGAGTTTTCTTGTTCACACAGAAGCGACCAGACCCCACGTGCGGCCGCTCCGCTCCGTCACCGCCGCCCGCTCCGTCACCGCCGCTCTGTCACCGCCGCCCGCTCCGTCACCGCCGCTCTGTCACCGCCGCCCGCTCCGTCACCGCCGCTCTCTCACCGCCGCTCTGTCACCGCCGCCCGCTCCGTCACCGCCGCTCCGTCACCGCCGCCCGCTCCGTCACCGCCGCCCGCTCCGCTCTGCCCGCTCCGCCACCTCCCCCTACGAGGGTTCTATGTGCGCGCTTCCGACCGCTTCAAGTCACATGACCGTCCATCACGTCTCGGCACGATCACATGGTGATGACATCACGCAGGTCCTTGTACACATGAAGTGTGTGGAGCCGCAGAGAAGAAAGTGACCAGAGAGATGTGACAGAGCGAGAGCGGAGTATACGGGGTGAGTGTACAGTGTATATACAGTGTGAGCGGAGTATACGGGGTGAGTGTACAGTGTATATACAGTGTGAGCGGAGTATACGGGGTGAGTGTACAGTGTATATACAGTGTGTGCGGAGTATACGGGGTGAGTGTACAGTGTATATACAGTGTGAGCGGAGTATACGGGGTGAGTGTACAGTGTATATACAGTGTGAGCGGAGTATACGGGGTGAGTGTACAGTGTATATACAGTGTGAGCGGAGTATACGGGGTGAGTGTACAGTGTATATACAGTGTGTGCGGAGTATACGGGGTGAGTGTACAGTGTATATACAGTGTGAGCGGAGTATACGGGGTGAGTGTACAGTGTATATACAGTGTGAGCGGAGTATACGGGGTGAGTGTACAGTGTATATACAGTGTGAGCGGAGTATACGGGGTGAGTGTACAGTGTATATACAGTGTGTGCGGAGTATACGGGGTGAGTGTACAGTGTATATACAGTGTGAGCGGAGTATACGGGGTGAGTGTACAGTGTATATACAGTGTGAGCGGAGTATACGGGGTGAGTGTACAGTGTATATACAGTGTGAGCGGAGTATACGGGGTGAGTGTACAGTGTATATACAGTGTGAGCGGAGTATACGGGGTGAGTGTACAGTGTATATACAGTGTGAGCGGAGTATACGGGGTGAGTGTACAGTGTATATACAGTGTGAGCGGAGTATACGGGGTGAGTGTACAGTGTATATACAGTGTGAGCGGAGTATACGGGGTGAGTGTACAGTGTATATACAGTGTGTGCGGAGTATACGGGGTGAGTGTACAGTGTATATACAGTGTGAGCGGAGTATACGGGGTGAGTGTACAGTGTATATACAGTGTGAGCGGAGTATACGGGGTGAGTGTACAGTGTATATACAGTGTGAGCGGAGTATACGGGGTGAGTGTACAGTGTATATACAGTGTGTGCGGAGTATACGGGGTGAGTGTACAGTGTATATACAGTGTGAGCGGAGTATACGGGGTGAGTGTACAGTGTATATACAGTGTGAGCGGAGTATACGGGGTGAGTGTACCGTGTATATACAGTGTGAGCGGAGTATACGGGGTGAGTGTACAGTGTATATACAGTGTGTGCGGAGTATACGGGGTGAGTGTACAGTGTATATACAGTGTGAGCGGAGTATACGGGGTGAGTGTACAGTGTATATACAGTGTGAGCGGAGTATACGGGGTGAGTGTACAGTGTATATACAGTGTGTGCGGAGTATACGGGGTGAGTGTACAGTGTATATACAGTGTGAGCGGAGTATACGGGGTGAGTGTACAGTGTATATACAGTGTGAGCGGAGTATACGGGGTGAGTGTACAGTGTATATACAGTGTGAGCGGAGTATACGGGGTGAGTGTACAGTGTATATACAGTGTGAGCGGAGTATACGGGGTGAGTGTACAGTGTATATACAGTGTGAACGGAGTATACGGGGTGAGTGTACAGTGTATATACAGTGTGTGCGGAGTATACGGGGTGAGTGTACAGTGTATATACAGTGTGAGCGGAGTATACGGGGTGAGTGTACAGTGTATATACAGTGTGAGCGGAGTATACGGGGTGAGTGTACAGTGTATATACAGTGTGTGCGGAGTATACGGGGTGAGTGTACAGTGTATATACAGTGTGAGCGGAGTATACGGGGTGAGTGTACAGTGTATATACAGTGTGAGCGGAGTATACGGGGTGAGTGTACAGTGTATATACAGTGTGAGCGGAGTATACGGGGTGAGTGTACAGTGTATATACAGTGTGTGCGGAGTATACGGGGTGAGTGTACAGTGTATATACAGTGTGAGCGGAGTATACGGGGTGAGTGTACAGTGTATATACAGTGTGAGCGGAGTATACGGGGTGAGTGTACAGTGTATATACAGTGTGAGCGGAGTATACGGGGTGAGTGTACAGTGTATATACAGTGTGAGCGGAGTATACGGGGTGAGTGTACAGTGTATATACAGTGTGAGCGGAGTATACGGGGTGAGTGTACAGTGTATATACAGTGTGTGCGGAGTATACGGGGTGAGTGTACAGTGTATATACAGTGTGAGCGGAGTATACGGGGTGAGTGTACAGTGTATATACAGTGTGAGCGGAGTATACGGGGTGAGTGTACAGTGTATATACAGTGTGAGCGGAGTATACGGGGTGAGTGTACAGTGTATATACAGTGTGAGCGGAGTATACGGGGTGAGTGTACAGTGTATATACAGTGTGAGCGGAGTATACGGGGTGAGTGTACAGTGTATATACAGTGTGAGCGGAGTATACAGGGTGAGTGTACAGTGTATATACAGTGTGAGCGGAGTATACGGGGTGTGGGGAGAGTGTACAGTGTATATACAGTGTGAGCGGAGTATACGGGGTGAGTGTACAGTGTATATACAGTGTGTGCGGAGTATACGGGGTGTGGGGAGAGTGTACAGTGTATATACAGTGTGAGCGGAGTATACGGGGTGAGTGTACAGTGTATATACAGTGTGAGCGGAGTATACGGGGTGTGGGGAGAGTGTACAGTGTATATACAGTGTGTGCGGAGTATACGGGGTGAGTGTACAGTGTATATACAGTGTGAGCGGAGTATACGGGGTGAGTGTACAGTGTATATACAGTGTGAGCGGAGTATACGGGGTGAGTGTACAGTGTATATACAGTGTGAGCGGAGTATACAGGGTGAGTGTACAGTGTATATACAGTGTGTGCGGAGTATACGGGGTGTGGGGAGAGTGTACAGTGTATATACAGTGTGAGCGGAGTATACGGGGTGAGTGTACAGTGTATATACAGTGTGAGCGGAGTATACGGGGTGAGTGTACAGTGTATATACAGTGTGTGCGGAGTATACGGGGTGTGGGGAGAGTGTACAGTGTATATACAGTGTGAGCGGAGTATACGGGGTGAGTGTACAGTGTATATACAGTGTGAGCGGAGTATACGGGGTGTGGGGAGAGTGTACAGTGTATATACAGTGTGAGCGGAGTATACGGGGTGAGTGTACAGTGTATATACAGTGTGAGCGGAGTATACGGGGTGAGTGTACAGTGTATATACAGTGTGAGCGGAGTATACGGGGTGAGTGTACAGTGTATATACAGTGTGAGCGGAGTATACAGGGTGAGTGTACAGTGTATATACAGTGTGAGCGGAGTTTACGGGGTGTGGGGAGAGTGTACAGTGTATATACAGTGTGAGCGGAGTATACGGGGTGAGTGTACAGTGTATATACAGTGTGAGCGGAGTATACGGGGTGTGGGGAGAGTGTACAGTGTATATACAGTGTGAGCGGAGTATACGGGGTGTGGGGAGAGTGTACAGTGTATATACAGTGTGAGCGGAGTATACGGGGTGTGGGGAGAGTGTACAGTGTATATACAGTGTGAGCGGAGTATACGGGGTGAGTGTACAGTGTATATGCAGTGTGAGCGGAGTATACGGGGTGTGGGGAGAGTGTACAGTGTATATACAGTGTGAGCGGAGTTTACGGGGTGTGGGGAGAGTGTACAGTGTATATACAGTGTGAGCGGAGTATACGGGGTGAGTGTACAGTGTATATACAGTGTGAGCGGAGTATACGGGGTGTGGGGAGAGTGTACAGTGTATATACAGTGTGAGCGGAGTTTACGGGGTGTGGGGAGAGTGTACAGTGTATATACAGTGTGAGCGGAGTATACGGGGTGAGTGTACAGTGTATATACAGTGTGAGCGGAGTATACGGGGTGAGTGTACAGTGTATATACAGTGTGAGCGGAGTATACAGGGTGAGTGTACAGTGTATATACAGTGTGAGCGGAGTTTACGGGGTGTGGGGAGAGTGTACAGTGTATATACAGTGTGAGCGGAGTATACGGGGTGAGTGTACAGTGTATATACAGTGTGAGCGGAGTATACGGGGTGAGTGTACAGTGTATATACAGTGTGAGCGGAGTATACGGGGTGTGGGGAGAGTGTACAGTGTATATACAGTGTGAGCGGAGTATACGGGGTGTGGGGAGAGTGTACAGTGTATATACAGTGTGAGCGGAGTATACGGGGTGAGTGTACAGTGTATATACAGTGTGAGCGGAGTATACGGGGTGTGGGGAGAGTGTACAGTGTATATACAGTGTGAGCGGAGTATACGGGGTGTGGGGAGAGTGTACAGTGTATATACAGTGTGAGCGGAGTATACGGGGTGTGGGGAGAGTGTACAGTGTATATACAGTGTGAGCGGAGTATACGGGGTGAGTGTACAGTGTATATACAGTGTGAGCGGAGTATACGGGGTGTGGGGAGAGTGTACAGTGTATATACAGTGTGAGCGGAGTTTACGGGGTGTGGGGAGAGTGTACAGTGTATATACAGTGTGAGCGGAGTATACGGGGTGAGTGTACAGTGTATATACAGTGTGAGCGGAGTATACGGGGTGTGGGGAGAGTGTACAGTGTATATACAGTGTGAGCGGAGTTTACGGGGTGTGGGGAGAGTGTACAGTGTATATACAGTGTGAGCGGAGTATACGGGGTGAGTGTACAGTGTATATACAGTGTGAGCGGAGTATACGGGGTGTGGGGAGAGTGTACAGTGTATATACAGTGTGAGCGGAGTATACGGGGTGAGTGTACAGTGTATATACAGTGTGAGCGGAGTATACGGGGTGTGGGGAGAGTGTACAGTGTATATACAGTGTGAGCGGAGTATACGGGGTGTGGGGAGAGTGTACAGTGTATATACAGTGTGAGCGGAGTATACGGGGTGAGTGTACAGTGTATATACAGTGTGAGCGGAGTATACGGGGTGAGTGTACAGTGTATATACAGTGTGAGCGGAGTATACGGGGTGAGTGTACAGTGTATATACAGTGTGAGCGGAGTATACGGGGAGAGTGTACAGTGTATATACAGTGTGAGCGGAGTATACGGGGTGAGTGTACAGTGTATATACAGTGTGAGCGGAGTATACGGGGTGAGTGTACAGTGTATATACAGTGTGAGCGGAGTATACGGGGTGAGTGTACAGTGTATATACAGTGTGAGCGGAGTATACGGGGTGAGTGTACAGTGTATATACAGTGTGAGCGGAGTATACGGGGTGAGTGTACAATGTATATACAGTGTGTGCGGAGTATACGGGGTGAGTGTACAGTGTATATACAGTGTGAGCGGAGTATACGGGGTGAGTGTACAGTGTATATACAGTGTGAGCGGAGTATACGGGGTGAGTGTACAGTGTATATACAGTGTGTGCGGAGTATACGGGGTGAGTGTACAGTGTATATACAGTGTGAGCGGAGTATACGGGGTGAGTGTACAGTGTATATACAGTGTGAGCGGAGTATACGGGGTGAGTGTACAGTGTATATACAGTGTGAGCGGAGTATACGGGGTGAGTGTACAGTGTATATACAGTGTGTGCGGAGTATACGGGGTGAGTGTACAGTGTATATACAGTGTGAGCGGAGTATACGGGGTGAGTGTACAGTGTATATACAGTGTGAGCGGAGTATACGGGGTGAGTGTACAGTGTATATACAGTGTGTGCGGAGTATACGGGGTGAGTGTACAGTGTATATACAGTGTGAGCGGAGTATACGGGGTGAGTGTACAGTGTATATACAGTGTGAGCGGAGTATACGGGGTGAGTGTACAGTGTATATACAGTGTGAGCGGAGTATACGGGGTGAGTGTACAGTGTATATACAGTGTGAGCGGAGTATACAGGGTGAGTGTACAGTGTATATACAGTGTGTGCGGAGTATACGGGGTGTGGGGAGAGTGTACAGTGTATATACAGTGTGAGCGGAGTATACGGGGTGAGTGTACAGTGTATATACAGTGTGAGCGGAGTATACGGGGTGAGTGTACAGTGTATATACAGTGTGTGCGGAGTATACGGGGTGTGGGGAGAGTGTACAGTGTATATACAGTGTGAGCGGAGTATACGGGGTGAGTGTACAGTGTATATACAGTGTGAGCGGAGTATACGGGGTGTGGGGAGAGTGTACAGTGTATATACAGTGTGAGCGGAGTATACGGGGTGAGTGTACAGTGTATATACAGTGTGAGCGGAGTATACGGGGTGAGTGTACAGTGTATATACAGTGTGAGCGGAGTATACGGGGTGAGTGTACAGTGTATATACAGTGTGAGCGGAGTATACAGGGTGAGTGTACAGTGTATATACAGTGTGAGCGGAGTTTACGGGGTGTGGGGAGAGTGTACAGTGTATATACAGTGTGAGCGGAGTATACGGGGTGTGGCGAGAGTGTACAGTGTATATACAGTGTGAGCGGAGTATACGGGGTGAGTGTACAGTGTATATACAGTGTGAGCGGAGTATACGGGGTGTGGGGAGAGTGTACAGTGTATATACAGTGTGAGCGGAGTTTACGGGGTGTGGGGAGAGTGTACAGTGTATATACAGTGTGAGCGGAGTATACGGGGTGAGTGTACAGTGTATATACAGTGTGAGCGGAGTATACGGGGTGTGGGGAGAGTGTACAATGTATATACAGTGTGAGCGGAGTTTACGGGGTGTGGGGAGAGTGTACAGTGTATATACAGTGTGAGCGGAGTATACGGGGTGAGTGTACAGTGTATATACAGTGTGAGCGGAGTATACGGGGTGAGTGTACAGTGTATATACAGTGTGAGCGGAGTATACAGGGTGAGTGTACAGTGTATATACAGTGTGAGCGGAGTTTACGGGGTGTGGGGAGAGTGTACAGTGTATATACAGTGTGAGCGGAGTATACGGGGTGAGTGTACAGTGTATATACAGTGTGAGCGGAGTATACGGGGTGAGTGTACAGTGTATATACAGTGTGAGCGGAGTATACGGGGTGTGGGGAGAGTGTACAGTGTATATACAGTGTGAGCGGAGTATACGGGGTGTGGGGAGAGTGTACAGTGTATATACAGTGTGAGCGGAGTATACGGGGTGAGTGTACAGTGTATATACAGTGTGAGCGGAGTATACGGGGTGTGGGGAGAGTGTACAGTGTATATACAGTGTGAGCGGAGTATACGGGGTGTGGGGAGAGTGTACAGTGTATATACAGTGTGAGCGGAGTATACGGGGTGTGGGGAGAGTGTTCAGTGTATATACAGTGTGAGCGGAGTATACGGGGTGAGTGTACAGTGTATATACAGTGTGAGCGGAGTATACGGGGTGTGGGGAGAGTGTACAGTGTATATACAGTGTGAGCGGAGTTTACGGGGTGTGGGGAGAGTGTACAGTGTATATACAGTGTGAGCGGAGTATACGGGGTGAGTGTACAGTGTATATACAGTGTGAGCGGAGTATACGGGGTGTGGGGAGAGTGTACAGTGTATATACAGTGTGAGCGGAGTTTACGGGGTGTGGGGAGAGTGTACAGTGTATATACAGTGTGAGCGGAGTATACGGGGTGAGTGTACAGTGTATATACAGTGTGAGCGGAGTATACGGGGTGTGGGGAGAGTGTACAGTGTATATACAGTGTGAGCGGAGTATACGGGGTGAGTGTACAGTGTATATACAGTGTGAGCGGAGTTTACGAGGTGTGGGGAGAGTGTACAGTGTATATACAGTGTGAGCGGAGTATACGGGGTGAGTGTACAGTGTATATACAGTGTGAGCGGAGTATACGGGGTGAGTGTTCAGTGTATATACAGTGTGAGCGGAGTATACGGGGTGTGGGGAGAGTGTACAGTGTATATACAGTGTGAGCGGAGTATACGGGGTGTGGGGAGAGTGTACAGTGTATATACAGTGTGAGCGGAGTTTACGGGGTGTGGGGAGAGTGTACAGTGTATATACAGTGTGAGCGGAGTTTACGGGGTGTGGGGAGAGTGTACAGTGTATATACAGTGTGAGCGGAGTATACGGGGTGAGTGTACAGTGTATATACAGTGTGAGCGGAGTATACGGGGTGTGGGGAGAGTGTACAGTGTATATACAGTGTGAGCGGAGTATACGGGGTGAGTGTACAGTGTATATACAGTGTGAGCTGAGTTTACGGGGTGTGGGGAGAGTGTACAGTGTATATACAGTGTGAGCGGAGTATACGGGGTGAGTGTACAGTGTATATACAGTGTGAGCGGAGTATACGGGGTGAGTGTACAGTGTATATACAGTGTGAGCGGAGTATACGGGGTGTGGGGAGAGTGTACAGTGTATATACAGTGTGAGCGGAGTATACGGGGTGTGGAGTGAGTATACAGTGTATATACAGTGTGAGCGGAGTATACGGGGTATGGGGTGAGTGTACAGTGTATATACAGTGTGAGCGGAGTATACGGGGTGTGGGGAGAGTGTACAGTGTATATACAGTGTGAGCGGAGTTTACGGGGTGTGGGGAGAGTGTACAGTGTATATACAGTGTGAGCGGAGTATACGGGGTGAGTGTACAGTGTATATACAGTGTGAGCGGAGTATACGGGGTGTGGGGAGAGTGTACAGTGTATATACAGTGTGAGCGGAGTATACGGGGTGAGTGTACAGTGTATATACAGTGTGAGCGGAGTTTACGGGGTGTGGGGAGAGTGTACAGTGTATATACAGTGTGAGCGGAGTATACGGGGTGAGTGTACAGTGTATATACAGTATGAGCGGAGTATACGGGGTGAGTGTACAGTGTATATACAGTGTGAGCGGAGTATACGGGGTGTGGAGTGAGTGTACAGTGTATATACAGTGTGAGCGGAGTATACGGGGTGAGTGTACAGTGTATATACAGTGTGAGCGGAGTATACGGGGTGTGGGGTGAGTGTACAGTGTATATACAGTGTGAGCGGAGTATACGGGGTGTGGGGAGAGTATACAGTGTATATACAGTGTGAGCGGAGTATACGGGGTGTGGGGAGAGTGTACAGTGTATATACAGTGTGAGCGGAGTATACGGGGTGAGTGTACAGTGTATATACAGTGTGAGTGGAGTATACGGGGTGTGGAGTGAGTGTACAGTGTATATACAGTGTGAGCGGAGTATACGGGGTGTGGGGAGAGTATACAGTGTATATACAGTGTGAGCGGAGTATACGGGGTGTGGGGAGAGTATACAGTGTATATACAGTGTGAGCGGAGTATACGGGGTGTGGGGAGAGTGTACAGTGTATATACAGTGTGAGCGGAGTATATGGGGTGTGCGGTGAGTGTACAGTGTATATACAGTGTGAGCGGAGTATACGGGGTGAGTGTACAGTGTATATACAGTGTGAGCGGAGTATACGGGGTGTGCGGTGAGTGTACAGTGTATATACAGTGTGAGCGGAGTTTACGGCGTGTGGGGAGAGTGTACAGTGTATATACAGTGTGAGCGGAGTATACGGGGTGTGGGGAGAGTGTACAGTGTATATACAGTGTGAGCGAAGTATATGGGGTGTGCGGTGAGTGTACAGTGTATATACAGTGTGAGCGGAGTAGACGGGATGAGTATACAGTGTATATACAGTGTGAGCGGAGTATACGGGGTGTGCGGTGAGTGTACAGTGTATATACAGTGTGAGAGGAGTTTACGGGGTGTGGGGAGAGTGTACAGTGTATATACAGTGTGAGCGGAGTATACGGGGTGTGGGGTGAGTGTACAGTGTATATACAGTGTGAGCGGAGTATACGGTGTGTGGAGTGAGTGTATAGTGTATATACAGTGTGAGCGGAGTATACGGGGTGTGAGGGGAGTATACAGTGTATATACAGTGTGAGCGGAGTATACGGGGTGTGGGGAGAGTGTACAGTGTATATACAGTGTGAGCGGAGTATACGGGGTGTGAGGGGAGTATACAGTGTATATACAGTGTGAGCGGAGTATACTGGGTGTGGGGTGAGTGTACAGTGTATATACAGTGTGAGTGGAGTATACGGGGTGTGGGGTGAGTGTACAGTGTATATACAGTGTGAGCGGAGTATACGGGGTGTGGAGTGAGTGTATAGTGTATATACAGTGTGAGCGGAGTATACGGGGTGTGGGGTGAGTGTACAGTGTATATACAGTGTGAGCGGAGTATACGGGGTGTGGGGTGAGTGTACAGTGTATATACAGTGTGAGCGGAGTATACGGGGTGTGGGGTGAGTGCACAGTGTATATACAGTGTGAGCGGAGTATACGGGGTGTGAGGGGAGTATACAGTGTATATACAGTGTGAGCGGAGTATACTGGGTGAGTGTACAGTGTATATACAGTGTGAGCGGAGTATACGGGGTGTGGAGTGAGTGTACAGTGTATATACAGTGTGAGCGGAGTATACGGGGTGTGGAGTGAGTGTACAGTGTATATACAGTGTGAGCGGAGTATACGGGGTGTGGAGTGAGTGTACAGTGTATATACAGTGTGAGCGGAGTATACGGGGTGTGGGGAGAGTGTACAGTGTATATACAGTGTGAGCGGAATATACGGGGTGAGTATACAGTGTATATACAGTGTGAGCGGAGTATACGGGGTGTGGGGTGAGTGTACAGTGTATATACAGTGTGAGCGGAGTATACGGGGTGAGTGTACAGTGTATATACAGTGTGAGCGGAGTATACGGCGTGTGGAGTGAGTGTACAGTGTATATACAGTGTGAGCGGAGTATACGGGGTGTGGGGAGAGTGTACAGTGTATATACAGTGTGAGCGAAGTATTTGGGGTGTGCGGTGAGTGTACAGTGTATATACAGTGTGAGCGGAGTAGACGGGATGAGTATACAGTGTATATACAGTGTGAGCGGAGTATACGGGGTGTGCGGTGAGTGTACAGTGTATATACAGTGTGAGCGGAGTTTACGGGGTGTGGGGAGAGTGTACAGTGTATATACAGTGTGAGCGGAGTATACGGGGTGTGGGGTGAGTGTACAGTGTATATACAGTGTGAGCGGAGTATACGGGGTGTGGAGTGAGTGTATAGTGTATATACAGTGTGAGCGGAGTATACGGGGTGTGAGGGGAGTATACAGTGTATATACAGTGTGAGCGGAGTATACGGGGTGTGGGGAGAGTGTACAGTGTATATACAGTGTGAGCGGAGTATACGGGGTGTGAGGGGAGTATACAGTGTATATACAGTGTGAGCGGAGTATACTGGGTGTGGGGTGAGTGTACAGTGTATATACAGTGTGAGCGGAGTATACGGGGTGTGGGGTGAGTGCACAGTGTATATACAGTGTGAGCGGAGTATACGGGGTGTGAGGGGAGTATACAGTGTATATACAGTGTGAGCGGAGTATACTGGGTGAGTGTACAGTGTATATACAGTGTGAGCGAGTATACGGGGTGTGGAGTGAGTGTACAGTGTATATACAGTGTGAGCAGAGTATACGGGGTGTGAGGGGAGTATACAGTGTATATACAGTGTGAGCGGAGTATACGGGGTGTGGAGTGAGTGTACAGTGTATATACAGTGTGAGCGGAGTATACGGGGTGTGGAGTGAGTGTACAGTGTATATACAGTGTGAGCGGAGTATACGGGGTGTGGGGAGAGTGTACAGTGTATATACAGTGTGAGCGGAATATACGGGGTGAGTATACAGTGTATATACAGTGTGAGCGGAGTATACGGGGTGTGGGGTGAGTGTACAGTGTATATACAGTGTGAGCGGAGTATACGGGGTGAGTGTACAGTGTATATACAGTGTGAGCGGAGTATACGGCGTGTGGAGTGAGTGTACAGTGTATATACAGTGTGAGCGGAGTATACTGGGTGAGTGTACAGTGTATATACAGTGTGAGCGGAGTATACGGGGTGAGTGTACAGTGTATATACAGTGTGAGCGGAGTATACGGGGTGAGTATACAGTGTATATACAGTGTGAGCGGAGTATACGGGGTGTGGGGTGAGTGTACAGTGTATATACAGTGTGAGCGGAGTATACGGGGTGTGGAGTAAGTGTACCTTTTATACACAGCGTGAGCAGAGTGTACGGGGTGTGGGGTGAGCATACCTTGTATATACAGTGTGAGAGGAGTATACGGGGTGTGGGGCGAGCGTACCTTGTATACACAGCGTGAGCAGAGTATACGGGGTGTGGAGTGAGCGTACCTTGTATACACAGCGTGAGCGGAGTATATGGGGTGTGGGGCGAGTGTACAATATTGTTAGCAGATTGGAAAATTAAAACTTAACATTTATTATTATATTTAAAATATCATTAAAGTGCCAAATAGTGCAAAAAAAAGTGCTCGCGCCAAGAACAAGTGCAAGTAAAATAGCAACCTGTGCTATACCGCCTATTCTGTTAGAAGGAGCAATCGACCTTGTATATTTTATCAGGTCGCTATACAAGATATATCCTGCTACCAGCAGATTTATACACAGTATATCCCACTTTTTATTGGATTGCAAGATATTAATGTCATGAATTATACATTTACAACAAAGTCTATATTAGGATGATTATGTATCAACTGAAAGGGCCTAATAGCCTCACATATATCCACGTAAAGACCAATCCTTAATAAATGGTCCTTATTGTTCAATAAATGGCGGTATTCAATATTCACATAACATAC
Organism: Dendrobates tinctorius; assembly: GCF_039654945.1. Lineage (NCBI taxonomy): Eukaryota > Metazoa > Chordata > Amphibia > Anura > Dendrobatidae > Dendrobates > Dendrobates tinctorius. The sequence goes on from NW_027362087.1 coordinate 116,592, forward strand.
AGCCTTGAGACATATCAGTTGTTGTCCCAATCATCAATGTCTAACAAATACCTCACCTATGGAGACTTTAAGTCCTGGTTGCTAGTATTTTACAATCAAGGGCCAACATTAACATAGCTCTCGTGGGGACCTCTCAAATACGCTGCTCAAAAAAATAAAGGGAACACTAAGATACCACATCGTAGGTATCACTGAATGAAATATCGCAGCTGCAAATTTTTATTCGTTACATAGTGGCATGCGTTGAGAACAAGAAAACCTTAAAATGATCAATGTAAATCAAAATTAATATCCCATGGAGGTCTGGAAAATCAAATTACAGGCTGATCCAACTTCAGTGGAAATGCCTCAAGACATGGAAATGATGCTCAGTAGTGTGTGTGGCCTCCACGTGCCTGTTTGACCTCCCTACAACACCTGGGCATGCTCCTGATGAGTCAGCGGATGTTGTCATGAGGGATCTCCTCTCAGACCTGGACTAAAGCATCCGCCAACTCCTGGACAGTCTGTGGTGCAAAGTGACGTTGGTGGATGGAGCGAGACATGATGTCCCAGATGTGCTCAATCGGATTCAGGTCTGGGGAACGGGCGGGCCAGTCCATAGCTTCAGTGCCTTCATCTCGCAGGAACTGCTGACACACTCCAGCCACATGAGGTCTGGCATTGTCCTGCATTAGGAGGAACCCAAGGCCAACAGCACCAGCATATGGTCTCACAGGGGTTTGGGTTCCTGCAGAACTGGGCCGACTTCTCAGTTGGCTACAGGTTCTACGCTAGGGACGGGTTGCACCTCAATGGGGAGGGTGCAGCTGTGCTGGGGGAGAAAATGGCTAGAAGGTTGGAGGAGTGTTTAAACTAGGGACGGGGGGGAGGGTATTCCTTTTATAGGAGGGGAAGACAGTGCAGACAGAGACCTGGGCACAAATAATGACATTGGGGGTGGAGGTGGCATGGAGGGTGGGGTTAGAACAGTTAATAATTTAAGAAAGAATAGAGGTACAGAGAGATACATAAAGTGCATGTATACTAATGCCAGAAGCCTCGCCAACAAGATGGAGGAATTGGAGTTAATGTTGTTGGAGCATAATTCTGACATGGTGGGGATATCTGAGACATGGCCGGACGAGAGCCGTGACCGGGGGATAATTTACAGGGCTATAGTCTGCTCAGAAATGACCGTACAAATAAGCGAGGGGGAGGGGGGTGTTTATATGTAAAATCATCCTTACAACCCATCCTTCGTGATAATATATATGAATCTAATGAGAATGTAGAGTCCCTGTGGGGGGAGATAAGGGGAGGGGGGAAAATAATAAATTACTGAGAGGGGTTTGTTATAAGTCTCCAAAAATAATGGAAGCAGCAGAGAATATCCTCATAAAGCAAATAGATGAAGCAGCGACTCAAGGAGAAGTCATTATTATGGGGGACTTCACCTACCCCGAAATACATTGGGGAACCGAAACCTGCAGCTCCAGCAAAGGTGATAGGTGTCTGACCACTATGAGAGACAATAACCTTTCACCACTGGTCCAGGACCCAACAAGAGGGGGCACTGCTAGACCTAATATTACCCCACAGGCCGGACCGCAGATCAAATGTAAGGGTTGGGGGTCACTTGGGTAATAGTGATCACAGGATAATAAGTGTTCAGGTGTCCTGTAATAAGATGTGTAGTAGAGGGGTTACAAGGACACGAAACTTCAGGAAAGCAAATTTCCAACGGATGAGAGATGATCTTGGTGCAATAACTGGGACGATATACTGAGACATAAAAATACACAAAGACAATGGGAGACGTTTATTATCCTCCTGAATAGGAGCTGTGCACAATATATACCGTATGGGAATAAACCTGCGAGAAATAGGATGAGACCACTATGGCTAAATAGAGCTGTAAGGGGCGCAATAAGGGACAGAAAGAAAGCAGAGAATTACAGCAAGTAGGGAGTGATGAGGCATTAACTACAGAAGATTACATAAATTCTGTAAGAAGCAAATCAAGGCAGCAAAGATTGAGACAGAGAGACTCATTGCCAGAGAAAGTAAAAATAATCCCAAAATATTCTTTAACTACATAAATAGTAAGAAACCAAAAAATGATAATGTTGGCCCCCTTAATAATAGTCTGGGTGAAATGGTGGATGAGGAAAAAGCCAATATGCTAAATGACTTTTTTTCGACAGTGTTTACACAAGAAAATCCCATGACGGATAACATGATCAGGGATAAAAATTCTCCATTAAATGTCACCAGCTTAACCCAGCAGGAAGTACGGCAGCGTCTAAAAATCACTAAAATTGACAAATCCCCAGGCCCGGATGGGATACACCCCCGAGTACTGCAGGAATTAAGCACAGTCATAGATAGACCATTATTTTTAATCTTTAAAGATTCCCTAATAACAGGGTCTGTACCACAGGACTGGCGTATAGCAAATGTGGTGCCAATATTCAAAAAGGGGACAAAAACTGAACTTGGAAATTATAGGCCAGTGAGTTTAACTTCAACTGTGGGTAAAATCCTGGAGGGTTTCCTAAGAGATACTATACTGGAGTATCTGGAGAAGAATAACCTTATGACCCAATATCAGCATGGGTTTACAAGGGACCGTTCCTGTCAGACTAATCTGATAAGCTTTTATGAAGAGGTAAGTTCCGGACTGGACCAAGGGAATGCAGTGGACGTGGTGTACATGGACTTTTCAAAAGCTTTTGATACGGTGCCACACACAAGGTTGATACATAAAATGAGAACAATGGGGATAGGGGAAAATATGTGTAGCTGGGTTAAGAGCTAGCTCAGGGATAGGAAACAAAGGGTGGTTATTAATGGAGCACACTCGGACTGGGTCACGGTTAGCAGTGGGGTACCACAGGGGTCAGTTTTGGGCCCGCTTCTTTTTAACATATTTATTAATGACCTTGTAAGGGGCATAGAGAGTAGAATTTCAATATTTGCAGATGACACTAAACTCTGCAGGGTAATCAATACAGAGGAGGACAATTTTATATTACAGGAGGATTTATGTAAACTAGAAGCTTGGGCTGATAAATGGCAAATGAGCTTTAATGGGGATAAATGTAAGGTCATGCACTTGGGTAGAACGAACAAGTTGTATAATTATGTGCTTAATTGTAAAACACTGGGCAAAACAGTCACTGAAAAAGACCTGGGTGTATGGGTGGACGACAAACTCACATTTAGTGGCCAGTGTCAGGCAGCTGCTGCAAAGGCAAATAAAATAATGGGATGCATTAAAAGAGGCATAGATGCTCATGAGGAGAACATAATTTTACCTGTATATAAGTCACTAGTGCGACCACACTTAGAATACTGTGTACAGTTCTGGTCTCCGGTGTATAAGAAAGACATAGCTGAACTGGAGCGGGTGCAGAGAAGAGCGACCAAGGTTATTAGGGCACTGGGGGGTCTGCAATACCAAGACAGGTTATTACACTTGGGGTTATTTAGTTTGGAGAATCGAAGGCTTAGGGGTGATCTTATTACAATGTATAAATATATGCGGGGACAGTACAAAGACCTTTCTAATGATCTTTTTACTCTTAGACCTGTGACGGGGACAAGGGGGCATCCTCTACGTCTGGAGGAAAGAAGGTTTAAGCATACTCACAGACGCGGATTCTTTACTGTACGAGCAGTGAGACTATGGAACTCTCTGCCATATGATGTTGTAATGAGTGATTCCCTACTAAAATTTAAGAGGGGACTGGATGCCTTTCTTGAAAAGTATAATATTACAGGGTATATACACTAGTTTCCTTAGTGTTGCGTTGATCCAGGGAGCTAGTCTAATTGCCGTATGTGGAGTCGGGAAGGAATTTTTTTCCCCAATGTGAAGCTTACTGTTTGCCACATGGGGTTTTTTTTGCCTTCCTCTGGATCAACATGTTAGGGCAAGTTAGGATAGGATATGGGTTGAACTAGATGGACTTGAAGTCTCCCTTCAACCTTAATTACTATGTTACTATGTTACAAGGGGTCTGAAGATCGCATTTCGGTGCCTAATAGCAATCAGGTTATTTCTGGCGTGTGCAGCCCTCCAAAGAAATGCCACCCCACACCATTACTGACCAACTGCCAAACCGGTCATGCAGAAGGATGTTGCAGGCAGCAGATCGCTCTCCACGGCGTCTCCAGTGTGAACCTGCTTTCATCTGTGAAGAGCACAGGGCACCAGTAGCGAATTTGCTAATCCTGGTGTTCTGTGGCAAATGCCAAGCATCCTGCACGGTGTTGGGCTGTGAGCACAACCCCCATCTTTGGATGTTGGGCACTCAGACCATCCTCATGGAGTCGATTTCTAACCCTTTGTGCAGACACATGCACATTTGTGGCCTTCTGGAGGTCATTTTGCAGGGCTCTGGTGTCATGATACCAGTGCTGGGTGACCGGCACTGCTGGGGTTAATGTTCTGACCTCAGTGCAGACTCTCACCTGCACACCTGGGACCTATTATGGTGGCCTCTCATTGGTTCTGGGGAGGCTTCTTATAGTCTAAGGAAGCTCCCATCCCCCGTCAGTTATACTTTCGCCCTTGGCATTGTGTGGTGACCCCTGAGTGTGTTAGTGCTGTGTTCTGGTTGCTTGATTCTCTGTGTACGACTCGGTCTGTTCTCTGGATATTGCTTTGGATTCTGCCTGGTACCTTCTACGTCTGTTTGGTTTTGATCTCTGCTTGGCCCTGACTATCTGTTCTGTGTCATCCCTGGTACTTTACTGATATCTTGTGTATGACCTTTGGCTTTGTCTGACCTCCCGTCTGTTTATCCCTCCTGTACCTCGCTTGCCTGTACTGTGCATGACCCCCGCTTTGCCTGACTTTGAGTTTTCTACCTTCTTTGAAAGCAGGACGCTAAGCCCCGCCCCCTTGCAGTCACATGAACGTTCACATGACCGTAGGTCCTGTGCCGGCTTGCTAAACTTCTACATTCAGATCCTGTGCATCTTTATTTTCCGGCTGTTCTTGTCCCCAGGGGTCCCTACGGTGCGGGTGAGTCCCTGCTTAGCGGAGGCTGTACGCCGGCGCTGTCAGGACCCTGACATTATAACTGACTGAGACAGTGCGGGGAGCTCTAGCTGCTGGGTCTCTGGGGGCTGGGGCGAGTGATTTTGTTTTGGTGTCCCCAGAACCACCTGTTAAACTGCCTGACTTTTTTTCTGGAAACAAAAAGGCGTTCAGGGTCTTCATGGAGGGGTGCAAACTTTTTTTTAGTTTGAGACTATGTTCCTCTGGGGACGAAAGTCAAAAGGTTGGGGTCATTATGTCTCTGTTAAGAGGGTCCCCACAAGCTTGGGCTTTCTCCCTTCCTCCCACCGCCCCTGAGAGAGTGTCTGTGAATGCATTCTTTGAGGCCCTCGGGCACATTTATGATGAGCCTGACCGAGTGCGATTGGCAGAGGACATGGGGATGAGTGTCTGACGGGGAAACACTCAGCTGAGTGGTTTTGTACTGAATTCCGCCGCTGGGCCGCAGAGGTCTCTTGGAACGACGCCGCACTCCGAGGACTCTTTCGCAGAGGCTTGTTCGGGAGGCTGCAGGTTGCCTTGGCGTTACATCCCCCACCTAACTCTCTCGAGGACGCCATGACCCAGGCCGTCCGGATGGACCGCAGGCTGCGGGCCAGAGAGGTGATGCAGGTGGAAACTCCATTGTTCCTCAGTGGAAAAGAGACTGCCCCTGAGCTCATGGATGTAGGCGCCCTTTCCCTGAAGGATACGTAGAGGAAACGCCGGAAGGACAAGCAGTTATGCTTTTACTGCGGTTAAACGGGACATTGGAAAAGGGAGTGTCCTGATTGCCTGTCTTCAAACCCGGTCGGCGGGAAACGACTAGGTCTGGGTAGTCAACGGGGAGACTACTCAGACCGTCAGGTACCCTTTTCCTCGTTTTCTAAAGTGTTACTGCATGTGGAACTGTTTGTGGATGGTAGTTCTTTTTCCTCTACAGCCTTCGTGGACTGCGGATCATCGATAAACCTCATTGACTCCCAATTGGTCACACACTGTAAGATAGGGACAGTTAGGCTCAAGGTTCCGATGAAGGTGATGGCCATTGACTCCTCTCCCCTCACTAAGGAGGGAATTCTCTTTATGTCAGACTTGTTTTCGCTCAGAGTGGGCGCTACTCATGTGGAAAACCTAAGTTGTTTTGTTCTGGACAATCTACCTGCAGGGTTGGTGTTGGGCATGCCCTGGTTACAACATCATAACCCAGTTATTAACTGGAAAACGGGGGAGATTGTCCAATGGGGGTTTAATGATTTTAAGTTATGTGATAAATCCGCACTGCTGGTTGAACCTGTTAAATCTGTGTTTGTATCATCTGTCGAGCTGGAAGGTATTCCGGAATGCCTGAAGGACTTCGAAGATGTATTCTCCGAAAGCGAGGCCGAGACGTTACCGCCACATAGACCCTTTGACTGCGCTATTGAGCTGGTCCCGGGGGCTAAATTACCTAAAGCCCGTCTGTTTAATTTGTTCGGTCCTGAGCGCTTGGCTATGAAGGAGTACATTGCTGAAAGTCTGCGCAAAGGACACATACGTCCTTCAGTCTCACCTGTGGCGGCAGGTTTCTTTTTTGTAAAGAAAAAAGATGGCGGGTCACGTCCCTGTCTCGATTTTCGGGAGCTTAATCAGATTACGGTGCGGAATACGTACCCCCTTCCGTTGATTCCCGATTTGTGTAACCAACTATCAGGGGCAAAGTGGTTTTCTAAACTGGATCTTCGGGGGGCATATAATTTTATAAGGGTCCGAGAGGGGAATGAATGGAAAACCGTGTTCCTCATGACTGAGGGACTGTTTGAAAATTTAGTCATGCCGTTTGGTCTTACCAACGCCCCCGCCATATTTCAGAATTTCATCACCGTGGTATTCTCTGATCTCATTGGTCGTTTTGTCGTTATCTACTTAGATGATATTTTGATATACTCCTCCGACAAGCATTCTCATTTGGAACATGTACGAACTGTTCTCCAAAGACTGAGAGAAAATCATCTGTATGCCAAATTGGAGAAATGTGTATTCTGTGTGCAAGAATTGTCTTTTTTGGGATTAATTGTATCCGGTGAGGGTTTTCGTATGGACCCCAAGAAGGTGCAGGCCAATGCGGATTGGTTGCAACCCCGAGATCTTAAGGGTCTTCAGCGCTTCTTGGGGTTCGCCAATTATTACTCGCAAATTTATCCGGGGGTTTTCGCAAGTGGTCAAACCTCTCACGGATCTAACATGCAAAGGTGCGGATGTGAGAAATTGGTCCTCACTTGCAAAAGAGGCCTTTGTGACGCTGAAAAAATGTTTTATGTCTGCTCCTGTCTTGGTACAGCCTGATCCTTCCAAACCATTTGTGGTGGAGGTGGATGCCTCCGAGGTGGGGGTGGGGGCAGTGTTATCCCAATGGTCTGCCACTCTAACCAACCTCAGGCCATGTGCTTTCTTTTCTAGGAAGTTCTCTGCTGCTGAAAGAAATTATGATGTAGGCAATAGAGAGGAAAAAATCAACCCAGTAGCGTACAGGCTGTGCCTTCCACCCTATTTCAAGATCCCTAACATCTTCCATAGATCTCTACTGAAACCGTTTGAAGCAGTCCGGGGAGAATCCGAGTCCGTTGCTCCTCCGGTTTCGGTTGAGGGACATGTGGAATATGAGATTGGTCACATCGTAGATTCTAGGTTGGTACGGCAGTCAGTACAATACCTAGTTCATTGGAAGGGGTATGGGCCGGAGGACAGGTCCTTGGTTGATGCATGCGGATCGTCTGGTTCGGGCTTTCCATGCTAGATACCCGGGCAAGCCTGGGGGTCCAGAGGCCCCTCGTTGAGAGGGGGGTACTGTCATGATACCAATGCTGGGTGACCGGAACTGCTGGGGTTAATGTTCTGACCTCAGTGCAGACTCTCACCTGCACACCTGGGACCTATTATGGTGGCCTCTCATTGGTTCTGGGGAGGCTTCCTATAGTCTAAGGAAGCTCCCATCCCCCCGTCAGTTATACTTTCGCCCTTGGCATTGTGTGGTGATCCCTGAGTGTGTTAGTGATGTGTTCTGGTTGCTTGATTCTCTGTGTACGACTCGGTCTGTTCTCTGGATTTTGCTTTGGATTCTGCCTGGTACTTTCTATGTCTGTTTGGTTTTGATCTCTGCTTGGCCCTGACTATCCGTTCTGTCTCATCCCTGGTACTTTACTGATATCTTGTGTATGATCTTTGGCTTTGTCTGACCTCCCGTCTGTTTATCCCTCCTGTACTGTGCATGACCCCCGCTTTGCCCGACTTTGAGTTTTCTACCTTCTTTGAAAGCAGGATGCTAAGCCCCGCCCCCTTGCAGTCACATGACCGTTCACATGACCGTAGGTCCTGTGCCGGCTTGCTAAACTTCTACATTCAGGTCCTGTGCATCTTTATTTTCTGGCTGTTCTTGTCCCCAGGGGTCCCTACGGTGCGGGTGAGTCCCTGCTTAGCGGAGGCTGTACGCCGGCGCTGTCAGGACCCTGACATCTGGCAGTGCTGCTCCTGTTCCTCCTTGCACCAAGGCTGAGGTAGCGGTCCTGCTGCTGGGTTGTTGCCCTCCTACAGCCCCCTCCATGTCTCCTGGTGTACTGGCTTGTCTCCTGGTAGCGCCTCCAGCCTCTGGACACTACACTGACAGACACAGCAAACCTTGCCACAGCTCGCATTGATCTGCCATCCTGGATGAGCTGCACTACCTGAGCCACTTGTGTGGGTTGCAGAGTCTGTCTCATGCTACCACGAGTGTAAAAGCGCAACCAGCATTTAAAAGTGACCAAAACAACAGAGAGGAGTGTAGGAGCTTCCACAGGATCCAGAATGAAACCACATAGGTTTGAGCCAAATCAGCAGAGCAGGTGGGTGCACACAAAAGCTGGAGAGCACAGTATTGCATAGGAGCAAAATGAGGATGTAGTACACCAAAATAAAGATAAAAAAAACTTTATTCGGCACTCAAGCCATAATTAAAAACCATGCAAAACCTAGGTTTTTGCATGGTTTTTAATTATGGCTTGAGTGCCGAATAAAGTTTTTTTAACCTTATTTTGGTGTGCCACATCCTCATTTTGCTCCTGACCAAAACATCAGCCAGAAAGCATTGACACTGAGATGTGGTCTGTGGACCCTAACCCTGCAGAACCACTCCTTTATTGAGGGTGTCTTGATAATTGCCCATAATTTCCATCCGTTGTCTATTCCATTTGCACAGCAGCATGTGAAATTGATTGTCAATCAGTGTTGCCTCCTAAGTGGACAGTTTGAGTTCACAGAAGTTTGATCCACTTGGAGTTAGATTCTGTTTTTTCAGTGTTCCCTTTATTTTTTTGAGCAGTGTAGAAATGTTGTACTCATCAGTAGGATCGTGAATCTGAACATTGATGCCTGCAGTCAATGTCTTATATGCGGGTTCCAACTTCAGCATGAACCATGGCGCCCTTGTCGTGCTGAGTGGCCTCTATCCCGAATAGTGTCCTCCAACGCGTTTCATCGTGAACTGACTCATCAGGGGAATTATGACACCTATCCTGCTGTATGAGAAATGGCTCAAGAAAGGTATTCCTAAAGGACAGTACCTTCGAATAAGAATAAACTGTTCAGATCAAGGTACTTTCAAAAAGCAAGCAGACGACTTGAGGACTCGTTTTTTGGAACGGGGATATCCGGACAACGTTCTAAAAGAGGCCTATAAAACATCACCAACCAAAGACAGGAAAGATCTACTCACCCCAACTCAAAAAGATGAGGATGAGGCTACCATCAGATTTATAACAAAGTACTCAAATGGGGCTAATGATTTGAGAGAGATTATGAAACGGCACTGGCCTTTGTTACGTATGGATAAGGATTTGACAGAGGTTATATCTATTACACCACAGATAACCTTCAGAAAAGGCCGTTCCATAAAAGACAGGTTGGTCCGCAGCCATTTTACCCCTAACACCTCCACCAACATGACATAATCCTAACCCTAAAGGATTTTACAGATGTTGTAATTGTAAATATTGCGGATCCATCCTTCAAGGTAAAGAATTTACAAGTATGGTCACAGGGAAGGTCTATCCCATTGGCCAATTCATTAACTGTAGATCTATGGGAGTTGTATATAAAATGACATGTGAATGCGGCCTAGAATACGTAGGAAAGACCAGAAGAGAATTGAGAAAGAGAGTAGGTGAACACCACAGAGACACTATCAATAAGAGAGACACCCCAATAGCCATCCATTTGAACAATGTCCACAGTGGAAACCTGGAAGTTGTCGGTTTGATGGGAATTGAGAAAATTCACAAGACCCCCAAGAGGGGGAGATTGGGACAAATGTATCCTCCAAAGAGAAACATATTGGCTTTCTCCTTTGTCTCATTGGGGGACACAGATCATGGGTGTTATGCTGCTGCCACTAGGAGGACACTAAGCAAAAAACAGAAAAGATTAGCTCCTACCCTGCAGTATACACCCTCTGCTGGCTCTAGCTTGAACCTGTTGTTGCTTAGTGTCTGTAGGAGGCACTTGGGTCTGGCTTCAGACCCCAACACTTTTATTTTATCTTTTGAATTTTCTGTAAATTTTTATTTTTTAACTAACGGAGTGAAGGGGGCGACGGATCCTTTCTAGAGTCTGATCTCCTCCAAACCATCAACAGGCGAGAACACAGAGTATACCTCCCCGTACCCTCTGCTGCGATGACTGGGTCATGCCTGAGCTCACTTTACGGGCGACAGTTCGTTCACGGTCCCGATCTCCCCACACCTCCAAAAGGCGAGCACATGGAGTGTCACCTTCATGTTTCCTCCCATGGAGCCAGGCCTATAGCCAGACAAGCGATATATAGAGGCCCCTATTGGCGTCCGTGCAGCCCCCACTGCATCTCCACTGTTTCAAAGCAGATGATGGAAGGAGGCGGACAGTTCCTTCTTCACCTCCCTATCAAAGGGATGGTGAATTGCGGGTGGGCTATGTGACAGTACCCCACAGCAACATCTCTGCAGCCCTGCTTTACCTGCGGTGGGACATCCCCTGTGGTGGTACATCCTGCAGCACCCAGACCTGCTACATCAGCGGTGGGACATCCTGCAGCACCCAGGCCTGCTACATCAGCGGTGAGATATCCTGCAGCACCCAGCCCTGCTACACCTGCGCTGGCACATCCTGCGGCACCCAGCTCTGCTACATATACTGTGGCACATCGGGTAAGTATCACAGCTGACACCCGGCACTATGCGTCAGGGGCGGTCACGGACCGCCCCCGGCACGTTAACTATGTGTACCGGGGGATTAGGGAAGCATCGGCAGGGAGGGGGCTCCCTTCGTGCTTCCCTGAGACCCCTGCAGCAGCGCAATGTGCTGCGCTGCTCTGGGGGTCTCCCCCCCCCCTGCAGAGAGCAGGCACGAGGAAGCCTGCAGCAGCGCCTGTCAGCGATCTGACACATTACAGTGATGTCCCCGCCCTATAAAACTGTCTAGTTAACCCCTTTAGTGAACCCCTTAAAAAATAAAAAACAAAGCAAACAATGCTTTATCAACATACCGTCAAACAAAAAGTGCAATAACGCGCGATCAAAAACACGGATATAAATATCCATGGTACCGCTGAAAACGTCATCTTGTCCCACAAAAAATGAGCCTCCATACAGCGTCATCAGCGAAGAAATAAAAAAGTTATAGCTCGCAGAATAAAGCGATGCAAAAATAATTATTTTTTATATAAAATTATTTTCATTGCATAAAGGCGCCAAAACATAAAAAAACGACATCAATGAGGTATCGCTGTAATCGTACTGACCTGAAAAATAAAACCGCTTTATCAATTTTACCGCACGCGGAACGGTGTAAGCGCAGCCCCCAAAGAAAATCATGAAATGCTGGTTTTTGTTCATTCTGCGTCCCAAAAATCAGAATAAAAAGCGATTAAAATAAGTCACGTGCCCGAAAATGGTACCAATAAAAACGTCAACTCGTCCCGCAAAAAATAAGACCTCACATGACTCGGGTCAAAATATGGAAAAATTATAGCTCTCAAAATGTGGTGATTCAAAAACTATTTTTACAATAAAAAGCATCTTTTAGCGTGTGACAGCTGCCAAATATAAAAACCCGCTATAAATAGTAAATCAAACCCCCCGTTATCACCCCCTTAGTTAGGGAAAAATAATAAAATAAAAAAAAATGTATTTATTTCTATTTTCCCATTAGGGCTAGGGTTAGGGGGGTGTTGGAGTTAGGGTTGGAGTTAGAATGGGGGGGTTTCCACTGTTTGGGCACATCAGGTGCTCTCCAAACGCAACATGACGTCTTATCTCAATTCCAGCCAATTCTGCGTTGAAAAAGTCAAATGGTGCTCCTTCCCTTCCAAGCTCTGCCATGCGCACAAAAAGTGGTTTACCCCCACATATAGGGTATCAGCCTACTCAGAACAAATTGCACAACAACTTTTGGGGTCCAACTTCTCCTGTTACCCTTGGGAAAATAAAAAATATTAGTTGCAAAAATATCATTTTTGTGGAAAAAAATGATTTATTTTTATGGCTCTACGTTATAAACTTCTGTGAAGCACTTGGGGGTTCAAAGTGCTCACTACACATCTAGATAAGTTCCTTGGGGGGGGGGTCTAATTTCCAAAATGGGGTCACTTGTGCGGGGTTTCCACAGTTTAGGTACATCAGGGGCTCTCCAAAGGCAACATGACACCCGTAGACCATTCCATCAAAGTCTGCATTCCAAAACGTCACTACATCCCTTCCGAGCCCCGACGTGTGCCCATACAGTAGTTTTCTCCCACATATGGGTTATCAGCTTACTCAGGACAAATTGCACAATAACTTTTGGGGTCCTCTTACCCTTGGGAAAATAAAATTTTTGGGTGAAAAGATCATTTTTGTGGAAAAAATTATTTTTTAATTTTACAGCTGTACGTTATAAGCTTCTGTGAAGCCCTTGGGGGTTCAAAGTTCTCACCACACATCTAGATAAGTTCCTTGGCGGGGTCCAGTTTCCAAAATGGTGTCAATTGTTGGGGGTTTCCACTATTTTGGCACATCAGGGGCTTTCCAAATGCGACATGGCATCCGATCTCAATTCCAGCCAAAAAAGTCAAATGGCGCTGCTTCCCTTCCTAGCTCTACCATGCGCCCAAATAGTCGTTTACCCCCACATATGGGGTATCAGCCTACTCAGGACAAATTGCACAACAACTTTTCTCTCTCACCCATGACAGCACCACGGAGAGAGGGGGTCCGCCCATCAAAGACAGGAACCTACAGATAAAAAGGCGGCACCTCTCCTCCGCCCCCAGTTGGGTTCCTGTCATTGACGGGTGACCCGTAGAACTGAAAGCAGTGGCAGCAGCTTACCGATGGAAGAGGAGTCCAGGGCCGTTCGCAGTCCGGCAGCGGGAGGCCCCTGTCGCGGCGGGGTCGGTTCCTGAAGCTGCCACCGCTGCAGCTGATGGGCTGTTCGGGAGAGCCGGTCCAGTAGTCACTCTACGCAGCGGAGCAAATCGACTGCAAGGAGCAAGTCACCTGCCGTGGATCGCCCAGTGAGGGATTTGAATCCACCTCCAGAACCGGTACCTGCAACCGTGCATAGGGGGTAAGTGATCTACGTGAATGTTCCCCATTATAATAGACTTCTTTCCCTTATTAGGGAAAGAAGAAAGAAAAAACAAAGAACAGGGAATGCCCCACCTGTAAAAGCCCGTTACCAGCTTACTGGGATAAAAAACTATGCGACTCCTGCATACAGGAAGTTCTCTGTGACGAAACCCCGGATTACGCCTCAGATCTAAGAGCAGTAATCCGTTCGGAGTTTCAGAATGCCCTTTCATCCATAAAAAGGGAAGGGAAGAAAGAGGGACACTGTAATAGAATCCCAGTCAGAGATCTCAACATCAGGGGAAGTTACCTCCCATACTTCAAACACCGACTCGTCATCCTCTGATGAGGAAACAGAGGGTCGCCATTGTTTCCCCCTGGATGAGGTTAATGCATTAGTAAAGGCAGTAAGGTCCACCATGGGGGTGGAAGATCCCCGGCCCGAGAGATCAGTCTAGGACATAATGTTCGGGGGACTGGGCCAAAAGAGACGGAGAGTGTTACCATTAAATGAGAACATACAGGGCCTCATAAACAAAGAATGGGAGAGACCAGATAGGAAGAACTCCATGGTTCCCTATCTTAAAAGGAAATACCCGTTTGATGAGGAAGCATCCACGTCCTGGGATAAAGCCCCCAAGCTAGATGTGGCGGTTGCCAAGGCTTCAAAGAAATTTGCACTCCCCTTTGAGGATATGGGTACTCTGAAGGACCCATTAGACAAAAAGGTGGATACCCTACTCAAGGGCACCTGGGAATCAGCAGGAGGAAATATTAGGCCAGCGGTAGCGGCAATCTGTACCTCCAGAGCCCTCATGGTGTGGGTAGACCGACTAGAGAAGCAGCTAAGGGAAGGTACACCCAGGGAAAAGATCCTAGAATCCATTCCTATGATAAGGGGTGCAGCGGCCTTCTTAGCTGACTCTTCGGCTGATTCGGTAAGGTTGTCATCCAAAACGGCAGCCCTGTCAAACGCAGCCCGAAGAACGCTGTGGCTAAAATGTTGGCCTGGAGATTTACAAACTAAAATGAAATTATCTGCCATCCCTTGTGAAGGGAAATTTCTGTTTGGAGAGACTTTGGATGACATCCTTAAAAAGGCGGGGGACAAAAAGAAAGGACTCCCAAATCTAGGCCCGTTACGGTCTTTTCGTAACAAAAAATTCTTTCAGAGGAGACCCCCGAGAGAACAGAAATGGTATGACAGAAGGAGGGACAGGGGGTTCTTCTTTGGTAATTCGTCTCTGGACAAAAAGCCCTCCAAGTGACTGTTTGCCCAGGGTGGGAGGGAGGCTAAGCTTTTTTCTCCCAGCCTGGAAGAAAATATCGAACAACCCTTGGTTGCTAAATCTGATAAGATCAGGGTTAAGGATAGACTTTCTCTCTCTCCCACCTCAAAAATATATAGTGACCCCACTAAGATCATCAAAAAAAGAACAAGAAGCCCTCGAAAAAGAGGTCCTAAGCCTTTTGAACAAAAAGGTCCTCCAGGAGGTTCCCACGCGGGAGAAAGGCAGAGGATTCTACTCGCCTCTCTTCCTAATAACCAAACCGGACGGTACCTTCCGGACAATTATAAATTTAAAAAGACTGAACGATTACGTCAAAAACGAAACATTCAAAATGGAGTCGATCAAGGCGACCATCAAAATTCTCTTTCCACATTGCTTTATGGTGGTATTAGATCTCAGCGATGCCTACTATCATGTCACCATCCACAAAGACTCCAGACAATACCTTAGACTGGCGGTCTCTATAGCAGGCGAAATAAGGGAATTCCAGTACAGGGCCCTGCCATTTGGGATCTCGGTAGCCCCGCGAATCTTCACAAAACTAGTGGCAGAGATGATGGCTCACCTAAGAGAACAAGATGTTCTAATAGTCCCATATCTGGACGACTTTTTAATAGCGAGCAACTCAGCCCAAAGATGCAGGGAACAGAGGGATAGAGTGATGGACACTCTAAAAAACCTCGGATGGCTCCTAAACCTAAAAAAATCAAGGCTGGAGCCCAGGAAAGTCCAGGAGTTCCTAGGCCTGACACTAAATTCAAACACCCAGGAGTGTTACCTGCCAGACCACAAAAAGGAGAGGATCGCTCACATGGTAGCAAGAGCAACGCAGAACCCTTCCATGACACTAAGAAAAGCAATGTCTCTGTTAGGGTCCCTCTCCGCATGCTTGCCGGCGGTCCAGTGGGCGTAGATACACACGAGAGATCTCCAATGGGATGTATTGAGCAACCAGTCGGTATTAGGAGGTCACTTGGAAGGCTATGTCACACTAAACTCAGAAACTATTCGTTCCCTAGCTTGGTTGGGGAACAGAGACAACCTATCCAAAGGGATTCCCTGGGTGATAAAAATCACACACATAATCACCACAGATGACAGTCCCGCGTGATGGGGAGCACACATGAGCAACAGGGTGGCTCAGGGGGAATGGGGAGGTCAGGAACTAAAAGCCTCCTCAAACCAAAAAGAACTGCTGGCAGTAGGCTACGCCCTAAAACACTTTTTACCAGAATTAAGAGGCCATCATGTCCGCATATTCTCGGACAATCGAGTGACGGTGGCCTACATAAATCACCAGGGTGGAACCAAGTCCAGAACACTAATGAACACATCCTCCGAAATATTCACACTAGCCGAGGAAAACCTACTATCCCTATCGGCACTACACATACGGGGAGCAGAGAACCAGACAGCAGACTTTCTAAGTCGCACCCAGCTACATCAAGGGAGTGGGTTCTAAAACAGTCCATTTTTTGGAAGATCGTAAAAATGTGGGGGACCCCGGACATAGATTTGTTTGCTCACCACAAAAACAAAAAAGTGGAAGCATTTTGTTCCCTAGATCCCAAGGGGAATCCTCGGACCCTGGATGCGTTTATGCTTCCGTGGACACAGGGCCTAATGTATGCCTTTCCGCCGCCCATTCTCATCCCGGCAGTAATAAGGAAAGTCAGGGAAGTCAGGGCACGAATGATATTGATAGCCCCCTTTTGGCCAAAAAGAACTTGGTTTTCATGGCTGAGAATGATGTCAGTAACCGACCCCTGGGTTCTACCAGATCTCCCAGACCTTCTGTCTCAAGGTCCCGTGCTACACCCTCGAGCAGTGAACCTCCATTTAACAGCATGGAATTTGAAAGGGCACT
Organism: Dendrobates tinctorius; assembly: GCF_039654945.1. Lineage (NCBI taxonomy): Eukaryota > Metazoa > Chordata > Amphibia > Anura > Dendrobatidae > Dendrobates > Dendrobates tinctorius. The sequence goes on from NW_027362087.1 coordinate 133,374, forward strand.
GCTGATGGTGAAAGGTTTCTCATTAAATCTGGTTTCCACGCTACAAAAAAGTAGGAAACCAATCTCAACCAGGGCTTATGGTAGAAATTGGAGGAAATTTCTATCCAGCTCCAGGGCAAGGGTTCAGGATGGAATGCAAATTGATAAAATCCTTGAATTCCTGCAAAAGGGGTTAGAACAGGGGCTGGCGACTAATACACTGAAGGTACAGGTAGCGGCTCTAGGCACCCTTTATAATCAGGATGTGGCAGGCGACCCTTGGGTAACATGATTTTTGAGGGCCGCAGCCAGGTCTAGACCAATAACCACCCAGAAGATACCATCATGGGATCTAAACCTAGTATTGTCTGCCCTAACAGGACCCCCATTCGAGCCCATTCAGTCAGCTCCCCTGAAAACCTTATCATTAAAAACGATACTATTAGTGGCCCTGACATCCGCTCGCAGAGTGAGTGACATTCAAGCCTTGTCAGCGATACCCCCATTCACTAAAATCCTGGACGATAGAGTCATATTAAGACCTGACCCAGCATACCTACCCAAGGTGTCAACACACTTTCATAGGTCACAAGAGGTAGTCCTTCCTTCCTTCTGCCCAAACCCTAGGAATAGGGGAGAGGAAAAATTTCACACTCTAGATGTGAGGAGGTGCCTAGTTCAGTACCTAGAGGCCACCAAGGGATGTAGGAAGGAAGGGTCTCTCTTTGTGTGTTTCCAGGGACCTCGGAAGGGGCTCAAGGCATCCAAGAGTACCTTAGCAAGGTGGATAAGGGATGCGATTGCCCTGGCGTACTCATCCAGTGGGAATACCATCCCGGAAGGTTTAAAAGCCCACTCTACAAGAGCATTGGCGACCTCATGGGCAGAAAGATCAGAGGTATCAATAGAGCAGATCTGTAAGGCGGCCACCTGGTCGACACCTTCTACCTATTTCAATCACTATCGCCTAGATCTAGCCTCTACGTCTGACCTGACCTTCGGGAGAAGGGTCCTTCAGGCGGTGGTCCCACCCTAAGCTACCAATCTCTGAAATTCTCTCCGTGGTGCTGTCATGGGTGAGAGAGAATAGCTTAGTTACTCACCGATAACGGTGTTTCTCGGAACCCATGACAGCACTCGCTTATCCCCCCCCCCCTTTTTCACGTGTGCGGTGAGCACGCGTTAATGCATGTAGAGTGTTTTTTGTAAGACACGGTGCTTCTCCATAATATCCAATATTATAATGTTATGTATATACTTTTGTTGTTAACTAACCGGGAGACCCTCTGATGCTCTGTAACCAACTGGGGGCGGAGGAGAGGTGCCGCCTTTTTATCTGTAGGTTCCTGTCCTTGATGGGCGGACCCCCTCTCTCCGTGGTGCTGTCATGGGTTCTGAGAAACACCGTTATCGGTGAGTAACTAAGCTATTGGGGTCCAATTTCTCCTGTTACCCTTGGGAAAATAAAAAATTGGGGGCAAAAATATCATTTTTGTTGAAAAAAATGATTTATTTTTATGGCTTTTCATTATAAACTTCTGTGAAGCACTTGTGGGTTCAAAATGCTCACTACACATCTAGATATGTTCCTTGGGGGGTCTAGTTTCCAAAATGTCACTAGTGGGGTGTTTCCACAGTTTAGGCACATCAGGGGCTCTCCAAAGGCAACATGACACCCGCAGACCATTCCATCAAAGTATGCATTTTAAAACGTCACTACTTCCCTTTCAAGCCCCGACGTGTGTCCATACAGTAGTTTTCTCCCACATATGGGATATCAGCGTACTCAGGACAAATTGGACAACAACTTTAAGGGTCCAATTTCTCCTGTTACCCTTGGGAAAATAAAAAAATTGGGGACTAAAATATCATGTTTGTGGAAAAAATGATTTTTTTTTTATTTTCACGCCTGGGCATTAAAAACTTCTGTTAAGCACTTGGGGGTTCAAAGTGCTCACCACACATGCTCACCGCGTCATGGCATCCGATCTCAATTCCAGCCAAAAAAGACAAATGGCGCTGCTTCCCTTCCGAGCTCTGCCATGCGCCCAAATAGTCGTTTACCCCCACGTATAGGGTATCAGCGTACTCGGGACAAATTGCACAATAACTTTTGGGGTCCTGTTACCATTGGGAAAATAAATATTGGGGGTTAAGAGATCATTTTTGTGGAAAAAATATGATATTTTAATTGTACGACTGTACGTTATAAACTTCTATGAAGCCCTTGGAGGCTCAAAGTTCTCACCACACATCTAGATAAGTTCCTTGGGGTGGTCTAGTTTCCAAAATGGGGTCACTTGTGGGGGGTTTCCACTGTTTAGGCACATCAGGGGCTCTCCAAACATGGCGTCCGATCTGAATTCCAGCCAATTTTTTAGTGAAAAAGTCAAACGGCGCTCCTTCCCTTTTGAGCTCTGCCATGCGCCAAAACAGTGGTTCCCTCCCACATATCAGGTATCAGTGTACTCAGGACAAATTGCTCAATAACGTTTGCAGTCCAATTTCTCCTGTTACCCTTGGTAAAATAAAAAAAAAATTGGACCTGAAGTAATTTTTTTGTGAAAAAAAGTTAAATGTTCATTTTTTTTAAGCATTCAAAAAATTCCTGTGAAGCACCTGAAGGGTTAATAAACTTCTTGAATGTGGTTTTGAGCACCTTGAGGGTGCAGTTTTTTGAATGGTGTCACTTTTGGGTATTTTCTATCATATAGACCCCCTCAAAGTGGCTTCAAATGTGATGTGGTCCCTAAAAATAAAATGGTGTTGTAAAAATGAGAAATCGCTGGTCAATTTTTAACCCTTAGAACTTCCTAACCAAAAAAATTTTGGTTCCCAAATTGTGCTGATGTAAAGTAAACATGTGGGAAATGTTACTTATTAAGTTTTTTGTGTGCCGTATCGCTGTGATTTAAGGGCATAAAAATTCAAAGTTGGAAAATGGCGAATTTTCAAAATTTTCGCCAAATTTCCGTTTTTTTCACAAATAAACGCAAGACATATCAATGAAATTTTACCACTAACATGAAGGACAATATGTCACGAGAAAACAATGTCAGAATCACCGGGATCCATGGAAGCGTTTCAGAGTTATTACCTCATAAAGGGACAGTGGTCAGAATTGTAAAAATTGGCCCGGTCATGAACGTGCAAACCACCCTTGGGGGTAAAGGGGTTAAAAATCCCAGTGACTGACAGATTAACAACCTTGCTCGGTCAGTCTTCACAGCCTCTAGCTCAGCCCTTCCTCACATCCTTCGCTGCGATCTGGGTGGCTAAGGCTATGGTCGCTTGGGCAGTGGTTCTGACTGAAGCCATTCAGGACAATAACCTTCCCCTGAGACTGGCTATGCAGATCTCTCAAGCTGGAGAGTAGGTGGTACAGGCCTCTCTTCAGACGGCTAACGGCGCGGCTTCGGCAGCCGCAAATGCCTTCAGGAGGGCACTATGGATCAGAGAGTGGCGAGCGGACTCCGCTTCCAAAAGAGTCATTGAACTGTCCGGCTTACCAGACAGGTCACTTATTAAAAAAAAAAAAAAAAGAGTAAAAGTAAATCCCTTCCACAATGAGAGGCCAGTAGACCTTTTTTCGTAGTCAACAGCAGGTTCGGCTCCGGTCCTTTTGTACCGTCTCGAGCTGGCCCACTATGACCGCCTCGTCCAGACCAGACCGCTCCGAATGGGGTATTGGCATACTCAGGAGAAATTATGTAACAAATTTTGGGGTCCACTTTGTCCTGTTACCCTTGTAGAAATAAAAAAATGGATCTGAAGTCAATTTTTTATGAAAAAAAGTTAAATGTTCATTTTTTTTTCAATAAATTGCTTTCAAGCACCTGAAGGGTTAATAAACTTCTTGAATGTAGTTTTGAGTACCTTGAGGGGTGCAGTTTTTAGAATGGTGTCACTTTTGGGTATCTTCTTTCATATTAACCCCTCAATCTCACATCAAATGTGAGGTGGTCCCTAAAAAAAAATTACGGTTTGTAAATTTTGTTGGAAAAATGAAAAATCGCTGATCACCTTTTAACCCTTATAACTTCCTAGCAAAAAAATTTGGTTCCAAAATTGTTAAGTAGATATTTGGGAAGTGTTGCGTTACGTAAGTGTTTTGTGTGACATTTCTCTGTGATTTAGGGGCATGAAAATTCAAAGTTTGAAAATTTCCGTCTTTTCCCAAATAAACAAGAGTCATAGCGAAGACAATTTACAACTATCATAAAGTATAATGTGTCACAAAAAACGTTCTCAGAATCACCAGGATCCCTTGAAGCGTCACAGAGTTATTACCTCATAAAGTGACCGTGGTCACAATTGCAAAAATTGTCATTAACGTTCAAACCATCCTCGGGGTTAAAGGGGTTAAAACAAACACTGAGGACATAAAGTGACTAGCAGGGTGGAGAATCGACCAGTGGAGCTTTAATGGAGGCTTCCTAGATAGTGACGTACCACTAAGTCTAATTTTATTTTTCCTGATGAAAATGAGCTGCCTAATTATTCTGAAGACCTTGACAAAGGGTGTTATATTTGTAGACCCCCCTACTTCATTACACAGACAGATCCCCTGATCTGCTTCATTCCGTACAGTTTGGAGTTGGAAATTCGGCATAAGATTATAATATGATTAAAATACTCCCTGTCTTCTTACTGCACGTGTCTGTGTGTATGTGTATTCATGTATGTCGGTGTGTATGTGTGGATGTGGTTTGTAAGATTAATGACAGAACACCTCCCAGGCGTGAATGGGGGGCACATACTTACCTTACGTCTCATTCTTCCTTCCTCCTTTAGTCTGGTCACATGTTCCTCACACAGAATGGACAGAGGTCAGATATCAGAGAGAATCTTGGCCCTGACCCTACAGATAATCTCCCTGCTGACCGGGGAGGTGAGGCCACCGATATTGTCTGCTGTGGTGGAATACAGTCCAGACCGGGACTTATTATACTGACGCCATTGTCTCCCTACACAGGATTACATGGTAGTGAGGAAGACCGGGAATGAGGCTGAAGAACTCCGCAGCCACCAGGGTCCAATAACTACAACCTTACACACGCTTCTGCAAAAGAGAAACAAACCCCAAGAAATCCTGGAAATCACCAACACGATCACTGAGCTGCTGACTGGAGAGGTGAATTCTGGGAAATAATACACTGGAGGATTCTGGGTGATGAGAGGAGACTGCTGGGAGATTATACAGTATACACTGGAGGATTCTGGGGGATGAGAGGAGAGGAGACTGCTGGGAGATTATACAGTATACACTGGAGGATTCTGGGTGATGAGAGGAGAGGAGACTGCTGGGAGATTATACAGTATACACTGGAGGATTCTGGGTGATGAGAGGAGACTGCTGGGAGATTATACAGTATACACTGGAGGATTCTGGGTGATGAGAGGAGACTGCTGGGAGATTATACAGTATACACTGGAGGATTCTGGGTGATGAGAGGAGACTGCTGGGAGATTATACAGTGTACACTGGAGGATTCTGGGTGATGAGAGGAGACTGCTGGGAGATTATACAGTATACACTGGAGGATTCTGGGTGATGAGAGGAGACTGCTGGGAGATTATACAGTATACACTGGAGGATTCTGGGTGATGAGAGGAGACTGCTGGGAGATTATACAGTATACACAGGAGGATTCTGGGTGATGAGAGGAGACTGCTGGGAGATTATACAGTATACACTGGAGGATTCTGGGTGATGAGAGGAGACTGCTGGGAGATTATACAGTATACACTGGAGGATTCTGGGTGATGAGAGGAGACTGCTGGGAGATTATACAGTATACACTGGAGGATTCTGGGTGATGAGAGGAGACTGCTGGGAGATTATACAGTATACACTGGAGGATTCTGGGTGATGAGAGGAGACTGCTGGGAGATTATACAGTATACACTGGAGGATTCTGGGTGATGAGAGGAGACTGCTGGGAGATTATACAGTATACACTGGAGGATTCTGGGTGATGAGAGGAGACTGCTGGGAGATTATACAGTATACACTGGAGGATTGTGGGTGATGAGAGGAGAGGAGACTGCTGGGAGATTATACAGTATACACTGGAGGATTCTGGGTGATGAGAGGAGACTGCTGGGAGATTATACAGTATACACTGGAGGATTGTGGGTGATGAGAGGAGACTGCTGGGAGATTATACAGTATACACTGGAGGATTCTGGGTGATGAGAGGAGACTGCTGGGAGATTATACAGTATACACTGGAGGATTCTGGGTGATGAGAGGAGACTGCTGGGAGATTATACAGTATACACTGGAGGATTCTGGGTGATGAGAGGAGACTGCTGGGAGATTATACAGTATACACTGGAGGATTGTGGGTGATGAGAGGAGAGGAGACTGCTGGGAGATTATACAGTATACACTGGAGGATTCTGGGTGATGAGAGGAGACTGCTGGGAGATTATACAGTATACACTGGAGGATTGTGGGTGATGAGAGGAGAGGAGACTGCTGGGAGATTATACAGTATACACTGGAGGATTGTGGGTGATGAGAGGAGAGGAGACTGCTGGGAGATTATACAGTATACACTGGAGGATTCTGGGTGATGAGAGGAGAGGAGACTGCTGGGAGATTATACAGTATACACTGGAGGATTCTGGGTGATGAGAGGAGACTGCTGGGAGATTATACAGTATACACTGGAGGATTCTGGGTGATGAGAGGAGACTGCTGGGAGATTATACAGTATACACTGGAGGATTCTGGGTGATGAGAGGAGACTGCTGGGAGATTATACAGTATACACTGGAGGATTCTGGGTGATGAGAGGAGAGCAGACTGCTGGGAGATTATACAGTATACACTGGAGGATTCTGGGTGATGACAGGAGACTGTTGGGAGATTATACAGTATACACTGGAGGATTCTGGGTGATGAGCGGAGACTGCTGGGAGATTATACAGTATACACTGGAGGATTCTGGGTGATGAGAGGAGAGGAGACTGCTGGGAGATTATACAGTATGCACTGGAAGATTGTGGGTGATGAGAGGAGACTGCTGGGAGATTATACAGTATACACTGGAGGATTCTGGGTGATGAGAGTAGAGGAGACTGCTGGGAGATTATACAGTATACAATGGAGGATTCTGGGTGATGAGAGGAGACTGCTGGGAGATTATACAGTATACACTGGAGGATTCTGGGTGATGAGAGGAGAGGAGACTGCTGGGAGATTATACAGTATACACTGGAGGATTCTGGGTGATGAGAGGAGAGGAGACTGCTGGGAGATTATACAGTATACAATGGAGGATTCTGGGTGATGAGAGGAGACTGCTGGGAGATTATACAGTATACACTGGAGGATTCTGGGTGATGAGAGTAGAGGAGACTGCTGGGAGATTATACAGTATACAATGGAGGATTCTGGGTGATGAGAGGAGACTGCTGGGAGATTATACAGTATACACTGGAGGATTCTGGGTGATGAGAGGAGAGGAGACTGCTGGGAGATTATACAGTATACACTGGAGGATTCTGGGTGATGAGAGGAGAGGAGACTGCTGGGAGATTATACAGTATACACTGGAGGATTCTGGGTGATGAGAGGAGACTGCTGGGAGATTATACAGTATACACTGGAGGATTCTGGGTGATGAGAGGAGACTGCTGGGAGACTATACAGTATACACTGGAGGATTCTGGGTGATGAGAGGAGACTGCTGGGAGATTATACAGTATACACTGGAGGATTCTGGGTGATGAGAGGAGACTGCTGGGAGATTATACAGTATACACTGGAGGATTGTGGGTGATGAGAGGAGAGGAGACTGCTGGGAGATTATACAGTATACACTGGAGGATTCTGGGTGATGAGAGGAGACTGCTGGGAGATTATACAGTATACACTGGAGGATTGTGGGTGATGAGAGGAGAGGAGACTGCTGGGAGATTATACAGTATACACTGGAGGATTCTGGGTGATGAGAGGAGAGGAGACTGCTGGGAGATTATACAGTATACACTGGAGGATTCTGGGTGATGAGAGGAGACTGCTGGGAGATTATACAGTATACACTGGAGGATTCTGGGTGATGAGAGGAGAGGAGACTGCTGGGAGATTATACAGTATACACTGGAGGATTCTGGGTGATGAGAGGAGACTGCTGGGAGATTATACAGTATACACTGGAGGATTCTGGGTGATGAGAGGAGACTGCTGGGAGATTATACAGTATACACTGGAGGATTGTGGGTGATGAGAGGAGAGGAGACTGCTGGGAGATTATACAGTATACACTGGAGGATTGTGGGTGATGAGAGGAGAGGAGACTGCTGGGAGATTATACAGTATACACTGGAGGATTGTGGGTGATGAGAGGAGAGGAGACTGCTGGGAGATTATACAGTATACACTGGAGGATTCTGGGTGATGAGAGGAGACTGCTGGGAGATTATACAGTATACACTGGAGGATTCTGGGTGATGAGAGGAGACTGCTGGGAGATTATACAGTATACACTGGAGGATTCTGGGTGATGAGAGGAGACTGCTGGGAGATTATACAGTATACACTGGAGGATTCTGGGTGATGAGAGGAGAGCAGACTGCTGGGAGATTATACAGTATACACTGGAGGATTCTGGGTGATGACAGGAGACTGTTGGGAGATTATACAGTATACACTGGAGGATTCTGGGTGGTGAGAGGAGAGGAAACTGCTGGCAGATTATATAGTATACACTGGAGGATTCTGGGTGATGAGAGGAGACTGCTGGGAGATTATACAGTATACACTGGAGGATTCTGGGTGATGAGAGGAGAGGAGACTGCTGGGAGATTATACAGTATGCACTGGAAGATTGTGGGTGATGAGAGGAGACTGCTGGGAGATTATACAGTATACACTGGAGGATTCTGGGTGATGAGAGGAGACTGCTGGGAGATTATACAGTATACACTGGAGGATTCTGGGTGATGAGAGTAGAGGAGACTGCTGGGAGATTATACAGTATACAATGGAGGATTCTGGGTGATGAGAGGAGACTGCTGGGAGATTATACAGTATACACTGGAGGATTCTGGGTGATGAGAGGAGAGGAGACTGCTGGGAGATTATACAGTATACACTGGAGGATTCTGGGTGAGGAGAGGAGACTGCTGGGAGATTATACAGTATACACTGGAGGATTCTGGGTGATGAGAGGAGACTGCTGGGAGACTATACAGTATACACTGGAGGATTCTGGGTGATGAGAGGAGAGGAGACTGCTGGGAGATTATATAGTATACACAGGAGGATTCTGGGTGATGAGAGGAGAGGAGACTGCTGGGAGATTATACACTGTACACTGGAGGATTCTGGGTGATGAGAGGAGAGGAGACTGCTGGGAGATTATACAGTATACACTGGAGGATTCTGGGTGATGAGAGGAGACTGCTGGGAGATTATACAGTATACACTGGAGGATTCTGGGTGATGAGAGGAGACTGCTGGGAGATTATACAGTATACACTGGAGGATTCTGGGTGATGAGAGGAGAGCAGACTGCTGGGAGATTATACAGTATACACTGGAGGATTCTGGGTGATGACAGGAGACTGTTGGGAGATTATACAGTATACACTGGAGGATTCTGGGTGATGAGAGGAGACTGCTGGGAGATTATACAGTATACACTGGAGGATTCTGGCTGATGAGAGGAGACTGCTGGGAGATTATACAGTATACAATGGAGGATTCTGGCTGATGAGAGTAGAGGAGACTGCTGGGAGATTATACAGTATACAATGGAGGATTCTGGGTGATGAGAGGAGACTGCTGGGAGATTATACAGTATACACTGGAGGATTCTGGGTGATGAGAGGAGAGGAGACTGCTGGGAGATTATACAGTATACACTGGAGGATTCTGGGTGAGGAGAGGAGACTGCTGGGAGATTATACAGTATACACTGGAGGATTCTGGGTGATGAGAGGAGACTGCTGGGAGAATATACAGTATACACTGGAGGATTCTGGGTGATGAGAGGAGACTGCTGGGAGACTATACAGTATACACTGGAGGATTCTGGGTGATGAGAGGAGAGGAGACTGCTGGGAGATTATACAGTATACACAGGAGGATTCTGGGTGATGAGAGGAGAGGAGACTGCTGGGAGATTATACACTGTACACTGGAGGATTCTGGGTGATGAGAGGAGAGGAGACTGCTGGGAGATTATACAGTATACACTGGAGGATTCTGGGTGATGAGAGGAGAGGAGACTGCTGGGAGATTATACATTATACACTGGAGGATTCTGGGTGATGAGAGGAAACTGCTGGGAGATTATACAGTATCATAGAATTGTAGAGTTGGAAGGGACCTCCTGGGCCATCTGGTCCAACCCCCTGCTCAAAGCAGGATTCGCTAAATCATCCCAGTCACATGTCTGTCCAGCCTCTATTTGAAGACTTCCATTGAAGGAGAACTCACCACTTCTCGTGGCAGCTTGTTCCACTCATTGATCACTAACTGTCAAAAAGTTTTTTCTAATATCTAATCTGTGTCTCCTCCCATTCAGTTTCATCCCATTGCTTCTAGTCTTTCCTTGTGAAAATGAGAATAAAGTTGATCCTTCTACAATGTGACAGCCCTTGAGATATTTGTAGACAGCTATTAAGTCTCCTCTCAGTCTTCTCTTTTGCAAACTAAACAATCCCAAATCCTGCAACCTTTCCTCATAAGACAGGGTTTGCAGACCAGTCACCATTCTGGTTGCTCTTTTCTGAACTTGCTCCAGTTTGTTGATGTCTTTTTTTAAAATGTGGTGCCCAAAACTGGACACAATATTCCAGATGAGGTCTGACCAAAGAGGAGTAGAGGGAAATAATGACTTCACGTGATCTAGACTGTATGCTTCTGTTAATACATCCTAGAATTGCATTTGCCTTTTTTGCTGCTGCATCACACTGTTGACTCATATTCAGTCTGTGATCTATTAGTATACCCAAGTCTTTTTCACATGTGCTGTTGCTTAGGCCTATCCCTCCCATTCTATATATGCTTTTTTCATTTTTATTGCCCAGATGTAGTACTTTGCATTTTTCCCTGTTAAAAACCATTCTGTTAGTTGCTGCCCACTTCTCCAGTTTATTTATATCTTTTTGAATCCTCTCTCTCTCTTCTCTAGTATTAGCTATCCCTCCTAGCTTTGTGTCATCAGCAAATTTAATCAGCTTACCCTCAATTCCTTCATCTAAATCGTTGATAAAGATGTTGACACTGGAGGATTCTGGGTGATGAGAGGAGACTGCTCTGAGATTATACAGCATACACTGGAGGATTCTGGGTGACGAGAGGAGAGGAGACTGCTGGGAGATTATACAGTATACACTGGAGGATTCTGGGTGACGAGAGGAGAGGAGACTGCTGGGAGATTATACAGTATGCACTGGAGGATGCTGGGTGATGACAGGAGACTGTTGGGAGATTATACAGTGTACACTGGGGATTCTGGGTGGTGAGAGGAGAGGAAACTGCTGGGAGATTATACAGTATGCACTGGACGATTCTGGGTGATGAGAGGAAAATGCTGGGAGATTATACAGTATACACTGGAGGATTCTGGGTGATGATAGGAGACTGCTGGGAGATTATACAGTATACACTGGAGGATTGTGGGTGATGAGAGGAAACTGCTGGGAGATTATACAGTGTACACTGGAGGATTCTGGGTGATGAGAGGAGAGGAAACTGCTGGGAGATTATACAGTATACACTGGAGGATTCTGAGTGATGAGAGGAGACTGCTGGGAGATTATACGGTATACACTGGAGAATTCTGGGTGATGAGAGGAGACTGCTGTGAGATTATACAGTATGCACTTGAAGATTGTGGGTGATGAGAGGAGACTGCTGGGAGATTATACAGTATACACTGAAGGATTGTGATGAGAGGAAACTGCTGGCAGATTATACAGTGTACACTGGAGGATTCTGGGTGGTGAGAGGAGAGGAAACTGCTGGGAGATTATACAGTATACACTGGAGGATTCTGGGTGGTGAGAGGAGAGAAAACTGCTGGGAGATTATACAGTATACACTGGAGGATTCTGAGTGATGAGAGGAGACTGCTGGGAGATTATACAGTATACACTGAAGGATTCTGGGTGATGAGAGGAAACTGCTAGGAGATTATACAGTATACGCTGGAGGATTCTGGGTGATTAGAGAAGACTGCTGGGAGATTATACCGTATACACTGGAGGATTCTGGATGATGAGAGGAGACTGCTGGGAGATTATACAGTATACACTGGAGGATTCTGGGTGATGAGAGGAGACTGCTGGGAGATTATACCGTATACACTGGAGAATTCTGGGTGATGAGAGGAGACTGCTGTGAGATTATACAGTATACACTGGAGGATTCTGAGTGATGAGAGAAGACAGCTGGGAGATTATACAGTATACAATGGAGGATTGTGGGTGATGAGAGGTGAGGAAACTGCTGGGAGATTATACAGTATACACTGGAGGATTCTGTGTGGTGAGAGGAGAGTAAACTTCTGGTAGATTATACAGTATACACTGGAGGATATTGAGTGATGAGAGGAGACTGCTGGGAGATTATACAGTATACACTGGAGGATTGTGAGTGATGAGAGGAGACTGCTGGGAGATTATACAGTATACACTGGAGGATTCTGTGTGGTGAGAGGAGAGGAAACTTCTGGGAGATTATACAGTATACACTGGAGGATTCTGTGTGGTGAGATGAGAGGAAACTGCTGGGAGATTATACAGTATACACTGGAGGATTTTGAGTGATGAGAGGAGACTGCTGGGAGATTATACAGTATACACTGGAGGATTGTGAGTGATGAGAGGAGATTGCTGGGAGGTTATACAGTATACACTGGAGGATTCTGTGTGGTGAGAGGAGAGGAAACTTCTGGGAGATTATACAGTATACACTGGAGGATTCTGGGTGATGAGAGGAAACTGCTGGGAGATTATACAGTATACACTGGAGGATTCTGTGTGGTGAGAGGAGAGGAAACTTCTGGGAGATTATACAGTATACACTGGAGGATTCTGGGTGATGAGAGGAAACTGCTGGGAGATTATACAGTATACGCTGGAGGATTCTGGGTGATAAGAGAAGACTGCTGGAAGATTATACAGTATACATTGGAGGATTCTGGGTGGTGAGAGGAAAGGAGGCTGCTGGGAGATTATACAGTACACACTGAAGGATTCTGGGTGATGAGAGGAGACTGCTTGAAGATTATACAGTATACACCGGAGGATTCTGGGTGATGAGAGGAGACTGCTGGGAGATTATACAGTATACACTGGAGAATTCTGGGTGATGAGAGGAAACTGCTGGGAGATTAGACAGTATACACTGGAGTATTGTGGGTGATGAGAGGAGACTGCTGGAAGATTATACAGTATACATTGGAGGATTCTGGGTGGTGAGAGGAAAGGAGGCTGCTGGGAGATTATACAGTACACACTGAAGGATTCTGGGTGATGAGAGGAGACTGCTGGGATTTTATACAGTACACTGGAGGATTCTGGGTGGTGAGAGGAGACTGCTGGGAGCTTATACAGTATTCACTGGAGGATTCTGAGTGATGAGAGGAGACTGCTGGGAGATTATACAGTATACACTGGAGGATTCTGGGTGATGAGAGGAAACTGCTGGCAGATTATACAGTATACACTGGAGGATTCTGGGTGGTGAGAGAAGAGGAGACTGCTGGGAGATTATACAGTATACACCGGAGGATTCTGGGTGATGAGAGGAGACTGCTGGGAGATTATACAGTATACACTGGAGGATTCTGGGTGATGAGAGGAGACTGCTGGGAGATTATACAGTATACACTGGAGGATTCTGGGTGATGAGAGGAGACTGCTGGTAGATTATACAGTATACACTGGAGGATTCTGGGTGATGAGAGGAAACTGCTGGCAGATTATACAGTATACACTGGAGGATTCTGGGTGGTGAGAGGAGAGGAAACTGCTGGGAGATTATACAGTATACACCGGAGGATTCTGGGTGATGAGAGGAGACTGCTGGGAGATTATACAGTATACACTGGAGGATTGTGGGTGATGAAAGGAGACTGCTGGGAGATTATACAGTATACACCGGAGGATTCTGGGTGATGAGAGAGGAGACTGCTGGGAGATTATACAGTATACACTGGAGGATTCTGGGTGATGAGAGGAGTGGAAACTGCTGGGAGATTATACTGTATACACTGGAGGATTCTGGGTGATGAGAGGAAACTGCTGGCAGATTATACAGTATACACTGGAGGATTCTGGGTGGTGAGAGGAGAGGAAACTGCTGGGAGATTATACAGTATACACTGGAGGATTCTGGGTGGAGAGAGGAGAGGAAACTGCTGGGAGATTATACAGTATACACTGGAGGATTGTGGGTGATGAAAGGAGACTGCTGGGAGATTATACAGTATACACTGGAGTATTCTGGGTGATGAGAGGAGAGGAAACTGCTGGGAGATTATACAGTATACACTGGAAGATTGTTGGTGATGAGAGGAAACTGCTGGGAGATTATACAGTATACACTGGAGGATTCTGAGTGGTGAGAGGAAACTGCTGGGAGATTATACAGTATACACTGGAGGATTCTGGGTGGTGAGAGGAGAGGAAACTTCTGGGAGATTATACAGTATACACCGGAGAATTCTGGGTGATGAGAGGAGACTGCTGGGAGATTATACAGTATACACTGGAGGATTCTGTGTGGTGAGAGGAGAGGAAACTGCTGTGAGATTATACAGTATACACTCGAGGATTGTGGGTGATGAAAGGAGACTGCTGGCAGATTATACAGTATACACTGGAGGATTCTGGGTGGAGAGAGGAGAGGAAACTGCTGGGAGATTATACAGTATACACTGGAGGATTGTGGGTGATGAAAGGAGACTGCTGGGAGATTATACAGTATACACTGGAGTATTCTGGGTGATGAGAGGAGAGGAAACTTCTGGGAGATTATACAGTATACACTGGAGGATTGTGGGTGATGAGAGGAAACTGCTGGGAGATTATACAGTATACACTGGAGGATTCTGTGTGGTGAGAGGAGAGGAAACTTCTGGGAGATTATACAGTATACACTGGAGGATTCTGGGTGATGAGAGGAAACTGCTGGGAGATTATACAGTATACGCTGGAGGATTCTGGGTGATAAGAGAAGACTGCTGGAAGATTATACAGTATACATTGGAGGATTCTGGGTGGTGAGAGGAAAGGAGGCTGCTGGGAGATTATACAGTACACACTGAAGGATTCTGGGTGATGAGAGGAGACTGCTTGAAGATTATACAGTATACACCGGAGGATTCTGGGTGATGAGAGGAGACTGCTGGGAGATTATACAGTATACACTGGAGAATTCTGGGTGATGAGAGGAAACTGCTGGGAGATTAGACAGTATACACTGGAGTATTGTGGGTGATGAGAGGAGACTGCTGGAAGATTATACAGTATACATTGGAGGATTCTGGGTGGTGAGAGGAAAGGAGGCTGCTGGGAGATTATACAGTACACACTGAAGGATTCTGGGTGATGAGAGGAGACTGCTGGGATTTTATACAGTACACTGGAGGATTCTGGGTGGTGAGAGGAGACTGCTGGGAGCTTATACAGTATTCACTGGAGGATTCTGAGTGATGAGAGGAGACTGCTGGGAGATTATACAGTATACACTGGAGGATTCTGGGTGATGAGAGGAAACTGCTGGCAGATTATACAGTATACACTGGAGGATTCTGGGTGGTGAGAGAAGAGGAGACTGCTGGGAGATTATACAGTATACACCGGAGGATTCTGGGTGATGAGAGGAGACTGCTGGGAGATTATACAGTATACACTGGAGGATTCTGGGTGATGAGAGGAGACTGCTGGGAGATTATACAGTATACACTGGAGGATTCTGGGTGATGAGAGGAGACTGCTGGTAGATTATACAGTATACACTGGAGGATTCTGGGTGATGAGAGGAAACTGCTGGCAGATTATACAGTATACACTGGAGGATTCTGGGTGGTGAGAGGAGAGGAAACTGCTGGGAGATTATACAGTATACACCGGAGGATTCTGGGTGATGAGAGGAGACTGCTGGGAGATTATACAGTATACACTGGAGGATTGTGGGTGATGAAAGGAGACTGCTGGGAGATTATACAGTATACACCGGAGGATTCTGGGTGATGAGAGAGGAGACTGCTGGGAGATTATACAGTATACACTGGAGGATTCTGGGTGATGAGAGGAGTGGAAACTGCTGGGAGATTATACTGTATACACTGGAGGATTCTGGGTGATGAGAGGAAACTGCTGGCAGATTATACAGTATACACTGGAGGATTCTGGGTGGTGAGAGGAGAGGAAACTGCTGGGAGATTATACAGTATACACTGGAGGATTCTGGGTGGAGAGAGGAGAGGAAACTGCTGGGAGATTATACAGTATACACTGGAGGATTGTGGGTGATGAAAGGAGACTGCTGGGAGATTATACAGTATACACTGGAGTATTCTGGGTGATGAGAGGAGAGGAAACTGCTGGGAGATTATACAGTATACACTGGAGGATTGTTGGTGATGAGAGGAAACTGCTGGGAGATTATACAGTATACACTGGAGGATTCTGAGTGGTGAGAGGAAACTGCTGGGAGATTATACAGTATACACTGGAGGATTCTGGGTGGTGAGAGGAGAGGAAACTTCTGGGAGATTATACAGTATACACCGGAGAATTCTGGGTGATGAGAGGAGACTGCTGGGAGATTATACAGTATAAACTGGAGGATTCTGGGTGGTGGGAGGAGAGGAAACTGCTGGGAGATCATACAGTATACACTGGAGGATTCTGTGTGGTGAGAGGAGAGGAAACTGCTGGGAGATTATACAGTATACACTCGAGGATTGTGGGTGATGAAAGGAGACTGCTGGCAGATTATACAGTATACACTGGAGGATTCTGGGTGGAGAGAGGAGAGGAAACTGCTGGGAGATTATACAGTATACACTGGAGGATTGTGGGTG
This sequence comes from Dendrobates tinctorius, assembly GCF_039654945.1. Taxonomy (NCBI): domain Eukaryota; kingdom Metazoa; phylum Chordata; class Amphibia; order Anura; family Dendrobatidae; genus Dendrobates; species Dendrobates tinctorius. The sequence goes on from NW_027362087.1 coordinate 150,413, forward strand.
ATGAAAGGAGACTGCTGGGAGATTATACAGTATACACTGGAGTATTCTGGGTGATGAGAGGAGAGGAAACTGCTGGTAGATTATACAGTATACACTGGAGGATTGTGGGTGATGAGAGGAAACTGCTGGGAGATTATACAGTATACACTGGGGGATTCTGGGTGATGAGAGGAGACTGCTGGGAGATTATACAGTATACACTGGAGGATTCTGGGTGGTGAGAGGAGAGGAAACTGCTGGGAGATTATACAGTATACACTGGAGGATTGTGGGTGATGAGAGGAGACTGATGGGAGATTATACAGTATACACTGGAGGATTCTGGGTGGAGAGAGGATAGGAAACTGCTGGGAGATTATACAGTATACACTGGAGGATTGTGGGTGATGAAAGGAGACTGCTGGGAGATTTTACAGTATACACTGGAGTATTCTGGGTGATGAGAGGAGAGGCAACTGCTGGGAGATTATACAGTATACACTGGAGGATTGTGGGTGATGAGAGGAAACTGCTGGGAGATTATACAGTATACACTGGAGGATTCTGAGTGGTGAGAGGAGACTGCTGGGAGATTATACAGTATACACTGGAGGATTCTGGGTGATGAGAGAAAACAGTTGGCAGATTATACAGTATACACTGGAGTATTCTGGGTGATGAGAGGAGAGGAAACTGCTGGGAGATTATACAGTATACACTGGAGGATTGTGGGTGATGAGAGGAGACTGATGGGAGATTATACAGTATACACTGGAGGATTCTGGGAGGTGAGAGGAGAGGAAACTGCTGGGAGATTATACAGTATACACTGGAGGATTATGGGTGGTGAGAGGAGAGGAAACTGCTGTGAGATTATACAGTATACACTGAAGGATTGTGGGTGATGAAAGGAGACTGCTGGGAGATTATACAGTATAAACTGGAGGATTCTGGGTGATGAGAGGAGAGGAAACTGCTGGGAGATTATACAGTATACACTGGAGGATTCTGGGTGATGAGAGGAAACTGCTGGGAGATTATACAGTATACACTGGAGGATTCTGGGTGATGAGAGGAAACTGCTGGGAGATTATACAGTATACACTGGAGGATTCTGGGTGATGAGAGGAGACTGCTGGGAGTTTATACAGTATACACTGGAGGATCCTTGGTGGTGACAGGAGAGGAAACTGCTGGGACATTATACAGTATACTCTGGAGGATTCTGGGTGATGAGAGGTGAGGAGACTGCTGGAAGATTATACAGTATACACTGGAGGATTCTGGGTGAGGAGAGGAGACTGATGGGAGATTATACAGTATACACTGGAGGATTCTTGGTGATGAGAGGAGACTGCTGGGAGATTATACAGTATACACTGGCGGATTCTGGGTGGTGAGCGGAGAGGAGACTGCTTGCAGATTATACAGTATACACTGGAGGATTCTGGGTGGTGAGCGGAGAGTAGACTGCTTGGAGATTATACAGTATACACTGGAGGATTCTGGGTGGTGAGCGGAGAGGAGACTGCTGGGAGATTATTCAGTATACACTGGAGGATTCAGGGTGGTGAGCGGAGAGGAGACTGCTTGGATATTATACAGTATACACTGGAGGATTCTGGGTGAGGAGAGGAGACTGATGGGAGATTATACAGTATACACTGGAGGATTCTTGGTGATGAGAGGAGACTGCTGGGACATTATACAGTATACACTGGAGGATTCTGGGTGAGGAGAGCAGACTGATGAGAGATTATACAGTATACACTGGAGGATTCTTGGTGATGAGAGGAGACTGCTGGGAGATTATACAGTATACACTGGAGGATTGTGGGTAATGAGCGGAGAGGAGAATGCTGGGAGATTATACATTATACACTGGAGGATTCTGTTTGATGAGAGGAGACTGCTGCGAGATTATAGAGTATACACTGGAGGATTCTAGGTGATGAGAGGAGACTGCTGGGAGATTATACAGTATACACTGAAGAATTCTGGGTGAAGAGAGGAGACTGCTGGGAGATTATACTGTATACACTGTAGGATTCTGGGTGTTGAGAGGAGAGGAGACTGCTGGGAGATTATACAGTATACACTGGAGGATTCTGGTTGATGAGAGGAGACTTCTAGGAAATTATACAGTATGCAGTGGAGGATTCTGGGTGATGAGAGGCGAGGAGACTGCTGAGAGATTATACAGTATGCAATGGAGGATTCTGGGTGATGAGAGGAAAGGAGACTGCTGGGAGATTATACAGTATACACTGGAGGATTCTGGGTGATGATAGGACACTGCTGGGAGATTATACAGTATACACTGGAGGATTCTGCGTGATGAGAGGAGACTGCTGGCAGATTATACAGTATACACTGGAGGATTCTGGGTGGTGAGAGGAGAGGAAACTGCTGGCAGATTATACAGTGTACACTGGAGGATTCTTGGTGGTGAGAGGAGAGGAAACTGCTGGGAGATTATACAGTATACACTGGAGGATTGTGGGTGATGAAAGGAGACTGCTGGGAGATTATACAGTATACACTGGAGAATTCTGGGTGATGAGAGGAAACTGCTGGGAGATTATACAGTATACACTGGAGGATTCTGTGTGATGAGAGGAAACTGCTGGCAGATTATACAGTATACACTGGAGGATTCTGGGTGGTGAGAGGAGAGGAAACTGCTGGCAGATTATACAGTATACACTGGAGGATTCTTGGTGGTGAGAGGAGAGGAAACTGCTGGGAGATTATACAGTATACACTGGAGGATTGTGGGTGATGAAAGGAGACTGCTGGGAGATTATACAGTATACACTGGAGAATTCTGGGTGATGAGAGAAAACTGCTGGGAGATTATACAGTATACACTGGAGGATTCTGTGTGATGAGAGGAGACTGCTGGGAGATTATACAGTATACGCTGGAGGATTCTGTGTGATGAGAGGAGACTGCTGGGAGATTATACAGTATACACTGGAGGATTCTGGGTGATAAGAGAAGACTGCTGGAAGATTATACAGTATACATTAGAGTATTCTGGGTGGTGAGAGGAAAGGAGGCTGCTGGGAGATTATACAGTATACACTGAAGGATTCTGGGTGATGAGAGGAGACTGCTGGGATTTTATACAGTACACTGGAGGATTCTGGGTGGTGAGAGGAGACTGCTGGGAGATTATACAGTATACACTGGAGTATTCTGGGTGATGAGAGGAGAGGAAACTGTTGGGAGCTTATACAGTATACACTGGAGGATTGTGGGTGATGAGAGGAAACTGCTGGGAGATTATACAGTATACACTGGAGGATTCTGAGTGGTGAGAGGAAACTGCTGGGAGATTATACAGTATACACTGGAGGATTCTGGGTGGTGAGAGGAGAGGAAACTTCTGGGAGATTATACAGTTTACACTGGAGGATTGTGGGTGATGAAAGGAGACTGCTGGTAGATTATACAGTATACACCGGAGAATTCTGGGTGATGAGAGGAGACTGCTGGGAGATTATACAGTATAAACTGGAGGATTCTGGGTGGTGGGAGGAGAGGAAACTGCTGGGAGATTATACAGTATACACTGGAGGATTGTGGGTGATGAAAGGAGACTGCTGGCAGATTATACAGTATACACTGGAGGATTCTGGGTGGAGAGAGGAGAGGAAACTGCTGGGAGATTATACAGTATACACTGGAGGATTGTGGGTGATGAAAGGAGACTGCTGGGAGATTATACAGTATACACTGGAGTATTCTGGGTGATGAGAGGAGAGGAAACTGCTGGTAGATTATACAGTATTCACTGGAGGATTGTGGGTGATGAGAGGAAACTGCTGGGAGATTATACAGTATACACTGGAGGATTGTGAGTGATGAGAGAAAACAGTTGGGAGATTATACAGTATACACTGGGGGATTCTGGGTGATGAGAGGAGACTGCTGGGAGATTATACAGTATACACTGGAGGATTCTGGGTGGTGAGAGGAGAGGAAACTGCTGGGAGATTATACAGTATACACTGGAGGATTGTGGGTGATGAAAGGAGACTGCTGGGAGATTATACAGTATACACTGGAGGATTGTGGGTGATGAGAGGAAACTGCTGGGAGATTATACAGTATACACTGGAGGATTCTGAGTGGTGAGAGGAGACTGCTTGGACATTATACAGTATACACTGGAGGATTGTGAGTGATGAGAGAAAACAGTTGGGAGATTATACAGTATACACTGGAGTATTCTGGGTGATGAGAGGAGAGGAAACTGCTGGGAGATTATACAGTATACACTGGAGGATTGTGGGTGATGAGAGGAGACTGATGGGAGATTATACAGTATGCACTGGAGGATTCTGGGAGGTGAGAGGAGAGGAAACTGCTGGGAGATTATACAGTATACACTGGAGGATAATGGGTGGTGAGAGGAGAGGAAACTGCTGTGAGATTATACAGTATACACTGGAGGATTGTGGGTGATGAAAGGAGACTGCTGGGAGATTATACAGTATAAACTGGAGGATTCTGGGTGATGAGAGGAGAGGAAACTGCTGGAAGATTATACAGTATACACTGGAGGATTCTGTGGTGAGAGGAGAGGAAACTGCTGGCAGATTATACAGTATACACTGGAGGATTCTGGGTGATGAGAGGAAACTGCTGGGAGATTATACAGTATACGCTGGAGGATTCTGGGTGATGAGAGGAGACTGCTGGGAGTTTATACAGTATACACTGGAGGATTCTTGGTGGTGACAGGAGAGGAAACTGCTGGGAGATTATACAGTATACACTGGAGGATTGTGAGTGATGAGAGGAGACTGCTGGGACATTATACAGTATACTCTAGAGGATTCCGGGTGATGAGAGGTGAGGAGACTGCTGGAAGATTATACAGTATACACTGGAGGATTCTGGATGAGGAGAGGAGACTGATGGGAGATTATACAGTATACACTGGAGGATTCTTGGTGATGAGAGGAGACTGCTGGGAGATTATACAGTATACACTGGAGGATTCTGGGCGGTGAGCGGAGACTGCTTGCAGATTATACAGTATACACTGGAGGATTCTGGGTGGTGAGCGGAGAGTAGACTGCTTGGAGATTATACAGTATACATTGGAGGATTCTGGGTGGTGAGCGGAGAGGAGACTGCTGGGAGATTATTCAGTATACACTGGAGGATTCTGGGTGGTGAGCGGAGAGGAGACTGCTTGGAGATTATACAGTATACACTGGAGGATTCTGGGTGAGGAGAGGAGACTGATGGGAGATTATACAGTATACACTGGAGGATTCTTCGTGATGAGAGGAGACTGCTGGGACATTATACAGTATACACTGGAGGATTCTGGGTGAGGAGAGGAGACTGATGAGAGATTATACAGTATACACTGGAGGATTCTTGGTGATGAGAGGAGACTGCTGGGAGATTATACAGTATACACTGGAGGATTGTGGGTAATGAGCGGAGAGGAGAATGCTGGCAGATTATACAGTATACACTGGAGGATTCTGGGTGGAGAGAGGAGAGGAAACTGCTGCGAGATTATAGAGTATACACTGGAGGATTGTGGGTGATGAGAGGAGACTGCTGGGAGATTATACAGTATACACTGAAGAATTCTGGATGAAGAGAGGAGACTGCTGGGAGATTATACTGTATACACTGTAGGATTCTGGGTGTTGAGAGGAGAGGAGACTTCTAGGAAATTATACAGTATGCAGTGGAGGATTCTGGGTGATGAGAGGCGAGGAGAATGCTGAGAGATTATACAGTATGCAATGGAGGATTCTGGGTGATGAGAGGAAAGAAGACTGCTGGGAGATTATACAGTATACACTGGAGGATTCTGGGTGATGATACGAGACTGCTGAGAGATTACACTGTATGCAATGGAGGATTCTGGGTGATGAGAGGATACTGCTGGGAGATTATACAGTATACAATGGAGGATTATTGGTAATGAGAGGAGACTGCTGGGAGATTATACAGTATACACTGGAGGATTCTGGGTGATGAGAGGATACTGCTGGGAGATTATACAGTATACAATGGAGGATTATTGGTAATGAGAGGAGACTGCTGGGAGATTATACAGTATACACTGGAGGATTCTAGGTGATGAGAGCAGATGAGACTGCTGGAAGATTATACAGTATACACTGGAGGATTCTGGGTGAGGAGAGGAGACTGCTGGGAGATTATACAGTATACACTGGAGGATTCTGGGTGATGAGAGCAGATGAGACTGCTGGAAGATTATACAGTATACACTGGAGGAATCTGGGTGATGAGAGGAGACTGCTGGGAGATTATACAGTATACACTGGAGGATTCTGGGTGATGAGAGGTGAGGAGACTGCTGGAAGATTATACAGTATACACTGGAGGATTCTGGGTGAGGAGAGGAGACTGCTGGGAGATTATACAGTATACACTGGAGGATTCTGAGTGGTGAGCGGAAAGGAGACTGCTGGAAAATTATACAGTATACACTGGAGGATTCTGGGTGATGAGAGGAGAGGAGACTGCTGGGAGATTATACAGTATACACTGGAGGATTGTGGGTGTTGAGAGGAGAGGAGACTGGTGGGAGATTATACAGTATACACTGGAGGATTCTGGGAGGTGAGAGGAAACTGCTGGGAGATTATACAGTATACACTGGAGGATTCTGGGTTGTGAGAGGAGAGGAAACTGCTGAGAGATTATACAGTGTACACTGGAGGATTGTGGGTGATGAAAAGAAACTGCTGGGAGATTATACAGTATACACCGGAGGATTCTGGGTGATGAGAGGAGACTGCTGGGAGATTATACAGTATACACCGGAGGATTCTGGGTGATGAGAGGAGACTGCTGGGAGATTATACAGTATACACCGGAGGATTCTGGGTGATGAGAGGAAACTGCTGGGAGATTATACACTGGAGGATTGTGGGTGATGAAAGGAGACTGCTGGGAGATTATTCAGTATACACTGGAGGATTCTGAGTGGTGAGCGGAAAGGAGACTGCTGGAAAATTATACAGTATATACTGGAGGATTCTGGGTGATGAGAGAAGACAGCTGGGAGATTATACAGTATACACTGGAGTTTTCTGGGTGATGAGAGGAGAGGAGACTGCTGGGAGATTATACAGTATACACTGGAGGATTCTGGGTTGTGAGAGGAGAGGAAACTGCTGGGAGATTATACAGTGTACACTGGAGGATTGTGGGTGATGAAAAGAAACTGCTGGGAGATTATACAGTATACACCGGAGGATTCTGGGTGATGAGAGGAGACTGCTGGGAGATTATACAGTATACACCGGAGGATTCTGGGTGATGAGAGGAGACTGCTGGGAGATTATACAGTATACACCGGAGGATTCTGGGTGATGAAAGGAAACTGCTGGGAGATTATACACTGGAGGATTGTGGGTGATGAAAGGAGACTGCTGGGAGATTATTCAGCATACACCGGAGGATTCTGGGTGATGAGAGGACACTGCTGGGAGATTATACAGTATACACTGGAGGATTCTGCGTGATGAGAGGAGTGCAAACTGCTGGGAAATTATACAGTATACACTGGAGGATTCTGGGTGGTGAGAGGAGAGGAAACTGCTGGCAGATTATACAGTATACACTGGAGGATTCTGGGTGGTGAGAGGAGAGGAAACTGCTGGCAGATTATACAGTATACACTGGAGGATTGTGGGTGATGAAAGGAGACTGCTGGGAGATTATACAGTATACACTGGAGAATTCTGGGTGATGAGAGAAAACTGCTGGGAGATTATACAGTATACACTGGATTATTGTGGGTGATGAGAGAAGACTGCTGGGAGATTATACAGTATACACTGGAGGATTCTGTGTGATGAGAGGAGACTGCTGGGAGATTATACAGTATACACTGGAGGATTCTGGGTGATGAGAGGAGACTTCTGGGAGATTATACAGTATACGCTGGAGGATTCTGGGTGATGAGAGGAGACTGCTGGGAGATTATACAGTATACACTGGAGGATTCTGGGTGGTGAGAGGAAAGGAGGCTGCTGGGAGATTATACAGTACACACTGAAGGATTCTGGTTGATGAGAGGAGACTGCTGGGAGATTATACAGTATACACTGGAGGATTCTGGGTGATGAGAGGAGACTGCTGGGAGGTTATACAGTGTACACTGGAGGATTCTGGGTGATGAGAGGAGACTGCTGGGAGATTATACAGTATACACTGGAGGATTCTGGGTGAGGAGAGGAGACTGATGGGAGATTATACAGTATACACTGGAGGATTCTGGGTGAGGAGAGGAGACTGATGGGAGATTATACAGTATACACTGGAGGATTTTGGGTGATGAGAGGAGACTGCTGGGAGATTTTACAGTATACGCTGGAGGATTCTGGGTAATGAGCAGAGAGGAGAATGCTGGGAGATTATACAGTGTACACTGGAGGATTCTGGATGATGAGAGGAGAGGAAACTACTGGGAGATTATACAGTATACGCTGGAGGATTCTGGGTGATGAGAGGAGACTGCTGGGAGATTTTACAGTATACGATGGAGGATTCTGGGTGATGAGAGGAGACTGCAGGGAGATTATACAGTATACACTGGAGGATTCTGGGTGATGAGAGTTGACTTCTGGGAGATTATACAGTATGGACTGGATGATTCTGGTGATGAGAGGAGACTGCCGGGAGATTATACAGTATGGACTGGATGATTCTGGGTGATGAGAGGAGACTGCCGGGAGATTATACAGTATACACTGGAGGATTCTGGGTGAGGAGAGGAGACTGATGGGAGATTATACAGTATACACTGGAGGATTCTGGGTGATGAGAGGAGACTGCTGGGAGATTATAAAGTATACACTGGAGGATTCTGGGTGAGGAGAGGAGACTGCTGCGAGATTATAGAGTATACACTGGAGGATTCTAGGTGATGAGAGGAGACTGCTGGGAGATTATACAGTATACACTGGAGAATTCTGGGTGAAGAGAGGAGACTGCTGGGAGATTATACTGTATACACTGGTGGATTCTGGGTGTTGAAAGGAGAGGAGACTGCTGGGTGATTATACAGTATACACAGGAGGTTTCTGGGTGATGAGAGGAGACTGCTGGGAGATTATACAGTATACACTGGAGGATTCTGGGTGATGAGAGGAGAGGAGACTGCTGGGAGATTATACAGTATACACTGGAGAATTCTGGGTGATGAGAGGAGACTGCTGGGAGATTATACAGTATACACTGGAGGATTCTGGGTAATGAGAGGAGACTGCTGGGAGATTCTACAGTATACACTGGATGATTCTGGGTGGTGAGCGGAGAGGAGACTTCTAGGAGATTATACAGTATGCACTGGAGGATTCTGGGTGATGAGAGGAGACTCCTGGGAGATTATGCAGTATACACTGAATGATTCTGGGTGATGAGAGGAGAGGAAACTGCTGGGAGATTATACAGTATACACTGGAGGATTCTGGGTGATGAGCGGAGAGGAGACTGCTGGGAGATTATACAATATACACTGGAGGATTGTGGGTGATGAGAGGAGACTGCTGAGAGATACAGTATGCAATGGAGGATTCTGGGTGATGAGAGGAGACTGGAGATTATACAGTATACACTGGAGGATTCTGGGTGATGAGAGGAGACTGCTGAGAGATTATACAGTATGCAATGGAGGATTCTGGGTGATGAGAGGAGACTGCTGAGAGATTATACTGTATGCAATGGAGGATTCTGGGTGATGAGAGGAGACTGCTGGGAGATTATACAGTGTACACTGGAGGATTCTGGGTGATGAGAGGAGACTGCTGGGAAATTATACAGTATACACTGAATGATTCTGGGTGATGAGAGGAGAGGAGACTGCTGGGAGATTATACAGTATACACTGGAGGATTCTGGGTGATGAGCGGAGAGGAGACTGCTGGGAGATTATACAGTATACACTGGAGGATTCTGGGTGATGAGAGGAGACTGCTGAGAGATACAGTATGCAATGGAGGATTCTGGGTGATGAGAGGAGACTGCTGGGAGATTATACAGTATACACTGGAGAATTGTGGGTGATGAGAGGTGACTGCTGAGAAATTATACAGTATGCAATGGAGGATTCTGGGTGATGAGAGGAAAGGAGACTGCTGGGAGATTATAAAGTATACACTGGAGGATTCTGGGTGATGAGAGGAGACTGCTGGGAGATTATACTGTATGCAATGGAGGATTCTGGGTGATGAGAGGAGACTGCTGGGAGATTATACAGTATACACTGGAGGATTCTGGGTGATGAGAGGAGACTGCTGGGAGATTATACAGTATACAATGGAGGATTCTGGGTGATGAGAGGAGACTGCTGGGAGATTATACAGTATACACTGGAGGATTGTGGGTGATGAGAGTTGACTTCTGGGAGATTATACAGTATGGACTGGATGATTCTTGGTGATGAGAGGAGACTGCCGGGAGATTATACAGTGTACACTGGAGGATTCTGGGTGAGGAGAGTTGACTTCTGGGAGATTATACAGTATGGACTGGATGATTCTGAGTGATGAGAGGAGACTGATGGGAGATTATACAGTATACGCTGGAGGATTCTGGGTGAGGAGAGGAGACTGATGGGAGATTATACAGTATACACTGGAGGATTCTGGGTGAGGAGAGGAGACTGATGGGAGATTATACAGTATACACTGGAGGATTCTGGGTAATGAGAGGAGACTGCTGCGAGATTATAGAGTATACACTGGAGGATTCTAGGTGATGAGAGGAGACTGCTGGGAGATTATACAGTATACACTGGAGAATTCTGGGTGATGAGAGGAGACTGCTGGGAGATTATACAGTATACACTGGAGGATTCTGGGTGATGAGAGGAGACTGCTGGGAGATTATACTGTATACACTGGAGGATTCTGGGTGTTGAAAGGAGAGGAGACTGCTGGCTGATTATACAGTATACACTGGAGGATTCTGGGTGATGAGAGGAGAGGAGACTGCTGGGAGATTATACAGTATACACTGGAGAATTCTGGGTGATGAGAGGAGACTGCTGGGAGATTATACAGTATACACTGGAGGATTCTGGGATGTGAGAGGAGACTGCTGGGAGATTATACAGTATACACCGGAGGATTCTGGGTGATGAGAGGAGACTGTTGGGAGATTATACAGTATACACTGGAAACTGAAAGAAAAAGAGCGCAATAGGGTCTTACCCGAGAAAATGAGAAAGTAAAACAATAAGTTATACTCACCCTGTGTAGGAGAGTATTAAGCATAAAGGAACAAAGTCAGCTTGCTGCACATCCAAATGACCACGCCGTGGCCATAAATCATCAGATTCAAAGAAGGAATTTTTATGGATTAGCCGTGGGCTGCCAGACCATCACTCCTCACAAGTTGTGTGCTTTAAAACATTTATTTCCCAACGCGTTTCAAAGTTAAAAACTTCTTCCTCAGGGGATGACATGTACAGACAGGTATAGACAACGCCGGTTTTATATACACACAGTTCAAAAATTGGCGCCAAGGGTCACATGTTGCGAGAGAGACAGAAGTCAAAGTTCATCAGTGTTGCAATGTCAAAGGTAATTAAAAGCTTATTACTTCAAACGAAATTAATTCTTATAATATATTTCCAGGTAAAAAGAAAGAAAAAAAGAGGAAAAAAGAAACGAAAAAAAGAGAAAAGAAGAAGGAAAAAAGAAAAAAGGAAGAGGACTTGAACAGAACCAGAAAAACGGAGTCAGAAGAGAGAAATGGCCAGTGCATAGACCACTACTCTAGTGAACAGATTACGTATTGAAAGGAAAAAAAACGAAGGGAAGGGAGGGAAGGAAAAGGGAATGAAAAACTTTGTATGAAATATATAAATATTAATAGAAGTATAAAAAGTATGTGAAATTAATGGATTTAAAAACTGTAGTAAAAACGAAATTTATCAAAAACTTTATTGCATATAATAAAAATGTGTCAATTCAATTAAAAAGCGATGGAATATGGAACACTGAATAAAAACAAGAATAAAAATGTATGCATGTCAAATATACATGAAAACTGGTGTAGGAAGAGTATGTCTGGTGAACAGATTGTGGAGAACAGGAGGGCACAATGGGAGAAAGATGTATCCATGAACAGTCACGAAGTCAGTGGCACGCAGAACAGGGAAAAGGATTTGAGAAGGAAGAACAAACAGAACGCTCAAAGGAGAAAGGATCGCATCCAGAGCGGGAGGAAAAGAGAGGATGAAGAGCGGAGAAATTCCACACATTGACAGCGTGAAACAAAACTGAAAATGGGGAACTAATGAAATAACAAGGCAAGGAATAATTTTTAAGCAGCGAAGCTGCACATAACAGAACCTAGAAAGGTTTTGAACACATAGCAGGTACAGAACACAGCGACCAGAATTAAACATAAAGTCGCAAACATAAAAAAGCATTACAGATAAGGGATAAATAAAAATCAGCATAACTAGACAGGATATCCTTTCAATACGTAATCTGTTCACTAGAGTAGTGGTCTATGCACTGGCCATTTCTCTCTTCTGACTCCGTTTTTCTGGTTCTGTTCAAGTCCTCTTCCTTTTTTATTTTTTCCTTCTTCTTTTCTCTTTTTTTCGTTTTTTTCGTTTCTTTTTTCCTCTTTTTTTCTTTCTTTTTACCTGGAAATATATTATAAGAATTAATTTCGTTTGACGTAATAAGCTTTTAATTACCTTTGACATTGCAACACTGATGAACTTTGACTTCTGTCTCTCTCGCAACATGTGACCCTTGGCGCCAATTTTTGAACTGTGTGTATATAAAACCGGCAATGTCTATACCTGTCTGTACATGTCATCCCCTGAGGAAAAAGTTTTTAACTTTGAAACGCGTTGGGAAATAAATGTTTTAAAGCACACAACTTGTGAGGAGTGATGGTCTGGCAGCGCACGTTTAATCCATAAAAATTCCTTCTTTGAATCTGACAGTATACACTGGAGGATTCTGGGTGATGAGAGGAGACTGCTGGGAGATAATACAGTGTACACTGGAGGATTCTGGGTGATGGGAGGAGACTGCTGGGAGATTATACAGTATACACTGGAGGATTCTGGGTGATGAGAGGAGACTGCTGGGAGATAATACAGTGTACACTGGAGGATTCTGGGTGATGGGAGGAGACTGCTGGGAGATTATACAGTATACACTGGAGGATTCTGGGTGATGAGAGGAGACTGCTGGGAGATTACACAGTATACACTGGAGGATTCTGGGTGATGAGAGGAGACTGCTGGGAGATAATACAGTGTACACTGGAGGATTCTGGGTGATGGGAGGAGACTGCTGGGAGATTTTACAGTATACACTGGAGGATTCTGGGTGATAAGAGGAGACTGCTGGGAGATTATAGATTGTACACTGGAGGATTCTGGGTGATGAGAGGAGACTGCTGAGAGATTATACAGTATACACTGGAGGATTCTGGGTGATGAGAGGAGACTGCTGGGAGATTATACAGTATACACTGGAGGATTGTGGGTGATGAGAGGAGAGGAGACTGCTGGGAGATTATACAGTGTACACTGGAGGATTCTGGGTGATGAGAGGAGAGGAGGCTGCTGGGAGATTTTACAGTATACACTGGAGGATTCTGGGTGATGAGAGGAGACTGCTGGGAGATTTTACAGTATACACTGGAGGATTCTGGGTGATGAGAGGAGACTACTGGGAGATTACACAGTATACACTGGAGGATTCTGGGTGATGAGAGGAGAGGAGGCTGCTGGGAGATTATACAGTATACACTGGAGGATTCTGGGTGATGAGAGGAGACTGCTGGGAGATTACACAGTATACACTGGAGGATTCTGGGTGATGAGAGGAAACTGCTGGGAGATTACACAGTATACACTGGAGGATTCTGGGTGATGAGAGGAGACTGCTGGGAGATTATACAGTATACACTGGAGGATTGTGGGTGATGAAAGGAGACTGCTGGGAGATTATACAGTGTACACTGGAGGATTATGGGTGATGAGAGGAGACTGCTGGGAGATCATACAGTATACACTGGAGGATTCTGGGTGATGAGAGGAGACTGCTGGGAGATTATACAGTATACACTGGAGGATTGTGGGTGATGAAAGGAGACTGCTGGGAGATTATACAGTATACACTGGAGGATTCTGGGTGATGAGAGGAGACTGCTGGGAGATTATACAGTATACACTGGAGGATTGTGGGTGATGAGAGGAGACTGCTGGGAGATTATACAGTATACACTGGAGGATTCTGGGTGATGAGAGGAGACTGCTGGGAGATTATACAGTATACACTGGAGGATTGTGGGTGATGAAAGGAGACTGCTGGGAGATCATACAGTATACACTGGAGGATTGTGGGTGATGAGAGGAGACTGCTGGGAGATTATACAGTATACACTGGAGGATTGTGGGTGATGAGAGGAGACTTCTGGGAGATTATACAGTATACACTGGAGGATTCTGGGTGGTGAGAGGAGAGGAAACTGCTGGGAGATTATACAGTATACACTGGAGGATTCTGGGTGATAAGAGGAGACTGCTGGGAGATTATACAGTATACACTGGAGGATTCTGGGTGGTGAGAGGAGAGGAAACTGCTGGGAGATTATACAGTATACACTGGAGGATTCTGGGTGATAAGAGGAGACTGCTGGGAGATTATACAGTATACACTGGAGGATTCTGGGTGGTGAGAGGAGAGGAGACTGCTGGGAGATTATACAGTATACACTGGAGGATTCTGGGTGGTGAGAGGAGACTGCTGGGAGATTATACAGTATACACTGGAGGATTCTGGGTGGTGAGAGGAAAGGAGGCTGCTGGGAGATTATACAGTATACACTGGAGGATTCTGGGTGGTGAGAGGAGACTGCTGGGAGATTATACAGTATACACTGGAGGATTCTGGGTGATGAGAGGAGACTGCTGGGAGATTATACAGTATACACTGGAGGATTCTGGGTGATGAGAGGAGACTGCTGGGAGATTATACAGTATACACTGGAGGATTCTGGGTGATGAAAAAGACTTGGGTATACTAATAGATCACAGACTGAATATGAGTCAACAGTGTGATGCAGCAGCAAAAAAGGCAAATGCAGTTTTAGGATGTATTAACAGAAGCATACAGTCTAGATCACGTGAAGTCATTATTTCCCTCTACTCCTCTTTGGTCAGACCTCATCTGGAATATTGTGTCCAGTTTTGGGCACCACATTTTAAAAAAGACATCAACAAACTGGAGCAAGTTCAGAAAAGAGCGACCAGAATGGTGACCGGTCTGCAAACCCTGTCTTATGAGGAAAGGTTGCAGGATTTGGGAATGTTTAGTTTGCAAAAGAGAAGACTGAGAGGAGACTTAATTGCTGTCTACAAATATCTAAAGGGCTGTCACATTGTAGAAGGATCAACTTTATTCTCATTTGCACAAGGAAAGACTAAAAGCAATGGGATGAAACTGAATGGGAGGAGACACAGATTAGATATTAGAAAAAACTTTTTCACAGTTAGAGTGATCAATGAGTGGAACAGGCTGCCACGAGAAGTGGTGAGTTCTCCTTCAATGGAAGTCTTCAAACAGAGGCTGGACAGACATCTGACTGGGATGATTTAGCGAATCCTGCTTTGAGCAGGGGGTTGGACCAGATGGCCCAGGAGGTCCCTTCCAACTCTACGATTCTATGATTCTATGATTCTATGAAAGGAGACTGCTGGAAGATTATACAGTATATACTGGAGGATTCTGGGTGGTGAGAGGAGAGGAAACTGCTGGGAGATTATACAGTATACACTGGAGGATTCTGGGTGATAAGAGAAGACTGCTGGGAGATTATACAGTATACACTGGAGGATTCTGGGTGATGAGAGAAGACTGCTGGGAGATTATACAGTATACACTGGAGGATTCTGGGTGGTGAGAGAAAAGGAGGCTGCTGGGAGATTATACAGTATACACTGGAGGATTCTGGGTGGAGAGAGGAGAGGAAACTGCTGGGAGATTATACAGTATACACTGGAGGATTCTGGGTGAGGAGAGGAGACTGCTGGGAGATTATCCAGTATACACTGAAGGATTGTGGGTGATGAGAGAAGACTGCTGGGAGATTATACAGTATACACTGGAGGATTCTGGGTGATGAGAGGAGACTGCTGGGAGATTATACAGTATACACTGGAGGATTCTGGGTGATGAGAGGAGACTGCTGGGAGATTATACAGTATACACTGGAGGATTCTGGGTGGTGAGAGGAGAGGAGACTGCTGGGAGATTATACAGTATACACTGGAGGATTCTGGGTGAGGAGAGTAGACTGCTGGGAGATTATACAGTATACACTGGAGGATTCTGGGTGATAAGAGAAGACTGCTGGGAGATTATACAGTATACACTGGAGGATTCTGGGTGGCGAGAGGAAAGGAGGCTGCTGGGAGATTATACAGTATACACTGGAGGATTCTGGGTGATAAGAGAAGACTGCTGGGAGATTATACAGTATACACTGGAGGATTCTGGGTGGTGAGAGGAAAGGAGGCTGCTGGGAGATTATACAGTATACACTGGAGGATTCTGGGTGATGAGAGGAAACTGCTGGGAGATTTTACAGTATACACTGGAGGATTCTGGATGGTGAGAGGAAAGGAGACTGCTGGGAGATTATACAGTATACACTGGAGGATTCTGGGTGATGAGAGGAGACTGCTGGGAGATTATACAGTATACACTGGAGGATTCTGGGTGGTGAGAGGAGACTGCTGGGAGATTATACAGTATACACTGGAGGATTCTGGGTGATGATAATGAGAGGAGACTGCTTGGAGATTATACAGTATACACTGGAGGATTCTGGGTGGTGAGAGGAGACTTCTGGGAGATTATACAGTATACACTGCAGGATTCTGGGTGATGAGAGGAGACTGCTGGGAGATTATACAGTGTACACTGCAGGATTCTGGGTGATGAGAGGAGACTGCTGGGAGATTATACACTATACACTGGAGGATTCTGGGTGGTGAGAGGAGACTTCTGGGAGATTATACAGTATACACTGCAGGATTCTGGGTGATGAGAGGAGACTGCTGGGAGATTATACAGTATACACTGCAGGATTCTGGGTGATGAGAGGAGACTGCTGGGAGATTATACAGTATACACTGGAGGATTCTGGGTGGTGAGAGGAGACTTCTGGGAGATTATACAGTATACACTGGAGGATTCTGGGTGATGAGAGGAGACTGCTGGGAGATTATACAGTATACACTGCAGGATTCTGGGTGATGAGAGGAGACTGCTGGGAGATTATACACTATACACTGGAGGATTCTGGGTGATGAGAGGAGACTGCTGGGAGATTATACAGTATACACTGGAAGATTCTGGGTGATGAGAGGAGACTGCTTGGAGATTATACAGTATACACTGGAGGATTCTGGGTGGTGAGCGGAGAGGAGACAGTTGGGAGATTATACAGTGTACACTGGAGGATTCTGGGTGATGAGAGGAGAGGAGACTGCTGGGAGATTATACAGCGTACACTGGAGGATTCTGGGTGATGAGAAGAGATTTCTGGGAGATTATACAGTATACACTTGAGGATTCTGGGTGATGAGAGGAGACTGCTGGGAGATTATACAGTGTACACTGGAGGATTCTGGGTGATGAGAGGAGACTGCTGGGATATTATACAGTATACACTGGAGGATTCTGGGTGATGAGAGGAGACTGCTGGGAGATTATACAGTATACACTGGAGGATTCTGGGTGATGAGAGGAGACTGCTGGGAGATTATACAGCGTACACTGGAGGATTCTGGGTGATGAGGAAACTGCTGGGAGTTTATACAGTATACACTGGAGGATTCTGGGTGATGAGAGGAGACTGCTGGGATATTATACAGTATACACTGGAGGATTCTGGGTGATGAGAGGAGACTGCTGGGAGATTATACAGTGTACACTGGAGGATTCTGGGTGATGAGAGGAGACTGCTGGGATATTATACAGTATACACTGGAGGATTCTGGGTGATGAGAGGAGACTGCTGGGAGATTATACAGTATACACTGGAGGATTCTGGGTGATGAGAGGAGACTGCTGGGATATTATACAGTATACACTGGAGGATTCTGGGTGATGAGAGGAGACTGCTGGGAGATTATACAGTATACACTGGAGGATTCTGGTGATGAGAGGAGACCGCTGGGAGATTATACAGTATACACTGGAGGATTCTGGGTGATGAGAGGAGACTGCTGGGAGATTATACAGTGTACACTGGAGGATTCTGGGTGATGAGAGGAGACTGCTGGGAGATTATACAGTATAAACTGGAGGATTCTGGGTGGTGGGAGGAGAGGAAACTGCTGGGAGATTATACAGTATACACTGGAGGATAGTGGGTGATGAAAGGAGACTGCTGGCAGATTATACAGTATACACTGGAGGATTGTGGGTGGAGAGAGGAGAGGAAACTGCTGGGAGATTATACAGTATACACTGGAGGATTGTGGGTGATGAAAGGAGACTGCTGGGAGATTATACAGTATACACTGGAGGATTCTGGGTGGAGAGAGGAGAGGAAACTGCTGGGAGATTATACAGTATACACTGGAGGATTGTGGGTGATGAAAGGAGACTGCTGGGAGATTATACAGTATACACTGGAGGATTGTGGGTGATGAGAGGAGACTGCTGGGAGATTATAGATTGTACACTGGAGGATTCTGGGTGATGAGAGGAGAGTGCTGAGAGATTATACAGTATACACTGGAGGATTCTGGGTGATGAGAGGAGACTGCTGGGAGATTATATAGTATACACTGGAGGATTCTGGGTGATGAGAGGAGACTGCTGGGAGATTATACAGTATACACTGGAGGATTGTGGGTGATGAAAGGAGACTGCTGGCAGATTATACAGTATACACTGGAGGATTCTGGGTGGAGAGAGGAGAGGAAACTGCTGGGAGATTATACAGTATACACTGGAGGATTGTGGGTGATGAAAGGAGACTGCTGGGAGATTATACAGTATACACTGGAGGATTGTGGGTGATGAGAGGAGACTGCTGGGAGATTATAGATTGTACACTGGAGGATTCTGGGTGATGAGAGGAGACTGCTGAGAGATTATACAGTATACACTGGAGGATTCTGGGTGATGAGAGGAGACTGCTGGGAGATTATACAGTATACACTGGAGGATTCTGGGTGATGAGAGGAGACTGCTGTGAGATCATACAGTATACACTGGAGGATTGTGGGTGATGAAAGGAGAGGAGACTGCTGGGAGATTATACAGTGTACACTGGAGGATTCTGGGTGATGAGAGGAGACTACTGGGAGATTACACAGTATACACTGGAGGATTCTGGGTGATGAGAGGAGACTGCTGGGAGATTTTACAGTATACACTGGAGGATTCTGGGTGATGAGAGGAGACTACTGGGAGATTACACAGTATACACTGGAGGATTCTGGATGATGAGAGGAGACTGCTGGGAGATTTTACAGTATACACTGGAGGATTCTGGGTGATGAGAGGAGACTACTGGGAGATTATACAGTATACACTGGAGGATTGTGGGTGATGAAAGGAGACTGCTGGGAGATTATACAGTATACACTGGAGGATTGTGGGTGATGAGAGGAGACTGCTGGGAGATCATACAGTATACACTGGAGGATTGTGGGTGATGAGAGGAGACTGCTGGGAGATTATACAGTATACACTGGAGGATTCTGGATGATGAGAGGAGACTGCTGGGAGATTTTACAGTATACACTGGAGGATTCTGGGTGATGAGAGGAGACTGCTGGGAGATTATACAGTATACACTGGAGGATTGTGGGTGATGAAAGGAGACTGCTGGGAGATTATACAGTATACACTGCAGGATTATGGGTGATGAGAGGAGAGGAGACTGCTGGGAGATTATACAGTATACACTGGAGGATTCTGGATGATGAGAGGAGACTGCTGGGAGATTATACAGTATACACTGGAGGATTCTGGGTGATGAGAGGAGACTGCTGGGAGATTATACAGTATACACTGGAGGATTGTGGGTGATGAAAGGAGACTGCTGGGAGATCATACAGTATACACTGGAGGATTGTGGGTGATGAGAGGAGACTGCTGGGAGATTATACAGTATACACTGGAGGATTGTGGGTGATGAGAGGTGACTTCTGGGAGATTATACAGTATACACTGGAGGATTCTGGGTGGTGAGAGGAGAGGAAACTGCTGGGAGATTATACAGTATACACTGGAGGATTCTGGGTGATAAGAGGAGACTGCTGGGAGATTATACAGTATACACTGGAGGATTCTGGGTGAGGAGAGGAGACTGCTGGGAGATTATACAGTATACACTGGAGGATTCTGGGTGATGAGAGAAGACTGCTGGGAGATTATACAGTATACACTGGAGGATTCTGGGTGGTGAGAGGAAAGGAGGCTGCTGGGAGATTATACAGTATACACTGGAGGATTCTGGGTGGTGAGAGGAGACTGCTGAGAGATTATACAGTATACACTGGAGGATTCTGGGTGATAAGAGAAGACTGCTGGGAGATTATACAGTATACACTGGAGAATTCTGGGTGATGAGAGGAGACTGCTGGGAGATTATACAGTATACACTGGAGGATTCTGGGTGGTGAAAGGAAACTGCTGGGAGATTATACAGTATACACTGGAGGATTGTGGGTGATGAAAGGAGACTGCTGGGAGATTATACAGTATACACTTGAGAATTCTGGGTGATGAGAGGAGACTGCTGGGAGATTATACAGTATACACTTGAGAATTCTGGGTGGTGAAAGGAAACTGCTGGGAGATTATACAGTATACACTGGAGGATTGTGGGTGATGAAAGGAGACTGCTGGGAGATTATACAGTATACACTGGAGAATTCTGGGTGATGAGAGGAGACTGCTGGGAGATTATACAGTATACACTGGAGGATTGTGGGTGATGAGAGGAGACTGCTGGGAGATTATACAGTATACACTGGAGGATTCTGGGTGATGAAAGGAGACTGCTGGGAGATTATACAGTATATACTGGAGGATTCTGGGTGGTGAGAGGAGAGGAAACTGCTGGGAGATTATACAGTATATACTGGAGGATTCTGGGTGGTGAGAGGAGAGGAAACTGCTGGGAGATTATACAGTGTACACTGGAGGATTCTGGGTGATAAGAGAAGACTGCTGGGAGATTATACAGTGTACACTGGAGGATTCTGGGTGATGAGAGAAGACTGCTGGGAGATTATACAGTATACACTGGAGGATTCTGGGTGGTGAGAGGAAAGGAGGCTGCTGGGAGATTATACAGTATACACTGGAGGATTCTGGGTGGTGAGAAGAAAGGAGGCTGCTGGGAGATTATACAGTATACACTGGAGGATTCTGGGTGGAGAGAGGAGAGGAAACTGCTGGGAGATTATACAGTATACACTGGAGGATTCTGGGTGGTGAGAGGAGACTGCTGAGAGATTATACAGTATACACTGGAGGATTGTGGGTGATGAGAGAAGACTGCTGGGAGATTATACAGTATACACTGGAGGATTCTGGGTGATGAGAGGAGACTGCTGGGAGATTATACAGTATACACTGGAGGATTCTGGGTGATGAGAGGAGACTGCTGGGAGATTATACAGTATACACTGGAGGATTCTGGGTGGTGAGAGGAGAGGAGACTGCTGGGAGATTATACAGTATACACTGGAGGATTCTGGGTGAGGAGAGTAGACTGCTGGGAGATTATACAGTGTACACTGGAGGATTCTGGGTGATAAGAGAAGACTGCTGGGAGATTATACAGTATACACTGGAGGATTCTGGGTGATAAGAGAAGACTGCTGGGAGATTATACAGTATACACTGGAGGATTCTGGGTGGTGAGAGGAAAGGAGGCTGCTGGGAGATTATACAGTATACACTGGAGGATTCTGGGTGGTGAGAGGAAAGGAGGCTGCTGGGAGATTTTACAGTATACACTGGAGGATTCTGGATGGTGAGAGGAAAGGAGACTGCTGGGAGATTATACAGTATACACTGGAGGATTCTGGGTGATGAGAGGAGACTGCTGGGAGATTATACAGTATACACTGGAGGATTCTGGGTGGTGAGAGGAGACTGCTGGGAGATTATACAGTATACACTGGAGGATTCTGGGTGATGATAATGAGAGGAGACTGCTTGGAGATTATACAGTATACACTGGAGGATTCTGGGTGGTGAGCGGAGAGGAGACTGTTGGGAGATTATACAGTGTACACTGGATGATTCTGGGTGATGAGAGGAGAGGAGACTGCTGGGAGATTATACAGCGTACACTGGAGGATTCTGGGTGATGAGAAGAGATTTCTGGGAGATTATACAGTATACACTTGAGGATTCTGGGTGATGAGAGGAGACTGCTGGGAGATTATACAGTGTACACTGGAGGATTCTGGGTGATGAGAGGAGAGGAGACAGCTGGGAGATTATACAGTAAACACTGGAGGATTCTGGGTGATGAGAGGAGACTGCTGGGAGATTATACAGTATACACTGGAGGATTCTGGGTGATGAGAGGAGACTGCTGGGAGATTATACAGTGTACACTGGAGGATTCTGGGTGATGAGAGGAGAGGAGACAGCTGGGAGATTATACAGTATACACTGGAGGATTCTGGGTGATGAGAGGAGACTGCTGGGAGATTATACAGTATACACTGGAGGATTCTGGGTGATGAGAGGAGACTGCTGGGAGATTATACAGTATACACTGGAGGATTCTGGGTGATGAGAGGAGACTGCTGGGAGATTATACAGCGTACACTGGAGGATTCTGGGTGATGAGGAAACTGCTGGGAGTTTATACAGTATACACTGGAGGATTCTGGGTGATGAGAGGAGACTGCTGGGATATTATACAGTATACACTGGAGGATTCTGGGTGATGAGAGGAGACTGCTGGGAGATTATACAGTGTACACTGGAGGATTCTGGGTGATGAGAGGAGACTGCTGGGATATTATACAGTATACACTGGAGGATTCTGGGTGATGAGAGGAGACTGCTGGGAGATTATACAGTATACACTGGAGGATTCTGGGTGATGAGAGGAGACTGCTGGGATATTATACAGTATACACTGGAGGATTCTGGGTGATGAGAGGAGACTGCTGGGAGATTATACAGTATACACTGGAGGATTCTGGTGATGAGAAGAGACCGCTGGGAGATTATACAGTATACACTGGAGGATTCTGGGTGATGAGAGGAGACTGCTGGGAGATTATACAGTGTACACTGGAGGATTGTGGGTGATGAGAGGAGACTGCTGGGAGATTATACAGTATAAACTGGAGGATTCTGGGTGGTGGGAGGAGAGGAAACTGCTGGGAGATTATACAGTATACACTGGAGGATTCTTGGTGATGAAAGGAGACTGCTGGCAGATTATACAGTATACACTGGAGGATTCTGGGTGGAGAGAGGAGAGGAAACTGCTGGGAGATTATACAGTATACACTGGAGGATTGTGGGTGATGAAAGGAGACTGCTGGGAGATTATACAGTGTACACTGGAGTATTCTGGGTGATGAGAGGAGAGGAAACTGCTGGTAGATTATACAGTATACACTGGAGGATTCTGGGTGATGAAAGGAGACTGCTGGCAGATTATACAGTATACACTGGAGGATTCTGGGTGGAGAGAGGAGAGGAAACTGCTGGGAGATTATACAGTATACACTGGAGGATTCTGGGTGATGAGAGGAGACTGCTGGGAGATTATACAGTATTCACTGGAGGATTGTGGGTGATGAGAGGAAACTGCTGGGAGATTATACAGTATACACTGGAGGATTGTGAGTGATGAGAGAAAACAGTTGGGAGATTATACAGTATACACTGGAGGATTCTGGGTGATGAGAGGAGACTGCTGGGAGATTATACAGTATACACTGGAGGATTCTGGGTGGTGAGAGGAGAGGAAACTGCTGGGAGATTATACAGTATACACTGGAGGATTGTGGGTGATGAGAGGAGACTGATGGGAGATTATACAGTATACACTGGAGGATTCTGGGTGGAGAGAGGATAGGAAACTGCTGGGAGATTATACAGTATAC
Source organism: Dendrobates tinctorius (assembly GCF_039654945.1). Lineage (NCBI taxonomy): Eukaryota > Metazoa > Chordata > Amphibia > Anura > Dendrobatidae > Dendrobates > Dendrobates tinctorius. The sequence goes on from NW_027362087.1 coordinate 174,564, forward strand.
ACTGGAGGATTGTGGGTGATGAAAGGAGACTGCTGGGAGATTATACAGTATACACTGGAGTATTCTGGGTGATGAGAGGAGAGGAAACTGCTGGGAGATTATACAGTATACACTGGAGGATTCTGGGTGATGAGAGGAGACTGCTGGGAGATTATACAGTATACAATGGAGGATTCTGGGTGATGAGAAGAGACTGCTGGGAGATTATACAGTATACACTGGAGGATTGTGGGTGATGAGAGGAAACTGCTGGGAGATTATACAGTGTACACTGGAGGATTCTGGGTGATGAGAGGAGACTGCTGGGAGATTATACAGTATACACTGGAGGATTCTGGGTGATGAGAGGAGACTGCTGGGAGATTATACAGTATACACTGGAGGATTCTGGGTGATGAGAAGAGACTGCTGGGAGATTATACAGTATACACTGGAGGATTCTGGGTGATGAGATGAGACTGCTGGGGGATTATACAGTATACACTGGAGGATTGTGGGTGATGAGAGGAAACTGCTGGGAGATTATACAGTATACACTGGAGGATTCTGAGTGGTGAGAGGAGACTGCTTGGAGATTATACAGTATACACTGGAGTATTGTGAGTGATGAGAGAAAACAGTTGGGAGATTATACAGTATACACTGGAGGATTGTGGGTGATGAGAGGAGACTGATGGGAGATTATACAGTATGCACTGGAGGATTCTGGGAGGTGAGAGGAGACTGCTGGGAGATTATACAGTATACACTGGAGGATTGTGGGTGATGAAAGGAGACTGCTGGGAGATTATACAGTATACACTGGAGGATTCTGGGTGATGAGAGGAAACTGCTGGGAGATTATACAGTATACACTGGAGGATTCTGGGTGATGAGAGGAGACTGCTGGGAGATTATACAGTATACACTGGAGGATTATGGGTGGTGAGAGGAGACTGCTGGGAGATTATACAGTATACACTGGAGGATTGTGGGTGATGAAAGGAGACTGCTGGGAGATTATACAGTATACACTGGAGGATTCTGGGTGATGAGAGGAAACTGCTGGGAGATTATACAGTATACACTGGAGGATTCTGGGTGATGAGAGGAGACTGCTGGGAGTTTATACAGTATACACTGGAGGATTCTGGGTGATGAGAGGAGACTGCTGGGAGATTATACAGTATATACTGGAGGATTCTTGGTGGTGACAGGAGAGGAGACTGCTGGGAGATTATAGATTGTACACTGGAGGATTGTGAGTGATGAGAGGAGACTGCTGGGAGATTATACAGTATACACTGGAGGATTCTGGGTGATGAAAGGAGACTGCTGGGAGATTATACAGTATACACTGGAGGATTCTGGGTGATGAGAGGAGACTGCTGGGAGATTATACAGTATACACTGGAGGATTCTGGGTGATGAGAGGAGACTGCTGGGAGATTATACAGTATACACTGGAGGATTCTGGTGATGAGAGGAGACTGCTGGGAGATTATACAGTATACACTGGAGGATTCTGGTGATGAGAGGAGACTGCTGGGAGATTATATAGTATACACTGGAGGATTCTGGTGATGAGAGGAGACTGCTGGGAGATTATACAGTATACACTGGAGGATTCTGGTGATGAGAGGAGACTGCTGGGAGATTATACAGTATACACTGGAGGATTCTGGGTGATGAGAGGAGACTGCTGGGAGATTATACAGTATACACTGGAGGATTCTGGGTGATGAGAGGAGACTGCTGGGAGATTATACAGTGTACACTGGAGGATTCTGGGTGATGAGAGGAGACTGCTGGAAGATTATACAGTATACACTGGAGGATTCTGGGTGATGAGAGGAGACTGCTGGGAGATTATACAGTATACACTGGAGGATTCTGGGTGATGAGAGGAGACTGCTGGGAGTTTATACAGTGTACACTGGAGGATTCTTGGTGGTGACAGGAGAGGAGACTGCTGGGAGATTATAGATTGTACACTGGAGGATTGTGAGTGATGAGAGGAGACTGCTGGGAGATTATACAGTGTACACTGGAGGATTCTTGGTGGTGACAGGAGAGGAGACTGCTGGGAGATTATAGATTGTACACTGGTGGATTCTGGGTGATGAGAGGAGACTGCTGGGAGATTATACAGTATACACTGGAGGATTGTGGGTGATGAAAGGAGACTGCTGGGAGATTATACAGTATACACTGGAGGATTATGGGTGGTGAGAGGAGACTGCTGGGAGATTATACAGTATACACTGGAGGATTGTGGGTGATGAAAGGAGACTGCTGGGAGATTTTACAGTATACACTGGAGGATTCTGGGTGATGAGAGGAAACTGCTGGGAGATTATACAGTATACACTGGAGGATTCTGGGTGATGAGAGGAGACTGCTGGGAGTTTATACAGTATACACTGGAGGATTCTTGGTGGTGACAGGAGAGGAGACTGCTGGGAGATTATAGATTGTACACTGGAGGATTGTGAGTGATGAGAGGAGACTGCTGGGAGATTATACAGTATACACTGGAGGATTCTGGGTGATGAGAGGAGACTGCTGGGAGATTATACAGTATACACTGGAGGATTCTGGGTGATGAGAGGAGACTGCTGGGAGATTATACAGTATACACTGGAGGATTCTGGGTGATGAGAGGAGACTGCTGGGAGATTATACAGTATACACTGGAGGATTCTGGTGATGAGAGGAGACTGCTGGGAGATTATACAGTATACACTGGAGGATTCTGGTGATGAGAGGAGACTGCTGGGAGATTATACAGTATACACTGGAGGATTCTGGGTGATGAGAGGAGACTGCTGGGAGATTATACAGTATACACTGGAGGATTCTGGGTGATGAGAGGAGACTGCTGGGAGATTATACAGTGTACACTGGAGGATTCTGGGTGATGAGAGGAGACTGCTGGGAGATTATACAGTATACACTGGAGTATTCTGGGTGATGAGAGGAGACTGCTGGGAGATTATACAGTATACACTGGAGGATTCTGGGTGATGAGAGGAGACTGCTGGGAGATTATACAGTATACACTGGAGGATTCTGGGTGATGAGAGGAGACTGCTGAGAGATTATACAGCGTACACTGGAGGATTCTGGGTGATGAGGAAACTGCTGGGAGTTTATACAGTATACACTGGAGGATTCTGGGTGATGAGAGGAGACTGCTGGGAGATTATACAGTATACACTGGAGGATTCTGGGTGATGAGAGGAGACTGCTGGGAGATTATACAGTGTACACTGGAGGATTCTGGGTGATGAGGAAACTGCTGGGAGTTTATACAGTATACACTGGAGGATTCTGGGTGATGAGAGGAGACTGCTGAGAGATTATACAGTATACACTGGAGGATTCTGGGTGATGAGAGGAGACTGCTGGGAGATTATACAGTATACACTGGAGGATTCTGGGTGATGAGAGGAGACTGCTGGGAGATTATACAGTATACACTGGAGGATTCTGGGTGATGAGAGGAGACTGCTGGGAGATTATACAGTATACACTGGAGTATTCTGGGTGATGAGAGGAGACTGCTGGAAGATTATACAGTATACACTGGAGGATTCTGGGTGATGAGAGGAGACTGCTGGGAGATTATACAGTATACACTGGAGGATTCTGGGTGATGAGAGGAGACTGCTGGGAGATTATACAGCGTACACTGGAGGATTCTGGGTGATGAGGAAACTGCTGGGAGTTTATACAGTATACACTGGAGGATTCTGGGTGATGAGAGGAGACTGCTGGGAGATTTTACAGTATACACTGGAGGATTCTGGGTGATGAGAGGAGACTGCTGGGAGATTATACAGTGTACACTGGAGGATTCTGGGTGATGAGAGGAGACTGCTGGAAGATTATACAGTATACACTGGAGGATTCTGGGTGATGAGAGGAGACTGCTGGGAGATTATACAGTATACACTGGAGGATTCTGGGTGATGAGAGGAGACTGCTGGGAGATTATACAGCGTACACTGGAGGATTCTGGGTGATGAGGAAACTGCTGGGAGTTTATACAGTATACACTGGAGGATTCTGGGTGATGAGAGGAGACTGCTGGGAGATTTTACAGTATACACTGGAGGATTCTGGGTGATGAGAGGAGACTGCTGGGAGATTATACAGTGTACACTGGAGGATTCTGGGTGATGAGAGGAGACTGCTGGGAGATTATACAGTATACACTGGAGGATTCTGGGTGATGAGAGGAGACTGCTGGGAGATTATACAGTATACACTGGAGGATTCTGGGTGATGAGAGGAGACTGCTGGGAGATTATACAGTATACACTGGAGGATTCTGGGTGATGAGGAAACTGCTGGGAGTTTATACAGTATACACTGGAGGATTCTGGGTGATGAGAGGAGACTGCTGAGAGATTATACAGTATACACTGGAGGATTCTGGGTGATGAGAGGAGACTGCTGGGAGATTATACAGTATACACTGGAGGATTCTGGGTGATGAGAGGAGACTGCTGGGAGATTATACATTATACACTGGAGGATTCTGGGTGAGGAGAGGAGACTGCTGGGAGATTATACAGTATACACTGGAGGATTCTGGGTGATGAGAGGAGACTGCTGGGAGATTATACAGTATACACTGGAGGATTCTGGGTGATGAGAGGAGACTGCTGGGAGATTATACAGCGTACACTGGAGGATTCTGGGTTATGAGGAAACTGCTGGGAGATTATACAGTATACACTGGAGGATTCTGGGTGATGAGAGGAGACTGCTGGGAGATTATACAGTATACACTGGAGGATTCTGGGTGATGAGAGGAGACTGCTGAGAGATTATACAGTATACACTGGAGGATTCTGGGTGATGAGAGGAGACTGCTGGGAGATTATACAGTATACACTGGAGGATTCTGGGTGATGAGAGGAGACTGCTGGGAGATTATACAGTATACACTGGAGGATTCTGGGTGATGAGAGGAGACTGCTGGGAGATTATACAGTATACACTGGAGGATTCTGGGTGAGGAGAGGAGACTGCTGGGAGATTATACAGTATACACTGGAGGATTCTGGGTGATGAGGGGAGACTGCTGGGAGATTATACAGTATACACTGGAGGATTCTGGGTGATGAGAGGAGAGGAGACTGCTGGGAGATTATACAGTATACACTGGAGGATTCTGGGTGATGAGGAAACTGCTGGGAGTTTATACAGTATACACTGGAGGATTCTGGGTGATGAGGGGAGACTGCTGGGAGATTATACAGTATACACTGGAGGATTCTGGGTGAGGAGAGGAGACTGCTGGGAGATTATACAGTATACACTGGAGGATTCTGGGTGATGAGAGGAGACTGCTGGGAGATTATACAGTATACACTGGAGGATTCTGGGTGATGAGGAAACTGCTGGGAGTTTATACAGCGTACACTGGAGGATTCTGGGTGATATTCGTCTTGTTGGTTGTCAGGTTCCTCTCCGGTGTCAGGATGTCGCTCTGTATTTCTCCGTGGAGGAGTGGGATTATGTAGAAGGACACCGGGATCAGTACCAGGACATGATGGAGGGACTCCAGCGTGTGATCCCACCAGGTAAGAAGTGAAGCCGTCCTCCCGCTCTATGATGGGGTCTCGGCTCGGCTTGTTGCATCAGATTCTCAGATTAGAGCCGTGTGTGAACCATGGTGTTATAATATTTTCCACTGCAGCATTCGTGAATGTTCCTGTGAGCCGGCCTTTGTCAGCCTCGAGCAGCTTTAACCACTAGAAAGCATTTTATCAGAAAATGACTTTAAATCAGGTTTTTGTATAATAATTATTATTGTTTATATACATTTGATAATACTTTTTTATTCCTTTTCATATCATAATCTGTATTTAACCCCTTTTTGACATCGGACGTAATGATCCGTCCATGTGACCTGGTAAAATTTCACCATGGACATATCATTACGTCATCACGATCGGCCGCGCTCACGCACAGCTGACACCCAGCACTTGGTGCCAGGAGTGGTCACAGACCGCTCCTTGCACTTTAACCCCCAAAATACTGCAATCAAACAAGATCATAGCATTCCAGGAGCTGGCACAGGGCTGACAGCCCCTCTGCCTTTGGATCAGAGACCCCGTGGTGTGACGCGGGGTCCCGATCGTTGCCATGGTGAGCTGATGTCGTCATGGCGACATCAAGGTCACCAGAGTTAGGAAACTTGTTGATCATGCGCAGTGCATGATCAGCAAGTCTCCCTGTCAGTGCAGCACTGACAGCTTCTATGGCTTGGTGATGCTGCTTCATCTGCATGCTGTAGAAGTGATCAGCCTGCAAAAAATGATTGTCCCATAGTGGCACAAAGTGTAAATGTATTTTTAAAAAAATAATAAATAAAAATAATAAAAAAATCAATATGTATTCTATCACTAAATAAATAATTGAACGAGAAAACATCTAATCAATAAAAGTACACATATTTGGTATTGCCACGTCCGTAATGACCCGACCTATAGCACTGTCCCACGAGCTAACCCCTTTAGTGAACACCATTAATTAAAAAAAAAACACACACAAGGCAAAAACCAATGCTTTATCATCGTACTGCTGAACAAAAATGGAATAACTTGCGATCAAAAGATGGATATAAATAAACATGATACCGCTGAAAACGTCATCTTGTCCCACAAAAAACGAGCCGCCATATAGCTCCATCACAGGAAAAGTAAAAGTTATAACTCTCAGAATAAAGAGATGCAAAAATAATTATTTTTTCTATAAAATAATTTTTATTATATAAAAGCGCCAAAACATAAAAAAATATTTTGCTCATTCAGTCTGCCAAAAATCGGAATAGAAAGCGATCAAAAAATGTCATGTGCCCGAACATGGTAGCAATAAAAACGTCAGCTCGTCCTTGAAAAAACAAGACCTCACTTGACTCTGTTGGCCAAATTATGGAAAAATTATAGGTCTCAAAATATGGTGATGCGAAAAAAAAAAACGTCTGTTAGCTTGTGACAGCAGCCAAACATAAAAACCCAATGTAACGCCTCTTTCACACGTCCTGATATTTTCAGTACTGGAGATGTCAGTGTCCGTGTGTGTAATACTTGCAGCACACGTGTGGCATGCGTGTGCCACATCAGTACCACATGGACGGACGCCAGTGAAGAAGCATCACCGGCGCCAGATGCTGAACACTGCTTCTCACCTGCTCTGCCGGCGATTTCCGCGAGCATGGGGAGAATGATTAGAGCTACATTTTAGTAATAAAAGAGGCAGCAGGTGGCGACTGATGGGAACATTCATCTGTCGCTCTTGCGCTGTAAATAAATATCGTAATTTAAAAAAAAGCGGCGTGAGTTCCCCCCTAATTTTGATAACCAGCCAGACAAAACTCTCAGCTGTGGGCTGCAACCCTCAGCTGTCAGCTTCAGCAAGGCTGGTTATCAAGAATAGAGGGGTCCCCATGCTGGTTTTTTTAATTACAGTTGTGGCCAAAAGTATTGACACCCCTGCAATTCTGTCAGATAATACTCAGTTTCTTCCTGAAAATGATTGCAAACACAAATTGTTTGGTATTATTATCTTCATTTAATTTGTCTTAAATAAAAAAACACAAAAAGAATTGTCCTAAAGCCAAATTGGATATAATTCCACACCAAACATAAAAAAGAGGGTGGACAAAAGTATTGGCACTGTTCGAAAAATCATGTGATGCTTCTCTAATTTGTGTAATTAACAGCACCTGTAACTTACCTGTGGCACCTAACAGGTGTTGGCAATAACTAAATCACACTTGCAGCCAGGTGACATGGATTAAAGTTGACTCAACCTCTGTCCTGTGTCCTTGTGTGTACCACATTGAGCATGGAGAAAAGAAAGAAGACCAAATAACTGTCTGAGGACTTGAGAAACCAAATTGTGAGGAAGCATGAGCAATCTCAAGACTACAAGTCCATCTCCAAAGACCTGAATGTTCCGGTGTCTACCGTGCGCAGTGTCATCAAGAAGTTTAAAGCCCATGGCACTGTGGCTAACCTCCCTAGATGTGGACGGAAAAGAAAAACTGACAAGAGATTTCAATACAAGATTGTGCGGATGTTGGATAAAGAACCTCGACTAACATCCAAACAAGTTCAAGCTTCCCTGCAGTCCGAGGGTACAACAGTGTCAACCCGTACTATCCGTCAGCATCTGAATGAAAAGGGACTGTATGGTAGGAGACCCAGGAAGACCCCACTTCTTACCCCGAGACATAAAAAAGCCAGGCTGGAGTTTGCCAAAACTTACCTAAAAAAAGGCTAAAACTTTTTGGAAGAATGTTCTCTAGTCAGATGAGACAAAATTAGAGCTTTTTGGGCAAAGGCATCAACATAGAGTTTACAGGAGAAAAAAAGAGGCATTCAAAGAAAAGAACACGGTCCCTACAGTCATACATGGCGGAGATTCTCTGATGTTTTGGGGTTGCTTTGCTGCCTCTGGCACTGGACTGCTTGACCGTGGCATTATGAAGTCTGAAGACTACCAACAAATTTTGCAGCATAATGTAGGGCCCAGTGTGAGAAAGCTGGGTCTACCTCAGAGGTCATGGGTCTTCCTACAGGACAATGACCCAAAACACACTTCAAAAAGCACTAGAAAATGGTTTGAGAGAAAGCACTGGAGACTTCTAAGGTTGCCAGCAATGAGTCCAGACCTGAATCCCATGGAACACCTGTGGAGAGATCTAAAAATGGCAGTTTGGAGAAGGCACCCTTCAAATATCAGGGACCTGGAGCAGTTTGCCAAAGAAGAATGGTCTAAAATTCCAGCAGAGCATTGTAAGAAACTCATTGATGGTTACCGGAAGCGGTTGGTCGCAGTTATTTTGGTTAAAGGTTGTGCAACCAAGTATTAGGCTTAGGGTGCCAATACTTTTGTCTGGCCCATTTTTGGAGTTTTGTGTGAAATGATCAATGTTTTTCTTTTTGCTTCATTCTCTTTTGTGTTTTTTCATTTAAGACAAATTAAATGAAGATAATAATACCAAAGAATTTGTGTTTGCAATCATTTTCAGGAAGAAACTGAGTATTATCTGACAGAATTGCAGGGGTGTCAATACTTTTGGCCACAACTGTATTTAAATAAATAATTTTAACAAACGGCGTGGGGTCCCCCCTATTTTTGACAACTAGCCTTGCTAAAGCAGACAACTGGGGACTGGTATTCTCAGGATGGTAAAGGGCCATGGATATTGACCGCCCCCCCAGCCTAAAAATAGCAGTCTGCGGCTGCACAGAAAAGGCACATCTATTAGATGCGACTTTTCTGGCGCTTTGCCTGGCTCTTCCCACTTGTCCTGTAGCAGTGGTAAGTGGGGTAATATTTGTGGGGTTGATGTTACCTTTCAGTTGACATCAAGCCCACGGCTTAGTAATGGAGGGGCATCTATAAGATGCCCCCATTACTATTCCTATAGTTGTATTATGAATAAACACAGACACCCAGAATAAAGTCCTTTATTAATCTCAATTAAACCATACTTACAACCACGCCTAATTCAAGTGAAGCCCTCAATCTCCTGTAATAAAAATAAAATAAAAAAGCAGCAATATACCTTACCTGTCCGTTGTTGTGTCCCACACCATAATCTATGGGGGATATACAGTTTTCAACCTGGACGGTGCCAAGATGCGACCATCCCGGCTGAAAAGCACTGGTGAATGAGCTGCTTGGAATGTAGCATCAGTGACCGGGGGTGACGTCATAGAGGTTACCTTTGGTCACTGAGCTCCGTTCCCTGCTGGGCTGAGCTTGCGATCAGATCCCCGCTAGCACAGTGAGCGCTCACGGCTGGGAACACAGCTTAGTGATCGAAGGTAACCTCTATGACATCACCCTCGGTTACTGACTCTGCGCCCCGGAGCCGGGGAACAGCGCTTACTGCGCTGATATGTAATGCTTCAATGTGTGTTATGTGTGTGCATGTGTGCGGGACTTTTTTTTTTTAACCATTAACTTTTTACTAAATTTTAAATAAAGTCATATTAACCATTTAGCCTCCAGTCATTGTACATTGTTATAAAAATGTCCTCAATCATTTATCGGCCAAATATAATAGTATTTTAACATAACTGAATATTATGGGAGAAAGAAGGGAAAAGGAAAGGAGTGATGAAAACAGATTATCATACCCGTATTTTACCAGTAACAGCTCGATTCCATCTCTATGACCACTGTGTTTAGTCTGAATGATCGCCAGCTGTCCCATCTCCTAAGATATGCAGGGCCCCTCATAGTACGGCGGTGTGTCTGACGGCGGGTGGGCCCTCCCTCCGGCAGAGGCACTTTTGCGTACCATGAGGGGCCCTGTGCCAGTGCCGTCTCCCATGAGTATGCCCCCCCACCTGCTCAAGGAACCTGCACTTTCATCTGCACCTTCCTCTTTGTCACCGTGTAAGGTGGTATAGTATGCGGAAAGGGGAACCTGAGTTTCATCAGGGTCAGATTCTGGCTGTGTAGAGTGCAAGGGGAATGTAGTGCTCTGGGTCAATGTACCAGCAGAATCATCTAGCAGTGGCTGGGCATCAGTGCACTTGTGGTGCCACCAGGATTGAATTGTGGTGCCCCCCATCTAAGGGTTGAATTGCGCATGCGTGTGATTCGCTAATCTTATGAGACGTTGACCCTTGATGGACGCTGATAGCGCTCACAAGATTGGTTGTGGTTATCCGTTTGACCGTACTGCGCAGGCGCGGGAGACCCCAGTCTCATGAGACTTCAACCTATATGCTTTGGTTGCCACGCGACGGCGCCTGCGCAATAGATATGTGTCAACCTGTGAGGTCACATCCGCCTTCATAATTCTCCCTGCACGCGCGGGATACTCTAGTCTCATGAGACTTCAACCTATACGCTCTGGTTGCCGCGCGACGGCGCCTGCGCAATAGATACGTATCAAGCTGTTAGGTCACATCCGCCTTCATGATTCTCCCTGTACGCCGCCAGCCGTCACCTGGTTTGGATTTATTTGTGATTTCTCTGACTTAAATAAGCGGCGCTTAGAGGCTGTAATAGCACTCACCTTGAGAAAGACACCTAGCGGTGTCGGAACGCGTGGGTCCTTGTATACCGCGGTGGCTGCTGGCACAATACACAGACGCTGGGGCGACCTTTGACTGGACTTACTGACTGTGCCTTTGGGTGATGTATTTTATGCCTGTTTGGGATCTTCAATTGCCATACATCACTAGCCCTCCTCCACTTTTTTTGGGCTACTGACTTTATTCTATGGGGAGTTACATCTGTTATTCATATTCCTCATATTAGATATATTTTTCAAGCATTACAGGGCTCCTTTCAGGAAGGTTTGATTGATATTCTGGGTTATGTGCTATGCACTTTACATGTTGGTATAGGATCTTATTGAACTGGCCAGTCATCAGTGTGTTGTTTTCGTCTCCATCATATTGTCTGTATTATATGTTATGATATTGAGAACGTTATTATTCGATATTGGTGCCTTTACATTCTGCAGCCAGCGGTCTACATGTTGATCAGATTTTTTTAATTGTTTTTATGTGTGGTGTTTTTGCTGCTTCCTTGCTGCTTTTTGTATTTCATAATAAAAATTATATTTTTATAAATACTTGGTTTTGGCGTGGTGATCCCACATTTATGCATAGTCCCTTTCTCTTTTTTGTACAATTGTCTAGTTAACTTGCATGTGGTAATCCCTGCATGAGCATTTATTTGGTTGGTGCCCGCTCACCTGCTCTCTAATTAGCCCCCAGGAGTACCGTCGCCACAGTGGCATTACCTTCCTCCTAGGGCGTGTGATGTCATGCTTGGGAGCAATGAAGGATCTCTCTAGCAGTTAAACCAACACACAACACAGTTCCCACTCCAGACCAGCAGGGAGAGCTCTGAACCCGACTGCTGAGGAGCTGCTCTCTGTGGTTGGGAAGAGGGAAGTTAGGGCAGTCTGTGAAGGGAAGGGGAAGTGTGTGGACGTGAGAAGGGGAGCTGGAGGATGAGCAGAGTTAAGGCTCACTCCTAGCTGGAGCGCATGGTCCGGATTCTGGTCTCCGAGTTTGTAGGGACACTGACGGTCCTGCAGCAGAACCCGGAGGAAGTAGCAGCTGTAAATGCTCTGTTCCCAACTAAGGCTCGGAGGCCCCAGCAGCGACGTGTGTGAGCCAGAAGGAAAGGGCTACGACTGCCTGCCATACGAGAAAGTTCCAAAAGAGAGTCAACAGGGGGAACTTCAGTGAACTCAGTACTGCGAGTACCTCAGATAAGTGCTAGAACGGAGGCCACACTACCTATCTGCAGAGAGAGAATTCCTAATTTGCTTCCAGGCTGACAAACTCCTTCTCTATCTGTACTCTGGGTCCTGGACGGCACTTACCAAGTACAGGTAAAGGAACTGCACGACTGTGTCTGTCATCTTTCTCCTGCGCCTGGCGCACAGCTCTGCTACATCCTGCAGTGCACACAATCTACCAACTCTTTCATCTGCCCTGCGACTACGGCCCTACCTGTGCAGGGCTTCTACATCTTAGCTGCACCACAACATCTGTCCCAGAGAAGCGCCACTGCAGCGCTGGTCAGTCTGATCAGAAACCACAGGTGGCGTCACGTATCATTCACCTATAAACGTTATTCACCCCTTTGCATGGACGCCCAGGGCCACGGACCGGGTCACCACCACCGTGACACATCCCTCTGAGACACCGGCCCGGTACCGATTAACCCCACTGCCCTGGCTGGCGACCCACACTCCATGTCAGATTCATCTTGGACTGGGGAATTCCCGATGTGACTTGATAACCCAGGCATGGTATGTGAGAAAGAGCTACATGGACTAATGTGAAGTGTGGCCTGCTGCATCATTCACTTTTGGTGGGGGTGAAGGACACAAGGAAAGGTGTTGTTCCTGACCAGGAGCCTCGACTGATTACTCAGTGCTTTTATGTTTTGAAACTTCAGAAGAGGAGGCGATAGAACTGGAGGCTGTGTCAGCAATATAAGCCAAAACTTGTTCCTGAAGCTCCGGCTTTAAAAGCGGTTTACCTACTCCCAGAAAAGGGAGCCTTCGAGGCCTTGTGGAGGCAGACGATGACGCAGGCTCAACACCTCCTGCCTTAGGTGCTATTGTGCTTTTGCCACTACCAGCAGATGCACCACCAACACCATCAGTACCAGCTGGCAACCTCCGCCCACTTCCACGGCCTCTTCCACCACACTTCCTCATTTTTGGGGAAATGTACCCAAAATACCACCAGCTATATGGTACTGTAAAACAAGGTACAAGGTGTATATAGTATTGGGGAGAATTGGAATCTCCCTAGAGATTTTAGGAGGCTGAACTATTATCTCAGGCCCACTATAGATTACACCGCAATGTAACAGGCTGTAATTGGCTGGTGCATGACAAAGTACAAGGTGTATAGACTAATGGGGAGAATTTGAATCTCACTAGAGATTTTAGGAGGCTGACAATCATGCTCTCAGTCCAAGTATGGCAGCAGGCAGCCTAATAAGCAGGACTGCTGCACACAAAAGTGTGGAAAAATGAACACTTGGTAACTGGGCAGAAAAGAGGAAGAAAAGTATTTTTGCTTTTAAAAAAGCAGTTTGCACAGCAGTGTGCAAGCAGCAATGCAGCTATCATGGAGCCTTATAAGGCAGCCTAACAACCAACACAGCTGATGCACAAAAATATAGCCTCCCCTGTCACTGCACACAAAGTGTTGTGTTGTAAGTGAAAATCGCTAACAGCAGAAGCAGTTTTTTGGTTCTTCTTCCCTGCCTAACGCTCTCCCTTATTCTGAATCAGCAGCAGCAACCTCTCTCTATGCTAAGATCGGCAGAAGTAAGATGGCGGTCGGCGTGCACACCCTTTTATACCCCCTGTGACGCCACACAAAGCCAGCCAATCACTTGCATGCCCTTCTCAAAGATGGTGATGACCGCTGCCTATGTCATCGCGTTGCCCACAGTGTGCGTCCTCCATCATCGGCTGAAAAAGGGCGCTGGAAGCATAATTTGAAATGGGACTTTGGCGCCCTGGTTGCCGACCTCGTGGCCGACCTCACGCTATGGTCGGGTTTCGTTTCATGAAACCCGACTTTAGCGAAAGTCGGCGACTTATGAATTTGACCGACCCGTTTCGCTCAACTCTAGTGGGGGGTATTGGGGGCTGATATGCTCCGCTATCCAGTATATAGTGGGGGGTATTGGGGGCTGATATGCTCCGCTATCCAGTATATAGTGGGGGGTATTGAGGGCTGATATTCTCCACTATCCAGTATATAGTGGGGGTATTGGGGGCTGATATGCTCCGCTATCCAGTATATAGTGGGGGGTATTGGGGGCTGATATGCTCCGCTATCCAGTATATAGTGGGGGGTATTGGGGGCTGATATGCTCCGCTATCCAGTATATAGTGGGGGGTATTGAGGGCTGATATTCTCCACTATCCAGTATATAGTGGGGGTATTGGGGGGCTGATATGCTCCGCTATCCAGTATATAGTGGGGGGTATTGGGGGCTGATATGCTCCGCTATCCAGTATATAGTGGGGGGTATTGAGGGCTGATATTCTCCACTATCCAGTATATAGTGGGGGTATTGGGGGCTGATATGCTCCGCTATCCAGTATATAGTGGGGGGTATTGGGGGCTGATATGCTCTGCTATCCAGTATATAGTGGGGGGTATTGGGGGCTGATATGCTCCGCTATCCAGTATATAGTGGGGGGTATTGAGGGCTGATATTCTCCACTATCCAGTATATAGTGGGGGTATTGGGGGCTGATATGCTCCGCTATCCAGTATATAGTGGGGGGTATTGGGGGCTGATATGCTCCGCTATCCAGTATATAGTGGGGGGTATTGAGGGCTGATATTCTCCACTATCCAGTATATAGTGGGGGTATTGGGGGCTGATATGCTCCGCTATCCAGTATATAGTGGGGGGTATTGGGGGCTGATATGCTCCACTATCCAGTATATAGTGGGGGGTATTGAGGGCTGATATTGTCCACTATCCAGTATATAGTGGGGGTATTGGGGGCTGATATGCTCTGCTATCCAGTATACAGTGGGGGGTATTGGGGGCTGATATGCTCCGCTATCCAGTATATAGTGGGGAGTATTGGGGGCTGATATGCTCAGCTATCCAGTATATAGTGGGGGGAAAGTTCTATCCTCTGCTTTCTTGTTCGTGTCCACTCCCTCATCAGCGTGGGCGGCTTCCTCTTTAGCGGGGAGCTGATATCCTCGTCCACTGTCGCCAACGACCACTTCTGCAACAGAGTCATAGAAGTCAGGACCTGTGTGGCTCCATTCTTGGTGACAATCATGGGTAGCTCCACATGTACGTGATCCCGTTGTCCCGTAGGATCTTGGTGGCTGTGAACTCCCGCCTTCTGTTCAGGGTGACGGCAGAGAGGTCGGTGAACACCAGGATGCTCTTGAATCTCACCGGGAGCTCAAGTCTGTCAGCTGCAGCTTTGCTAGTGTCTTCTTTAAAGTGGTAAAAATAAAGCCGGGCAATTACATCCCTGGGTGCAGAGGCAGGGGCACTTTTGGGTTTGGGGATTCTGTGCGCTCTGTCTATTATGATGTCTCCCTGTTCCACCTCGTGGACTAGTGCAGTAAAAAAATCCATTCGGAACTCCTCCTATGCGTCCGCAGCAACGCTTTCTGGTATCCCCCTGAAGCGCAGATTGTTGCATCTCGAGCTGTCCTCCAGGTCCGCCAGCTTCAGTGTTAGGGTGTGTGCACACGTTGCGGAATCTGCTGTGGGCGACATCCGAGCTGGCATGACTCTTTGTTCGTGACACTCTCATATTTATTAGGGTAGGCACTATAGTGTTAGTAGTCTTGCCCAAGGACCACTACTGATTTGTTATGTCCAACAGGAAGAGCCAGGATTTGAACCCCAGTCTCTCACATTGGTTGTTGTGCACTTGTAACAGCTATAACAGCTACCTAAGGTAGTATTAGGAGCCTTGGTGTTAGGAACGGCGGATCGCATTAAATAAAAATAATAAAGTGCGTTCTCCGCTCAGGGTCCACTGTGCAGTAGGTGATATAACCGCTGCTAAGTGGTGGCAGGAGCAATATGGCGGTAATGCGCACAGGGTTAAATGTCACCCAGGTGCGCAGAGCAATCTCTGTTAAGTCATAGGAATGCCAAATAAATACAAATACAAAAGACTGAGCCTGCTGAGGTCACAGTACTCAGTATAAATACACACACAGTATCAGGTCACAGGAGTAGCCCAAGACGGCGGCACTACGTCCGTCTAGACCTACCGTGTGTGCGGCGTCGCAGCTGCGAACGCTAAGGAGGGCTGCTACTGCAGCGCGGCGTGGACACTGCCGCTAAACGACAAAGCTAAAACGCAAGTGCAATTTCGGACGCTAGCAGCTGTGGATGTTGCAGCAGAGGAGCGCTGGCGCTGATTCTAAACTCAGTCCCTAACCACATACGTAATATCAGAGGGAAGGGGTTTCTTAATAAGTCTTTCACCAGAATCATACATCCGTCCTCATACACACAGCAGCAAGTATGACTATACTAGCGCATGGCGGAACAGCCATGCGCGCCTTTTATAGCAGCCGGGACCTTCTGCAAGCTTCCAGATCTCTGAGATGGACCAATGAGATCTGGAGCAGGACCTGAGCACATGACTCCCGATCAATGAGCATGCTCAGTAGGAGGACAGAAGGACTTAGCCTCAGGAGAGATTTGCTGCAAGGCAATCTCCTCTGCAGTAGATAAACAGCAGGAGACTGCAGAATGTGAGGGTCTGGATCCCTACAGATTAAACGCAGGAATCAGACGCCTAACACTTGGTATATAATTCACTTTAATTTATTTTCCACAGGGAATGTGGCCTTTCTTGGCCTTTTTTTCAGAGAATATGAATGATAACACCAAAACTTTTACTCCACTCATGGCTAGAGCTAGTGGTTGCTTGAAGCTATTTATTGTCAAAATACTGTTTTCTCTTTTTAAATCATAATGGCAACCCAAAACATCCACATGACCCTGGATCAAAAGTTTACATACCCCATTTCTTAATACCTTGTATTGCCCCCTCTAACATCAATGACAGCTTGAAGTCTTTTGTGGTAGTTGTGGATGAGGTTCTTTATTTAATCAGATGGTAAAGCTGCCCACTCTTCTTGGCAAAAGCCTCCAGTTCCTGTAAATTCCTGGGCTGTCTCACATGATGTGACGGACAGCGCGGCCGGTGCCACCAATATGTCACAATCCCACCACTGACACGGTTTTGTCAGCGGACGGAGGGACGTGACACACTGCCGGCACACGGCTATCACAGGCACAGGCTTATCTTAGTTATCCCACCACCGGCACCATGTGACAAAAATACAGCAAGCTAATCTCGCTCTAACAATTTATCGCAGGGGGGTATTTTGGATGCCCCACCACTGCTAACAACCTTCCAAGAATTGCGGGGATTTATGTATATCCCACTTTCTCAGTTCCACTTTGGAACTCGCAGCTCTCCGGCGCCCCCCTTACCCTCAGGTCAGTCAGGGAACTGCATCTAGGATAATTAGTCGCCGGACGGGCTGCTTGTTGTGCATGGGCAATTAGACTACTGCAGTAAGGGAATTATCCATGCTTTGGCCTTCAGCCACTCATCCAGCATATAAGAACCTTCTGTACTGCCAACTAGCCTAACCAACCGCACACACCACGCTGCCACCAGCTCCTGGTTTCTCCACTTAAGTTATAGACTTAATGGAGGGGTTCGTAGCCAACCCGAACAGTAGCGTAATTATCTAAAAAAGGCGCATAGTTCGTTTCTTAGAGCATGAAGGCAGACTGAATAATTTTATCATTTATTCCCCAAATGGGCAGTGATTACATAGATAAAAGTTGCTATAAATTGAGACATTAAATATGTACAATGCCAGTATATGAAAACAACATGGATGAAAGAACAGAAAGTAACACTTACATGTGCTTAGGTGGTATTAGGCAGACCATGAGGGCTGGGGGATGGGCCGCTTAGCCAGACGTCCCCACTCATCTGGGGTTCTTGTCAGCACAGATTCTGCAGCTCCAACTGAGCTCATTGTATTGTACGGGAGGGGTACCTTATAGCCCAGGGTCTGTGACATCACAAAAGGGGCAGTCTGGAGAGGGTCTGCCCCCTACGCTAGGATTTAGAATCAAACTACAAAACTTAATATAACTGTATCTCGTAGGAGGAACTTCGCACAAACACGCACATGGTATCATTCTTTGTAGTTTGTTGATTGCAATAATTCAAAGCCAAATATGCAGTCGTTCTGACACGCCGTTTAGAAGGAATCCATATCTCAGTTTCTGGGGGTATTAGAATCGTGAAAATTAGGAATTAGAAAGCTGGCCTCATGCCCTTCGTAGAAATGTGAGGTTTATATCTCTGTCACGAGCGAAGTGCACACTAGGCTTCTTTAATATTTCCTATACCTGTATTCAAGCCTCGAGGTCTCAGAACAAAGGACATCCTTTCCACGTAGCTGTGCAGGGAGGGGAGAGGAGAAGGCTTCGAGAGGAAATGCCCGGTATCAGGTTTCAGATGCAGGCAGAGAGCTGTACACACACACAGCTGCTAAGGAGGGGCAAAAGGGGGGATGCGGCAAAAGCTGACAGGCTACTTTCTCATAGAATGGAGGATTCTAGAAGGTTACAGAAAACATCATGCCTTAAAATACATTACACATGAACTGCGCGCTTGAGATCTCCCCAGAGTGGCGCAATGTTATTGACTGAGATGGCCACTCCAGAACCTTCACTTTGTTCTGCTGTAGCCAAGGACAGGTTGACTTAGCCTTGTGTTTTGGATCGTTGTCATGTTGGAATGTCCAAGTACGTCCCATGTGCAGCTTCCAGGCTGATGATTGGAAATTTGCCTCCAGTATTTGCTGATAACGTGCTGCATTCATCTTTACTTCAACTTTGACCAAGTTTCCTGTGTGTTTGTAGCTCACACATGCCTAAAATATCAGTGATCTACCTCCGTGCTTTACAGTGGGAATGGTGTTCCTTTCATCATAGACCTTGTTGACCTCTCTCCAAATGTAATGTTTATGGTTGTGGCCAAAAAGTTTAATTTTGGTCTCATCACTCCAAATTATTTTGTTCTAGAAGTTTTGAGGCTTGTCTCTGTGCTGTTATGCGTATTGTAGACAAGATACTTTGTTGCATTTGCGCAGTAATAACTTTCTTCTGGCGACTCGACCATGCAGCCCATTTTTCTTCAAGTGCATCCTTATTGTACATCTTGAAACGTCCACACTGCCAGTTTTCAGAGAGTCCAGTATTTCAGCTGATGTTATTTGTGGGTTTTTCTTTGCATCCCGAACAATTTTCCTGGCAGTTGTAGACAATATTTTTGTTTGTATACCTGACCATGGTTTTGTTTTTACAGAGCCCCTTATTTTCCATTTGTTAATCATAGAATCATAGAATCGTAGAGTTGGAAGGGACCTCCTGGGCCATCTGGTCCAACCCCCTGCTCAAAGCAGGATTCGCTAAATCATCCCAGTCAGATGTCTGTCCAGCCCCTGTTTGAAGACTTCCATTGAAGGAGAACTCACCACTTCTCGTGGCAGCCTGTTCCACTCATTGATCACTCTAACTGTCAAAAAGTTTTTTCTAATATCTAATCTGTGTCTCCTCCCATTCAGTTTCATCCCATTGCTTCTAGTCTTTCCTTGTGCAAATGAGAATAAAGTTGATCCTTCTACAATGTGACAGCCCTTTAGATATTTGTAGACAGCTATTAAGTCTCCTCTCAGTCTTCTCTTTTGCAAACTAAACATTCCCAAATCCTGCAACCTTTCCTCATAAGACAGGGTTTGCAGACCGGTCACCATTCTGGTCGCTCTTTTCTGAACTTGCTCCAGTTTGTTGATGTCTTTTTTAAAATGTGGTGCCCAAAACTGGACACAATATTCCAGATGAGGTCTGACCAAAGAGGAGTAGAGGGAAATAATGACTTCACGTGATCTAGACTGTATGCTTCTGTTAATACATCCTAGAATTGCATTTGCCTTTTTTGCTGCTGCATCACACTGTTGACTCATATTCAGTCTGTGATCTATTAGTATACCCAAGTCTTTTTCACATGTGCTGTCACTTAGCCCTATTCCTCCCATTCTATATATGCTTTTTCCATTTTTATTGCCCAGATGTAGTACTTTGCATTTCTCCCTGTTAAAAACCATTCTGTTAGTTGCTGCCCACTTCTCCAGTTTATTTAAATCTTTTTGAATCCTCTCTCTCTCTTCTCTAGTATTAGCTATCCCTCCTAGCTTTGTGTCATCAGCAAATTTAATCAGTTTACCCTCAATTCCTTCATCTAAATCGTTGATAAAGATGTTGAACAATACAGGGCCCAGGACAGAGCCCTGTGGTACCCCACTTGAGACATTCTTCCAACTGGATGTGCAGCCATTTACGACCACTCTTTGGGTCCGATCACTAAGCCAGTTATGAATCCACCTAACAGTTGCCTTGTCCATTCCATACTTAATCATTTTTTCAATAAGGATTGTATGAGAGACTTTGTCAAATGCTTTGCTGAAGTCAAGATATACTATATCTACAGCATTTCCTTGATCCAACCAATCAGTGATACCGTCATAGAAGGAAATTAAGTTAGTCTGACATGACTTATTAGTTACAAACCCATGCTGACTCTGTTTAATCACTTCATTCTTATCCAGGTATTGACATACATGTTGTTTAATAATTTGTTCAAAGATCTTTCCTGGTATAGAAGTCAGACTCACCGGCCTATAGTTACCTGGGTCCACCTTCTTCCCCTTTTTGAAGATAGGAACAACATTTGCTCTTCTCCAGTCTTCTGGCACTTCTCCTGTTCTCCAAGAATTTTCAAAGATTATAGAGAGGGGTTCAAAAATTTCTTCTGCTATCTCCTTCAGTACTCTGGGGTGTAATTCATCTGGACCTGGAGACTTGAATTCATTTAGGCTAGCTAAGTGTTTCCTCACTATCTTTCTGTTTATAGATATCCTGGATTCTTCTATTCCCTTAATAGGACAGTGAATAACAGTTGATGTTACATTTCCTTTCTGAGAGAAAACAAATGCAAAATAGGAATTTAAAAGTTCAGCCTTCTCAACATCCTGTCTTACCATTTCATCATTTTCATCCTGTAAAAATCCTATAGCATCTTTGACTTTTCTTTTACTTTTGACATATCCCCAAAATCCTTTATTATTGCTTTTGACATCTCTTGCAAGCCTCAATTCATTTTCAGCTTTAGCTATTCTGATTTGTGCCCTGCAGGTTCTGCAGACAGCATTATATTCTTCTTTAGATATGCCTCCCTCTTTCCATTTTATAAACATTTTTTTCTTCCTTTTTAGCATGTGCTTAAGTTCTGTGTTCATCCATCCTGGTTTCCTTAACTGCTTCCTATTCTTCCCTCTTTTCGGAATTGTTAACAACTGTGCTTTGAGAATTTCATTTTTCAAGATTTCCCATCCTTCCTGGACATTTTTGTCTTTAAGGATATCCAGCCATTGGATCCCTCCAATTCTCTTTCTGAATCCCTTAAAATCTGCCTTTCTGAAATCTAACCTTGACGTCTGAGTCTTCACAGGTCTTCCGCCTCTAGTTATCCAAAATTCTAAAATAGCATGGTCGCTACCTCCTAGGGTCCCAGCCACTTTTACCTCCTCAACCATTTCCTCCCTGTTTATAAGGATTAGATCCAAGGTAGCAGTTCCCCTTGTTTTCTCCCTTACCTTTTGGAAGATAAAGTTGTCAGCAAGAGAGGATAAGAATTTCCTTGACCTGTTAGTTTTGCCTGAGAGAGATTCCCAACAAATGTCTGGATAGTTGAAATCTCCCATGACAACTATGTCATATTTTTTGGAGAACTTGGCCATTTGATGCATAAAGAGTTCATCCATAGCTTCAGCTTGCACAGGCGGCCTGTAGTAAATGCCTACAATGGTGTCCTTTCCATTGTTCTGTCCTTGTATTCTTACCCAAACAGTTTCCACAGAACTCCCAGTCTCTGAAGCTTCAATCTCTGTGCAGATATACGCGTTTCTAACATACAATGCGACACCCCCTCCTCGTTTATCAAGTCTGTTTCTTGCAGTTTCTTGCAATCACAGTGTGAACGCTGCTGACTGGCATTATGTTATGAATGAGTCACCGTAGGAGGCAAAAACAGAAATACTAGCTAAGTCCAGAAAACCAGAGAAGTTGGCAGCTATCGGATTGCAGACCCCTGAACCTATCAACAACAACTAGCAGTAGCCGTGGGGGGTTCCTACGGTGCCCTAGTCCCCTCGATCACAGCCGGAGAACTACATAGCCTAAAGACAGAAAGGGAAATCTAAACTGCCCCAGAGCAGACCCCAAAGCAATAGGCAGCCCCCAACATATAATGACGGTGAAGCAAGATGAAAAAACACTCACACAGATAGAAAGATAGGCTGAGCAAATGATGGGGCCCAAGCTAACTAGATAGGACAGGATAGAAAAGCTGCTGCCTGTAATCCGCCAAAACCCTATCAAAACAAGAGCCAACAGCTGATAGGGAAAAAAAGCCCTGAAGACGCTAGGCTTCAAAAAGACTATATCAGTACTCAGGTATTTTCTGAAGACAGAGCAAAAAGGAATTCAGCTCACCCCAGCAGGGAATGGCAGAAATCAAGGAAAACAATGCAAAACAAAACCAAAACACAAATGCAAAACGTAGAGCAGAAAACTTAGTTTTTGAGGAGCAGGAATCAGACTGGTCTCCTAGAATCCCTCAGAGAGATCACCAGCAAGGCAGAAGGGCGTCGGCTGCCTTATATCCAGTCAGTAATACCCGTCACCCAGTCATCATCATCCTGCCCAGGTGCTTGGTAATCAGCCTCACTACCTTCCTTCACCAGAAGAGGGAGTTCATCAGACCTCAATGGTGCAGGGGAAAATGAACTCACAACACATTATCAATTTCTTGGATATCTTTTTGTTTCCCTTTCCTGTTTTATACAGTTCAACTACCTTTCCCGTAGATCCGTTGACAGTTCTTTTGCTTTCGCAATGACTCACAATCCAGAAACATCAGTGGCTGGATGAAAGATGCAACAGTCTGTCTGAATCCTAGAAACTCACTCAGCTTTTATGCACACACACTGATTACAAGCAGACAGGTCACAGGTGAGGATGTTATCTTTAGTAGCCATTCAAACTCATTTGTGTCAACTTCTGTCATGTTATCAGGCCAAAATCACCAGGATATGTAAACTTTTGATGAGGGTCATTTGGATGGTTTGACAATAAATAGCTTCACCCAACCACTAACCATGAGTGGAAAAAAGTTTTGATGTTATCATTAGGTGGATTTATAACTGGCTTAGTGATCGGATCAAAGAGTGTTCGTAAATGGTGTAAATCCAGTTGGAAGAATGTCTCAAGTTGGGTACCACAGGGCTCTGTCCTGGGTCCTGTAATGTTCAACATCTTTATTAATGATTTAGATGAAGGAATTGAGGGTAAACTGATTAAATTTGCTGATGATACAAAGCTAGGAGGGATAGCTAATACTAGAGAAGAGAGAGGTTTCAAACAAATATAAATAAACTGGATCAGTGAGCAGCAACTAACAGAATGTTTTTTGTTTTTTTTTAAATTCTGTTTATTAAATTTAATATAACAGTACATATAAACCGTACATTTAAGTAAATCAAGTAACAATAACCATGAACTTCATGTTTCCCAGGTACCCTAACCCCCCCTAATCCCCCCTACCTTTCTCTGCGTGCAACTGTTGTTTGAGATATACTATGGAATCGATGTATGACCATTGGGTATTCTCAAATTGAGCTCGTACTTTTTCTTTGATCCCTGAAGGAAGAGATGGAATAAAGAGAGACCATTTGTTTAAAAATGTCCCCGCCAATCTTTCTTTACTGGTCAGCGTATCCAGCCAATCCATTCTGAAAAGGAACATAATGTTAGGATGTATAAGGGATTGTGGTGGTATAGCCGGGCTCAACCAGTAATAATAATAGTAATAATAATAATAAATTTTATTTCTATAGCGCCGATATATTCCGCAGCACTTTACATTTCAGAGGGGATTTGTACAGACAATAGACATTACAGCATAACAATAGTCACATAAATTATAACAAATACCAAGAGGAATGAGGGCCCTGCTCGCAAGCTCACAGTCTATGAGGAAAGAGGTAGACACGAAAGGTGGGTGGTAACAGTTGCCCTGATTGTATGGACCAGCCATAATGTTAAGTGTGTAACAGTACAAACACAGAGGGCTAATGGATGCTTAAAGCATGTGGGAACATGATGCGGGGAATCTGGTTATGGTAAAACTTTTGGCTGTGCCACACAGGGATAGATTAGGTTAATGTGTGAATAAATGCGTTTTCAGGGCACGCTTAAAACTGTGGGGATTGGGGACTAATCGTATTGACCTGGGAAGTGCATTCCAAAGAATTGGCGCAGCACATGTAAAGTCTTGGAGATCGGAGTGGGAGGTTCTGACTATTGAGGATGCTAACCTCAGGTCATCAGCAGAACGGAGGGCGCGGGTAGGGTGGTATACTGATACAAGGGAGGCGATTAGGGTGATGCTGAGCCATGGAGGGCTTTGTGGCTGAGGTTAATAAGTTTATACTGAATTCTGGAGTGGATGGGTAGCCAGTGTAATGACTGGCACAAGGCATCGGTGTAACGACTGGCGAGGAATATGATCCTGGCTGCAGCATTCAAGACAGATTGGAGGGGGGAGAGTTTGGTTAGAGGGAGACCGATTAGAAGAGAGTTACATTAGTCGAGACGAGAATGAATAAGAGAAACAGTAAGAGTTTTTGCAGAGTCAAAAGTAAGAAAAGGTCGAATTCTAGAAAAGTTTTTGAGGTGCAGATGACAAGAGCGAGCCAGTGATCGGATGTGGGGGGCAAAGGAAAGCTCGGAATCAAGTATGACACCAAGACAGCGGGCCTGTTGCTGGGGAGTAGTAGTGGAACCACACACAGAAATGGCAGTGTCGGGTATAGGTACATTAGTAGAGGGAGGAAACACAAGGAGTTCAGTCTTTGACAGGTTCAGTTTCAGATATAGTGAGGACATGATGTTAGACACAGCGTTTAGACAATCGCTGGTGTTTTCTAGAAAGGCTGGCGTGATGTCAGGAGAAGAAGCGTATAATTGGGTGTCATCAGCATAGAGATGGTACTGGAAACCAAATCTACTGATTGTTTGACCAATAGGGGCAGTGTACAAGGAGAAGAGGAGGGGGCCTAGAACCGATCCTTGAGGAACCCCAACAGTAAGGGGAAGGTGAGAGGAGGAGGAACCGGCAGAAGATACAGTAAAGGAGCGGTCAGAGAGATAGGAGGAGAACCAGGAGAGAATGGTGTCCTTTAGGCCAATGGAACGGAGCATAGTGAGGAGGAGCTGATGATCCACAGTGTCGAATGCTGCAGAGAGATCCAAGAGAATTAGCATGGAGTAATGACCATTTGATTTAGCTGTTAGTAGATCATTAGAGACTTTAGTGAGGGCAGTTTCAGTGGAGTGTAAAGAGCGGAAACCGGATTGGAGAGGGTCGAGAAGAGTTATCAAAGAGATAGTGAATAAGACGGGAGTGGACTAGGCGTTCCAGGAGTTTAGAGATGAAGGGAAGATTAGAGACAGGTCTATAGTTAGCGGCACAGTGGTGCAATATGCTTTTCCTAGTGGCCGAGGCCCAAATCGTGAGAGTAGATTTAATATGTTTAGGTAATTTGCATTGTGTTTCTTCCAGAATATTAAAAATAGCCCACTGTGGTGTGAGTGGAAAGGTAATCCCACACATCTTCTGTAGCTCCGCATGTATAACACCCCATAACTCCTGAATTTTTGACCAGCTCCATAAATGTTGGTATATATCAGTGTTTCGTGTTTTGCATTTAGAACAGGAATAGAGAGTTGAAGGAGAAATTTTAGATTGGTTACATGGGGTTATATATGCCCTGTGTAATATCAATAGAGCCATATCTGTATAGCTACTATACGCTAATGTCTTTCTCTGTGCTGCAGTGGCACCAAGGAAGTCACCCATCTCAGAACCTGGAATGTCCTTTGACCATTTTGCTAATCCTGTATCTCTCCTCTCCCATGACCACTTTTTGCATAGCAAGGAGTAAATACTACTACTTTCAGGAAAGCTTACAGCCTGCAATGACCATTCTGCCGCCTCACCACCGCCCGAGCTGCTGCACCCCCGACCTTCTGTCTCTTCCCCACTCTCCCGTAGAATGTAAGTCCGCAAGGACTGGGTCCTCTCCCCTCTGTACCAGTCTGTCATTGTAAATTTGTTTATTGTTACCGATATCTATAACTTTGTATGTAACCCCTTCTCATGTACAGCACCATGGAATTAATGGCGCTATAGAAATAATAATAATACTTGTGGATGCCAACTGTGATCTCACATTCCTAAGGAAACCTTCCATATTATTCCTCCCCTCCCCCACACCTCCACTTGACAAGCATTTTTGTACTTACACAAGTTCCTTCTTGTGCTGGCCCACTCTTTATATATAGTGCCGTATGGCAGTTTATTTCAATATATTGGGTCATATGCTTTTTGTGCTATAAGAGCGCTGGATCTTTCTCCTATTGTGCATATGGTGCGCTAGATTTCTGTCTAAATAAGCGCTTCTTTAATCACCGATTGTATTTCAGTGTTGACCCTTTTTCTGCTATGTAGCGCTGTATGGTAATTCATTTTATTATATCATTGTTATACACTATTTTTCTGTGCTGGCTTATTATTGCCAGATAGCGCTGCATGGCAGTTTATTCTATTATATTGGGTCATATGCTTTTTATATTCTAGAAGCGTTGGACATCTTGCCCTTTTTATTTAGTGTCCAAATTGTATATATAAGCGTTTCCCCATATATTGCATATTCCAGCACTCCTTTTGTGAGTTCAGTACCTTTCACCCTATCATCTCAGCAGCTTAAATTTTGTTCACAATTTTGTGTTCATTCACTTTCTTTTTTTCAACATATATAATTATTTTTCACACACTTTGTCATTTTTTTCTTTTTTGTGAACCACATTACAAATCTTGGTGTAGTTATATCTAACAATTTTATTATTATTTTTTTACACTTACATACACATTTTTTTGCTGCTTTATTTGGGGACTATATTATATATGCTGGATTTGTATCCTATATAAAAAAAAACCCTTTTATACAGTGGTGAGACTAATATAATATGTTATCAGAGTATTAATACATCTACGGGTTCCTCTTGTCATATTATAACATTTCTACATGTTTTTTATCTATTGTAGTTGTACATTGTGCCAGAATCTATAATAAATATTATTTTTGTTATATTTTCTTTGGTTTTTATTTTTAATTTTCTATACACACACATTCATTAATTGTGGTTCGTGTACATCACTAGGTAATTTCCCCTTGTTTTATTGATACCGGATGGTCTGCCATCCAACCTTAAAGGAACACATTGCTAATTTATTAAATTATATATAATATATAATATATTGATTCATCATATATTGCTGGAGTGTTCTTTTTCTTCTTTCGGGATAGTAGTAGCGGGAGAGTCTGAAAAGCGTACATCAATTTAGGAAAAGCTATCATTTTAATAAGGTGGCATCAACCTGAAAAGGATAATTTGAAGTGCTTCCAAGAGTTTTGGAGACTGATTATTGATGATATTAGTGGTCTATAATTGATTCTATATAAAATGGACGGGTCTGCTGGGAGCTGTACACCCAAGTATTTTTTTTTTTATAATTCTTTATTTAAAGACTCACAACAAAATCCAGGTTAACATAATAATTGAAGCCAGACAAGTAGACGAATACAAGCAATACAGCTTAACTTCTGACCAAGACAATCCTCCACGAGTCCTTAACATCCGGGGACCCGGTAGTAGAGGTCAATGACCCAATTCGGAGGGTCTTTCATTTTTTGACTTTTAGCAAACAGTATAGGAAAGAAAAGACAGAACAGAGGAAGAAGAAGGAGAGCAGTTTAAGCGAAGCAAGAGAGTGGGGGAAATAAGTAAAAAAAATGCGGGAGGGAAGGAAAAAAATGAGGGGGTAAGGGAAAGAGTACCCACCCGACCAAGTCCACCACTCAGCCTGATGTTTTCAGTTAACCTCAGGGGGGTTTGCCTCCAGCATTAGATCACAATACTCACTAGAGCTTCGAAAATCCATCATCCAAGCCAAGTAGCCCAAAACTTTGGGTATGATTCATGCATTGATGAGGTGAGGTCCTCCATATACATAATTTCATTGACTATTGCGATCCACTGAGTTATGGTTGGAGGAGCAGGACTCTTCCATCTCCGGGATGCAAGCCCTCACAGCCATGATCAAAAATTTAAACACAGAGGATTTATAGATCTGGAGAGGGATTTCATTATGTTGGAGTAGTATCAGAGCCGGAGTCAACTTTTCAGAACAGCCTGTAACCGACAAATAATTTCCTGCACCCCTGTCCAAAATGATTGCAATACGTCACATTGCCAGAAAATATGAAATATCGTGCCCTCTGCCCTTCTACACCTCCAGCAGTTGGGGTCAATTTCCGGAAATATAGTGTGCAACCTCGAGGGCACTCTTTACCATCTGAACTACACAAGTATTTAATAGACTCTTGGCTCCAATGAAATGGGAATAAGGGATCATACAACCTCCCGGATCTGAAGAGTGCTAAGGCCTCAGATTTGTTGTAATTGATTTTGAAGTCTGAGCTCTTGCCAAAATCTTTCAGGACCTCTATTATGGCCGGAACTGCCCGGGCTGGGTTAGCGATGAATAAAAGTATGTCATCAGCAAAAGTTGAAATTTTGATTGAGGCAGTCCCGACCCCTATGTCCTCGAACACCGGCACATTCTGGAGAGTTCCCAGGAGTCGATCCAGCGCCAAATCAAACAATATGGGCAGCCCTGATGTGTAACCCGCTGAATTTCAAAAGGCCTCAGCAAGGTATTATTTATGGATAGCCTGGACACTGGGTCCTTATAGATTGCTTTAACAGCACTACAAAACCATGGGCCAAAATTTCTGAATGTTAGTAAATCATGCAGATAGTCCTAGGCCACCCTATCGAATGCCTTATTGGCATCCAGGCTGACCACAATGGTCTTCATATATCTGTGCAACGTGCTGTGAGATATGGCTCCCAACGCCGTTCTGATTTTATATGTAATAGATTTACCATGTACAAATCCAGTTTGCTGGGGTGTAATCAGATTTGGAATTATTTTTTGGATTCTATCAGCTGCTCTCCTGACTCAAAATCTAGAGGGACGGGTATCCTGATTTCCCGGGCTTTCCCATGGGAGCTTTACTCTGCCTCTGTGTATTTACCTTATGTCGGACAGGTCTCTGCACTGGCGGGTCTCCTTTATTCTATTGCTGAGTTCTCAGAGGGTACCCTGGTTCTAGGGGGCGACCTCAATATCGCACTTGACCCATCTGTAGACACATCTTCTGGAGCTTCATCTCATTCCCTAGCAGCACTACGTAGATTAGAAGGACATTACATGATCACCAACTTATCGACACTTGGAGACTACTGCACCCATCGGAAAGGGACTTCTTTTTACTCATCAGTCCATGACTCTTATTCTAGACTAGACTATTTCTTCATACACCACAAAGATATCTCTAAGATACAGAAGACTGACATAGACTCCATTACTGTCATGATCCCAGTGCAGGTTTTTGCCTTGCACGTCAGGGGTTAATGTCTTGAGATTAGTGCAGGCTTTGACCTGCACGCCTGGGGTTAATTATTGTGGCCTCTCTTTGGTTCAGGGAGAGCTTTTTATAGCCCTGAGAAACTCCAATCCCTGTCAGTTATACTTTTGCCTTTGGCCGAGTGTTTTGTCCCCTGTGTGCCTGCTCGTTGTCTTATAGCTTGCTTTATATGGTTCTGTTCCGGTTCTGTCCCCCAATGTGAGTTTGCCTGTTGATTCTGTACTGTATATCTGCTTCTCTGGTTTCTGACTTCTTGGCTACGTCTTGACTATCCTTTCTGTCTAGCCCTTTGGTAATTGTCGTGCTATCTCGTGCTTTGAACCCGGCCTGATCTGGTTTATGTCCCTGTTTATGCCAATTAGTAACTTTGTTCCATAGTTACCATTCTAGGAGTTTTCCTGCACCTCCTAGCTCTCTGGAGTTTAGGCCACTCCCCCAGCAGTCACATGCTTCAGGTCTGAAGCACGCATCTTCTCTGCTGCTGCCCGCTCCACAGGTATCTCTGAGCACAGTTTGTCTTACTCAGGACACGCGCACTGGCTCAGTGAGCAAGTGCAGTGTGGTGTCCCTGACATAACTGACCGTGAACTTTTTTTTTTTCTCTCACTTCTGCAGCATGGACCCATTGCATGCCTTATCTGAGCAGGTGAAATGCTTGACTCAGTCGCTGCAGAAGCTAAGTTTGGAACACCAAACTCTGGCCCAGTCCCAACGGCAGGTTGTGGACTCGGTTCAGGGGCGCTTTTCACAGGCTTTCAGCAGGTGGGGAATGGAGATGTCATTTTAGTCCCACCCGAATCCCCGGTTAAGTTACCAGATACATTTGCTGGTGACAAAAATGAATTTAGATTGTTTAAAGAGGGCTGTAAACCCTTTTTCTCCTTGAGACCCCGTTCCTCTGGGCATGAGAAACAGAGGGTGGGGGTGGTTATGTCCCTGCTTAGGGGGTCCCCACAAGCCTGGGCATTTTCTCTTTCCTCTTCTGCCCCGGAGAAAATGACTGTGGATGCGTTTTTTGAGGCCTTAGGGCTTATTTACGATGAGCCTGATAGAGTACATTTGGCTGAGGACTAGGTAATGAGTGTTTGTCAGGGGAAGCACTCGGCCAAGTGGTTCTGTTCTGAACTTAGACGTTAGGCAGCCGAGATTTCTTGGAGTAATGCCGCCCTTCTGGGGCTGTTCCATAGAGGCCTATGTGAACGTCTGAAGGATGCTCTGGCACTCCATCCTCCACCTGACTCCCTGGAGGATGCCATGGCCCAAGCGGTTCGCATGGATTGCAGACTGCGGGCAAGAGGTGTTATGCAACTTGAAACATCATTATTCTCCAGTGGAGTTGAGACCCGGACTCCTCCAGTGGCTAAGGAAGGGAAGAAGATGCTGCCGGGAGAAGCAGTTGTGCTTCTATTGTGGGGAATCTGGACATTGGAAGAAGGACTGCCCCTCCTGTCCATCATCCTCCAAGGTGGCGGGAAACGACTAGGTCTAGGTAGTAGTCGAGGAGGCTACCCAGACCTTCAGGTACCTTTTTCCTCACTTGTAAAAATTGTGCTTCGGGTGGAACTGGAACTTGGTGATGGTCCTGTTCAGACTACCGCCTTTATTGACTGTGGCTCTGCTGTTAACCTGATTGATGCCCGGATTATGACTCTTAATATGATAGGGACAGTCAGGCTTCAGGATCCTGTTAAACTTGTGGCAATTATCTCGTCGTCTCTTACCCGGGACGGTATCTGGTTCAGGTCTCAACTTTTTTCTCAGAAAGTGGGTTCCACTCGTGGAAAAATTAACTTGTCTTGTGTTAGATAACTTGCCTGCAGGACTGATACTGGGGATGCCTTGGCTACAACGCCATAATCCTACCATTGATTGGGTGACGGGAGAGATCACTCAATGGGGATGTAAAGATAAATGTTGTAACCTGGCGCCTCTTGTTAACTCTGTTAAAACCGTATCTGTGTCGTCTGTCGGTCTGGAAGGTATTCCGGAGTACCTGAAGGATTTCGAAGACGTATTTTCCAAAAGTGAGGCTGAGGCGCTGCCACCACATAGACCCTACGATTGTGCCATTGATTTAGTACCCGGAGCCAAGTTACCTAAGGCTCGATTGTTCAATTTGTCCGGGCCTGAGCGCCAAGCCATGAAGGAGTACATAGCTGAGAGTCTCCGCAAAGGGTATAGCAGGCCTTCTCTGTCACCCGTAGCAGCAGGATTCTTCTTTGTGAAGAAGAAAGATGGTGGTTTGTGGCCGTGCCTCGACTTTCGGGAACTTAACAAGATAACGGTTAGGAACACTTATCCACTTCCCGTCATCCCAGACCTATGTAACCAGTTATCTGGGGCCCAATGGTTCTCCAAATTAGATCTTCGGGGGCCTACAACCTGATAAGGGTTCGGGAAGGCGACGAGTGGAAAACTGCGTTCCTCACATCAGAGGGACTCTTTGAAAACCTGGTTATGCCCTTTGGGTTAACTAATGCCCCCGCTATTTTCCAGAACTTTATCAATGTTGTGTTTTCTGACCTGATAGGCCGTTTTGTTGTCATTTATTTGGATGACATTTTGGTGTATTCCCCAGACAGTCAGTCTCACTTACAACAATTTAACACAATCCAACATAATTAAGAACATCAATTCTTTTTCCAATCAGGAAAAGAATATTCAAAAAAACATGGCACTAGGACAACTCCCATTTAAAAATATGTGAACCTACATAGAAATCTGGAGTATAAAGCCCAAAATATTCAATCCAAACATCAAAGTTATAGTGAAAAAAATATATGCGCTTTATTAGTACAGGTGCATGAAATATTTAAAATACAATCATAAGGTCAGATACCAGGGATGACACAAAAGAGGGAAAAGACTGCTGCATATACAAAGTTAAGTTCAATGGTACATTAACATGGTTAAACCAGACCCCATACTAGTATGGCAAACGCACACAATTGCGCCATAATGCCTTTTCAACCATCAATTATATTATTAGGATAAAGTCCATATCAAAGAGCATAAGGAGCATACAAACAAACCCTCATAAAGTGCTGTGTGCAAGAGGATATGGGGAGAGGGTATCAGAAATGACCATGCTTACCCATGTGGAACATACATCTGCTGCGCGTCAGGTCCCAAAGCCGAAACGCACGTTTTGCGCTGGGCTTCGTCGGGGGGCTTGTGTGTTACTGTTTATTGTGCGGGGTATAAATGTACAGGGCACAGCTGTAAGTGATTATCACCGCTGCAAAGAACGGGCGCATGAGAGGCAGGCCTCGGTCATTGCCGCATCACGTCCGGCCGTCATCGCCTGTGGGAGGGACGAGGAGAAGCACTGCTCTCCTGACATCACTGTCCCGCCCCAGGCCATATTGACGCCTTTCGGAACGCCCATACCACCGCGAGACTACCGCGCATACGCACACCGCAGCGGCCATTTTAGCTGCTGGCCAAGATAAGGGAATAGGTAGATATGGAATCAGACAAAAGGGGTGAAGAATGCATGATATTAACACCATATGGAAATATCTTAATACCAATCACACTAAATATCTGGTATGATAATAACATCGCTATCCCGCCCCAGATTGTATTATCGTCATTCAGAAACCCGTAAAACCGCGAGAACTACCCGCGGCGGCCATTTTTATTACTGGCCAAGAAAAAGGGAATATATAAACATATCAGGCAGGGAGATAAAAAAGTGCAAAATTTCACGGTCATGCAGGATAACCTTAATAAAGACCACCTTATAGTATAATGATAACAGCAATAATCGTTACACACTATGCATATATGTATCCAAAAGAACAAAAAACAATATACAAGATATATTACATTAAATGGTCATTATCAGAATATATGGTCGGCTCCAGAATCCACATAAAAGGTAGGGATAGGTTGTAAGTCCACATCCTGAACATGATGAGGTATTCCAGATAATTGCTTCTCCACCTCATATTCCATAAGTCCCAAAGAACACGATGGATTCAAACTATAGACATTCACCCCGCAATGTACATCCGAGACAAATCATACTAATTGTACACTAAAAAGAAATGATAAAAACAGTATATTAAAAACAAGAAAAAACTGAGATAATAAATCAAAGCCGAAAAAACTTTATAAACAGCCAGGAAGACAAGATACAAATAGAACTATAAAAAGGGAGCAAAGGATAGTTTCTCATTGAGTCCATGAGGTGTCATGGAACCCAAAGTGACTATCCAGCAGCACTCAAGCTGGGCCAGGGTCTTTTTATGGTCTCCACCTCTAGTCCCAAAATGCACTCTCTCAATACCTCTGACTTTGAGTGCACGTGGATCACAATTATGGAACTGCTTAAAGTGCCAAGAGATAGTCTTAAGAACAGTAACATCTGAGATCTCCCTTGCTGCCCTTATGTCCCTTACATGTTCCCTAACCCTGATGCGAAGTTCCCTGAAGGTGAGGCCCACATAAATCAAATGACATGCACATACAGCATAATAAACCACATATGTGGTGCTGCAGGAGATGTAATTTGTAATGTGGTACTCAGTGCTGCCGTCAGTCATTTTAAATGTAGTTGCCCTAATGATATTTTGACAGGCCAGACATGAGCCACATTGGAAACACCCCCACCTCTGGGGCCTCGCACCAAAAGGGTTAGTAGGTCTAGCCACATAGTGGCTTCTCAGAAGTAAATCTTTTAAATTTCTTACTCTCCTGGCCATAAGGAGAGGTCTATCAGACAGGATGTCCTTTAGTGTAGTGTCCGTTTGTAAAACAGACCAATGTTTTTCCATAATTTCCCTGATCTTTCTCCACTGATTATTATAAGTCATGATGCATCTCAGTGGTTGTTCCCTAGAGGATCTGGCATGCTGCTTAGTGTCAAGAAGTTGTTGGCGAGGAGTCCTCCTGGCACGAAAGTAACCTGACCTGATATTTCTCATGGTGTATCCACGGTCTCGGAAGCGCTGGGTGAGATCCCGAGCCTGGTCCTCAAAAACCCCAGCAGTGGAACAAATTTGTTTCATTCTTAAAAATTGACCCACAGGGATGGCTCGAATGGTCGATGATGTGTGAGCAGATTACGCATGGATTAGAGAATTAACCGAAGTTTCCTTACGGAATACGTCGGTTTGAATGGTACCATCCTCACACAACATAATCGTGATGTCCAGAAAATCAATCTCACTCGTCACCCTGTGGGTCAATTTAATATTGCGATTGTTTTGATTTAGACCACCAATGAAGTCAAGAAGGCCAGACTCGGGACCCTGCCAAATAGTGAAGACATCGTCGATGTATCGATACCAGCACTGCACATGGGACGCGGCACACGCACCATCCCTGAAAACCTCACGCTCCCAAAAACCCAAAAAGAGGTTAGCGTAAGATGGCGCGCAAGCCGCACCCATTGCAGTGCCGCGACGCTGCAGATAAAATTTGTCTTTAAAGGTGAAATAGTTATGAGTTAAAATGAACTCAAGCAACTCCAGGATCAAGGTTACTCATGCCAAGAAAAAACTCAACCGCCTTCAATCCATCTTTATGCCCGATACATGTGTAAAGCGACTCTACATCAACCGTAGCAAACAGCATGCCAGATTCGAGATGGAGACTGTTACAGAACCACTCAGCACCCAGAATGTTGTGCAGTTATATGTATATATAATAGGTTCCATGTGAGATGCATGTCCCTAATGTATCAGCAGTGTCCGCCCTCCCCCCACCTTTGTAATTCCCACAGTAAACATCCGCAGGCTCCGGCCACCTGCGGCTTTTGTAATGCATGTCTGGCCTGACGCCTGTCTATTGGCCGGCCCTCTGTATCTGTGTGATATATTCTGTGTCCTGTGAGTAAAGTGTTGTCAGACTGGAAATACATGGAGAAGCAGTGATCTTTTATATGCGCCCATGCACTCAGAGGAATTCCAACCAGCATCCTTCATTCAGACTCCAGCCAACGCAGAGCGGACCTCCGAAAACATGGGGTGGTACTGAAAGAGGTACCCCAGCTTGGAAGACCCCGTTACACTGGTGGCAGCAGTGGGATATCGTGGGAAGGCACAGGAGGGGAGAGGGGTGCTGGAAGGGGAACAGTTTGTATGGAAGCAGGGACTCCTCTATCGGATCACAGAGCAGCACCACACAGGGACGAGCCCCACTATAAAACGACAGCTGGTAGTTCCCAAGAAGTATAGGCAGGAGTTACTGCGAATCTCTCATGATATACCCTTGGCCGGGCACTTTGGCGTCAGTCGCACCAGGCATCGTCTGACACAAAACTTCTTTTGGCCGGGGGTAACCTATGATGTTCGTCAGTACTGCCAGACCTGTGACAGTTGTCAGCGCATTGGCAAGAGGGGGGATCAATGCAAGGCCAAATTACGCCCCCTCCCCATTGTGGAAGAACCATTTAGCCGAGTAGCGGTCGATCTGATAGGGTCGTTAGCCAAACCCAGTCCATCTGGGAAAAAGTATATATTGACAGTGGTAGATTATGCCCCACGGTATCCAGAGGCGGTTGCGTTAGCTAACATACTGGCAGAGACGGTGGCGGCCGCCCTGCTCCAGGTTTTCTCACGGGTTGGATTTCCCCGGGAGATTATCTCAGACCAGGGTACCCAGTTTACAGCAGAGGTGACCAACCAACTGTGGAAGCTGTGCGGCGTAAAGTCCATTAGAAGCGCCCCATACCACCCGCAAACCAATGGGTTGTGTGAACGCTTTAACGGGACATTAAAACAGCTCATTGGGACTTTTACCAGGACCTACAGGGACTGGGAGAAATTCTTGCCACACCTCCTG
Organism: Dendrobates tinctorius; assembly: GCF_039654945.1. Classification (NCBI taxonomy): domain Eukaryota; kingdom Metazoa; phylum Chordata; class Amphibia; order Anura; family Dendrobatidae; genus Dendrobates; species Dendrobates tinctorius. The sequence goes on from NW_027362087.1 coordinate 211,145, forward strand.
TTTGCCTATCGGGAGGTGCCCCAAGAATCCACAGGGTTCTCCCCGTTCGAGCTGGTATACGGGAGACGGGTAAGGGGACCCCTAGACTTAGTGCTGGAACACTGGGAAGGGGAGGGCCTCATAGAAGGGGTACCTATTGTACCCTATGTGCAGGAATTCCGTGACTGTCTACAGGAGCTGACCCAGGTTGTACGTGAGAACCTGCAGGCGACCCAGCGGCGCCAGCGCGTATGGTACGATCGGAGGGCCAGAGAGCGCACCTTGGAAATAGGACAGAAGGTCCTGGTGTTAGAGCCAACTAAGCAGAACAAGTTCCAAGCTGCATGGCAGGGGCCCTACCAGGTAGTGGGGAAAATAGCCGACACAACCTATAATGTCGCCAATTGTGACGACCCCAGGGTTTCCCGCATGTTCCACGTGAATATGCTGAAGCCCTGCCGGGAGCGCCCTGAAGAGGTAGTGGCCATCTCTGCACCTGAGGCAGAGGATTTAGCCGGACTTCCCTTGCCGGATGTCTTAGGGGAAAGGACTCAGTCTAAAATATGGGACCAGGTACACTTGGGTGAAGACCTAGGCCCCCCGGGAGAGACAGCAGGCGGAGGCGTTGTTGAGGCTGCGACAGAGGATGTTTTCAGAGAGACCGGGGTACACTCGCCTGGCACAACACAAGGTTGAGACCCAGGATCAGACGCCCCTGCGACAAAACCCCTTCCGCGTCCCTGAGTCTGTACGAGAGGGGATGCGACAAGAGATACAAGAGATGTTGCGTTTAGGGGTCATTGAAGAGTCAGTCCCTGGGCATCCCCCGTAGTGTTAGTGCCCAAGAAGTATGGAACTACACGGTTTTGTGTAGACTATCGTAAGCTCAATGAGAAAACAGTGACGGATGCATATCCCATGCCGCGTGTGGATGAGTTGTTAGACTGGCTGGCGGGGGCAATGTATTTGACCACCATCGATCTGTGCAAAGGCTACTGGCAGATTCCCCTTAGTACTGACGCTATTCCCAAGTCGGCATTTGTCACCCCGTTCGGCTTATTCCAGTTTTGAGTTATGCCATTCGGGATGAAGAATGTCCCGGCGACTTTCCAGAGGCTGGCTGACCGACTTCTGGATGGTCTCCAGGACTATGCTTGTGCCTACCTGGACGACATCGCCATCTACAGTGCGACATGGGAAGAGCATCTAAATCACCTAGAGACAGTATAGGACAGGATCCATCAGAGCGGAATCACCCTGAACCCAAACAAGTGTCACGTGGGCAAAGCAGAGGTTTAGTATTTAGGGCATTGGGTGGGAAGTGGGAAACAGCGACCAGAACCAGCCAAGATTGAGGCCATAGCCAAATGGCCCATCCCACACACTAAAACCCAGGTCATGGCGTTTCTAGGGACAGCGGGGTATTACAGGAAATTCGTTCCCAATTACAGCAGCGTAGCCAAGCCCCTCACTGATTTGACCCGTAAGAACCAACCCCGCCAGGTACCCTGGACCTCTGAGGAAGCCTTCCGCCAACTAAAGGACGCCCTCACCAATACCCCTGTATTGGCTGCACCCGATCCAACTAAACGTTTCCTGGTTCACACAGACGCTTCTATGTTTGGATTGGGGGCAGTACTGAGCCAAGTCGGGTCGGACGGCCAAGAACACCCGGTGGCTTACCTGAGTCGGAAACTACTGCCCCATGAAGTAAGCTATGCGGCCATCGAGAAGGAATGCCTGGCGGTAGTATGGGCACTCAAAAAGTTACAACCATATTTGTATGGACGACAGTTTTCCCTCATAACGGATCATAATCCCCTAGTCTGGCTTAATCGGGTCTCCGGAGACAACGCCAGATTGCTGCGGTGGAGTTTAGCCCTACAACCTCTGGACTTGACCATCCACCACAGACCCGGCAAACAAAACGGTAACGCCGATTGACTAAGTCGACAAACGGAACTTGTACCAACCCCATAAACTTCGGTCATCCCCAAACCGATCCGTTAAGGAACAGACTGTGTATGCCGATCGCGTCGCTGAAAAGGGGGAGCCGTGTTACAGAACCACTCAGCACCCAGAATATGTTGTGCAGTTATATGTATATATAATAGGTTCCTTGTGAGATGCATGTCCCTAATGTATCAGCAGTGTCCGCCCTCCCCCCACCTTTGTAATTCCCACAGTAAACATCCGCAGGCTTCGGCCACCTGCGGCTTTTGTAATGCATGTCTGGCCTGACGCCTGTCTATTGGCCGGCCCTCTGTATCTGTGTGATATATTCTGTGTCCTGTGAGTAGAGTGTTGTCAGACTGGAAATACATGGAGAAGCAGTGATCTTTTATATGCGCCCATGCACTCAGAGGAATTCCAGCCAACGCAGAGCTGACCTCTGAAAACATGGGGTGGTACTGAAAGAGGTTCCCCAGCTTGGAAGACCCCGTTACAGAGACCATCCAACTTTCTCAGGACGTCCGTGGTGTCCCTGACATAGGAGGGCAGCGTCTCCACTAAAGGGTAAAGATAATATTCAATAAACTTGCATATAGGATCGCTGAGCCCTCCTATGCCAGAAACAATCGGACGCCCTGGGGGGATCTACTGGGTCCTTATGTATCTTCGGCAGAAGATAAAATGTAGGAACCACCTGATTTTTCACCAATAGCCCATCAAAAATCTTTTTTGGAATAATGCCTTGATTAAAGGCCTTATCTAGAATCTCATAAATAGCCCCAGTGAAATTACAAGTGGGGTTCTGTGGAAGAATGGCATAGGATTCTCGATCTCTTAATTGACGAAAGGCCTCTTTTTCATACTTAAATGTTGGCCAAATGACCACATTCCCCCCCTTATCTGCTGACTTAATAACAATATCAGTTAAAGATTTCAATTCCTTCAAAGCAACCCTATGTGCCCTCGTCAGATTATCCCCCTTGTGTGTCCTTGTTAGTGTTTTAATATCTTCCACCACAAATTTATTAAAGATCTCAATCGACGGGCACAGAGAAAAGGGGGGGAATGTGGTAGACTTTGGCACAACAGAAGTAGGAAAAAAATCTACATCTACAGACAGTTCTCCAGAGACTCAGGGAGAACCACTTGTTTGCTAAATTGGAAAAATGTTCGTTTTTCGTACAGGAACTGTCTTTTTTGGGGCTGATTGTATCTTGTGAGGGGTTTCGTATGGACCCTAAGAAGGTGCTGGCGATCGCAGACTGAGTTCAGCCTCGAGATTCATTAAAGGTTTCTCTCAAGTGGTTAAACCACTCACAAATCTTACCTAGAAGGGGGCTGATGAAAAAAATTGGTCAGAACTCGCTAAGGAGCCCTTCTCAGCTCTTAAGAAATGTTTCTTGTCCGCCCCGGTGTTGGTCCAGCCAGACCCGTCCAAACCATTTATTGTGGAGGTGGATGCTTCTGAAGTAGGGGTGGGGGCAGTGTTGTCCCAGGGTCCGGCCACCCTTACTAATCTCAAACCCTGTGCCTTCAAGAAGTTCTCATCTGCCGAGAGAAACTATGGTGTAGGCAATAGAGAACTTCTTGCGGTCAAGCTGGCATTCGAAGAATGGAGGCACTTTTTGGAAGGGACAGCTCACCCTATCACTGTTCTCACTGATCACAAAAATTTGGCATACCTTGAATCTGCTAAGAGGCTTACTCCTAGACTAGCCTGTTGGTCACTTTTTTTTTTCACGCTTTCAGTTATCCATTACTTTTCGACCAGGGTCCAAAAATGTTTAAGCGGATGCCCTGTCCAGAAGTTTTGTCCCGGTGTCTCCCCCCAAGCCGCCGTCCTCCATTCTTCCCCCAGGGGTGGTAGTGGCGGGGGTCTCATCAGAGTTGGAACAAGAAATTTTGAGGGCTCAGGCCCTAGCTCCAACGACCAGGCCAGGGGAAAAATTGTTTGTTTCAGATATATTGCGGCCTAGACTTCTGCAGGAGTTTCATAAGTCTAGGCTGAGTGCTCATCCCGGTATCACGGCCACTAGAGAGGCAGAAGCCAGGGTTTTTTGTTGGCCTTCACTGGGGTCCGATGTCAAGAAATTCATTGCTGCTTGTGGAGTTTTTGCCCGTTCCAAAAGCTCGCATAACCGGCCGGCTGGGGAACTCATACCTTTACCGGTTCCTGATAGGCCATGGACTCATCTCTCCATGAACTTTATTACCAGTCTTCCACCTTCCAGGGGCAATACCGTGATCTGGGTGGTGGTGGATAGGTTTTAAAAACAGGTCCATTTCATTCCCTTGGCAGCACTACCCTCAGCAGAAACATTGTCAAGGTTGTTTGTGCAGCATGTGGACCGATTGCATGGGGTACCCCTGAATGTGGTGTCTGACAGAGGTGCGCAGTTTGTGGCCAAATTTTGGAGGGCATTCTGTATGAAATTTGGCATCTCACTCTCCTTCTCATCGGCATATCACCCGGAGAGTAATAGCCAGTCGGACCGCATCAATCAATCCCTGGAACAAATTCTCAGGTGTCTGACCTCCGCCAGACAGGAGGATTGGTGTGATGCGTTACCGTTACGTATCTCTGAGCACAGTTTGTCTTACTCAGGACACGCAGGACACGCGCACTGGCTCAGTGAGCAAGTGCAGTGCGGTGTTCCTGACAATTACCTTCTCGGACCATGCGCTCTGTTCTATCGTGCTTGCCCTGCCCTCCTCGGCCTCCCGTCAATAGCAGTGGAGACTAAACTCCTCTCTCCTGGATGATCCTATGGTTACTCAGGAGATTTTCCAGACCTTGAGAGAATTTTTTGAACTAAACAAATCTGATACTTCTCCAAACACTGTTTGGGAGGCTCATAAATGCGTGATCAGAGGAGTATTGATAAAACATGGGGCGAGGCGGAAGGGGGAGAGGGAGGCCCATCTTGATGCCCTTCTAACCCAATTAAAAATACTGGAAACAAGCCATAAAACTTCCCCTACAGAAGCAGCAAAAATTGCACTCATTAAGGTGCGAGACGATTTGCGTAACCTTCTTAATAAAGAGGCCAAGGGAATTCTAGCCCGTTGTAGGCGACACTACTATGAACATGGGGACAAATGTAGCAAATCCCTCGCAAAAGCATTAAGACAGCAAAGAGCTAGGTCTTACATTCCAGAAATATTCTCCACCACCCATGCTAAACGTGTCCAATCCTCCCATGACATTGCAAAAGCCTTTCAGACATTTTATGCATCCCTTTACAACTCCAATAATAAAAATCCTGCCACCGCCTCGTTCTGTTTTCGTTCCCATGTAAAGGAATATATTACAAAGGCAGGTTTACCAAGGCTGATCTCCAGTGACATCTTGATGCTGGAGGAACCCATAACAGAACAAGAAGTGCGCTTGTCTATTTCCGCCTCTAAAACGGGTAAGGCACCAGGTCCCGACGGCTTCCCGGCCCTTTACTACAAAAAATTCAGAGATTTACTAATCCCGGGAATGTTAGCCTCTTTTAATTCAATGTCTAAAAATAACCCCCACATCCAGATTCTCTGAGAGCACATATTGCGTTGATACATAAAGAAGGGAAAGACCCGACCCAGTGGCTAGCTTACGCCCCATTTCTCTGTTAAATGTTGATGTAAAACTCTTTACCAAGATCCTTGCATGTAAAATTGCTCCCCTTCTCTCGGGAATCGTTCACCCGGACCAAGCTGAATTTATGCCAGGCCGAGAGGTCAGAGATAATACTATTAAGTCTATTAACGTAATTCATCATGCTAAATCCCATAATGTCCCATCAATCCTCTTATCCACTGATGCCGAGAAGGCATTTGATAGGGTCAATTGGGTTTTCATGGAAGAGACCCTCATTCACCTGAGTCTGGGAACAAGGATGCTATGACAGTGGATCCTGTCTCTATATTCAGTCCCTTCCGCCAGGGTTCGGGTGAACGATGCACTTTTCAGATCCGTTTTATATTTATAATGGCACACGACAGGGATGCCCTCTGTCCCCCTCATTTTCATCCTCACCCTTGAACCCTTTATTAGACATGTTAGAGCTAGGGATGAGCGAGCATAATCGTGGGTATTCTGTCATGAACTCAGCCTATTTTCCTGCCTTTGTTTGTACTTTCATCTTGTTTCACCGTCAATACGTGTGGGGGGCTGTCTTTTCTTTGGGGTCTGCTCTGGGGCAGTTAGTTTTCCTCGTTTCCTGCTTTAGGCTTATGTAGTTCTCCGTTTGTGATGAGGCGTCTAGGACCAACGTAGGAACGCTCCACGACTGCTGCTATCTGTGCGGTTAAGATCAGGGATCTGCAATCTGCATAGTTACCAACTTCTCTGGTTTTCTGAGACTTAGCTTGTTGTCTTTTTTTTCCTCCTCGGTTACCCATTCATAACAGAATCACCAGCCATACCGCAGATTCTAGGGTGCTCAAAAGCAGGAAAGAGTTGTTAGAAAAAGAAAAAGAAAAAAAGAAAAAGGAAAAAGTGTCAGAATTTTATTATTTTTTTTAATGTATTTTTTCCTCTTTTTCTCTGGGGCCGTAGGAGGATTTTTTTCCTAATGGAGATTAAGCAACTGTCTGATCGTGTGGAGCAGCTTGCTGCTGAAGTACAGGGAATTTCCACCTACCTTATTCAGTCACATGCTGCTGAACCCAAGATTCCTACTCCTGATGTGTTTTCTGGGGATCGGTCTAAATTTCTGAATTTTAAGAATAATTGTAAATTATTTCTTGCTTTGAAGCCTAACTCATCAGGGAGCTCTGTGCAGCAGATTAAAATTGTCATCTCCTTGCTGCGCGGCGATCCCCAAGATTGGGCTTTTTCTCTGACACCTGAAAATCCTATTCTGACTAATGTGGATGTATTTTTTCAGGCCTTGGGGTTGTTGTATGATGAACCTAATGCCGTTGATCAAGCTGAGAGAACCCTGTTGGCATTAAACCAGGGTCAGGATTCTGCAGAGTTATACTGTCAAAAATTCCGAAAGTGGGCGGTCCTTACTACATGGAATGATAGTGCATTGGCAGCGGTCTTTCGGAAAGGTTTGCCAGAGACCGTAAAAGATGTTATGGTGGGATTTCCTGTTCCCTCTGGTCTGGATGGCTCTATGTCATTAGCCATTCAAGTTGATCGGCGTTTACGTGAACGTAAGACTACACGGGAGGCGCCGCCACCTTTTGAACAAATGTCTGAACCTATGCAATGTGATGGGGTTTTGTCTAGGGCGCAACGTCGGGAGTTTAGAAGGCGTAATAAGCTGTGTTTTTTCTGTGGAGACGCCTCTCATACTATTTCTGTCTGCCCTAAACGAGAGAAACGTTTTGCACACACATTTGCTGTAGGCAGTATGCAACCTAAGTTCCTTTTGGCAATTACTCTGATCTGCTCCTTGTCCACATTTTCCACTAAGGCTTTTGTGGATTCAGGAGCAGCTCTGAATCTGATGGATTTGGACTTTGCTAAACGTTGTGGTTTGTCCATGACGCCTCTGCAGACGCCCATTCCTTTGAGGGGTATTGATGCCACTCCTTTGGCGGAGAATAAACCTCAGTTTTGGACCCAGGTGATAATGCGAGTTGCCCCAGACCACTAAGAAAATTGTACATTTTTGGTGCTGCATAATTTGCATGATACTATTGTTCTGGGGTTCCCCTGGTTGCAAACTCATAACCCAGTTTTGGATTGGAAATCTGATTTATTCTCCAGAGTTGAGTGCCTGCTGGTTTACTAAGCTTGACCGCAGGGGGGGGGGGGGAAATCTTATTCGCATCAAGCGTGGGGATGAATGGAAGACGGCGTTTAATACTCCGGAGGGACATTTTGAGTACCTGGTGATGCCTTTTGGGCTCTATAATGCCCCTTCTGTCTTCCAATCCTTTATGAATGATATTTTCCGAGACTTTGTGGATAAGTTTTTGTTCATCTATCTGAATGATATTTTGATCTTTTCTAGTGATTGGGATTCCCATGTGGAAAATGTACGGACTGTGTTCTGGATTTTGAGGGAGAATTCCCTGTTTGTTAAGGGATCAAAGTGCCTCTTTGGTGTACAGAGGATTTCATTTTTGGGATTTATCTTGTCTCCATCGACTATTGAAATGGACCCGGCCAAGGTACAGGCCATGTATGATTGGGTTCAGCCTACTTCTTTGAAGGCCCTCCAGAAGTTTTTGGGTTTTGCTAATTTCTATCGTAAATTTATAGGTAATTTTTCTAGTATTGTCAAACCACTGACTGATCTGACCAAGAAGGGAGCTGATGTGCTGAATTGGTCTCCTGAGGCTGTCTCAGCGTTCCCGGAGCTTAAGCGGAGATTTACTTCAGCTCCAGTTTTACGGCAACCTGATGTCTCACTTCCATTTCAAGTGGAGGTGGACGCTTCTGAGATTGTTGCAGGAGCTGTGTTGTCCCAAAAAGACCCTGTGACTTCTAAGATGAATCCCTGTGCCTTCTTTTCTCGAAAGTTTTCCCCATCTGAACGCAACTTTGACGTGGGGAATCGGGAATTGTTGGCCATGAAATTGGCATTTGAGGAGTGGAGACATTGGTTGGAGGGAGCTAGACATCAATTTGTGGTCCTCACCGATCACAAGAATCTGATTTATCTGGAGTCGGCCAAACGCTTGAATCATAGATAGGCTAGATGGGCCTTGTTTTTCACGCGTTTTAATTTTGTGGTCTCTTTTCTTCCAGGCACTAAGAATGTTAAGGCAGACGCCCTTTCTAGGAGTTTCTTTGCTGATTCTCTTAATGTGACCGAGCCTACTACTATCCTAGGTGAGGGGGTAGTTCTTTCTGCCATTTTGCCCGATTTGAGACGCAACCTGGAGGAATTTCAGGAGGATAAACCTGAGCGTTGCCCTATGGGAAGATTGTATTTCCCTGACCAGTGGAGAAAGAGAGTGATGTCTGAAGTCCATTGTTCCGCATTGGCTGGTCATCCGGGTATTTTTGGTACCAGAGATTTGGTGAGTCGGTCGTTTTGGTGGCCTGCCTTATCTCGTGATGTCAGGAATTTTGTACAGTCCTGTGGGACCTGTTCTCGGTCTAAACCCTGTTCTCGTTCTAGTGGGTTGCTGATGCCCCTGCCGGTGCCCAAGAGGCCATGGACCCATATCTCAATGGATTTTATTTCTGATCTTCCTGTCTCTCAGAGAATTACTTATCTGGGTGATTTGTGATAGATTTTCGAAGATGGTCCATCTTGTACCACTCCCAAAGTTGCCATCTTCCGCTCAGTTGGTGCCCTTGTTTTTACAACAGGTGGTTCGGTTACACGGGATTCCTGAGAACATTGTGTCCGATAGAGGGGTCCAGTTTGTTTCCAGATTCTGGAAAGCCTTTTGTTCCAATCTGGGAATTCAGTTATCCTCCGCATTTCATCCCCAGACCAATGGGCAGACTGAGAGAACAAACCAGACCCTGGAGTCTTATTTAAGATGTTTTATATCTGCTGACTAAGATGATTGGGTCTCATTTTTGCCCTTGGCCAAATTTGCGCTGAACAATAGAGCTAGTCTCCCACTCTAATGTCACCCTTTTTCTGTAATTTTGGGTTTCATCCTCGATTCTCTTCAGGGCAAGTGAATCTTCGTCCTGCCCTGGTGTGGACACTGTGGTTGTGAGAATGCAGCAGATATGGGACCAAGTGCTAGATAAGTTGTCACTCTCTCAGGAAAAGGCCCAGCGATTTTCCAACCGGCGTAGGACCATTGGTCCCTGGTTTAAAGTGGGTGATATGGTTTGGCTGTCGTCTAAGAATATTCCTATGAAGGTTGCATCTCCAAAATTTAAGCCAAGATTTATTGGACCTTATAAGATTTTGGAGATTCTTAATCCTGTTTCTTTTCGATTGGCTCTTCCAGTTACGTTCAAAATCCATAACGTATTTCACAAGTCACTGTTGAAGAGGTTTGTTGAGCCAGTAGTTCATGTGGCAGCACCTCCTGATCCTATATTGGTTAAAGGCAATGTGGAATATGAGGTAGATAAAATATTGGATTCTCGTTTGGTTAGACGTAGACTCCAGTATTTGGTCAAATGGAAGGGTTATGGCCAGGAGGATAATTCTTGGGTCTCTGCCTCTGATATTCATGCCAATAAATTTGTTCGTGCTTTTCACCGGGCCCATCCTGATCGGCCTGGTGGCATGGATGAGAGTTCGGTGACCCCTCCTCAAGGGGGGGGGTACTGTCATGAACTCATTTTCTGCTCCACCAGTTGAGAGTTCCCCTTCCGTTCTCCCTCTGGTGGTGACAGGAGGTAGTGCGGTTGGTTTAAGTGGTAGTGATCTGCCACCTGATGAGGAAGATAACGATTGGATCTCTGGAGTATCAGACTGGATATAAGACAGCCGACGCCCTATCCGGGTGCTGGTGATTCAGTCTGCTTCTCAGGTCCTGGACTTCAGCTCTCTTCCAGTCTTCTCAAGTTAAGTTTGTTTTTTTGCTAATGTTCACACTTGGGCTTGTTGGTCAATTCAGTTTTTTGTGTAATCAGCCTGCCCCTGCTGGGGCTATGCTGAAATTCCACTCCTATTAATCAGTATTTGCCAATCTGCTTTTTGTCCCTTATTAGATTGGCCTCTTTTTTGCTCTGTCTCAGAATATTTCAGAGTGCTAATATAGGTTTAGAAGTCTAGTGACTTCAGAGTTAATTTTGCTATCAGAAGTGTTGGACAATATTTTTGTAGGTTTTTTTTTGGCAGATTGCAGGAAGTGTCTTACCTTTTCTGTCCTTTTTAGTTAGCCGGGCCCCATCGTTTGCTCAGCCTATTTTCCTGCCTTTGTTTGTACTTTCATCTTGTTTCACCGTCAATACATGTGGGGGGCTGTCTTTCCTTTGGGGTCTGCTCTGGGGCAGTTAGTTTTCCTCGTTTCCTGCTTTAGGCTTATGTAGTTCTCCAGTTGTGACGAGGCGTCTAGGACCAACGTAGGAACGCTCCACAACTGCTGCTATCTGTGCAGTTAAGATCACAGGGATCTGCAATCTGCATAGTTACCAACTTCTCTGGTTTTCTGAGACTTAGCTTGGTGTCTTTTTTTTCCTCCTCGGTTACCCATTCATAACAGTATTCGTTACTCGGCGAGTAATGCGGTACTCGCGGTACTCGGGACATAGCGAGTATTTCACTACTCGCCTGGCACTACTCAGATCTCCCGCCCAGCAGTTGCCAATCAAAGTAATGCCACAGCCTTCTTGGTTGTGGACGGCATTACTATGATTGGCTGGCTGCCCAGCGTCATCATAGGCTATGAGTCATCATAGCCAGGCTCTAAGCCCTGCCGCCGCCATTTTCTGCACATTGCATGCAGAACACAGCAAGTATAGGGAGAGTGTGAGCAGCTGCTAGGGAGAGTTGTGTTTTTTTGTGCAAATCATCAAGAAATCCTCTGTAAAACCCAAAAGCTCTTTTCAGAGCTGAAAGTATAATGTCAGGGACTGAGTAGTGACGGTTTTCCCAGCTATTTTTGGGGTCTCATTTACCCCTGCAGGGCAGTTTTTTTGTGCTGTTGCGGTGCTGCTGTTTTCACAGCGAATAGGACACACGCACGGTATTGCACAACTGACACGTAGCCAGCACCGCTGTCTTGTGTGGTGACTGTGGTGCATAATCTCGCCTTAAACCTCAGGGCAATTTTTTTGTGCTGTTGCGGTGCTGTGTTCACAGCAAATAGGACGCACAAAACGGACTGCACAACTTACATGCATCCAGCACCGCTGTCTTGTGCATAATCTGGGGTGCGTAATCTCACCTTAAACCTCAGGGCAATTTTTTAGTGGCATAGTGGCAGCACCGCTGTCTTGTGTGGTTACTGTTGTGTGTAATCTCACCTTAAAACCTCAGGGCAATTTTTTTCTGCTGCTGCAGTGCTGTTTGTAAAGCACAAAGCAGTACTAGGCTGTAGTGCTACCTTCCACAAAGCACTAACTGCTCCTTGTTCCCCAATATCTGCATCGGAACATCTGCAACTATGGCAGAAAAATCCAAAATTCTGTTGTGATGGGACAGTGACGTGGACGTGGGGTCGTTGGTGCCCAACAAGGCACAGAGTCTGTGAGACTGAAGGTTGATGCATCTAGGTTCCTGTTGAAATTTCCCGGTCTGGAACATAAACGGGTCTGGAAGAGAGAAGAACAAGAGCAGATACTGTCTTGGATGGCTGATAAGGCCTCAACGAAATGTTCTAGCAGCACCCAATCGTCCATGACAAAACAGTCTACTGTCCATACAGATAACGCTGGGTCATCTTATTCTCAACCTGTTCCTAGTTCATCACCCGGTCAGGAGTCACAGGAAACATTTGACCCCAACCTTGGTCACTCCGAGGATCTGTTTGATCCATTTCCTGGCCTTTCACCGTGTGACATTGAAGAGGAACGTGAGGGGTATCGTCTGTTGATGATGGCCAAATATTTGAAACTCCACGGCCAGAAGAAAGCCACTTTCATGCACGTGATATACTGGGTGAAGAGGTGGAGGCTGATGGTGATGACACTCAGTTGCCATCTGGCTAGTCGCCAATATCAACACGGAAGGAGGATGACATGGACGACGAGGTGGTCTATGATGAGACCACCGATCCGACCTGGACCGTTGGCACGCATAGCCAGCACAGCAGCACAGAGGATGAAGGTGGATACGTAGCACCAACAAAGGCACCAAGGGTTACTGGTTTGAGCAGAGTGCGAAGTGTGTCAACTGTTGCCAAGAACAATCCCTCTGTGCCCCAAGTCAAGGCAAGGGTGCGTTCAGCCGCTGTCTGGAGGGAGGCATATCTAAAGAAAAATATGCTGTCTGCGGAACCTGCAGGGCACGAATCAGATTATCTAAAGCTGACAATGAATTGAGGCTTGCAAGAGACGTCAAAAGCAATAATAAAGGATTTTGGGGATATGTCAAAAGTAAAAGAAAAGTCAAAGATGCTATAGGATTTTTACAGGATGAAAATGATGAAATCGTTAGACAGGATGTTGAGAATGCCGAACTTTTAAATTCCTATTTTGCATCTATTTTCTCTCAGAAAGGAAATGTAACATCAACTGTTCTTCACTGTCCTATTAAGGGAATAAAAGAATCCAGGATATATATATATAAACAGAAAGATAGTGAGGAAACACTTAGCTAACCTAAATGAATTCAAGTCTTCAGGTCCAAATGAATTACACCCCAGAGTACTGAAGGAGATAGCAGAAGAAATTTTTGTACCCCTCTCCATAATCTTTGAAAATTCTTGGAGAACAGGAGAAGTCCCAGAACACTGGAGAAGAGCAAATGTTGTTCCTATCTTCAAAAAGGGGAAGAAGGTGGACCCAGGCAACTATAGGCCAGTGAGTCTGACTTCTATACCAGGAAAGATCTTTGAACAAATTATTAAACAACATGTATGTCAGTACCTGGATAAGAATGAAGTGATTAAACAGAGTCAGCATGGGTTTGTAACTAAAAAGTCATGTCAGACTAACTTAATTTCCTTCTATGACAGAATCACTGATTGGATGGATCAGGGAAATGCTGTAGATATAGTATATCTTGACTTCAGTAAAGCATTTAACAAAGTATCTCACACAATCCTTTTGGAAAAAATGGCTAAGTATGGAATGGACAAGGCAACTGTTAGGTGGATTCATAATTGGCTTAGTGATCGGACCCAAAGAGTGGTCGTAAATGGCTGCACATCCAGTGGGAAGAATGTCCTACATCTGGGCAATAAAAATGAAAAAAGCAAATACAGAAGGGGAGGAATAGGGCTAAGCAACAGCACATGTGAAAAAGACTTGGGTATAGTAATAGATCACAGACTGAATATGAGTCAACAGTGTGATGCAGCAGCTAAAAAGGCAAATGCAATTCTAGGATGTATTAAAAGAAGCATACAGTCTAGATCACGTGAAGTCATTATTTCCCTCTACTCCTCTTTGGTCAGACCTCATCTGGAATATTGTGTCCAGTTTTGGGCACCACATTTTAAAAAAGACATCAACAAACTGGAGCAAGTTCAGAAAAGAGCGACCAGAATGGTGACCGGTCTGCAAACCCTGTCTTATGAGGAAAGGTTGCTGGATTTGGGAATGTTTAGCTTGCAGAAGAGAAGACTGAGAGGAGACTTAATAGCTGTCTACAAATATCTAAAGGGCTGTCACATTGTAGAAGGATCAACTTTATTCTCATTTGCACAAGGAAAGACTAGAAGCAATGGGATAAAACTGAATGGGAAGAGACACAGATTAGATATTAGAAAAAACTTTTTGACAGTTAGAGTGATCAATGAGTGGAACAGGCTGCCACGAGAGGTGGTGAGTTCTCCTTTAATAGAAGTCTTCAAACAAAGGCTGGACAGACATCTGTCTGGGATGATTTAGCGAAACCTACTTTGAGCAGGGGGTTGGACCAGATGGCCCAAGAGGTCCCTTCCAACTCTACGATTCTATGATTCTATGATTCTATGATTCTATGGAAATTTTTTTCCGATAGTCCTTCTGAACTAAAATGTCATCTGTAGCATCTGCCATTGGAAGCTGAGCAGAGGCCAGGGCAAAGGCAACCAAAGCACCACGAGTATGTGGAAACACATGGCAGCCAAGCACCCTAGTCGGTGGGCTGAACAACAGGGTACCAAATCAGTGTCTGCGACTGCGGGTCAAACCACTGCCATGTCGCCTGTGATATGTCCTTTCCAATCTGCTGGGCAGGAAGCAGGTGATCATCATACCTCTTGCTCACAAGCTGCGGTTGCACATACACAGGCCACAGCAAGCTCATCCACTTGTTTGTCCCAGGAAAGCGTCCAATTGTCCGTGCCCCAGATGTATGAAAGGAGGCATTAATACCAAGCTACGCACCCACAAGCACAAATACTGAACGCGCACATTGCCAAATTGCTAGCCGTGGAGATGTTGCCGTTTAGGCTTGTAGGGACACAGTCTTTCCGTGATCTTTTGGCTGTGGCTGCCCCACGATACTCGATTCCCAGCCGGCACTATTTTTCCCGGTGTGCCGTCCCCACGTTACACCAGCACGACTTAAACAATCTAAAGTGTGCTCTCATCAACGCCGTAACCGGGAAGGTCCATCTTACAACAGACACGTGGTCAAGTACTTGTGGCCAGGGACAATACATCTCTGTCACGGCACACTGGCTCAAGCTGGGGGAGGGTGGGACAAAGTCTCAAACTGGACCATCAACACATATCCTACCCACACCACGATTAGCGGGCCCAACCTCAATCAGGGTTTCCGCCTCATCATATACATCCAGTCTCCCCTCTTCCTCCTCCTCCTCCGCCTCGTCATCCTATGCTGAATTACCCTCCACATCCCTCTCAAGGTGGGAACTGTGCAGCAGCGCATCGGCAAAGCGGCAAAACGCTCTGCTCAAGCTGATCTGCTTAGGTGAAACAACACACACTGCAGCAGAGCTGTGGCCACAGACCAATCAGTGGCTCTCCCCACTGCAACTCCAACCTGGTCTGGTTGTCTGCGACAATGGGCGTAACCTGGTGGCGGCTTTAAATCTCGGGAAGCTGGTACACGTGCCATGCATGGTTCACATGCTGAACCTAGTGGTGCAGAAATTTCTAAAAACATACCCTGACTTGCCGTACCTACTTGAGAAGGTGCGCCGTATTTGCGCCCATTTCCGCCACTCCGCAACCGCTGTTGCCGGTCTTGCAGCGCTTCAAAAGCAATTTGATTTGCCAAACCACAGAATCATTTGCGACCTACCAACATGGTGGAACTCATAAACATGCCCGTCACACTGAGACTCAGCCAAGACACATGACAACTGTCGAGTGGGTATGGATCGCTGATATTTGTGAGGTGCTTGATAACTTTGAGTACTGCACCAAGCTTGTGAGCGGTGATCAGGCTATTATCAGCGTAACCATCCCTATGCTATGTCTGCTGTAAAAATCGCTGCAGAATCAAAAAATGGAATCTTTGCGTGCCCAGCAGCTGGGTATGGAGCAAGATTTCACAATGGGTGATCCTACCCAGCCCAGCCAATATCATCAGGTAATATTGGGGGATGAAGATGATGATGAAAATGAGGAGGGAGAGGACTTCTTTTTCAGAGGTACTGAGGGGACACCTCATGCTACAGAGGGGAATCCCAACCCCAGCTTCACATCTGTCCAGCATGGGTGGGATGGGGAGGAGGAGGTGGAGGAGGAGAGTCAGTGTGAGGAAAGGATGGGTATTGTTACTCCTTCAGGGGTCACAGAACATTTGCCTCTTTGCAGCTTGGCACACATGGCACACTTCATATCTGACTGTCTGTGCCAAGACCCTCGCGTAATCCACATTTTCAATAGCAACCTATACTGGTTAGCCACCTTTCTAGACCCACGGTACAAGGACAAATTTCCTTCGCTACTGTTGCAGTCACCAAGGGGTTTCACAGTGGAATGCTTCAAGAAGGCCGTTGTCGATCATTTGATGGCAACAGCACCCGCAGACACTACTGCTAGCAGAGATACCAGCTCTGTGCAACAGCATGCATTAATGGGGAGAGATGCGCCAAGCAGGTCCAAAAGAGGTGGTGGTAAAATGTCCACAAACTGGGCCATCTTCAATAAACCGGCTCATCGCCAAGGACTAGCTGGAATAGTAGCAATGTCAAGGAGGGAGAAGTTGAACAAGATGGTCAGCCACTATCTAAGTGACAATACCTGCGTCCTTCCTGACGCTTCTGTACTGGGTATCCAAGCTGCATAGTTGACCCGACCTCTCCTTCTATGCCTTGGTGCTGGCCTGCCCTACTGCTAGTGTGATGTCAGAGTGTGTTTTCTGTGCTGCTAGGGCAATCATCACAGATACACGCACACAGTTGACTACAGAGAATACAGACAGGCTGACTGATAAAATTTAACAAGGACTGGATTTCACAACAGTATTTAAGCCCTCCAGATGACAGTATCCCAACCTAAAGTCACCCAAAACTTTATTTTTTTTTTTAAATTGGTGATCACGTCCATCCCTTCCCCTACAAGCCCCTTTTCTTCTTCTTACACATGATTTCAAAACCTGCTTCTGACACGTACCTCATGGTCAATAAGCTAAAAACAATGTTACATTAATTAATATTTCCCATCGGAGGCACTTGTGATGAGAGTGAGACCCTTCTTCCTTCATCAACCATGGTATCATGCCCCTTGGGCTAATTTTTGGACACACTATGGCTATACCTGGACACTGAGCACTGCAACCTCTTTGCTAGTAGTCCTAGCTTCATCATAATTGTTTGGCCCTTCAGACCTGTCTTGCTTCCTTCATCAACTATGATACGGCCCCTTGGGCTAATTTTTGAACACACTATGGCTATACCTGGACACTGAGCACTGCAACCTCTATCTAGTAGTCCTAGCTTCATCATAATTGTTTGGCCCTTCTTGCTTCTTTCATCAACCATGATACAGCCCCTAGGGCTAATGTTTTGAAGACACTGTCTATGCCTACACATTGGGCAGTGGCACAACAAGGACAGTAGTCCAAGCTTTATAAATGTGAATCCCTTGTGATGATGATGATGATGGGTGGCTTCTTCCTGCGTTAACCATAACACAGCCCCTAGGGCAGATTGCGCTCCTTACACCACGTACACACTTAGCTGTCAGAAGATTGCATCCATCATCACTCGCTCTTACGGCACTTCTGATATATCACTGGCACTGCATAAGTGGCGTATGAGTCCCGCTCTTCTGGCAAAAAACCACAGGACTTCAAATAGTGCTTCTACATTCTAGTTAAGCAGTGGTGTAAAACCACTCGTGCAGCCCCTGACCTGGTGCCCCCATGTTATATACATTTGTTTACATCATACATGTCAGGAACACCGCACTGCACTTGCTCACTGAGCCAGTGCGCGTGTCCTGAGTACAAAGACTGTGCACAAAGATACCTGCGGAGCGGGCAGCAGTGGTGACAATGCATGCTCCAGGACCTGAAGCACGTGACTGCTGGGGGCGTGGCCTAAGCTCCACAGAGCTAGGAGCTGCAGGGAAACTCCTAGAAAGGTAACTACAGGACAAGTTACCAAGCGGCATAGACAGAGACAGAAACCAGATCAAGCCGAGGTCAAAGCACGAGAAAGCAATACAGTACCAAAGGATTAGACAGAATGGATAGTCAGGACGTAGCAATAGATCAGAAAACCAGAACGGGCATTAGACGGTACAATAGGGGTAAACTGTAACGGGAGTAACGATAGCCAAGCCAGGAGGTCAGAACCAGAAAAGACAATAGTACACAAACGAGAAAAGGAGTACAGAGTGAAGGAACAAGCCAGATCATACACGGGAAGCAAACAAACAACGCAGAGTACACGCACACCAGGGGTCAGACACACCAGAACAGCAGTATAACTGACAGAGAATGCTAGTTTGGAGTGAGTATAAATACCCCTCCCAGATCCAAAGAGAGGCCGGCAAAAGTTAACCCTGTGAGAACAGGACATTAACCATGTCCTAACCATGACAATACATTTTTTTAACATTTACACATTTTTTAGCCTTTTCCTCAGTCCCCAGACCACTTTGTGGGGTCCAGCAGACAATTACTCGCATTTTCCATTGATTATCATTGGACTCGCTACTCGTACCGAATACCCGAGTATTATGGTATACTCGATACAAGTATAGCGAGTCCGAATACTTCACTATTCGCTCATCCCTAGTTTGAGCCAACCCCAATATCTCGGGTATTCATGTACTTCAAAACACTTATAAAGTAGCAGCATACGCTGATGAACTTCTTTTCTTTGTTACCTCACCTAAGATCTCCCTGCCTAACCTAATGAATGAATTCAGAACATATGCCCAATTGTCTAATTTCAAGATAAATTTTTCAAAATCCGAGGCGCTTAACTTTTTCTTCCCCGGAACTTATAAGATCTTTACAGAAGTCCTTCAGTTTCAAATGGGCTATCCAACACCTGAAATATTTAGGAGTAAGACTATCTGCAGACATCAATTCTCTATATCGATGGAACTTCCCTAGCCTTTTAACATCTGTTCAAGCAGACTGTGATAGGTGGTCTAAGATATCCTTCACCTGGTTTAGCAGATGCCAAATTTTTAAGATGAACATATTATCGAGTGTCCTGTATATTCTACAGGCTCTCCCCATCAATATCCTTCCTAACTTTTTTAGAAAATTAGGGTCCATTCAAGTCTCGTTTATATGGGGGAAAAATCTGCTAGACTAAAGAGGGAGGTTCTCTGCAGACCCAAGAGGTTGGGGGGAGTGGGGCTTCCAGACCTAAAAATGTATCACTTGGCAGGCCACCTAGCTAGAATGATAGACTGGTCCCGAAATGGTCACCATAAGGCATGGGTTCAAAGAGGACAAAGTTTTTGCCCGACCCCATTGAAGACCCTCCCATGGGTTTTAGTCTCGGCCTCAGAGCAAATTAAATCCCATCCGACTATTGATCCACTTTAAAATACTGCAATACAGCACTAGTCCGTTTATATTTACTCCCAGAGGCTTCTCTCACTCCGGTGTTGAGTCATCCTAAATTTGTCCCTAGGCTCTCAGACTCCATTTTTCATCTGTGGATAGATTCGGGGATGGATAGAGTAGAAAACTGGGAAGAGGGAGCCTCCTGGCCTTTTCTGAGTGACCTTACTGCCAAAACAGATCCAATACCCCTGGGCAGTTGGAGGTGTTTGCAACTTACCCACTTTTTCAGCAGCCTTCCCCCTAAAAGTTAATTTAGACGACCCAAAACCGAATTTGAGCTTTTATGTAATAGCCCGGGCCCAATCAGACAAACCTTAGCCAAAACCTACTCTATGTTGATGGACCCCCGGAGCCGGTCGCCCCCTTCTTTCCTTGCGCCGTGGGAGAGAGATTTAAATATTTCTTTTACGGAAGATCAGAGAACTCAAATTTTTACCCTTGTACACTGTGCCTCGATTAGCTCTAGGTTCCAGGAGGCTGGCTATAAGATTTTGTCCAGATGGTACAGAGTGTCCTCGAGGTTGCACGCCATATTTCCAGAAATTGACCCCAACTGCTGGAGGTGTAGAAGGGCAGAGGGCACGATTTTTCATATTTTTTGGCAATGTGACGTTTTGCAATCATTTTGGACAGGGGTGTGGGAAATTATTTGTCGGGTTACGGGCTGTTCTGAAAAGTTGACTCCGGCTCTGATACTACTCCTTTATAATGAAATCTCTCTCTGGATCTATCAATCCTCTTTGTTGAAATTTTTGATCATGGCTGCATCCCGGAGAGATGGAAGAGTCTCGCTCTTCTAACCATAACTCAGTGGATCGCAAAAGACAATGAAATTATGTATTTGGAGGACCACACCTCATCCATACATGAATCATACCCAAACTTTTGGGCTACTTGGCTTGGATGGATTTTCGAAGCTCTAGTGAGTATTGTGATCTATTGCTGGAGGCAAACCCCCCTGAGGTTAACTGAAAACATCAGGCTGAGTGGTGGACTTGATCGGGTGGGTACTCCTTCCCTTACCCCCACGTTTTTTCCTTCCCTCCCTTTTTTTTTTTGCCTCTCTTGGCTCCGTTACTTATTTCCCCCCACTTTCTTTTTCGCTTCAACTGCTCTCCTTCTTCCTCTGCTCTGTCTTTCTTTCCTGTACTGTTTGTTAAAAGTTAAAAAATGAAAGACCCTCCGAATTGACCTCTACTACTGGGTCCCCGGATGTTATGGACTCGTGGATGATTGTCTTGGTCGGGAGTTAAGTTGTATTGCTTGTATTCGTCTACTTGTCAGGTTTCAATTATTATGTTAACCTGGTGTCAGGAACACCGCACTGCACTTGCTCACTGAGCCAGTGCGCGTGTCCTGAGTACAAAGACTGTGCACAAAGATACCTGCGGAGCGGACAGCAGTGGTGACAATGCATGCTCCAGGACCTGAAGCACGTGACTGCTGGGGGCGTGGCCTAAGCTCCACAGAGCTAGGAGCTGCAGAGAAACTCCTAGAAAGGTAACTACAGGACAATGTTACCAAGCGGCATAGACAGAGACAGAAACCAGACGAAGCCAGGGTCAAAGCACGAGATAGCAATACAGTACCAAAGGATTAGACAGAATGGATAGTCAGGACGTAGCAATAGATCAGAAAACCAGAATGGGCATTAGACGTACAATAGGGATAAACTGTAACGGAGTAACGATAGCCAAGCCAGGAGGTCAGAACCGGAGAAGACAATAGTACCAAAACGAGAGACTGAGTACGGAGTGAAGGAACAGGCCGGGTCATACACGGGAAGCAAACAAACAACGCAGAGTACACACACACCAGGGGTCAGACACACCAGAACAGCAGTATAACTGACAGAGAATGCTAGTTTGGAGTGAGTATAAATACCCCTCCCAGATCCAAAGAGAGGCCGGCAAAAGTTAACCCTGTGAGAACAGGACATTAACCATGTCCTAACCATGACACCTGGATTTCGTTGTGAGTCTTTAAATAAAGAATTATAAAAAAGTAGTGAAATTGGTCTGTATCCCTCAACTTGCATATGGTCTTTGCCTGGTTTTGGAAGAACAATGATAACAGTTTCGTTAAACTGAATCGGGAGATCACCACTCTTAACTATATTATTATACAACTCACATAGATGGGATGCTTTAGGGGTTCCCAAAATTTTAAAATGTTCATTGCTGAATCCATCTGGGCCAGGGGCTTTGGATAGCTTCAGTGTGTTAATAACCTGAAGAATTTCTGTGAGAGTAAAAGGGGAGTTAATAGCCTTCCTTTCGTCCTCGGTGAGTGTCGGCGCTAAATTATTTTTTAGAAATTTCTTGTTTTCACCCCCGTTTTTTGGCTCTGATTTTTTATAATTCATGAAAGAATGACCTAAATTCATTTACTATCACCTCAATTTTTGTTAAGATGGGACCGTTTTGTTGCTGAATTTTATGTATTTTTGTTGCCGTCCTCTACGGTCTTGTGAGTGATGCGAGTACCCTCCCTGGCTTGTTACCCCACTTGAAGTATTTATGTTTCTGGTAGTCCAAATTGTACATGGCCAATTCATGTGCCAATGCATCTGCTTCCTCTTTGGCCTCTAAAAATGTCTGTCTTGTTAATGGTGTATTGTTTGATTTAAATTCTTTATATAGAAGGATTCTATAAAGGATTATGTTTCAAAGGATTCTTTTTTTTTTTTTTCTTTTTCTCCTTGATAGAGATTAAGCAATTGTCTGATCGTGTGGAGCAGCTCGCTGCTGAAGTGCGGGGAATTTCCGCCTATCTCACTCATTCAGATGCTGTTGAACCAAGGATCCCTGCTCCTGATGTGTTTTCTGGGGATCAGTCTAAATTTTTGAATTTTAAGAATAATTGTAAATTATTTCTTGCCTTGAAGCCTAACTCATCGGGGAGCTCTGCGCAGCAGGTTAAAATTGTCATCTCCTTGCTGCGCGGCGATCCCCAGGATTGGGGGTTTTCTTTGACACCTGAAGATCCTGTTTTGACTAATGTGGATGCATTTTTTCAAGCCTTGGGGTTGTTATATGATGAACCTAATGCTATTGATCAAGCTGAGAGAGCCCTATTGGCATTGAACCAGGGTCAGGATCCTGCAGTTATACTGTCAGAAATTCCGAAAGTGGGCGGTCCTTACTACATGGAATGATAGTGCATTGGCAGCTCTCTTTCGGAAGGGTTTGTCTGAGACTTTAAAAGATACTATGGTGGGATTTCCTGTTCCCTCTGGTCTTGACGATTATATGTCATTAGCCATTCAAGTTGATCGTCGTTTACGTGAACGCAAGACTACACGGGAGGCGCTGCCACATTTTGAACAAATGTCTGAACCTATGCAATGTGATTGAGTTTTGTCTAGGGTGCAACGTCAGGAGTTTAGAAGGCGTAATAAGCTGTGTTTTTTCTGTGGAGATGCCTCTCATGTTATTTCTGTCTGCCCTAAACGAGAGAAACGTTTTGCACACTCATTTGCTGTGGGTGGTGTACAACCTAAGTTTCTTTTGGCAATTACTCTGATCTGCTCCTTATCCACATTTTCCGCAAAGGCTTTTGTGGATTCAGGAGCGGCCTTGAATCTGATGGACTTGGATTTTGCTAAACGTTGTGGTTTTCCTATGACACCTCTGCGGACACCTATTCCTTTGAGGGGTATTGATGCTACTCCTTTGGTGGAGAATAAACCTCAGTTTTGGACCCAGGTGATAATGCGGGTCTCCCCAGATTTCCAAGAAAATTGCAGATTTTTGGTGTTGCATAATTTACATGATACCATTGTTCTGGGTTTTCCCTGGTTGCAAATCCATAATCCGGTTTTGGATTGGAAATCTGTGTCTGTAGTGAGTTGGGGTTGTCGGTGTGCTCTTGGTGACACTCTTGTTTTCTCCACCTCTCCCCAGTCGCATGATGTTCCTGACTATTTGGCTGATTTTTATGATGTATTTAGTGAGAGCAAGTCTGCGTCTTTGCCTCCTCATAGGAGTTATGACTGTGCAATTGAGTTGAGACCTGGGTGTAAATTTCCCAAGGGTCGACTTTTCAATTTATCTGTACCCGAACACGAGGCTATGCGATCTTATATTAAGGAGTCGTTGGAGAAGGGTCATATTAGACCATCCTCTTCGCCCTTAGGTGCTGGTTTTTTCTTCGTGGCCAAGAAGGATGGTTCATTAAGGCCTTGTATTGACTATCGTTCCCTCAGCAAAATTACAGTTAAATTTCAGTATCCGTTACCCCTGATTTCTGATTTATTCTCCAGAGTTAAAGGCGCTTGCTGGTTTATTAAGCTTGACCTCAGGGGGGGCATATAATCTTATTCGCATCAAGCATGGGGATGAATGGAAGACGGCGTTTAATACTCCGGAGGACATTTTGAGTACCTGGTGATGCCTTTTGGGCTCACTAATGCCCCTTCTGTCTTCCAATCCTTCATGAATGATATTTTCCGGGACTTTGTGGATAAGTTTTTAATCATCTATCTGGATGATATTTTGATCTTTTCCAGGGATTGGGATTCTCATGTGGAACATGTTCGGACTGTGTTCCGGATTTTGAGGGAGAATTCCTTGTATGTTAAGGGATCGCGAAGTGCCTTTTTGGTGTACAGAGGATTTCATTTTTGGGATTTATTTTGTCTCCGTCAACTATTGAAATGGACCCGGCCAAGGTACAGGCCATTTATGATTGGGTTCAACCGACTTCTTTGAAGGCTCTCCAGAAGTTTTTGGGTTTTGCTAATTTTTATCGTAAATTTATAGCTAATTTTTCAGGTATTGCTAAACCACTGACTGATTTAACTAAGAAGGGTGCTGATGTGCTGAATTGGTCTTCAGAAGCTGTTTTGGCCTTTCAGGAGCTGAAGCGGAGGTTCACTTCTGCTCCGGTTTTGCGGCAACCTGATGTCTCACTTCCTTTTCAGGTGGAGGTAGACGCTTCAGAGATTGGTGCAGTAGCTGTTTTGTCCCAAAAAGATCCGGTGACGTCTAAAATGAATCCCTGTGCCTTCTTTTCCCGAAAGTTCTCCCCATGTGAACGCAACTATGATGTGGGGAATCGGGAATTGTCAGCCATGAAATGGGCATTTGAGGAGTGGAGACATTGGTTGGAGGGAGCTAGACATCAAGTTGTGGTCCTCACTGACCACAAGAATTTGATTTACCTTGAGTCGGCCAAACGCTTGAATCCTAGACAGGCTGGGTGGGCCTTGTTTTTTTTTACGCGTTTTGATTTTGTGGTCTCCTTTCTTCCAGGCACTAAGAATGTTAAGGCAGACACCCTTTCTAGGAGTTTCTTTGCTGATTCTCCTATTGTGACCAAGCCTACTACCATCCTAGGTGAGGGCGTAGTTCTTTCTGCCATCTCGCCCGATTTGAGACGTGCTCTGGAAGAATTCCAGGAGGACAAACCTGAGCGTTGTCCTATGGGAAAATTGTAAGTTCCTGACCAGTGGAGGAAGAGAGTGATGTCTGAAGTTCATTGCTCCGCATTGGCTGGTCATCCAGGTATTTTTGGTACCAGAGATTTGGTGAGTCGGTCTTTTTGGTGGCCCGCCTTATCTCGTGATGTCAGGAATTTTGTGCAGTCCTGTGGGACTTGTTCCCGGTCTAAACCCTGTTCTCGCTCTAGTGGGATGTTGATGCCCTTGCCGGTGCCTAAGAGGCCATGGACCCATATTTCAATGGATTTTATTTCTGATCTTCCTGTCTCTCAGAGAATGACTGTTATCTGGGTGATTTGTGATAGATTCTCTAAGATGGTCCATCTTGTACCACTCCCAAAGTTGCCATCTTCCTCAGAGTTGGTACCCTTGTTTTTACAACAGGTGATTCGGTTGCATGGGATTCCTGAGAACATTGTATCGGACAGGGGAGTTCAGTTTGTTTCCAGATTCTGGAAAGCATTTTGTTCCAAGCTGGGAATTCAGTTGTCCTTCTCCTCTGCGATTCACCCTCAGACCAATGGGCAGACGGAGGGATCAAACCAGACTTTGGAGTCCTATTTGAGATGTTTTATATCTGCTGATCAGGATGATTATTGGGTTTCATTTTTTTTTTTTTTTTAAATTCTTTATTTTCAAATTTAAACCACACCATAAGAGACAACACCATTTTACAAGTACAGTTGGCGAAGTATTGCTTAGGAGTCGGTCCAAGGTGAAAGGGAGGAAAAGGGGGGAGGGAAATGTGGGTGGGAAAAAGAGAAAAGAAAGAAGGGAAGGGTAAAGAGGGATACATAATAATGAACAATATCAATAACAACAACAAAAAGCAGCCGTCGGCATGAACACTAGCATTTGATGGGTGCATTTAGGAAAATAGAGTAGGTGGACTGTTCTGTAAGCTACCGTGGGATCAGCTACCCCAGTATAAAGGCCATCAGGTCCAAGTAAGACTTCATGTGATATTAGATTTCTCACCCAGAGGATCATACTCTAGATATCCAGTCCACGGGGCCCAGGTCGACACATAAGATTTATGGTTAAAAATCTCCCAGCTAGACAGCTCTTCCAGACTAGAAACCTGATTTATCTTAACGTGCCACTCCTCCAATGTGGGGGGGGCAACATCTTTCCAGTGTACAGCTATCAGCTGTTTTGCAGCACTTAGCATCAGTGGGAGTAGACCATGCTTTTTTGGTAAGAAATCCTTTGACGGGCACGAAAGAAGAACTTCCGTAGCCCTAAGGTTAGTCTTTATTAGTTGCAATTTCTTGAGAACTAGCTCAACACCATCCCAAAAATGTCTGTTTGGGACAATCCCAAAATATATGTGTGTGTTGTCCTCCAGAGTTGAGGCATCTCCAACAAGCATCATTATCAGCAAGACCCATCTGAAAGAGCTTCTCGGGAGTCCAATGCCACCTGGTCAATATTTTATAAGAATTTTCCTGCAAAAGTACACACCTAGAGAATCCCTGTGCACTAGATAGCATTCGAGATACTTGTTTCTCTGTGAATGTAGTGTTGAGTTCCATTTCCCAGGAGTAAATAAATGAGGGTTTAAAATGTGCTCCCGGAGAGATAAGGTGTGAGTAAATACGAGTTAAAATTTTTAGCCGTGGAGGAGGAAGTTTGACCATAATATCTAGCCAGGACCAATTGGATTTGGTCGGGAATTTCTTCCTAAACTGCAGAAGCGTACGTCGAATGTGCTGGCTCTGAAGAAAATTAGTTGGTTGAATCATTGCACTTGGTGGCCAAACTCCTCCCTGTAATATTTTATTACCATAAAAGCTATTCAGTGTTTCTCTAGGGAGGGTAGACCATAGATTATATGGATCTTGAAAATCAAAATCTATTAGATAAGGTATTGAGCCAATCGGCGTTAACGTCGAGGGAAAAGTGTCCTCCGGTAGTTCCCCCAACATCAATCTTTTGATACGTAATGTAGTAGAAGTTATCTCGTCTAGCCTAAAGGTACTGTCACACTAAGCGATATCGCTAGCAATATCGCTATAACTTGTGACGTTATAGCGATATTGCTAGCGATATCGCTGTGTCTGATACTTACCTACGACCCGCTCCCCCGCTGGTTATCGCTGATCGCGCGAGAACGTCCAGGACTGTTTCTCGTCGTCAGCTTCCTGCGGCGCTTCCTGTGGAGAGACGAGTGACGCGTGGAGCCGGGCGGAAGGATGCAGGATCGCCTAGTGTGACAGGTAAGTAGCGACCCCCGTCCCCAGCGATGTCGCTGGTGAGATCTGCCTGTGTGGCAGCTCACTAGCGACCACTTAGCGATGTACCAGCGATCCTGACCGCGTCATATCACTGGTACATCGCTAAGTGTGACAGTACCTTAAGAGCGACCGGTGGTTTAGCTTTAGTCCAGAGATAAGGTAAACCCCTCGGGCCCAATAGAGCCAGGTCAACACAAGTTCCCTCCCCACCTTCAGCGCAAGACACCACTTTTAACCATCTGCTAAGGTGGATTGCTTTATAATATAAAAGGGGGTCTGGGACTCCCAGTCCACCAGAGGAGACTGGATAAGTAAGAAGCCTATAAGGAAACCTAGCCGGTTTAGATTTCCAGATAAATTTTCCTATTAGTGACTTTAATGACCCGAAAAAGGTCAGGGGTATCTGAATCGGAACCATATTCATGGCATACAATATGATAGGCATGATATATGCCTTGAACACATTGATGCGACCCATCCAGGATAACGTGGGTAGGTTATATTTATGCATCAGGTTTGTAACTTTTTTCATTAAGGGAGTGAAATTACTTTGAAATAGGTTAGTGGGGTCCCTAGTTATGAATATTCCTAAATATTTAATAGAGCTATTAGCCCAAGAGAAGGGAGTCTGTGTACGAATAGTGGAAAGTTGAGAATGAGGGAGAGTGATATTTAATGCTTCAGATTTGGTTAGATTAATTTTAAAATTGGAAAGGGAGCCAAACTGTTGAAAAATTTGGAGGATGATCGGGAATGCCTGAGACGGGTTGGATATGAGGAAAAGCAGATCGTCTGCGAAAGCTAGCGTTTTGAGTGTCCCCGGACCCACCGACAACCCCTCTATGCGTTGTTCTTGTCTGATGCTTTGTATCAAAGTTTCTATGACTAAAATGAACAAGGATGGAGACAGAGGGCATCCCTGCCTAGTCCCGTTGTGAATCTCAAAACTGTTTGATAGGGTGCCATTTATCCTGACCCTGGCCGTCGGTTGAGAGTAGAGAGAGAGAACTGCTGTTATATATTGAGGAGGAAAGCCAAACTTAATCAATACCTGTTCCATAAATCTCCAGCACACTCTGTCAAAAGCCTTCTCGGCATCCGTTGACAGGAGTACCAAGGGGACCTGCCGGGTCTTGGCAAACATTATAGACTGTATGGCCCTAGTGGAGTTGTCTTTCCCTTCCCTACCCCTCACAAAGCCCGCTTGATCCACATGAATTAATTTGGGTAAAAAGTTGCTTATTCTGCCCACTAGTATTTTAGCCCACATTTTGATGTCAGCATTAAGCAATGAGATTGGTCTGTAGCTGGCGCACAAGTTGGGATCCTTACCCTCCTTCGGGAGAACCGTAATGTATGCCTCCATGGATTGCTTAGGGGGAAGCTGGCCCTCCAAATAGCAATTAAACAAGGTCACCAAATGGGGTAAGAATGATTTTATGAACTTTTTATAGTATATAATGGGGAGACCATCCGGGCCTGGGGCCTTTCCATTTGGAATGGTGGAGAGGGTGTCTAAAATTTCTTTAGGGGTAACCGGAGCAGTTAATAAAGATTGGCCTTCCGGGGTTATTTTAGGGAGATTTAGTGGAATCAGGAACTCTTTGATTTTTTCTATAGCTGTTATTGGGTCTTGCATGCTATCTGGTATGCTTAAATTGTATAAACTGTCATAAAAGGATCTAAACTCCTCGGCAATGTCAGCGGTCTCAAAAATTGAAGAGCCGTCTAGAGCTTTGAGTTGTCTAATAAACGTCTTGTCCTGCTGCTTTTTAAGCAGTGAAGACATAAGCTTACTACTTTTATTGCCGTGGAGATAGAACCTCTGTTTACTTCTCATATAGGTTTTGGCCGATTGAATATTTAAAAGGTTTTTTAGTGAATTCCTTAGGTCCGTCAGTTCAGTTTGTATCTTATTGACCTGAGATCTCTTGTGCAATCTTTCCAAGGAATTAATTTGGTGCAAGATAGACACAACCTGTTTTGTTCTTTCTTTTTTGAGATGGGAACTCAAAGCTGTAAATTCTCCCCTCATTACCGCTTTATGTGATTCCCACACCACAGGTAGGGGCGGGCCAGAGTGTAGATTTGTCTGAAAAAAGAATTCAAGAGTGCCAGTCAGTTTTGTAATGTGGGAATCCGAATCTAATAATGTCTCATTAAGTGACCATGACTTGGCTGGCCGCGGAAGGGTTACTATGCCTATGTCGATAAAAATAGGAGCATGGTCCGATAGAGAGATAGTGTCTATAGTCGCATTTTTAACTAATGAGAGATTAGTTGTTTGTGTCAATAGATAATCAATTCTATGATAGCTACCACACGGGTGGGAATAAAAAGTGTAGTCTCTGCCCGAAGGAAAGAGTGTCCTCCAGGGGTCTATCAAGTGCAATTCTTGGAAAGAAAGGTGTAATTTTCTCAGTGCCCTTTGAGAAAGGGTCGACTTGCCCGTGGAAGTATCTAGGGATGGGTTGAGTGATACGTTAAAGTCTCCCCCCATCAACAACAAACCCTCAATAAATAGTTTTAAGGTATTCATTGTTTTCCACAGCCATCCAATCTGATTCCTGTTTGGGGCATATAGGTTACATAGAGTAACTTTAGTATTGGCTATAAGGCCCTTTAGTATAATATATCTTCCTTCGGAATCTGAGAGGCAATCATGCAAGACAAAAGGAACATTCTTTTTAATAGCAATACTCACTCCTCTAGACGCCGACCCACCCGTACTATGATACCAGGTCGGGTAACGGGATCTAGACATATCAGGTACTCTCCCCACTTTAAAATGTGTCTCCTGTAGGAAGACTACACTAGCCTTTTTTGCATGTAGAAGGTTCAATACCTGACTTCTTTTACACGGGGAACGTAAGCCTTTTACATTGTATGAAGCCACTACTATAGTGGCGAAATTGTCCTTATCACCCATAGTAAAATAGATGAAGCAAAAAAAATAAATAAATGATAAAGTGCCCTATGCCGACGAGCTACAAAAAATACAAAATACAAGGTAAAGTAACAGATAGATAACAATAACCAACTACCTGCCTGTGGCAGGGGTAGGGGGTCAAACATACCCCCCATAGCAGAGCAAGGAATTACATCACCAATACACGAGTGGTATATGTTAGCTTATAAGGCAGTTAAATGAAAGCAGCAACACATTAGCAGGTGCCAATCAAGGCAAACTAAGGCTACTTTCACACATCAGGTTTTCGGCGTCAGGCGCGATCCGGCGTCGTGCCGGAATGCCGGATCCGGCAAATGTTTTGTAAAACCTGATGTGCCGGATCCGGTTTTCTGCCGGATCCGTCTTGTTCTTGACAGACAAAACCGGATCCGTCTCATCCGGTTCATCCGTTTTTCTATCCGTTTTTCGACGGATTACGCCGGATCTGGTTTTTAAAATTGACCCTTGTGGCCTTCCGAACGGGATTGGCTACTGGAAAACTATATATAGCATGTTCCTACAGCCCTTCTTTGACAGGTTGTAGAGGAGAAAGTGCAGGTTGGAGAGAAGAGCAAGTTACTGGCGAAGATGGATGTTGTCATTGGAAATATTACCACTAGAAGTTCTGTGACGGTTTCAGTAATGAGGGACAATTTTGCACTATACTTTATGTCACCTCAAGGCAGAGTACACTGGCAGGATGACAGAGTGTGAAAGATTTGTGCCCTAACCAAACTTGTGTACCTTCTGGACCAACAGTATATACCTTTGCCAACCAAAGTTGGCTATCTTGTCATGGTCTTACTATTTTTAGCTTTAGGCCACAGGTGTGTACCTGGTTGTGTTTTATGCAAAGTATTTCACCTTTTAACAAAAGTTGTGTACATTGGTAGGAAATCACCAACAATAAACACAACTTTTCAGGTGAAATACTTTGCTTCAAACACAACCAGGAACACAACTGTGGCAAAAAGCTAAAATTTACCCACAGTTATATACCTGGTTTTGAATACCTTTTTACCTTTTAAATACCCTGTATTTAACCTTTTTTTTAAACATATTTCGCCGCAGAAAGAAATGACAGACAACCAGTGTAAACAATAATTTAACTTTTATTTAAAATATTTTTTTTTGTGTAAACTGTTTTTAAAGTTAAAAAAACTTTTTTAATAAAGGTTTGAAACCAACCAAATGGGCATTTTTATTACAAAAAAAAATTATAACTCGGTGTAGTGTGGGGTGGAAATACTGCTGGAGGGGCTGCGGGACACTTCGACAATGGGAGTGTGGAGAGAGGACTGGGATCGTGGTGGGGAAGGAACAGTTAGAGGTGATGGTGTGGAAAAAGCTACAGAATGGGTGGACATGTTGGAGGCAGAAGAGGTGGTGGGCGGTGGAGTGGAGGGTTGGGCAGGGACTGTAGGAGCAGATGATGTTGATGGAAAGTTGTATGGGGAAGGAGTTTGGTACGGGGAAGGAGTTTGGTACGGGGCAGGTTGCTGGAAGTGGGGAGATGTCTGGTACTGGGGAGGTTGCTGGTACTGGGAAGGTTGCTGGTACTGGTGAGGTTGCTGGTATGTAATAGGAGGGGGAGGATGGAAAGTGGCTGGAGGGGGTGCAGATGTAATAGGAGGGGGAGGATGGAAAGTGGCTGGAGGGGGTGCAGATGTAATAGGAGGGGGAGGATGGAAAGTGGCTGGAGGGGGTGCAGATGTAATAGGAGGGGGAGGATGGAAAGTGGCTGGAGGGGGTGCAGATGTAATAGGAGGGGGAGGATGGAAAGTGGCTGGAGGGGGTGCAGGTGGAGGAACTACAGTGGTGGGAGGTGGAGGTTGGGAGGTAACCTGCTGTAGAGCACCGTGGCACGAATGCATTACATGCATCTGCTGGGTAGGAGATAGTGTTGCCATGCGCTCCACAACAGACCTGAAAAAGGTGTGGTTTGGCGAAGATCTTGCTTCTGAATGCATGGTTTGCAGAAGTGTCTTCACCTCCAGAATGCTGGAGTTGATCTGCTGAAAGCCTGCGGAGATTTGCTCTGACAAGACTTTTAGACAGTTCTGGAAAGATGCATTCAGATGCAAGAACTCTGGCGCATAACTCTTTTCCTGACCCCTCTGCCGCTGCCGCCCAGTACCCGCAGGTGTACTAGAGGTGGCAGGGGCAGAAGGGTGGGGTAAAGGGAAAGCGATCTCCTCACCAGCAGCTTCATGTAATGTAGGCGGCCACGATGCTCCTGTGCTGGTGGATGGGACAGATGGGTCGAATGTGTGGGAAGGCTGGGAAGGTGCAGATGTACCGGGGCGGTCGAAGTGTCCCTCGGTGCCGGTCTCCTCAGGGATCGCCTCAGAAGGGTCCAATCGTGCAGGCTCCCGAGTGCTACTCACCGTGCTGTGGAATAAAGAGAAAAAAAAACAATTAAAATACTGACATGGTATGGCCCTGGCTGAAAAAAAAAAGTTACATCTAACATTTTTTTTCACATGTGGTGTGTAATATTTACCTTCTAGTGACCATTGTTTCCCGTAGGAACGACAGGGCTTCTGCGTACTTGTACTTGCTCCTGCGTCCTCCAGATCCACTCGGGGCCCGCATCTCTTTATTGAACTCCTTCTTGAAACGATCCCTCACAGACCGCCACCGATTCACAATTCTGTTCCCTGAAACGAGAAAGGAGTGGTTAGTATACAACATCAGTGTTTCACAAACTCCAGTCCTCATGGTCCCCAGGGGTCATGTTTTCAGGATTTCCATAGTAAATAGAAATCCTGAACACATGATCCGTGGGGACCACGAGGACTGGAGTTCGGGAAACACTGGTTTACATCAAGCAACCGGTACTGTATATACTTACGCTCTTTAATCTGGGCCCGAACATCGAGGTCCTCCCAGCGGCCCACAAGGAGCGAACAGATTTCCTCCCAGAGTCGTCGGGTAACGATAAGGTCAGCGTGGCGGCGGTCAGCCATATTCCAGAGCGGCTCCCTTTCTCTGACGAGATCGATGAGGTGGTCCACATCGAGTCCTCCATCCTCACCGTCAGAGTCGGGAGCACGCTGTGAAGGCTGTTAAAGAAAAAGACAAAAATAACATAATTAGCCTCCACAAAAGAAATGAAATAAAAAGTGCAAAAAAACAAAGCAAAAATATTTATACTTACACGCTGGTGACCGCCGCGTTGCTGTCGCCGACAACCCTGGGAGGCACTGCGAGGACCTCTTGGCCGAGCACCAGATTGGGAAGACTAGAGAAGAAAACAAAAAATGTTATGTCTTTGGATGTAGGCATTTGTTTGCTGTGTGTGGTCTGCAGAACATTGTTTTCTATGTGTTGTGTGTAGTGTGATGTTGTGTTTCTGCGTTTGATGCAAAAAACTTACCAATTGTGAGCCCACTCTAGGTGTCTGTCCACCCCTTCCTTCTTCTTCTGGGAGCTCCTCTTCATCTTGTGAATCCTGTTTTGAAATAAAAGGCAATGAATAGACATATATTACAGAGATGATGGATTTTGGAAATAAAAACTTACCGTCAAACGCTGACGATGCGAGGGAGGGCTCCCAGAAGATGATGTGCTGTCTTCCTGGTGGCCACACTCCATGCCTGTGGGTGGTGTTCCAGCTGCTGCCATTGCTGCTGCTGCTGCTGCTGCTGCATCTATTGGGCGGCTGTTGAATAAAGAGAAACAAAGGGCCAATGAATATCTTGATATTCCATGGCCCTAGTTTGGAGGAATGGGGGATTTGATAATTACCGTCTCTCATCTGCTGCTGGCCTCCCCTCCTCAGCATGTTCCATTTGCTGCTCCATTTGGGGTGGTGGTGGTGCTGATGGTGCTGCAGTGGTCTCCTGCCTTCTCCTGCTGCGCTTGGTTGCTTTCTTGGGTGGCATGTTGGGTGTGGCTGTGGGTCCCACTGTCTTGCTTTTATATATGTCTTGTGGGCAGAGCTACTGAGCATGCTCAGACCAAAAAAAACGGATCCGGCCACCGGATCCGGCTTTCGCCGGATCAGGCGCATTGCGGCGCTCATAGGCTTTCATTGTGTGAAAAAGACGGACGCGCCTGATCCGGCGTGTCCGGCTTTTTCGCCGGAGACAAAAAACGTTACAGTAGCCGTTTTTTCCAGACGCCGGATCGCGACACATTGCCGGATCCGGCGAAAACCGGATGAAAAGCATGGCCATCCGGCGCGATCCGGCGCAAATGCAAGTCAATGGGGGGGAAACCGGATCCGGCATTGCATTTCGCCGGATCCGGTTTCTGTCAAAAGCGCCGGATCGCGCCTGACGGCGAAAACCTGATGTGTGAAAGAGGCCTTAAGTGATCTAAAACATTACAGGGTTATACAAAAATTTCCGGGTCTATATGTAAGGAAATACGGCTAGACAGAGCACAATAGAACTGAGGGGGGCATCTCTTTTCTCGCCCCAGATTTCCCTCGTTTAGGGGGCATGCGTCTCTTCACTGAGGCCCAATCCCCCTGACCTCCTGTATAAGCATTGATAGGAGGAGGCGTGCGAAGATCCATATCTAAAGGTAACCATGAAGGAATATCAATAGGAGCAATGTCAAATGTATCCCATATTTTGGTTAAATCTTCGGGACTCCTCACTGTTATTTGTTTGCCGTCCCCATTTACCGATATTCCAAACGGAAATAGCCATTTATAAAGGATTTTACGCGAGCGTAGTACTTCCAATAAGGGTCTTAGAATCCTTCTCTTTGCAAGAGTCGACGGTGCAATGTCCTGATAAAGTTGGATAGCAGATCCTTCATAGGTGAGATTTTTAACGTCTCTTGAGGCAGACAAAATAATATTGGTGTCCACATAGCTCAACAAGCCACAGATCACATCCCTCGGAGGTTCAGAAGGCTTGGGCTTGGGTCTGAGCGATCTATGGACCCTCTCTATTACAATTTGGTCGCATTTTTCTTGCGGGATTAGGAGGGCAAAGATCTCTTTCGTGGATTTTTCTAATATTTCTATAGAGACACTTTCAGGCAAGCCTTTAATCCTTATATTTTTTCTGCGACTCCTATTCTCTTGATCTTCTAAGGCCAGAAGAGAGTTATTAAGCTGTGTTCTGTGGTAGTCCAAATGATCTCTCATGGCATTGGAGTGGCTAATGATAGAGGAGTGAGATGATTCAAGGGACTCCACTCTATTACCAATATGTGACAAATCTGCTCTCATACCAGATATCTCCGTAACCAAAGGCTTTAAAGCTTGGGCCATTAGTTTTTTGAAGACTGATCTAGATAGCTTCCCAGAGTCTGAGTGGGTAATATCACTGCCTGAGACATCATCACTTGAGTCCGAGTCCTCGACCTGTTCCTCCACCTCAACATTTGCATGCAGCTTTTTAGGTGTGGGCCTAGCCGACCCAGGTTTATTTTTCAGAAATTTCTCCATTTCACTTTGCCTGCCCTGATGTACACTAGTAGCCAGCGATTTTGCACGCTCTTTATTAGATTTAACCATAATGCTTAATTAAAGCGTGCATTTGAATCACTCCTCGTACATTCAGGGAAAGTCTACTAATGCATGTTCATAGATGAAGATAACCCCATGCGTCTTGAAAGGTGGAGCGCTGACATGAGTAAATATGGCGGTATCAGTGCTCTAATGTGGTGCACTATATAGAAAGTCTCACACTGCCATGGTATAAAATTAGGCCGGTCTTGGCGTCTCTGAAAGGGGGGAGCGATACCCCCAAACCCCCAGTCGCTGTATGCAGCAGGAGCGACCGCCTCAGATTCCCCGGGCAATGCACCAGGAGCACCCAGCACTGCGGCCACCCTCTGTTCACCAGCCAGGCACGTGCGACCAGCTCACCTCCCTCTCCTCCGGTAAGCTAATCCATTCCTTCCTTTCCTTGTCTTGTTAGTCAGCGGTCTCTCCTCCGGCAGAGGCCACGGGCCCTCCACCACCTCCAACGGCTCTCCGCAGACTGCTGTCCGGGCCTCCTCAGGAAGAAGCAGCAAAGATGGCGCCCGACCGCCTCTGGCGCCAAGGCCCACTCCCCGCGACCGCTCTCCTCACAGAGAGCCGCGGTTCCCTCCTCGCTGTCCTCCACCACCTTCTCCAAACCCAACTCTCTCTGGGGGGCACACAGACACCCTCGTTGGGGTCCGAAGAGGGCACACTTTGTAGCTGGCAGCGTTAGCTGCAGCAAAGCACGTCCTCCCCACAAGCGATCCAGGTGAGGCACCCCGATTGGGTATCATTTTTGCCCTTGGCCGAATTCGCTTTAAATAATAGAGCTAGTTCTGCCACCTTGATGTCGCCCTTTTTCTGTAACTTTGGGTTTCATCCTCGATTTTCTTCAGGGCAAGTGGAATCTTCAGCATGCCCAGGTGTTGACACTGTGATAGAGAGAATGCAGCAGATTTGGGACCAAGTAGTGGATAAGTTGTCTCTCTCCCAGGAAAAGGCCCAGCGGTTTTCTAACCGGCATAGGACCATTGGTCCCCGGTTTAAAGTGGGTGATATGGTTTGGTTGTCATCAAAGAATATCTCTTTTTTTTTATATCAATAATTTTTATTAAGATTTTATATAAATAGATTATACACCGTAACAAACCTGCGGACAGTTGAAAAATTTGTCCTATAACAGCAGGACAATAAAATTCAAAGTAAAAACAGATAACAGCTGAAAATTCTGCATAGTAGGGTTAGGGGATACAATTTGCAACATAGGAAGGAAGGGTAGGGATGATAGGTAATAAGATCACAGGTCCACCAATCAGGACTGGAAGGACGAGAATTTTGACACCACCCAGGGGAACCAGCGATTCCTTATTATATTTTTGGTAAATATATCTGAGGTCAGAAGGAGCTCGTATTGGTAATGTTTATTAATTTTTTGGATAATTTCCAATTTAGAGGGGATAGCTATTTCTCTCCAGTGGTCTGCCAGACACATACGTGCTGCTATTAGAATGTGTGATACAATTGGTCTCAAATCGCCAGGGAATATATGTAAACCGATCCCCAAAACCGCTAGCGGACCGCTCAAACTTCCAGTCAGGCCTGTAACTGAGGTAATAATGTTAGACCCTACTTCCCAAAAAGGCCGGATGAGCGGGCAATCCCACCACACGTGCCCTAGGGAACCAACACCCGAGCAGCCCTTCCAGCAGGATCGGGGATAGGAACCACGGAATTTGGAAATCTTCAGCGGGGTGTAATACCAGTCAAAGTGAACTTTCTTAAGCTGCTCAAGATGATTGATACAGGAGGAATATTTCTGCAAGTCGCCAGAAGTGGACCACCATTGGTCCGGGGTTGAGGAGAAAGCAAGAGCCCCTTCCCAGCGCCTCATATACGCTTGTTTAGGACCATTACCGGGGGAATTAAACACTTTATATACTACCGAGAGGCCGTGTTTTTGAGAAGAGGAAGAACTAAAAAACCGCTGTATTGGCGAGCAAACAGCATTATGGGAGGATAAGGGAAATACACATGAATTTATAAAATGCCAAATTTGCAGGTACTGATAGAAGTTATTTCTGTAAAGGACAAATTCATCCATTAGGACAGAGAAAGGTTTCAACTCCTGAATTAAGAGGATATCTTTCATGACCACAGTACCATTCCTCACCCAATTGCCTAACGTGAGGCCATCCACATGAAGCTCCGAGGCTCTAATAGAGATAGACTCAAATTTAATCACCTGATGAGAAGAGACCAGATCAGACCAGTAAGAAAATGCCACTTTCATTGTCTGCAAGGGAAGAGAGGGGGCAAAGGAACTAAGCACTCGGGCCTCCAGTAGAAATCTCAAAGTCCCATGCGGGGCCAAGTATTTCTCCACAAGCACCCATTTGTGAGTACTAGAATCATCATACCACTCCCTTAACGCCTCTAGAACTGCTGCTTTATGGTACAAATAAAAATTCGGGACCCCCAGACCACCATGTGAATAACTATAAAATAAGGTAGACATACCAACCCTAGGTTTCTTTCCTGCCCAAATAAATCTGCTCACAACTGCCTGCAGAAGAGAGAGAAACCTCTTGGGGAACCTCAAGGGAAGACAACGGAATAAATAAATAATTTTTGGTAGGAACATCATCTTAACTATCTGAATGCGCGCCATCCAGGAAAGGGGTAAATGTATTTGATTGTCTATCTCCTTTAGAATGGAATCAAGCAGAGTATTAAAATTCTGCTTGACAATATTGGAAAGTTTACAAATCCTTAGTCCTAGGTACGAGAAGCCGTCCCGGGCCCAAGTATATGGGACAAGTGAGGAGATTCTATTTCTATCAGATGGTGGAACATTAACCGAGAAGAGAACCGGTTTTCCTTCGTTTAGCTTGTAATATGAAATCTTAGAAATTTCAAGGAGAGCGTTTTTGATCCCTATCAATGATCTTTCACTATCAGTGCAAGAGAGAATTACATCGTCTGCGTATAGACCGATCTTATGCTCTACAGGGCCTATTTTAACTCCAGATATTTCCGGGTTGAGCATAATGGACTCCGCCAATGGGCTCCATGACTAAAGCAAAAATTATAGGGGAAAGGGGGCAACCCTGGCGGGTCCCATTAGTCAGGTCAAATCTATCAGAATAGAAGCCAGCTGCACAGACCGAAGCATTTGGTTTTTTGTATAAAGCCATAATAGCACCCTTTATATTACCAGAGAAACCAAATGTGTCCAAAATGGCGTCCACATAGCCCCAGTGTACCCTGTCAAACGCTTTTTCCGCATCTAGAGACAGGAATACACCGGGGGTACCACTGGACTCAAGAAAATCCATCAAATCCATCACTCTTCTAGTGCTATCTCTAGCCTGCCTCCCTGGGACAAATCCCACTTGGTCAGGGGAGACCAGAGCCGGCAGAACTGAGAGGAGTCTATTAGCCCAGACTTTTGCATATAGCTTCACATCACAATTCAAAAGAGAGATAGGTCTGAAGTTACCAGGAGAAGTTGGAGGCTTCCCCGGTTTAGGAATAGTAGTGATTGTCGCAGCCAAGCTTTCAGATTGGATATCAGATGAGTCCCTCCATAGTGAGAACGTTCTAACCAAAAATGGAGCCAAGATGTGCGCAAACTGGCGGTAGTAAGAATTAGAAAAACCATCTGGCCTGGGTGCAGAAAGTCTCTTAGAGGAATTAATAACCCAAACTACTTCCTCCTCAGTAAGGGGGGCATTAAGAGCAGCCAGAGCCGTGGGGGAAAGTTTGGGCAAATTTAGTTTAGCAAGGAAAGAAGAAATTTTACCCTTCGTGGGCTGGTGTGTTTTAGGATCTGACTTGAGATTATATAGTTGGGAATAGTATTCTTGAAACTCACTAGCTATATGAGTAGGGTTTAAAACTTTGGACCCGTTGTATGTAATCAAAAAGGGAATGGCCATCCAAGCCTCCCTTTTCTAAACTCGACTTGCTAGGACCCTACCAGCTCTATCACCCAAGCTATAGAATTTGGATTTAAGCTTTTTTAGATTTTATTCATAAGAATACAGCATAATTGATCTCAGCTGATCTCTCAGACCTCTAATAGAGTCAAGGAAAATGTCAGAGGGGTGGGCCTTGTTTGCCCTTTCCAGGAGCTGGAGTTTAGACAAAATATCATTAAATGTTTTTAACCTTTCCCTTTTCTCCATTGCTGCAATTTTGATGAGGACACCTCTAGCAAAGGCCTTATGGGCCGCCCAAAGAGTTTCATCCGA
Source organism: Dendrobates tinctorius (assembly GCF_039654945.1). Lineage (NCBI taxonomy): Eukaryota > Metazoa > Chordata > Amphibia > Anura > Dendrobatidae > Dendrobates > Dendrobates tinctorius. The sequence continues at coordinate 250,856 of NW_027362087.1, forward strand.
GACCATTTGATTATCATTAATGGCAAAAAAAATTCTTTTAATTGCCAAGCAATTTCATCTCTGGTATCTTGGTTAGTGAGGATATAATCATTCAGTTTCCATTTGGAGGGAGACCGGGTAGGACCCCCGTCTGAAATTGTTAACATAACGGGCGCATGGTCCGACCACGTAATGGAGCCAATGTTAATCTGGTCACAACCCCACAGTATCGAATCATCTACTAAGATATAATCTATTCTAGAGTAGGTATTAAACCTTAGGGAGTGAAAAGAGTAGTCTCTCTCTCCTGCATGAGCATATCGCCATATATCATGAAAACGAAACTCACGGATCAGGTGGCCCATCTCTTTTCTGGCCGGGGCTTGGTGGGAACAATCTAGGAATTTACACATAGGGACATTAAAGTCTCCGCATATCACCGAGGAACCCTTTGCTATTCCCCTAAAAGTCTCCAAAAATTTACGTATGAATCTCAACTGGCCCACATTGGGAGCATACACTGAAGCAATAGTAAATTGCACATTGTTTAGTAGACCAATTAAAATGACATATCTACCCTCAATGTCCCCCACCACCCTTTCAAGCTGGAAGGCTACAGAGCTTTTAATGAGGATTCCCACACCCGAACTTTTGTGGACATTATTGGCAAAAAACTGATGAGGATAATTAATATTTTTCATTCTACCATTATCCTGGGCTAATAAATGTGATTCTTGAATGCACAAAACATCACTACTCTCCTTCCCTGCCTCCTTCCAGACCCATGACCTTTTATGCGGAGAATTTAATCCCTTCACATTTAGAGACAATACCTTTAAACCCATGGTATGTAAGGCCAGAAGTGGCTGTGATAGCCGAGAATCTGCTTTCTTTGGAGTATTAACCCTGCAGAAAGAAACGGTACAAACAGGCAAGACCTATCAACAAATAACATGACATAACAATTAAAGAAAAACTGAGAAACAAGTTGCTCCTCACATAACATGACGGAGCTACACAAGGACTGACAAGCAGTCAAAGCAGTAAGAGCGAAAAAAAAGACGCTCGTGGGTCAGGAACTGCAGGTGGGCTGGATGCGGCCACAAAATTTAGTAGCCGGCACCCTCTGCAGAAACAAAAAAAAAATCCAGAAACATGGAGACCACAACCTCAAAAGGCGAAAGTTATGGGAACTTCTAGCTTTAAACCATTCAGGGTTAATTCTCCTGTTTTGGGGTGAACCTTTATCCAAGGAAGATGGCGGAGGGGGTGGAATATCCCAGTCCTCAAACACTTTCCCAAGTTGCGCAGTAGAGAAGCAAACCCGAGTGTTACCATTTTTACTGACAATGAGCTTGATGGGGAAACCCCAACGAATATATAATGCCTTTATCCCGTAGAATCTTTGTAAAAGGGGTGAATTCTCTCCTCGCAAGCGTGCCAGCTGAGAGGTCTGGGGATACCGAAAGGCGAGCAAATCTGTCTGGCAGGGAAGGTTTCTTCTTTAAACCAAGCAGGAAGGCCTCCTTTGTTTTATAGAAGTGAATGCGGGCAATAGTATCTCTGGGAATCGAGGGGTTAAGTCCTCGAGGCTTAGGGATTCTGTGAATCCGGTCCACTAAGATATCTCTCCCTTCTGCTTCAGGCACAACAGCTTGAATAAAGTCCTGTAACAGGGAGAGCTAATCTTTATCATGTACTTCTTCTGGTATTCCTCTTATTCTAACATTGTTTCTCCTGGATCTGTCCTCCAGGTCCAGCATTTTAGATGTTAACTTACGGACTTCAGCTTTAAGCTCCTCATGCTCCTCTATCAGTGCATTGTGGGACCCTGTTAACTCCTCCATTTTGTTCTCTAAATGATCTGTGCGGTTCCCTATAGCTCCTACTTCCCCCTTCAGCTCTGCCAACATGCTCTTTATATCATTTTGCATAGATTTCCTGAAAGCTGCAAAGAGGGATTTCATCTCCTCCTTTGTGACAGGCTGGTTGTCAGGGCTTGCCATTTCCACAGTGCCCGCAGTCTCCATGGAGCCTTCTCTGCTTGAGGCAGAGGAAGTAGCAGAACGTGCTGATCCTGCAGACTTTGCAGCATGAGGGGAGGCAGCAGCCATCTTAGAACTCCTCTCCAGCCTGGAGCCTCTGGCAAAGAGGTCAGATACCTTTCTGGGGGAGCTCCGGAGCCCGGTTTTGGACCGCCTCATCTGATCCCAGGGTGACACTAAGTGCCTGGAGAAAGATTCACCTCTGAAGGAACTGCCGGTAAGATGTGTGAACAGCTTCACCGCCTGAAGTCGTCAGAGCTCCTGGAATATGTGACCAGCACCATGCTCTGCTAGGCCACGCCCCCAAAGAATATCTCTATGAAGGTGGCTTCTCCAAAGTTCAAGCCAAGATTTATTGGACCTTACAAGATTTTGGAGATTCTTAATCCGGTTTCTTTTTGATTGACTCTTCCTGTTACGCTTAAGATCCATAACGTGTTTCATAAGTCGATGTTGAAGAGATATGCTGAGCCAGCAGTTCCTATTGCTGCACCTCCTGACCCTGTATTGGTTGAAGGTAATGTGGAATATGAGGTAGAGAAAATACTGGATTCTCGTCTGGCTAGACGGAGACTCCAGTATTTGGTCAAGTGGAAGGGTTATGGCCAGGAGGACAATTCTTAGGTCTCTGCCTCTGATATTCATGCCGATAGATTGGTTCGTGCTTTTCATCGGGCCCATCCTGTTCGGTGACCCCTCCTCAAGGGGGGGGGTACTGTTGTGAGCTCATTTTCGGGTTTGCCTCTGGCTTCTGGTGAGGGTTGTGGAGCTGGTTGTGCTGACAGAGGAGTAGTGAGTTCTCTATCTGGACTCCCTTTGTTGGTGAAGGGAGGTAATGAAGCTGATCTAAATGGCAGAGACCGGCCACCTGAGGAAGAGGACTGCGATTCCACATCAGGAGTTTCTGATTGGATTTAAAGCAGCCAACTCCCTAGTTTCTTGCTGGTGATTTTTCCTGACTGTGGCTCCTGGTTTCCAGTTTGGTTCCTGCCTTCCTAAAGCTAAGTTTTCTCTGCTATTGTTCATATGAGTTTTTGTCTGGTTTACTTAGTTTTTGTGTTCAGCCAGCCCTGGCTGGGACTGGGCTGAATCCCCATTTTTGTCTCTAATCAGTTGATCTTTTTTGCTCTGTCTTCAGAATATACCTGAGTGCTGATATAGTGATTTGAAGTCTAGCGACATCAGGGCCTTTTTCTATCAGAAGTGTTGGACATTCTTTTTGGCAAGGTTTTTTGCGTGATTGCAGACAGCAGCTTTTCTTTCCTGTCCTTTCTAGTTAGCGAGGGCCCCATCATTTGCTCAGCCTATCTTTCTACCTGTGTCTGTGTTTTCATCTTGTTTCACCGACAATACATGTTGGGGGCTGTCTATTGCTTTGGGGTCTGCTCTGGGGCAGTTTAGATTTTCCCTTTCTTTCCTTAGGCTTATTTAGTTCTCCGGCCGTGACGAGGCGTCTAGGACCACCGTAGACACGCTCCACGGCTACTGCTAGTTGTTGTGGATAGGATCAGGGGTCTGCAGTCCGCTAGTTACCAACCTCTCCGGTTTTCTGGGCTTAGCTTGCTTTTTGTTTTTTCCTCCTCGGTGACTCATTCATAACAGATCTCGCTAGCGAGATCACTGCTGAGTCACTAGCAGTGGCGGACTGGGCCGGGTGGCTGGGAGGCATTTGTCCCCAGACGGCTGTTCAGGGCCGCCGGAGGCCTGGCACTGTACTTTTTATTTCGGCCGCCAAAACTTAATTTGCGGCCGGGCTGGCAGACTCCTTCCTGATCGCGCATGAATGATGCATCCAGATGTATTTGCATCTTTGAGACGCGAATACATTTGAATGCATTATATCTGGCACAGAGCAGAGCATCACCGTTGTTGCTGCTCCGCAGCCTAGCGTGCAGCAGAGTGATGAGGTCATCATGCTGTGACCTCACACTGCTGCTGGCGACGCAGTGCAGGGCAGAAGAGGTCGGGACAAGGCGGCCGGCGGGAAAAATGGTGAGCAGCAGCGCTCCAATGAGGAGCAGGAGCTGAGCTGCTGAAGATTCGAGCGCTGTCATTTGCTGTGCATGCATAAGGTATGGGGCATGAATCCATGGTGTTAGTCAACAAGGGCAGCCGCACAGCATTGTGTGTATGAGAGTGTGTGTGTATGAGTGTGTGTAAGTGTGGTGTGTGTGTATATGAGTGTGTGTAAGTGAGTGTGTGTGTATGTGTGAGTGTGTGTGTATGAGTATGTGTAAGTGAGTGTGTGTATGAGTATGTGTAAGTGAGTGTGTGTATGACTGTGTGTGTGTGTATGAGTGTGTGTGTGTATAAGTATGTGTAAGTGAGTGTGTGTGTATGAGTATGTGTAAGTGTGTGTGTATGAGTATGTGTAAGTGAGTGTGTGTATGAGTGTGTGTGTATGAGTATGTGTAAGTGAGTGTGTGTATGAGTATGTGTAAGTGACTGTGTGTATGAGTATGTGTAAGTGAGTGTGTGTATGACTGTGTGTGCATGAGTGTGTGTGTGTATGAGTATGTGTAAGTGAGTGTGTGTATGTGTGTGTGTGTTCAGACGGGCAGTGTGGAGGGAGGACATTATAGCGACTAGGGGCAGTATGTGGGGGACATTATGGAGACGAACATTATGGAGAGGGACGGTGTAGGTGGGATATTATGGGATGGAGAGGTATGTTTTGGAGAGGAGTGGTGTATGGGGTATATTATAGGGAGAGTCAGCGAAGGGGATATTATGGAGAGGGGTAGTGTAGGCAGGATATTATGGAGAGGGACATTTATCATGGGGAGGGGCGGCATGTGTGGGGGTATATTTTGGTGAGGGGCAGTGTAGGGGGTATATTATGGAGAGGGTGGTGTGGGGGGTATAATGGTGAGTGGCGGTGTAGGGGGTATATTATGGAGAGGGGTTGTGTGGGGGGTATATTATGGAGAGGGGTGGTCTGGGTGATATATTATGGGGAGGGGTGCAGTGTGTGGGAAGTATCTTATGCGGCGGTGCGGTGTAGGGGGCATATTATGGGGAAGTGTGGTGTAGGGGGTATATTATGTAGAAGTGTGTTGTAGGGGGTATATTATGGTGAGGGGTGGTGTTGGGGGTATATTATGGGGAGGTGTGGTGTAGGGGGTATATTATGGGGAGGTGCGGTGTAGGGGGTATATTATGGAGAAGGGTGGTGTGAGGGGTATAATGGTGAGGGGCGGTGTAGGGGGTATATTATGGAGAGGGGCGGTGTAGGGGGTATATTATGGAGAGGGGTTGTGTGGGGGTATATTATGGAGAGGGGTGGTGTGGGGGGTATATTATGGGGAGGGATGCAGTGTGTGGGAAGTATCTTATGGGGAGGTGCTGTGTAGGGGGTATATTATGGGGAAGTGTGGTGTAGGGGGTATATTATGGTGAGGGGTGGTGTAGGGGGTATAATATGGGGAGGTGCGGTGTAGGGGGTATATTATGGGGAGGTGTGGTGTAGGGGGTATATTATGGGGAGGTGCGGTGTAGGGGGTATATTATGGAGAAGGGTGGTGTGGGAGGGATATTATGGAGAGAGACAGTCTAGTCTAGGGGGATTTTTTGTGCAGGAAGCACATTGAAGGGCAATTATTTAGTCAGGGGCACAACATGGTAGATATTTATACTTTGTTGGCAGTATAATGATTTTACAACGGCACAAAATACTCCTGGCCATGATGAGAGCCACGCACGTTGTTTATAAAAGCTCGGCGTCCTTGCCGCCACACGCGGCTCTCATCGTGGCCAGGAGTATTTTGCACCGTTGTAAAATCATAAGCGCACCTCAAAAGGGCTAAGCCTCCTGATGTACCCTAATATGATCCGAGTTGAGGCAACATTGCTGAGGTGTGACAGAGCTTAATATCACGGCTTAACATCTCAGGCACATTGTGGACATACTAATCCCATTATGAGTACGGGGATGTGGTAGAGCCTTAAGTTTATGGCTCAGTATACTGGCAGACTATATTAATGTTACTCCCATGTGGGCAAGGGGATAGCATGTGCATGTGAGAGGTGACATCTACGGACTGAGTGAGTGAGATAAATCATTCGGTCACTGGCTGGCATCTGTTTCAATTGGGCAAAGGAGCCTTTGTGTAGTCAACGGATGACACTGTATTAGGGAGATTCCGTTATTCTATTGGGGACAATGTGCAATAGCATTAGCACTTTAGTCTACAGATATTGGAGTGTAAAATTGGCTATTAATGATGGGGAATGATGCAATGGTATATCCATATATGCAATAATTGTTAAACTCTTCCCTTAAAAAAGGATGCCTAGTGAGATTTTCCCTCGTTAAAGGGTGTCTTGGAGTCCATGAATACAATGTTGTATAATTATATTAGTGTCCTTTATGACCCCCTCTTGTGGTAGGGGTTGATTGGACTGACTGCACACAAGCACGGTGGATGATTTGATATATTATTTATTCACACTTTATTAAAAGTTAAGTTTTATTATTTTTCCACCACAGTCAGTGATTTTTGCAATTTCGGTAATTGGTTGGATTTGTATCTGGTGTTAGGGTGCCAATTCAGTGATATCTCTAATACTGACTACATCTCATAAGTAGTGAGGTTCCTGTATGGTCCGCTGTCTGATGATAAAGGTAGCAACAACTCCCAGTATCTTCTTACCATAGATAAGGACATACTGGGAGCTACATGTTCATGTCATACAAGTGTATCATGGGGCTGATCTAACACTGAAATTGACCACTGTAATAAGCGTGGTGCTGCATTCATCTACTGATGGTGGTTCTAATGTTACATTCATCTACTGACGGTGGTTCTGTCGCTGCATTCATCTACTGACGGTGGTTCTGGCCCTGCATTCATCTACTGACGGTGGTTCTAATGTTACATTCATCTACTGATGGTGGTTCTGTCCCTGCATTCATCTACTGATGGTGGCTGTGTACCTGCATTCATCTAGTGATGGTGGTTCTGTTCCTGCAATCATCTACTGATGGGAGTTTTGTTGCTGCTTTCATCTACTGATGGTGGTTCTGTTCCTGCATTCATCTACTGATAGTGGTTCTGGCCCTGCATTCATCTACTGACGGTGGTTCTGTCGCTGCATTCATCTACTGACGGTGGTTCTGTCGCTGCATTCATCTACTGATGGTGGTTCTGTCCCTGCATTCATCTACTGATGGTGGCTGTGTACCTGCATTCATCTAGTGATGGTGGTTCTGTTCCTGCAATCATCTACTGATGGTGGTTCTGTCCCTGCATTCATCTACTGATGGTGGTTCTGACCCTGCATTCATCTACTGATGGTGGCTGTGTACCTGCATTCATCTAGTGATGGTGGTTCTGTTCCTGCAATCATCTACTGATGGGAGTTCTGTTGCTGCATTCATCTACTGATGGTGGTTCTGACCCTGCATTCATCTAGTGATGGTGGTTCTGTTCCTGCAATCATCTACTGATGGTGGTTCTGTTGCTGCATTCATCTACTAATGGTGGTTCTGACCCTGCATTCATCTACTGATGGTGGTTCTGTTGCTGCATTCATCTACTGATGGTGGTTCTGACCCTGCATTCATCTACTGATGGTGGTTCTGGCCCTGCATTCATCTACTGATGGTGGTTCTGTTGCTGCATTCATCTACTGATGGTGGTTCTGACCCTGTATTCATCTACTGATGGTGGCTGTGTCCCTGCATTCAGCTACTGACGGTGATTCTGGCCCTGTATTCATCTATTCATGGTGGTTCTGTTGCTGCTTTCATCTACTGATGGTGGTTCTGGCCCTGCATTCATCTACTGATGGTGGCTGTGTCCCTGCATTCATCTACTGATGGTGGTTCTGGCCCTGCATTCATCTACTGATGGTGGTTCTGTTGCTGCATTCATCTACTGATGGTGGTTCTGTTGCTGCATTCATCTACTGATGGTGGTTCTGACCCTGCATTCATCTACTGATGGTGGTTCTATTGCTGCATTCATCTACTGATGTTGGTTCTGTTGCTGCATTCATCTACTGATGGTGGTTCTGTTTCTGCATTCATCTACTGATGGTGGTTCTGTTGCTGCATTCATCTACTGATGGTGGTTCTGACCCTGCATTCATCTACTGATGGTGGCTGTGTCCCTGCATTCATCTACTGATGGTGGTTCTGGCCCTGCATTCATCTACTGATGGTGGTTCTGGCCCTGCATTCATCTACTGATGGTGGTTCTGACCCTGCATTCATCTACTGATGGTGGCTGTGTCCCTGCATTCATCTACTGATGGTGGTTCTGGCCCTGCATTCATCTACTGATGGTGGTTCTGGCCCTGCATTCATCTACTGATGGTGGTTCTGGCCCTGCATTCATCTACTGATGGTGGTTCTGTTTCTGCATTCATCTACTGATGGTGGTTCTGTTGCTGCATTCATCTACTGATGGTGGTTCTGACCCTGCATTCATCTACTGATGGTGGCTGTGTCCCTGCATTCATCTACTGATGGTGGTTCTGGCCCTGCATTCATCTACTGATGGTGGTTCTGTTGCTGCATTCATCTACTGATGATGGTTCTGTTGCTGCATTCATCTACTGATGGTGGTTCTGACCCTGCATTCATCTACTGATGGTGGTTCTATTGCTGCATTCATCTACTGATGTTGGTTCTTTTGCTGCATTCATCTACTGATGGTGGTTCTGTTTCTGCATTCATCTACTGATGGTGGTTCTGTTGCTGCATTCATCTACTGATGGTGGTTCTGACCCTGCATTCATCTACTGATGGTGGCTGTGTCCCTGCATTCATCTACTGATGGTGGTTCTGGCCCTGCATTCATCTACTGATGGTGGTTCTGGCCCTGCATTCATCTACTGATGGTGGTTCTGGCCCTGCATTCATCTACTGATGGTGGTTCTGGCCCTGCATTCATCTACTGATGGTGGTTCTGGCTCTGCATTCATCTACTGATGGGAGTTCTGGTGCTACATTTATCTACTTGTCGGTGGTTCTGGTGCTGCATGTATCTACTGACGGTTCTGTCACTTCATTCTACTACTGGTTCTGATCATGTACACATGTAGCAAACCATAATGTGCTTCATGGCTATGTTAAAACTGAAACTTATATGGCTCCATATGTGATATCTGAGGTTCTGTAGGCAGGTCCAGGTGTGACCAGTATAGAGCATTGGAAAAAAAAAATCCTAGGTAATGATGAGAAGCATTGCATACTTTGCTTTACTACATATCTGAAAATGTATATCCAGTTTAAAATTAATAATACATGAGCATAATATGTGATTTGTCTGATCAATAGAAACGCTCATCTGAGCTGATCCCAGTACTTTCAGGTTTTTCATTGAACAGCTCTCAGACAGGCAATACAGTAGTAGGCATATAGCCTATGAAGCAGCCGGAGGTAAACATGTTAAAGGGGTTGTCCAGATTTAAGTTACAAATCACTCTGTGACTGCAGACTCGTGAATCCTCACATTGCTCGCAGTGCTGTCGTGATTCGGCGGGCGCATGACTGCAGGTACAGTGGGGCAAAAAAGTATTTAGTCAGTCAGCAATAGTGCAAGTTCCACCACTTAAAAAGATGAGAGGCGTCTGTAATTTACATCATAGGTAGACCTCAACTATGGGAGACAAACTGAGAAAAAAAAATCCAGAAAATCACATTGTCTGTTTTTTTTTCATTTTATTTGCATATTATGGTGGAAAATAAGTATTTGGTCAGAAACAAAATTTCATCTCAATACTTTGTGATATATCCTTTGTTGGCAATGACAGAGGTCAAACATTTTCTGTAAGTCTTCACAAGGTTGCCACACACTGTTGTTGGTATATTGGCCCATTCCTCCATGCAGATCTCCTCTAGAGCAGTGATGTTTTTGGCTTTTCGCTTGGCAACACGGACTTTCAACTCCCTCCAAAGGTTTTCTATAGGGTTGAGATCTGGAGACTGGCTAGGCCACTCCAGGACCTTGAAATGCTTCTTACGAAGCCACTCCTTCGTTGCCCTGGCGGTGTGCTTTGGATCATTGTCATGTTGAAAGACCCAGCCACGTTTCATCTTCAATGCCCTTGCTGATGGAAGGAGGTTTGCACTCAAAATCTCACGATACATGGCCCCATTCATTCTTTCATGTACCCGGATCAGTCGTCCTGGCCCCTTTGCAGAGAAACAGCCCCAAAGCATGATGTTTCCACCACCATGCTTTACAGTAGGTATGGTGTTTGATGGATGCAACTCAGTATTCTTTTTCCTCCAAACACGACAAGTTGTGTTTCTACCAAACAGTTCCAGTTTGGTTTCATCAGACCATAGGACATTCTCCCAAAACTCCTCTGGATCATCCAAATGCTCTCTAGCAAACTTCAGACGGGCCCGGACATGTACAGGCTTAAGCAGTGGGACACGTCTGGCACTGCAGGATCTGAGTCCATGGTGGCGTAGTGTGTTACTTATGGTAGGCCTTGTTACATTGGTCCCAGCTCTCTGCAGTTCATTCACTAGGTCCCCCCGCGTGGTTCTGGGATTTTTGCTCACCGTTCTTGTGATCATTCTGACCCCACGGGGTGGGATTTTGCGTGGAGCACCAGATCGAGGGAGATTATCAGTGGTCTTGTATGTCTTCCATTTTCTAATTATTGCTCCCACAGTTGATTACTTCACTCCAAGCTGGTTGGCTATTGCAGATTCAGTCTTCCCAGCCTGGTGCAGGGCTACAATTTTGTTTCTGGTGTCCTTTGACAGCTCTTTGGTCTTCACCATAGTGGAGTTTGGAGTCAGACTGTTTGAGGGTGTGCACAGGTGTCTTTTTATACTGATAACAAGTTTAAACAGGTGCCATTACTACAGGTAATGAGTGGAGGAAAGAGGAGACTCTTAAAGAAGAAGTTACAGGTCTGTGAGAGCCAGAAATCTTGATTGCTTGTTTCTGACCAAATACTGTATTTTCCACCATAATATGCAAATAAAATAAAAAAAAAACAGACAATGTGATTTCCTGGATTTTTTTTTCTCAGTTTGTCTCCCATAGTTGAGGTCTACCTATGATGTAAATTACAGACGCCTCTCATCTTTTTAAGTGGTGGAACTTGCACTATTGCTGACTGACTAAATACTTTTTTGCCCCACTGTATGTGATTTGTATACATGACAACTAGCCTTGCTCAGCCACACCTGTATTGAGCAAGGCCAGAAACAGTCTAGTTGTAATATGACCGGGAATATACACATCACATACTTGATAACATAAATGCCCGCTCCCACCGTCAGCACCAGAAAATCCTCACAGCGCACATGATGTGAGGATTCGCATATAGTGACTTTAGACTTGTAGCTAAAGTTCGGACAACCTTTTTAACGATCGGCCGCTACTCATGGGCCACTGCTGTGTGCTTGCCCCCCAGGCTAAAATGTGCCAGCCAGCCCCTGGTCACTAGTTTTGTGATGCAACAGCGATCTCACCAGTGAGATCGCTGTGTGTGACACTTATCAGCGACCGGCCCCCCTGCCGGGTATCGCTGACTTCAAATGGCCTGGACATTTTTTTGATCGCTGGTCTCCCACTGGCCAGCACGCACGCATCGCGTGTGGCAGGCGGGACACCGAGCGGCGCTTAGAAACCCGATGTGTACACTAGATACCAGCGCGCTGGTGCAGGGAGCTGGTAACCAAGGTAAACCCGATATTTTCCTTGGTTACCAGCTCCCTGCACCAGCGCGCTGGTATCTTAACGTACACTGCGGGTAACTAAGCGATGTGTGTCACTTGTTACCCGCGTGTCGCTGTCCTGATCGCTGGTAAAGCTGCCTGTTTGGCAGCTCACCAGCGATCATGTAGCGACACACCAGCGAACCTGACAAGTTCAAATCGTTGTCGGGATCGCTGGTGAGTCACTATGTGTGACGGGGCCCTAACACTGAGTGTGTCTGGGATCCAGGTGGAATCAAAATTAGTGTCTGCTGCCACCTGTAGTGCAGAACAGATATTGCCACCACTTCTCTGTGATAGTCACACGGGGAAATTAGCACAGGAGATGTGTGGCTCCTCCCCCTCAGTCTCCTTCAAACTTTATCTCCCCTATGATCTGATGCCGTCGGTCCCCTGCACCTCTGCTCCCTCGGATACAGTCCTGCGTTATCTTCATTTCTAGGGATGGAGCGGAGATCAGACCAGCCTAAATCCACCACAACTGGGGTCTATGTCTCCCAGTCAAGATGGTGCCGACCAACGCCCGCTCTCCTCTCAGCACACACAGTTAGCAGCCGGCATCTGCTGCAAACTTCTTGGGTATACTAATAGACTTGGGTATACTAATAGATCACAGACAGAACATGAGTCAACAGTGTGATGCAGCCGGAAAAAAGGCAAATGCAATTCTGGGATGTATTAACAGAAGCATACAGTCTAGATCATGTGAAGTCATTATTTCCCTCTACTCCTCTTTGGTCAGACCTCATCTGGAATTGGACCAGATGCCCCAGGAGGTTCCTTCCAACTTTACCATTCTATGATTCTATGATTCGTTCATATACTCTGAAAAAAGGCCAAGAAAGCAAAATTCTGCCGATGTATGTAAACTTTTGAGCACAACTATATATGTGGTGGTCATTCATCCACACATTGATTGACCTAGTTGTGTGGCATGGCGCGTTGTCCTGCTGGAAAAAAACAGTCCTCAGTGTTGGGGAACATTGCCTGAGCAGAAGGAATCAACTGTTTTTCCAGGATAACCTTGTATGCGCCTTGATTCATATGTCCTTCGCAAAGACTAACCTGCCCAATTGCAACCCTGCTAAAGCATCCCCAGATCATCACCAATCCTCCACCAAATTTCACAGTGGGTGCAAGACACTGTGGCTTGTATGCCTCTCCAGGTCTCCATCTAACCATTAGACAACCAGGTGTTGGGCAAAGCTGAAAATTAGACTTATCAGAGAAGATTACCTTACTCCAGTCCTCTATGGTCCAATTCTTATGGTTTTTGGCAAACTTCAGTCTAGCTCTCCTTTGCTTCTCAATGATGAAAGGCTTTTTTCTACCTTTATGAGCCCCTCCTCTGAGCCTGTTACAAACTGAGCTTGCCGTGCACTTCACCCCAGCTGCCATTTGCCATTCCTTTTATAGGTCACTTGATTTCACCCTGCAGTTGGTGAGTGACATTCGAATAAGATGATGGTCATCCCGGTCAGTGGAGAGTCATTTTCGCCCTCTGCCGATCTGTAGCTTTGTTGTCCCCAATGTCTGCTACTTGACCTTGTTGTAATAGACTGCCGTCTTAGAAATTTCAAGGATGGAGGCAACATGACGCTCACTGTATCCCTTTGCTAGTAAAGCCAGAATTGAGCTCTTCTTTTCCTCACTCAAGACTTTTGTTTTCAACTCCTTTGGCATGGTTAAAAGTAATTTTTTCATTCCTATTACTTTTGGGATATTACTAGCACTTGTTTTGCCATCCAGCTGTTTTGCAAGAGAATTGTGAACACCACAGCAGGGTTTTTTATGTTGTCCTTCGTTAATTTAGTTTTGTTTCAGGTGATCACCTAATCAAAAGCACATTAAGTAGAGTGAGGTGTACTCTGGATGGAATTCAGCTGACACTGGAATGGAATAGCTGTCAGACATGTAAAGAAGCTGATTTTTATAAAACTGTGCTGTGGTCTCTTAATTCTTTCCAGAGCTATATATATATATGGCTGATGAGCCAGCTCAATGGGAATAATAAAATCCACGCCATCAATACATATGCCCTGCCAGTGATCAGATACCCTGCTGGCATAGTGTGCTGGCCAAAAAAAGAGATGGAAGCTGCAGATGTGAAGACACGAAAGCTCCTCACAATGCATGGAGGTCTCCACCCTAAGTCTAGCACCCAAAGATTGTATACCAACAGAAAGGAGGGTGGTCGAGGCTTGATAAGCATCCAAGCCACCATCATGGATGAAACAAGGAGTATCCAGGAATACATCAGAAGGATGGCGCCAGAAGATGAGGTGCTGAGAGAAAGCCTAAGGCAGCAACAACAAAAGATCTGGAATGAAGAACAGGAACATGAAGCGCCATGGCAAGACAAGCCGCTGCATGGGATGTACCACCGACAGATAATGGAGGTGGCTGACATGGAGAAATCCTACCAATGGCTGGAGAAAGCTGGACTCCTAGACAGCACAGAGGCACTAATCATAGCGGCACAAGAGCAAGCACTAAGTACAAGATCCATAGAAGCAGGAATCTACCACACAAGACAAGACCCAAGGTGCATTCTATGCAAAGAAACCTCAGAAAGAGTCCAACACATAGTGGCAGGATGCAAAATGCAAGCAGGAACAGCGTATACTGAACGCCAAAACCAAGTAGCGGGAATTGTATACATGAACATCTGTGCAGCACATGGGCTAAGCCCCTCTAAGTCCAGGTGGGAGACCCCAGAAAAAGTGGTGGAAAATGAAAGGGCTAAAATCCTGTGGGACTTCAAGTTCCAGATAGATAAGCAGGTGTTGGCTCACCAACCAGTCATTGTCATAGTAGACAAGGATCAGAAGTCGGCAATGATAATAGATGTGGCAGTGCCAAGTTACAGCAACATCATGAAGGAATATAAGAAGCAGGAGGACTACCAGAGCCTCAAAGAAGAACTGGAGAAGATGTGGAAGGTGAAGGCAACAGTGATTCCAGTGGTGATGGGAGCACTTGGAGCAGTGACCCCTAAGTTAGAAGAATGGCTACAACAGATCCCAGGAGCAACATCTGAGCTCTCTGTCCAGAAAAGCGCAATGCTGGGATCAAGTAAGATCCTGCGCTGAACCCTCAAACTCCCAGGCCTCTGGTAGACGACCCGAGAATGAGAAAGGACAACAAAGACCACCCCCCCCAGTGGGGGTGAGAAGGAAGTTTTTTTTATATATATATATTGTGGGGATGTGACTCGCTTAGGTGCAGCGGGAGACAAATGTGAGACAGGTTCTTCCACAGTGCTTGCAGTTTATTCACGGCATAAACGCACAAGGCAACGTAACAGCAAACAAATGGCCTTTTAGCTCAGGCAAAATAACACAACGTCCGTAGTTGTAGACTCAGAGCAGGAGTCTCAGCACACATGGGAGGCTTAGTCCTCCCCACACACAGCTCCCTGGTTCAGGAGCAGGTCACATTATAAGGCTGTAGCCACACCCACGTTCCCAGCAGCTGACTGGTCACCTGACTGTGACCTCACCACAGGTCCTTCAAACAAAAACAATAACAATATCTGGTATGCTTTACTTCTGCCTTACATTATGGAGATAAGCCATTTATGAGACACATATCTCCCATCAATTACACGACCCTTAGCCCTGCCACATACCTCCCCCCTCTGCCTAAAGCCGTGGGGCTTGGCACTTTCACCTACCAGGCAAGGGATTCTGGAGAGGGCATCGGCATTACCATGTAGCTTCCCGGCCCTATGCTCTACATGGAAACTGAAGTCTTGTAGGGCTAAGAACCAGCGGGTGACCCTAGCATTCTTGCCCTTGGTTTCCCTCATCCACCTGAGTGGGGCATGGTCGGATATTAACCTAAACTTCCGTCCCACCAGGTAGTACCGTAATGTGTCCACTGCCCATTTTATGGCCAAACACTCCTTCTCTACAACTGAGTAATTTCTCTCACAAGAAGTCAACTTCCTACTCAAGTAGAGAACAGGATGCTCCTCCCCACGTATCTCTTGGGAAAGGACTGCACCTACCCCGACATCTGAGGCATCTGTCTGGAGGACAAATTCACGTTTAAAGTCTGGGGCCACCAAAACGGGCTGCTTACAAAGAGCTCCCTTCATTTCTTGGAAGGCTGACTCTGCTTCTTCGGACCAGCTGACCATCACTGACTTTGTCCCTTTAAGCAGATCAGTTAGAGGTGCAGCCATTGTGGCGAAGTTTGGGATAAACCTCCTGTAATATCCCACAATCCCAGGAAGGCTTTAACTTGCTTCTTTGACAGAGGTCTCGGCCATGTTTGAATTGCCTCCACTTTATTGATTTGGGGTTTGATCTCGCCACGCCCCACTACATATCCGAGGTACTTGGCTTCTTCTCTCCCCAAGGCACACTTCTTCGGGTTTATTGTAAACCCCGCCTCTCTTAGAGCATCAAACACTGCTTGGACCTTTTCCAGGTGAGTCTCCCAGTCCGGGGTAAAGATGAAGATATCATCCAGGTATGCGGCAGCGTATAGCTTATGAGGTGCAAGGATTCTATCCATCGCCCTCTGGAAGGTTGCTGGAGCTCCCTGTAGGCCAAACGGCATCCGGACATACTGGAAGCACCCGTCTGGTGTGGAGAATGCCGTCTTCTCCTTGGCTTCCTGTGCCATGGGGATCTGCCAATATCCCTTGGTCAGATCCAAAGTGGTTATGTACCTGGCAGGTCCAAGTCTCTCGATGAGCTCATCAACGCGTGGCATGGGATAAGCGTCGAACTTGGAGACCTCATTCAGCTTCCGGTAATCGTTGCAGAACCTCCATTCACCATCAGGTTTTGGGACCAGGACAATCGGGCTCGACCAGCCGCTCTTGGATTCCTCAATGACCCCGAGCTTCAACATACGCTGCACCTCCTTGGAGATTACCTCTCGCCGGGCCTCAGGAATACGATATGGTTTCACGTTCACCCGCACATGTGGCTCGGTCAGAATTTCGTGCTCCACCACCTTCGTGCACCCCGGCAACTCTGAGAACAGGTCGCGGTTTTTCTGGAGTAACTCCCGGCACTGCTGCTTCTGGGCCTTCGATAGAGTCTCCGCTATGGTAACGGCTCCAACCTCCCCTTCTAGGTTGCCCAGCAAGCACGGAGTTACCGCTGGCTCTCTATCTTGCCACGGCTTGATAAGGTTAACATGGTAAACCTGGTATGGCTTCCGTCTTCCGGGTTGGTGGATCTTGTAGTTTACGTCTCCCAGTTTCTCCACCACCTCATATGGCCCTTGCCACTTGGCCAAGAACTTACTTTCCACCGTCGGTATTAGCACGAGAACTCGGTCTCCCGGATTGAACTGCCTCACTCTGGCTGACCGGTTGTAGACCCTGGCCTGAGCCTCTTGTGCCTGGCGGAGATGTTCTTTAACAATGGGCATCACCTTCGCAACCCTCTGCTGCATCAGTGCCACATGCTCAATGACGCTTCTGTGGGGCGTGACTTCGGCTTCCCAGGTTTCCTTGGCTATATCTAGGAGACCTCGCGGATGCCGGCCGTACAGAAGCTCGAAGGGGGAGAACCCCGTGGAGGCCTGGGGAACTTCACGGATAGAAAACAGTAAATACGGTAAGAGACAATCCCAGTCTCTACCATCTTCCTCTATGACTTTTCTCAGCATGCTCTTCAGGGTCTTGTTAAACCTCTCAACAAGGCCATCTGACTGTGGATGGTACACTGAAGTCCTCAGCTGGGAAATTTGCAAGACTCTGCACAATTCTCTCATCACCTTGCTCATAAAAGGTGTCCCCTGGTCGGTCAGGATCTCCTTCGGCAAACCCGTCCGGGAAAACACATGGACCAGCTCACGGGCTATACTCTTCGCAGAGGAGTTTCTCAGGGGAATGGCCTCAGGATAGCGTGTGGCATAGTCCAGGATGACTAATATATACTGATGGCCCCGAGCTGATTTAACTAAGGGACCGACCAAGTCCATGGCAATTCTCTCAAATGGCACCTCAATAATGGGCAGTGGCACAAGAGGGTTCCGAAAATGAGATGTGGGGGCAGTTAACTGACATGTCGGGCAGGACCTGCAATAGTTTACTATTTCCCGGTGACACCCAGGCCAATAGAACCTCTGTACAATCCGTTCCTGGGTTTTTTCCACCCCCAGGTGTCCCCCCAAGATGTGTGAATGGGCCATGTCCAACACTTTTCGTCTATAGGGGCCTGGTACTATTAACTGCTCTGCCACCTCCTCCCTTATTTTCGTGACCCGGTACAACAATTCCCCACTCAACATAAAATGGGGAAACCTTGTGTCTGCTCCCGGCTCTTGTGCAACCCCATTAATGACGGTGACATTGTTAAAGGCTTCCCTTAGTGTGGGGTCCCTATGTTGGGCAGTCCCAAAATTCTCCCCGGCCACCCCTAACTCCGGGATGTCAGGTACAGGGGACCCTTCCTCTTCATCCCCAACAAGGACACATAAAGGGAACTCGTCTGCCTCTGGTGGTGGCGATACCTCAGTGGGGTGGATTGGTTCCCTGCTCTTGCTAGCACACTCAGAACCCATCCCCCACAGATCCCAAAACAGACAGAAATCCCGGCCAATAATTATGGGATGCAACAAGTCTCGAACAACGCCAACTTCATGCGACTCGGTGCCATGCGCCGTTTCAATCTTCACCCTAGCCATAGGGTAGTCCTTTGCATCGCCATGTATGCACCGAACACCAATCTTTTTACCCGGGAGTATGTTTAGAGGAAAACTGGCCCTCACAAGGGTCACCAAGCTCCCGGAGTCCAGAAGCGCCATTACTGCTCGACCGTTCACCTTCACGGGACACGCTTGTGGCCCCTTGTTAGGTAGCGAGTTCACACTGCAAGCTGGATATGCGTAGTATGAACTACGGCGTCCCATGCTGCAGTCCATCTGCTCGGTGGTCTGGGGACAACGGGCCGCTATATGTCCTGGCCCATGACACTTCCAGCAAATAACACCCGAGGGGACCTTGGGCACCGCCTCCCCCGCCCCTTTTGACCTTGGACGCACCACCCCTTTTTGTGACACCGCCCCCTGCTGGGACCCCCAATATGGAATGGGCTGCTTCCCCAAGGAACCTTCCATCCCCTGGTATCTCTCGACCAGCCCAACCAGTTCATCAGCATTTTGGGGATCACCCTGGGCAACCCAAGTCTGTAGAGGTCTCGGCAGAGAATGCACAAACCGATCCATCACAACTCGCTCTACCATCTGTGCTGGGGAAGCCGACTCTGGCTGCAGCCATTTCTGGACCAGGTGCAACAGGTCAAACATTTGGGAGCGCGGGGGTTTGTCCCGGTGATAGGCCCAACGATGCACTCTCTGTGCCCTGGTAGTCATTGTTACCCCCAAGCGGGCGAGAATTTCCGCTTTTAATTTGGGATACTCTCTGGCATCTTGTACCGTCAGGTCAAAGTACGCCTTCTGGGGCTCCCCCGTTAGGTAAGGGGCCAGTACCTCCGCCCACCGCTCTGGCTGAAGTTTTTCCCTCTCAGCCACCCTCTCAAACACCATCAGGAAGGCCTCCACATCATCCTCAGGGGTCATTTTTTGTAATGCGCGTCTTACCGCCTTCTCGACGTCGGTGGCATCAGCCCGACCTGGGGTTGGGGCGCTCGTCCTGCCCTCCTGGATGGCGGTTGCCAGAAGCTGCATCTGCTGCCGTTGTTCCTGCTGGCTTTGCTGGAACTGCTGCCGCTGCTCCTGCTGGCTTTGCTGGATCTGCTGTAACAACAGCTTGTTGGTTTCCTGCTGCAGTGCCTGGGACTGGACCAGGTGTTTCATGAGGTCCTCCATGATTCCAGGCAATGCTTGTTGCCCCGCTGCAAACTTCACCCAGGACATGCAGCAACTGTCTCAAGTCTCTGCTGGGACCGCTGCCCGCACGTGTACCACCAATTGTGGGGATGTGACTCGCTTAGGTGCAGCGGGAGACAAATGTGAGACAGGTTCTTCCACAGTGCTTGCAGTTTATTCACGGCATAAACGCACAAGGCAACGTAACAGCAAACAAATGGCCTTTTAGCTCAGGCAAAATAACACAACGTCCGTAGTTGTAGACTCAGAGCAGGAGTCTCAGCACACATGGGAGGCTTAGTCCTCCCCACACACAGCTCCCTGGTTCAGGAGCAGGTCACATTATAAGGCTGTAGCCACACCCACGTTCCCAGCAGCTGACTGGTCACCTGACTGTGACCTCACCACAGGTCCTTCAAACAAAAACAATAACAATATCTGGTATGCTTTACTTCTGCCTTACATTATGGAGATAAGCCATTTATGAGACACATATCTCCCATCAATTACACGACCCTTAGCCCTGCCACAATATATATATATACATTTAATATATAATCTATATTATACATATACATTGTGACAAAATCACTGGCAAAGTGCTGAAGTTTAGATACATTTCACTGAGGCTAGTATCTTTAGTGATTTGAAACCTAGAAGTTTCCACCAGCACACTGTGTTGAGATGGGTTAATCGGCCATTTTAGGGGCTGGGTTTTTGTGGACAACCATAGAGCGTGTGGGAGGTTGTCCATCTTATTAACACCCCTGGGTTTGGTCTGGGGTTTACATATTCGGCCTCCTGATGCATCCAGTGTTCAGTGAATCTGAAGCCAGCAACTCCAGTGAAGTGGTTTTGTGTGTTAAACTGTACTGAACCTGGCTGTGATATCCTGAGCGGGCGGATCCCCTCAGCTGCACAGACTGTATACCATTCTGTTTTGTTTTCCTGTTTTGCCCAAACATCTGTGTTTATTTTAACTTCACGTTAGTTTATGTCGTATGTATAGAAAACCAGCGGAGGTTTTAAAAAGACAGTGTACCGGTGTCTACCTCCATGTGCAGCGAAGTGAGACGATCTACCACAAGATCGATAGATAGATCTATATACAGCTTTGGAAAAAATTAAGAGACCACCACACCAAAATCCTGTCACGGCAGCCCATTCTCCAGATCTGAACCCCATTGAAAACCTCTGGAATGTAATCAAGATGATGATGGATAGTCACAAGCCATCAAACAAAGAAGAACTGCTTAAATTTTTGCACCAGAAGCGGTGTGAAAGACTGATGGCAAGCATGCCAAGACGCTTGAAAGCTGTTTTTAAAAATCATCGTTATTCAGCAAAATATTGATTTCAGAACTCTTCCTGAGTTAAAACATTGTTATTTCTAAACGATTATGAACTTGTTTTCTTTGCATTATTTGAGGTCTGAAAACACTGGGTTTTTTTTTAATTTTGACGATTTTCTTTGTCAGAAAAAAAATACAAAATTTATTGCTTGAAAATTCGGAGACATGTTATCAGAAGTTTATAGACTAAAAGAACAATTTACATTTTACTCAAAAATATAAAGAGAAAAATCAGACAAACTGAACATTTTGCAGTGGTCTCTTAATTTTTGCCAGAGCTGTACATATGTGTGTTTTCATAATACTTAAATATATAATATATGAATTCAGTCACTGTTTTCCGCAGATGGATCCAGTAAGCGAAATCTCCTGGAGAAATGTCCGGCTCCTCTGTTTTCTCAGAACTACCCAGAGGAGAATGTCTTGGAGAATCATAAGGTAGGTATCGCTATCATCTCACCTGCAAACAACCATAAATCTCTGATTCGTGGCTCCTTTCACATTTTTCTTGTATTTTTAGGATGATGATCTAATTTATTTTAAGGTTGAGGTCGTAGAAGACGAAGAAGAGACTGATGTCATGGCTGAGCAGCAGTGTAAGGAAGGGGATGTTAATGTCTGTTAGAGGGTCACTTACTATTTCCATCACCCCATTTAACATTTCTTTTGTATCTGTTACCTACAGATGGACTTGGGGTAAGAATTCCCACAGAGAGATATCCGACTCCTCTGTGTTCCCAGGACTGTCTGGAGAGTCACCAGGTAAATGGCCATGTGCTCATACAGTGGCTTGCACAAGTATTCACACCCTCCTTGGCTTTTTACCTATTTTGTTACATTACAACCTGTGCTTAAGTATTTCTGTAATCCGATTTGTGTGTGATACATCAGCACTGAATATTCTGAGTTGCTGAAATAAGAAAAAATATAAGCAAAAATTAAATTTATGGGATAAAATAAGTAAAAATTGTCTTGTGCATTTGCATTCACCTATTTTGCTATGAAGACCTTACAAATTTCTGGCGCAAGCAATTCCCTTCATAAGTCCCATGCTTGGTGACAGGACGTCCACCCGTGTGCAATCTAAGTGTCACGTATCTGTCAGTATATTCACTTAACTTTTTCTGAAAGGTCATAGAGGCTGAAACACCACTTACAAGAGACACCACTAACCTAACACCACCATGAAGAACAAGAAGATCTCCAACACCCAACACAAAGACCAAGCAGATCTCAAAACACCACCACGAAGAGCAAGCAGATCTTCAAACACAACCACAAAGACCAAGCAGATCTCCAAACACCACCATGAAGGGCAAATAGATTTCCAAACACCACCACGAAGACCAAGGAGATTGCCAAACACCACTATGAAGACCAATGAGATCTCCACATAAGTCAGAGACAAAGATGTTGAGAAGTACAAGTCAGGGTTGGGTTATTAAAAAAAAAAAAAAAATCACAATCTCTGATGATCCCCCGGAGCACCATTTAATCGATTATCATCAAATTGAAAAAGCATGGTACCACAACAAATCTGCCAAGAGAGTGCCCACCAAAACACTCAGCCACGACAAAGAGGGCATTAATCAGAGAGGAAGCACAGAGACCAAATGTAACCCTGAAGGAGCTGCATAGTTCTCAAGCAGAGACTGAAGTGTCAGTCCATTCACCCAATCCAAAATTGAACTTTTTGGCCACCAAATTAAATGCTATGTCTGGCGCCAAACCAACAGAGCTCATCACCCCAAGAATAGCATCCCCACAGTGAAACATTGTGGCAGCATTATGTTGTGGGGATTTTTTTCGGCCACAAGGACAGGTAAAATGGTGTGAGACAAGAGTAAGATAGATAGTGAGCAATACAGGGATATTAGTGAGCAATATCTGTTTCAGTCTGTCAGTGATTTGAGACTGGGACAAAGGTTCACCTTCCAACAAAACAATGACCCAAAGCATCCTGCTAGAGCAACACTTGATTGGTTTAAAGGGAATCTGTCACTCCCCTGAGACGTTTTTAACCTGTTAATATGGACATACAGGTGATACAGTGGTAACCATCATACCTGTATGCCTCATGTTAGCTGTATTCTTGTGGAGAAATCCTCTTTCACTCTATTATGGTAATGAGCTCTTCCAGGCTCTGGGGCGTGCGGTGCCTGGAAGAAAACTCTGCCTCTGGTCTTCATTATCATACCAGCCTCCTCCCATCAGCATCACTGTGACTTGTGTGGAGCCCCCCGAGTCCCATGCTTGCCCCCAGCAATAGCGCGATTGCACATAACTTTTATGCCCTTTTATGGGCAATGGGTTCTTTGTTCTGGACAGGTGAGTCACTGCTACTTTTGCGCCAGTGACCACTGGATTGCACGGAGATAAGATGCTCTGACCACTCCCCGCTCCCAGTGACTGGCCACGACTGTTCAGAAGAAGCCACAATGCCCATATAAGTGCGGAAAAGTGATGTATAATTGCACTATTGCAGGGCGCAGCCTTTGGATTCCGGAGCCACCACTACACGTCACAGGGCAAAGTGATGCTGATGGGAGGGGACTGGTATAATGAAAACTGAAGGCAAAGTTTTCTTCCAGGCACCCCACACACAGAACTCATTACCATAATAAAATAAAAGGATTTCTGTACAAGAATATTGATAATATGATGAATACAGGTGTAGTGAAATATGTATATGTAAGGATGTATGACCAGCAGTAAATTAACATCAGTCCTTAGACTGCAGCTCACCACACAGGTCATGTTATCCTGAGAAGGCATTCTCCAATCTCACCAGGGATCTTTACTGAGAACCACAAAGTGGTAACATTTCACACCTTCCAGCTCTTTTGATAGAGAGATGCCAGTTGCAGTCTGACATTATATATCTATGAGAAAGGTCACACAAATAATGTTCAAAGAAAAATGATGTATTGGTAAAATAACCATGGTCCAGTCGCAAACCATGGATTAGAATATTAACATGAGAGGCTCGTCTAGAAATCCGATCTCCAAGTTAATCTATACATTAGGCCTGTACACATAGAAACCTGTTCACAGTGAGGGGCAGCCTAGCTGATGTGCTCCAGTTCATATTCCCCCCTCCCTCGGGGACAGAGTACCAGACTGCAAAGTTCGATATTTCTGTAAGTTTTCTCCCTTTTATTTTATCACTGTTTTTGCATATTTGTATGTCACTTTTTATATCCTTTTTATTGTAAACTCTGTACATTTTATATTAAAGCTTAAAACTTTAATAAGTCTGAACCTTGTTGTTCTAGAGCAGGAGTGGGGAACCTCAGGCCCGAGGGCCATTTTCGGCCCTCAATGACCTTTTATCAGGCCCTCGATGACCTTTTATCAGGCCCTCGGGCAGATTCTCAGGGATCACATTCTTGGGCAAGGAGCTGTATTTTAATTACCACAAACACATTAATTTCTTCTTGCTCTGTTAGCACACACACACACAGTGTTCACTAATGAACACTGAAGGGCATGCAATGAAAGATTACATCCGAACACCAGTGCCAGAGTCAGGATGTACTTTGTGGGCGGAGTTTGTACGGCCCCCGAAGGATGGTCTAAATATCTAAATGGCCCTTGGCAGAAAAAAAGATTCCCCACCCTTGTTCTAAAGAATCCATAGCCTTAGAGTGTGAGCTCCTGGTGATTGGCACATAGTAGTAGTAGTACTTCTGGACTCATCACCCGTGTGTTCGGTGAGTGGTGGCAACATGTATGAGCGGGGTGCGTGGTCTGTGTCGGGGTGTGATTTATGCTCCCACTGCAGCATAGGACAGAGGTTGAATGCTGGACTGAGTGAGAGGAGATAGATTAACACTTGCAGGCGCAACCTCAAGTCATGTGCTGAGAAGCGGGTACATGACAAATTGGTGGCAGCGCTGGGATATACGAATATATCATCCCTGGTAATTCGTGATAATTGGTGGCAGAGCAGTGGGATAGAATTTATTTCTATTAGAGCATTAGTGCATGGTGTAAGCAATTACTCCCTGTACTAAAGAATTGGTATGCTTGCGAGGAGTGCACCAGTTCTACAAGGTTCAGCTCAGTGCTTATTTAGACATACTTGCAAACAGTTTCCCTTCCCCGTTTTTCTTTTCTATGTTTTATTTGGCAAAGGCTGTTCATAGATATGGCAGCCCTGTACAAGAAGCAGAGCAAGTAGGCTCTGACCGACCTCTGTGAGCAGAGAGGAATAGAGACGGCCGACAAATCCAAGGAACTGCTGATACGTGCCTTGGTCGAGCAGGATATAGAGCAAAATACTGAAGCATATGGGCAAAGAGAGAGTCCTCCACAGAGAGACCCAGCAATGCCTGCTCTTCCACCGGAAATACCCTCTGGAGGTGCCAGTAATGCCAGTGCTGAGGAGCCTATGGACTCTACTTTACAAATGGAATTACAACAGCTAGGAACAAGTGACGCCAATCTGCATATGCAGCTTATACTACAGTACCGACAGGCTGCTCCTGCACAATGCCAGGCTGAGAGGTGCTGCTGCAGAACGCTGGGAGGAGAGAGCTTTCAAGCTTCAGATGGCTCACCTAGAAAGGGTTAACACCCCGCAGCTCACCCCCTTCCAGGACATAAATCCAAGGAGACTATGTTTGGAAAACTTCCCTGTGATGGAGAAGGATACAGACTTAAATACTTTCCTTCAGGGGTTCGAGAAAACTTGCAGGCAATGCCATCTACCCTGTGAGCAGTAGGCGCAGTATCTAACCCCAGGGTTGAGAGGCAAAGCCCTGGAAGTTTTTGCTGGCCTCCCACCAGAGCTAGATGGGAACTATGAGGCAATACAAGAGGCCCTGATCAGGAAATACAACCTAACCCCAGAAGTGTATCGGAGAAAGTTCCGGAATCTACAACGTGGATCAACTGACAACTATGCGGATGTCGTGAGTACCTTGAGGACCACATTCCACCAATGGATCAGGGGACTTTCTGTTAACAGTTTTGAGGACTTAACAGATCTTATGGTCAAGGATCAATTTCTTCATGTGTGCCCCACGGATGTGCAACAATTTGTGTGTGATCGGGAGCCACGAACTGCAGATCAGGCTGTAAGGATTGCTGACTGTTATGTGGCCAACAGGATGCTTGAGGTGCAGAAGCCACCGGGATTCAGCTGGAAGGGAAGTAAACCAAATGGGGACCCCTCTCCCTTTGCCGGCCGATCACCAGTGCTGCCCCAGCCCACTTCCTATGGGGTCCCGGGGAATAGACATTCTGTAGGCGATACACGCCGATGCTTCGCCTGCAACAAAGTGGGACATGTGAGCGCTGTCTGCCCTGATAGGGAGAAACGCCCACCCACAACCACAAAGCCGGCTGGGCCCCCACCTTTAGTCCTCTTTGTGGCCAGCTCTGATGTGAGGACCAATGAGAACTGTCAATCTGTCACTGTTGGCAACAAAGTCACCATTGGTCTCAGAGACACTGGGACAGAGGTGACTCTGGTGCGTCCAGCAATGTTAACCCCTGCAGATATCATACCAGGAAAGACTGTGTCTATAAATGGGATTGGAGGAGTCAGCCCTGCCGTGCCCATGGCCCATGTTTACCTGGACTGAGGAGCAGGGAAAGGACTGAGAGAAGTGGGAGTATCAGAAGCTATTCCCACCAATGTGTTGCTTGGCACAGACTTGGGGAGGATGGTGTCCCACTATATCCCTCCCTTACAAGTAAATGCATGGAGGGAAAATATACCAATGCATAGGAATGTGCGTATGTGGCAGCTGTGACCCAGAGTCAGGCTGCGGCTCAGAATCAACCCCAGAGATTAGAGGATGAGGCTCAAATAGAACTGCCAGAAGAGGAGGACCATACTGTGGCCCCGGAGCCTCCTCACATGGCAGGCTCAACAAGGCCCCTGATAACTGACACTGAAGACTCAGCTTCAGACCAGAGACTGGCAGTCACACTAGGCTAGGGGCTGCAGACTGACAGAGCTTCCAGGAGGCCCTGCGGACAGATGTCAGTCTCGAGAAGCTCAGATGCCTTGCAGATCAACCCCCCACTGCTTCTCACAAACTGAGAATATATTGGGAGCAGGGCAGACTGTATAAAGAGACTCTCCCCACTGATACTACAGAACCTTGGGACTGTGAAAAGCAGCTGGTCGTTTTCCATTTAGGGAAAAATTATTGAGAATTGCTCATTATTATTATTATTTATTTATATAGCGCCATTAATTCCATGGTGGTATACATGGGAAGGGGGGTTACATACAAAGTTATAGATATCGTTAACAGTAAACAAATTTACAATGACGGACTGGTACAGAGGGGAGAGGACCCTGTCCTTGCGGACTTACATTCTACGGGATAGTGGGGTAGAGACAGAAGGTGGTGAGGCGGCAGAATGGTTATTGTAGGCTATAAGCTTTCCTGAAAAGATGGGTTTTCAGGTTCCGTTTGAAGGATCCGAGGGGGGTGGATAATCGGACGTGTTGAGGCATGGTATTCCAGAGGATAGGGGATATTCGAGAGACATCTTGGAGGCGGTTGTGTGAGGAACGAATAAGCGTGGAGGAGAGTAGGAGGTCTTGGGAGGATCGAAGATTACGTGAGGGAAGATATTGGGAAATTAGTTCAGAGATATAGGGAGGGGACAGGTTGTGGATGGCTTTGTAGGTCAGTGTTAGTAGTTTGAACTGGATTCGTTGGGGAATTGGGAGCCAATGGAGGGATTTGCAGAGGAGAGAGGTGGACTAGTCAGGCAGAAGAATTGAGGACAGACTGGAGTGGTGCAAGAGAGTTGGCAGGGAGGCCACAGAGGAGAGTGTTGCAGTAGTCAAGGCGGGAGATGATGAGGGCATGTACAAGAGTTTTAGTAGATTGAGGACTGAGGAAGGGACGGATTCTGGACATATTTTTGAGTGGAGGCGACAGGAGGTGGCAAGAGTTTGGACGTGTGGTTTGAAGGACAGGGCAGAGTCGAGAGTTATTCCGAGGCAGCGGATTTCAGGACGGGAGAGAGCGTGATGCCGTTTACCATAATAGATAGATCGGGTAGGGAAGATGCGTGAGATGGAGGAAAGATAATGAGTTCAGTTTTGTCTACGTTGAGTTTTAGGAAGCGAGAGGTGAAAAAAGAGGATATGGCTGATAGACACTCCGGGATTCTGGATAGCAGAGAGGTGACATCTGAGCCAGAGAGGTAGATCTGAGTGTCATCTGCATACAGGTGGTACTGGAAGCCATGGGACTTTGAGTTGTCCTAGGCCAAGAGTATAGATGGAAAAAAGTAGGGGCCCCAAGACAGAGCCTTGGGGGACTCCAACAGAGAGGGAGCGGGATGAGGAGGTAGTGTGGGAGTGGGAAACGCTGAATGTGCGGTCGGAAAGGTATGAGGAAATCCAGGACAGGGCAAGGTCTTTTATGCCAAGGGAAGAAAGAATCTGTAGCAGTAGGCAGTGGTCAACTGTGTCAAAGGCAGAGGACAGGTCAAGAAGGAGGAGGATGGAGAACTGTCTGTTCGCTTTGGCTGTGAGTAAGTCATTAGTAATTTTGGTCAGGGCAGTTTCAGTGGAGTGGTGGGGGCAGAAGCCAGATTGCAGAATGTCAAGGAGGGAGTTAGATGAGAGGTAGGAGGAAAGTTGAGCATGGACATGCTGTTCAAGGAGTTTGGAAGCAAACGAGAGCAGTGATAAGGGGCGATATCTGGGCATAGCAGTTGGGTCAAGGTCTGATTTTTTGAGGATGGGTGTTTTGGTGGCATGTTTGAAGGCAGAGGGGAAGGTACCAGTAGTTAGGGATAGGTTGAAGAGATGGGATAGGGTTGGAATGATCATGTTAATGAGGTTGGGGAGCAGGTGGGAAGGTATAGGGTCAAGTGCACAGGTGGTGAGGCGTGATTTGGAAAGGAGATTAGTAAGCTCTCCTTCAGTGATGTTGGAGAGGGAGGTTATTAGGGAAGGGCAGAGGTCTGGTATGTGGAATGGTTGGGGTGGTGGAACTGTAAAGGTTTGCCTTGTTTGGTCGATCTTGTTTTTGAAGTAGGTGGCAAAGTCCTCAGCAGAGATGAGGGGAGTTGGAGGTGGCAGTGGTGGGTGGAGGAGAGAGTTAAATGTGCTTAACAGTTGTTTTGGGTTGTGGGATAATGAAGATACAAGGTTTGTGATAGCAGAGGTGAGGGCTGATTAAAAGGCAAGTGTAGCTTCTTTGAAAGCAGTGAAGTCGTCTGGCAAGCGTGTTTTCTTCCAACGCTGGTCCGCGACCCTGGATGCTTGTCGAAGTTTTTTGGTGAGGTTGTTGTGCCAGGGTTGTCTATTGGTTTGTCGCACTTTGCCATGCATGAGAGGAGCGACTGAGTCTATGGCTGATGTGACGGTGGCGTTGTAGAAAGCGGTGGCACTGTCTGTGTTGTGGAGTGAAGATATGGAGAACAGAGGTAGAAGGGAGTCTGAGAGTCTGTGGATGTCTAGGTGTGTGAGGTTTCTGCGAGGATGTGCTAGTGGCTGGACATGGGGGGCAGGTGAGGAGGACAAGGATGAGAAGGTGAGTAGATGGTGGTCAGATAGGGGGAAGGGAGAGGTTGTGAGATTAGATAGGGAACAGAGGCGAGTGAAGATGAGGACTAATGTATGTACATCTGTGTGGAGGACCACTGAGTAAGTCCAAAGGATGAGGTAAGTGACAGGAGTTTGGAAGCTCCTGGCTGGTGGGTGTCAATGGGGATGTTGAAGTCCCCCATGATGATGGTGGGGATTTCAGAAGAGAGAAAGTGGAGCTCATGAAATTCCTCTGGCTGGGCACCTTGGAATACAAAAAACTAAAGCTCACCTGACACATAACTTTTATTGGCCCAAGATGGGGATAGATATAGCCAACTACTCTCAATCCTATGTAGTTTGTGAGTTTGTGAGAGAGTTGGAACGTCTGGGTATATACAGAAAGCCCCATTGAAACCACTGCCAGTGATCAATGAGCCTTTCCAGCGAGAGGCTGTGGATATCATAGGGCCACTTGCAATCCCTAGCAACTCTAGCAGAAAGTACATCCTCACAGTGGTGGACTATGCTACACGGTATCCGGAAGCTGTGGCACTGTCCTCCATCCGAGCAGACATAGTGGCAGATGCTTTACTGACTGTTTTCTCTCGTGTGGGTTGCCCCAGGGAAATGTTAACTGATCAGGGAACCTAGTTCATGTCCGATCTGATGGAAAGCCTCTGCGAAAAAATACAAGTACAGCATTTTGTGGCCAGCGCCTATCATCCCCAAACCAATGGGCTCTGCGAGCGTTTTAACGGAACATTAAAACAAATGCTCAAATACTGGTGGAGACTGAAGGAAGAGACTGGGAGTGGTGCCTCCCTCATCTATTGTTTGCGTATAGAGAGGTACCCCAGGCGTCTACAGGATTCTCCCCCTTTGAACTGGTTTATGGGAGGAGGGTCAGGGGGCCACTTGATTTGATTAAGGACTGTTGGGAGGCGACCCCAAAACTACGGGCGTCTCGGTGGTTGAATATGTACTCCGACTCAGAGAAAGAATACAAAAACTGAGTAACCTGGCTCATGAGAACGTGACCCAGGCCCAAATCAACCAGAAGGTCTGGTACGACCGTTTTGCCAGACTGAGGGTCTACGAGGAGGGGCAGAAGGTTTGGGTGTTGGTCCCTATGTTACAGAATAAATTACTGGCCGCATGGGAGGGACCATACACTGTATACAAGTGGATAAATTATGTTAATTATGTGGTGACCCTAGATGAGCATGCAAAGCATCAGAAGGTATTCCATGTAAATATGGTGAAGGCTCATCATGACAGGGAGGCCTGTGTGTTACCTGTCGGTAGCTTGGCTGAAGAGGGGGAGGCTGATCTGTTACTAGATGTGGGTGTTGGGACTCAGTATATGGAGTCCCTGGAGTCAGCAGCATTTAACCCTGAGCTATCCCACAGTCAGAGGTCGGAGCTGATGGGGGTGCTCAGCAAGTTCACAGAAGTCTTCACAGGGAAGCCTGGGAGGACTCACTTAGCAACTCGCCATGTAGACACTGGTACCTATCCCCCAGTAAGACAGTCCGCATACCGAGTGTCAGCAGAGGCAGGGCCGGTTTTAGACAAAGTGGGGCCCTAGGCAAAAGTTTAAAGTGGGGCCCCAAATGCTAACATTGTAAAATTACACAAACATTTGGGTTACATTACATGAGCAGGATGCGGATACATACATACGTCCTTTGTAACACCACAGATAACACAGTGATAACTCTCTGAGTACAGATAATGTAGTAGATGTCACCTGCAGTCCTATGTAACACCACAGATAACACAGTGATAACTCTCTGAATACAGATAATGTAGTAGATGTCACCTGCAGTCCTATGTAACACCACAGATAACACAGTGATAACTCTCTGAGTACAGATAATGTAGTAGATGTCACCTGCAGTCCTATGTAACACCTCAGATAACACAGTGATAACTCTCTGAGTACAGATAATGTAGTAGATGTCACCTGCAGTCCTATGTAACACCACAGATAACACAGTGATAGCTCTCTGAGTACAGATAATGTAGTAGATGTCACCTGCAGTCCTATGTAACACCACAGATAACACAGTGATAGCTCTCTGAGTACAGATAATGTAGTAGATGTCACCTGCAGTCCTATGTAACACCACAGATAGCCATAGCGTTTCAGAGTAAGTATATGTTCAGTAGCCAAAACCTATTCTATTGGCGGTAAAAATGTTGCGTTCAAAACACCCGTTTTTCAGCTTGTTTTGTGGTGTTCTTTACACTTTTTTAAGCTTTTTGTTGGAGTGAGGATGTTTGCTTTGTCTACAGTATGTTTAAGGCCACGTTCACACATTGAGTATTTGGTCAGTATTTTACATCAGTATGTGTAAGCCAAAAGTTGAGAAATCCAGCAGTGGTGACGTGTTTCTATTGGACTTTTCCTCTCATTGTTCCACTCCTTTTTCTGCGTTACAAATACTGATGTGATTACTGATCGTGTGAACGAGACCTAATAGTTTAATTCACCAAAACCACTTAAAAAATTGCAGTGAAAAATGCCGTTGTAATATCTGCAGCTTATTTTATTCTTTCGTTGCTTTCTACGGGTGAAAACACACTGAAAGAAGTGACACACTGCACATGTAAAAAGCGCTACAGTTCTGAAATTCAGCCAGAAAAAAACAAGCGCATGCAGCAGATTTTGGAAATCTCATATGTTTTGCTGGCGCTTTATAAAGCAGCTTTTGGCCATGTTCATATGCAGAATTTTTGCAGCTTTTTCTTCTGCAAATAAGAAGTTTACAGCATTTTACTGCACAAGAAAAAACTTTCAGAGATCTCCTCACACCCTTTTATTTTCTCCTGACTGAATTTCACAACTGCAGCGTTTTTGAAATCTGCAGTGTGTCTCTTCTTTCAACAATTTTTTTCACCTGTAGAAAGAAATTAAAAAGTTTTAAAAAAAAGCTGCAAGTCGCAACATTGTTTTTCACTGCGTTTTTGGTGAATAAAACTAACTTTATTAAGTATGTAATGTAGACAAAATGCACAAACAGCAAAAGCATTAAGTGTATGTGTCCACAGTCGTTAAATGCTGTGTGGATGGGATCTCGAAATTCCATCTCCACTATGAGTCCACAGGTGCCCGCAGCTCACCCGCAGAGACGGACATACGGCGCATCTCTCCAGACCGCAGCATGTCAGTTTATCTTGTGTAGATGCGAGTCTCCGCAAGAGAAATCTCACCCATACAATGTATAGGACGCGGTGATTCCGCACGGTTCAATGAACACATGCGGAATCACCTGCTTTCAACAGATGGCAGCACTTTAGACGCATCACATGTCCACTGCGTCCAAAGTGCTGCCATTTCCAGATCGTCTGCACATACCCTAAAAAATGGGTATTTTGAAAGCAGTGTTTTTACTGCCAAGTGAGCAGGCTTTGGCTGAAAAAAAATGCACCAAAAAAGCTGATTCCTGTGCACACCTGTACTATACAGTTGTGGCCAAAAGTATTGACACCCCTGCAATTCTGTCAGATAATACTCAGTTTCTTCCTGAAAATTATTGCAAACACAAATTCTTTGTTATTATTATCTTCATTTAATTTGTCTTAAATGAAAAAACACAAAAAGAATTGTCCTACATCCAAATTGGATATAATTCCACACCAAACATAAAAAAGAGGGTGGACAAAAGTATTGGCACTATTTGAAAAATCATGTGACGCTTCTCTAGTTTGTGTAATTAACAGCACCTGTAACTTACCTGTGGCACCTAACAGGTGTTGGCAATAACTAAATCACACTTGCAGCCAGTTGACATGGATTAAAGTTGACTCAACCTCTGTCCTGTGTCCTTGTGTGTACCACATTGAGCATGGAGAAAAGAAAGAAGACCAAAGAACTGAGGACTTGAGAAACCAAATTGTGAGGAAGCATGAGCAATCTCAAGGCTACAAGTCCATCTCCAAAGACCTGAATGTTCCTGTGTCTACCGTGCGCAGTATCATCAAGAAGTTTAAAGCCCATGGCACTGTGGCTAACCTCCCTAGATGTGGACGGAAAAGAAAAATTGACAAGAGATTTCAACGCAAGATTGTGCGGATGTTGGATAAAGAACCTCGACTAACATCCAAACAAGTTCAAGCTGCCCTGCAGTCCGAGGGTACAACGGTGTCAACCCGTACTATCCGTCTGACCCCACTTCTTACCCCGAGACATAAAAAAGCCAGGCTGGAGTTTGCCAAAACTTACCTGAAAAAGCCTAAAACGTTTTTGAAGAATGTTCTCTAGTCAGATGAGACAAAAGTGGAGCTTTTTGGGCAAAGGCATCAACATAGAGTTCTATATAATAAATACTCTGATTCAGTAGACAATATCCCGATCTTGTGTCATCCAAACAGTATTGACAGGAGGTCGCCCTGTCACATTACAAGCAGTGATTAGTGGCTGTGCTCCGAGCCCTCATAGCTGATCTCTGCTTTATTTGATCCTACAGCAATCAGCACAGAGCTTCAGGACCACAGTCAAGGGGAGTTTGCGAGAGACACTCCGGGACTACAGAGCAATGCACAGCATTATTCACTGCTGTACACCCTCTGGGCATGTTATAAAGGGGCTGCAGACGCGGGGGACCCCTTTGTAGGTGGGGCCCCCAGGCGTCTGCCTGCCCCAAACGCTGGCCCTGCGCAGAGGTGAAGGCACACATGAAGGAAAAAGTAGAGGAGATGCTGAACCTGAGGGTAATACAAAAATCCCAGAGCGCCTGGGCCTCGCCTGTGGTTCTTGTCCCGAAAAAGGACCGGTCTACTCGATTCTGTGTAGACTATAGAAAATTAAATCTACTGGCTACATGTGAGGTCTACCCCATGCCGAGGATAGACGAGCTGTTAGAGCAGCTGGGTAATGCATCGTACCTCACTATCATGGACTTGAGTAGGGGATACTGGCAGATACCCCTGACCAAAGAAGCTCAGGAGAGGTCTGCCTTTATAACGGCATTCGAGCTGTCTGAGTTTCTAGTGATGCTATTTGGTATGAAAATTGCCCCTGCCAGCTTCCAGAGGTTGGTTAATCACATATTGGAAGGATTTGATGGTTTTGCCGTTGCTTATCTTGATGATGTAGCCATTTTCAGTAATTCTTGGGAGGAACACCTTGTACATCTTTCTCAGGTGTTGCAAAGGCTTAACACTACAGGTCTTACTATTAAGCTGCGGAAGTGTCAGGTAGCCATGTGTGAAGTACAATACCTCGGAGGCCGGCTAAAACCTGAGCCAGAGAAAGTAGAAGCCTTTACAGCCTGGCCCATCCCAAAAACCAAGACTCAAGTACTGTCCTTCCTCGGTACGGCTGGCTACTATAGGCTACTATAGGAGGTTTGTACCTTAGGGTTAACTACAGCTCTCTGGCCAAGCCGTTAACTGATCTAACCAGGAGGAAGCTTCCCCAGATTGTGTCCTGGACTCCTCAGTGTGAGGAGTCATTTTCTGCCCTAAAGTCAGCATTGGTTAGCTTACCTGTCCTCCAGGCCCCAGATGTCACTCGCCAGTTTGTAGAGCAGACAGATGCCAGCACCTGTGGGCTAGGTGCAGTTCCCAGCCAGGTGAACCAGCAAGGTGAGGAGCACCAAATTCTCTACCTAAGCAGGAAACTTCTACCCAGAGAAGTGGCTTATGCCACCATTGAAAAGGAACATTTGGCAATTGTGTGGGCTCTGCAGAAACTGCAACCATACCTCTATGGGCCCAACTCCACCATGATAACAGATCAAAATCCATTGAGTTGGCTCAACAGAGTAGTTGAAGGAAATTGCTTAGACGGAGCCTGATATTACAGCAATATTATTTCACAATTCAACATAAGAAAGGAGTCGATCTTGGCAACGCTGATGGCCTGTCTCGCCAAGGTGGGGCGGAACCAGATACGCACTCGAGAGCTGACCTGTAAGTCAACCCCCATGCATGTTCGTAAGGAGGGAGGTGTAGTGAAATATGTATATGTATGCATGAATGACCAGCAGTAAATTAACATCTGTCCTTAGACTGCAGCTCTCCACACAGGTCATGACCTCATGTTATCCAGAGAAGGCAGTCTCCTGTCTCCAATCTCACCAGGGAGCTTTACTGAGAACCACAAAGTGGTAACATTTCACACCTTCCAGCTCTTTTGATGGAGAGACGCCAATTGCAGCCTGACACTATCTATGAGAAAGGTCGCACAAATAGTGTTCAAAGAAAAGTAATGTATTCGTTGGTAAAATAATCATGATCCAGTCAAAAACCAAGGAGTAGAATATTAACATGAGAGGCTGGTCTAGAAATCCAACCTCCAAGTTAATCTATAAATTAGGCCTGTACACATAGAAACCTGTTCACAGTGAGGGGCAGCCTAGCTGATGTGCTCCATTTCATATTCCCCCCTCCCTCAAGGATAGAGTACCAGACATTATTTCTGTAAGTTTTCTCTCTTTTATTTTATCACTGTTTTTGCATATTTTTATGTCACTTTTTATTTACATTTTTGTATCCTTTTTATTGTAAGCTTTGTACCTTTTATATTAAAGCTTAAAACTTTAATAAGTCTGAACCTTGTTGCTCTAAAGAATCCACAGCCTTAGAGTGTGTGATCCTGGTGATTGGCACATAGTAGTAGTAGTATTTCCGGGACTCATCGCCTGTGTGCCCTTGTGTTCAATGAGTGGTGGCAGCATGTATGAGTGGGATGTGTGGTCGGTGTCGGGTGTGATTTATGCTCCCACTGCAGCATAGAACAGAGGTTGAATGCTGGACTGAGTGAGAGGAGATAAATTAACCCTTACAAGCGCAACCCCAAGTCACGTGCTGAGAAGTGGGTATGTGACAAATTGGTGGCAGTGGTGGGATATACGAATATATCCTCCTTGGTAATTCGTGACAACAGGTATGACTGTTTTTACCATTGTATCACCTACTGTATATTCCCCTATAAATAGGTTCAAAACGTCCCAGGAGTGACAGATTCCTTAATGGGAAACGTGTCTGCGTTTTTGAGTGACCTAGTCAAAGCCCAGACCTTAATTTAATTGAGAATCTGTGGTCAGACTTGAAGATTGTGGTTCATCAGAGGAAACCTCCTAATATGAAGGAGATGGAGCATTGTTGCCATGAGAAATGGGCAAAAATCCCAGTGGTCAGATGTAGAAAGCTGATAGCGACCTATCCAAAGCGACTTTTAGCTGTAATTGCCACAAAAGGAGGCTCTACAAAGTACTGACTTTAGGAGTGTAAATAGTTATGCACACTGAAGTTTTCAGTTACTTTGTCCTACTTGTTGTTTGCTTCACAATAAAAAGAAAACCAAATGTTCACAGTTGTTGGCATGTTCTTTACATCAGTGTTCCCCAACTCCAGTCCTCAAGGCCCACCAACAGGTCATGTTTTCAGGATTTCCTTTGTATTTCACAGGTGATGCAATTATCCCCTTGGCATTACTAAGGAAATCCTAAAAACATGACCTGTTGGTGTGCATGGAGGACTGGAGTTGGGGAACACTGCTTTCCATGATCTGATGCAAACCTTCAACAAAAAGAGTGAAATTCCAGGATGAGAAATGAAAAAAAAATCAAAAAATGCCAAAGGTGGTGAATACATTGGCAATATGCTGTAGGTGTGCTCCAATATATGGGATATTCTTCTGTTCTTGTCCCTGCTGTATTGCACTGAATTGTTATATATGTTACATCAGGATGGAGATCTGACTGATATTAAGCTGCAGGATGAAGAGCGGATAATGAACGATCAGCCATATATGAGTAACATGAAGGAGAAGATTCCACGAGACGATACTACAGGTGTGTAATAATGACTATACACAGTGATATCACAGGGTGTAGTAATGACTATATACAGTTATACTTTTTCCTGTCTCTCTGTATGGGAACACTAGACGCCCTCCTCAGTCACCTGGACATAAAGAGAATCCTCACATTTTAATTAATCTGCTTCACATAACTGTGTCACTGCCATTTTACATAATGACAGGTTTGATTGCTAGCTGCCAGCTCCTCTGGAGAAATGGTTGATGAGAGGAAAAAAGAGAGGGGTGAACATTAGGAACATAGTAACATAGTAACATAGTTGTGAAGGCTGAAGGAAGACCTTATGTCCATCTAGTTCAGCCTATTTTTAGTGCAGCTGTTCTGCATTGTTGATCTTGGGGAAGGCAAAAATCCCACAGAGTAGAAGCCAATTTTCTCCATAGGGAAAAAAATTCCTTCCCCTAAGCTTGGTCAACCATCTACCTATAATATTATGTTATTCGTAACCTTCTATACTGTTACTCACAAGAAAAGCCTCCATTCCTTTCTTAAATTCATTCAGTGAGTTGGCCATCACCACTTCCTCAGGAAGAGAATTCCAGAGCCTCACTGCTCTTACCGTGAAGAACCCTCTTCTATGCTGGTGTAGAAATTGTCTTTCCTCCAAATGAAGAGAATGCCCCCTTGTTCTTGTCACAGTCCTTGGTACAAACAGTTCATTGGAGAGATCTCTGTATTGCCCTCTGATATACTTGTACATATATATTAGGTCTCCCCTAAGTCTTCTCTTTTCTAGAGTAAATAGACCTAATTTTGATAACCTTTCTGGGTACTGTAGTGAACCAACTCCATTTATCATTTTAGTAGCCGCCTTTGAATCCTTTCAAGTTCAGTAATATCTTTCTTGAGCACCGGCATCCAAAATTGCACACAATAGTCCAAATGTGGTCTGACAAGTGATTTGTACAGAGGGAGAATTATGTTTTCATCTCGTGTCCCCCGACCTCTTCTAATGCATCCCATGACCCTATTTGCTTTGATGGCAGCTGCCTGACACTGGGCACTCCAATTGAGCTTCTTACTGACTAAGATGCCTAAGTCTTTTTCCATGTCTGATTTCCCCAGCAGTTTCCCATTTAGTCAGTAATTGTAGCATCTGTTTCTCCTTCCCATGTGCATAACCTTACACTTATCTGTGTTAAACCTCATTTGCCATTTTTCAGCCCAATTCTCCAATTTACTCAAATCTGTCTGTAGTTGCAAACTGTCCTCCTTTGTGGTAACTACCTTACATAGTTTTGTATCATCTGCAAATACTGATATTTTACTGTGTAAGCCATCCACTAGATCATTAATAAATATATTAAATAGTAGGGGGCCCAATACAGACCCCTGTGGTCCCCCACTAGTAACCCTGGCCCAATCTGAGTATGCACCATTAATAACCACTCTTTGTTTTCTATCACTAAGCCAGCTACCTACCCATCTACACACATTTTCCCCTAGCCCAAGCTTTCTCCTCTTACTTACCAATCTTTTATGTGGGACAGTGTCAAATGCTTTAGAGAAGTCGAGATAAATGACATCCAATGATTCTCCTGGGTCCATGTGAGAGCTTACGTCCTCATAGAAGCTGATCAGGTTAGTCTGACAGGAGCGATCCTTCATAAATCCATGTTGATATGGAGTTAAACATTTATTAACATTGAGATATTCCATAATGGTATCCTTTAGAAAACCTTCAAACATTTTACCCACAGCAGATGTTAAGCTTACCGGCCTATAGTTTCCAGGTTCCCTTTTACACCCCTTTTTGAATATTGGTACCACATTTGCTTGCCGCCAAGCAAAAGGAACAGACCCTGTTTCTATAGAGTTTTTAAATATAAGGAATAGAGGCCTGTCTATCACATTACTTAACTCCCTTAATACCCGAGGGTGAATGCCATCAGGGCCTGGTGATTTGTCAGTTTTCATCTTACTAAGGTGGTTCTGCACTTCTTCCTGGGTTAGGCAGGTAATACTTAATGGGGAGTTTACATTATCACTCTGCATTTCCCCTGGCAAATCCTTTTCCTGTGTGAACACTGTTGAGAAAAAAGTATTTAAAACATTTACTTTTCCCACATCGCTCTCTATGATTTCACCCTCAAGGATTTTTAATCATTTATATAACATCTCCCCCTTTTTGACGTGGCATAGGGGACGATTAACGGATCGCCCCTTAAGCCTACCTTATGGCCCACCCTTCCTGGATCCCATAATACCCTCTCTGGGATTCGGAGATAGGCTTCTCGGTTGGGTTACTCAGCATCTTACAACAAGTCTGGGACTCCTGGCTAGGGGTAGCCAGAAGTGACGCTAAGGCCCCAAACTTACAGGAACCTCCTAGGACCTGTTCTGGGTCAATCACAGGTCCAGATATCCCATTTGATGATGAGAGTCCAGAAGACAGGACGTTTCCTGCATTCTGGGCTCTCGGGACGCGGGTGACAGTGTCTGGACCCGCTGTCTCCCCGGGGGATAACATTTTCCTATTTCTCTGACAGGCTGTAAGACACACCTGCCCACTACCCTGACCAACTACCCACTACCCTGGGTTCAATTTTCCAACCCCTCTGACAGGCTAGGGGTACCTTTTCCCCATCATCCTTACAGACAGTGAGACACATTTCCTTCACCCTGCTCGGCTGTAGGACATACCTCTCTGCACCCCGGACAGGCTAGATATAAGACCTGTCTCTCTAGCCGTTGTGTCTCCATTGTCCAGATATGAATATTAGGGTTTGTATCTATCCAATTTTTATTGGATATAGATTTCCAGTGTAGCACATTCACTCACATTGCCGTGGGGCCACTAAAATCCCTCTATTATGAATGAGTCACCGGAGGAGGAAAAAACAAAAATGCAAGCTAAGTCCAGAAAACCGGAGAGGTTGGTAGCTAGCGGATTGCAGACCCCTGATCCTATTCACAACAACTAACAGTAGCCGTGGAGCATTCCTACGGTAGTCCTAGACGCCTCTTCACAGCCGGAGAACTAAATAAGCCTAAAGAAAGAAAGGTGAAATCTAAACTTCCCCAGAGCAGACCCCAAAGCAATAGACAGCCCCCAACATGTATTGTCGGTGAAAACAGATGAAAACACAAACACAGAAAAACAGGCAGAGCAAACGATGGGGCCAAACTAACTAGATAGGAAAGGACAGAAAAGATGCTGTCTGCAATCCGCAAAAACCCTACCAAAAATGTCCCAACACGTCTGATAGGAAAAACGGCCCTGAAGTCACTAGACTTCAAAATCCCTATATCAGAACTCTGATATATTCTGAAGACAGAGCAAAAGAGATTTAACCAATCAGGGACAAAAATGGAAATTCAGCAGAGCCCCAGCCAGGGCTGGCAGAACACAAAACTAAGCAAATCAGACAAAATCTCATGGAACAATAACAGAGCAAAGCTTAGCTTTAGAAGACAGGAACTGAACTGGAGGCCAGAGCTCAGAGCAGAGAAATCACCAGCAACCCTACAGGGC
Organism: Dendrobates tinctorius; assembly: GCF_039654945.1. Taxonomy (NCBI): domain Eukaryota; kingdom Metazoa; phylum Chordata; class Amphibia; order Anura; family Dendrobatidae; genus Dendrobates; species Dendrobates tinctorius. Next base: position 291,542 of record NW_027362087.1, read on the forward strand.
GTCTGCTGCCTTATATCCACTCAGATTCCGGATGTCCAATCGCAATCCACCTGTTCAGGTGACAGGTTTCTCCCATCCAAATCAGTTTCACCACCTCCTTTCACCAGCAGAGGGAGTTCATCAGACATTAAAGGTGAACAAGAAAATGAGCTCACAACATCCCTCCATGTGAAGAACGGTCTGATAGATTGTGCAAACCAGGTCATGTCTGTAGTCTATGTATAGATAAAATCATGATCGGAAAGATGATGGTAATATCGTCTGCTTGTGACCCCCAGGGGTGCAGATATCCTGGAAGTTGTGACTGATAATTTTCTGAAACTGAAGCCACATCTCATGACCAGCCCTGTTATGAGTCACCATAGGGGAGGTAACTTCTGTTAATAAAAGGCCAATTTCAAGTTTTGGACTTTGTCAGTTCAGGAAGGTGCAACTCACTGTGGTTCTGCCTGTTCCTAAGAAGCACCTCCCTCCACTAAGCTCTGAGCCATTTCTGGAACTCAGATTTAGTCACTTTCTTCAGTTTATGTTTTTATTTTATATAATTGTATATACTGTATAGGTTTGTCCTTCTCCTTTATAAAATCTTTTGGATATTTTTTATAAACACTGCTTATCTTTTTGGATTAAATATAAAATGTAATAGCTCTGTTCCTCTTGCTCTGTAAACCGCAGCCTGAAGCCATACCCTACCTGTAACAGGGGTTTAATCGGTGTGTATAAATGATTGGTGGTGTCAACTAGTGGTTCTTGTAGCGCCTGCATCTCTGCCTGCAGTACCTTTCTCCCTGCAGAGAAAGCAGTGTACTCACTGCCGAGGCTCCTGTCCTGCTCCTGGGTCTGCTGCTGCCCAGGGTGCATGCATTCCTAGCAGGTCTCCAGGCACTGTGCTTAGGGTGCGCGCACATACTTCCTCTTTCTTAAAGGGGCCAGGCGTGTTCCACTAAAGTGTCCCCAGCCAATAGCAAGAGGTCACTTACTATTTAAAGCGCCTCCTCCAACATGGAGGTCCCTGTCAATGCTATGAGTTTGTTCCTAACACTTTTGTCAGTTCTCAGGTCCCAGTGTTTGCATTTAGTCTGCTGCAAACGCCAGTGCTCATCACATCGGCAACCGAGCGAGCCGCACCCGCCAGTGCTCACCTCAATGGCAACCGAGCCAGATGCACCCACCAGTGCTCACCTCAAAGGCAGCCGAGCTATTCGCTCCCGCCAGTGCTCACCTCAACGGCAGCTGAGCCAGCTGCATCCGCCAGTGCTCACCTCAATGGCAGCCGAGCCAGCCGCACCCTCCAGTGCTCACCTCATAGTAACATACAGTAGTTAGCAAGGCCGAAAAAAGCCCTGTGTCCATCCAGTTCAGCCTATATTCCTTCAGAATAAATCCCCAGATCTACATCCTTCTTAAGAACCTAAAAACTGTAAGATACAATATTGTTATGCTCCAGGAAGACATTCAGGCCTCTCTTGAACCCCTCGACTGAGTTCGCCATCATCACCTCCTCAGTCAAGGAATTCCAGATTCTCACTGCCCTAACAGTAAAGAACCCTCTTCTATGTTGGTGGAAAAACCTTCTCTCTTCCAGACGCAGAGAATGCCCCCTTGTGACCGTCACCTTCCTTGGTATAAACAGATCCTCGGAGAGATATTTGTATTGTCCCTTTATATACTTATACATGGTTATTAGATCGCCCCTCAGTCGTCTTTTTTCTAGACTAAATAATCCTAATTTTGCTAATCTCTGGGTCCTTCTGCAGTGACGTTCAGGTCATAGGACGCGAATGATGTAGTTGGTGCGCACCACGCCCTCTGCTGCCTGAACGTCATTGAGAGCAACCCAGAAGATAGAGCGTCGCGCAGCGATCTAGCGGGGACCGGTAAATATCGCCAGTGCTGGGGCATATTTTTAGTATGGAGCATCTTATGGGGCCATCATGAACTGTATGGAGCATTATATGGGGCTCCTGATTTCAATATGGATATTCTAAAACATTTAACCTACTATGTCTCAATTAATTTTACTTTTATTGGTATCTATTTTTATTTTTTAAATTTAACAGTAGCTGCTGCATTTCCCACCCTCAGCTTATACTCAAGTCAATAAGTTTTCCCAGTTTTTTGTGGCAAAATTAGGGGCCTCGGCTTATACTCGAGTATATACGGTATGTGTCCCTCTCTGTACCAAATATTAGACAAACGGCTCTACCTTTAACCAGCGGTGGTCACTGTACAGCCACTGCGCGTTCAGCCTTTCCACTAACTTGGGTAGGCATTTAACCCTTTCTTTTATTAATCTATACCAAGTGCTTATACCAATACGCATTGTGTTCTAATACAGCTTTCCCCCATGGATTCCACTGAAGCGGACACTGTGCCCTTACATCCCCTAAATTTTCTAACACGACTTAAAGCAGCCGGGTAGGTTCCTTTCCTTATTTCCTTTACCCTGACCGTCCCCCTTTGACAATATGAAGTGATTGGTCACATATGAAATTGGTTATGTATTTTTATAACATAGGGGCTTCAATGTTATTTAGTAATCTGGGTTCCTCTCCCTAATGACTCATCATGATTGATCTTCATATTTCGGAATGTATATACTTTAGTTACTTTTTCTATTTTCTTTTGTCATAGTACACTGAAGAATGTCTTCTCAACCGAAACGTCTATTGTATTTTGTAGTATTGTTATCTTCAAAGCATCCATTTAAGTGCCAGGTTTATTCTACTACAGGTGCTTCACACAAAAATTAGAATGTCATCAAAATGTTAATTTATTTCATAGAATCATAGAATCATAGAATCGTAGAGTTGGAAGGGACCTCCTGGGCCATCTGGTCCAACCCCCTGCTCAAAGCAGGATTCGCTAAATCATCCCAGTCAGATGTCTGTCCAGCCTCTGTTTGAAGACTTCCATTGAAGGAGAACTCACCACTTCTCGTGGCAGCCTGTTCCACTCATTGATCACTCTAACTGTCAAAAAGTTTTTTCTAATATCTAATCTGTGTCTCTTCCCATTCAGTTTCATCCCATTGCTTCTAGTCTTTCCTTGTGCAAATGAGAATAAAGTTGATCCTTCTACAATGTGACAGCCCTTTAGATATTTGTAGACAGCTATTAAGTCTCCTCTCAGTCTTCTCTTTTGCAAACTAAACATTCCCAAATCCTGCAACCTTTCCTCATAAGACAGGGTTTGCAGACCGGTCACCATTCTGGTCGCTCTTTTCTGAACTTGCTCCAGTTTTTTCAGTTCTTCAATACAAAAAGTGAAACTCATGTATTATATAGAGTCATTACACAGAGTGATCTATTTCATGTGTTTATTTTTGTTAATGTTGATGACTGTGGCTTACAGCCAGTGAAAACCCAAAAGTCATTATCTCAGGAAATTAGAATGCTTTATAACACCAGCTTGAAAAATGATTTTAAAATACGAAATGTTGGCCTACTGAAATGTATGTTCAGTAAATGCACTCAATACTCAATACTCCTTTTGCATCGTTTGCTGCATCAATGTGGCGTGGCATGGAGGCAATCAGCCTGTGGCACTGCTGAGGGGTTATGGAAGCCCAGGTTGCTTTGATAGCAGCCTTCAGCTCATCTGCATTGTTGGGTCTGGTGTCTCCCATTTTCCTCTTGACAATACCCCATAGATTCTCTATGGGGTTAAGATCAGGTGAGTTTGCTGCTAATCAAGCCCAGTGATACTGTTGTTTGTACACCAGGTATTGGTACTTTTGGCAGTGTGGACAGGGGCCAAGTGCTGCTGGAGAATGACATTTCCTTCTCCATAAAGCTTGTTATCAGAAGGAAGCATGAAGTGCTCTAAAATGTCTTGATAGACAGTTGTGCTGACTTTGGTCTTGATAAAGCACAGTGGACCTACACCAGCAGATGACATGGCTCCCCAAACCGTCACTCATTGTGGAAACTTCACACTAGACCTCCAGCAGCTTGGACTGTGGCCTCTCCACTCTTCCTCCAGACTCTGGGACCGCGATTTCCAAATGAAATGCAAAATTATTTTCATCTGAAAACAACACCTTAGACCACTGACAACAGTCCAGTTGTTTTTCTCCTTGGCCTAGGTAAGGCACTTTTGACATTGTCTGTTGGTCATGAGTGGCTTGACAAAAGGAATGTGATACTTGTGGCCCATGTCCTAGATACTTCTGTGTCTGGTGGTTCTTTAAGCAATTACTCCAGCAGCAGTCCGCTCCTTGTGAATCTCCCCCAAATTTGAATGGCTTTTTCTTAACAATTCTTTCAAGGCTGCGGTTATCCCGGTTGCTTGTGCTCCCTTTCCTACCACACTTTTTCCTTCCACTCAACTTTCCATTAATATGCTTGGATACAGGACTCTTCTTTAGCAATGACCTTTTGTGGCTTCCCGTCCTTGTAGAGTGTCAATGACTGCCTTGTGGACAGAAATAAACATTTGAAATTGATTACTCTGTTTGTAATCTAATATATAAAGCTGAATGTGTGTGTGTGTGTGTGTGTGTATGTCCGGGATTGGCATCTGCACCGTCGCAGATACAGCCACAAAAATTTTGCACAGTCACACGTCTGGACCCCCGAGAGCGTCATAGGCTATTTTTACGAGGCGAAATTTTAACCCCACGCGTTCCAATTCACCAAACAATTTGGCCTATTCTTATCATTTCTATGTTGTTATCGTCCTTCTGTACAGCTGGAAATAACACAATTTATTACCGTGCCAACACAGACCATCCTCTGACACAGACTGCAGGGGGAGCCCAGTATCACACAGGATAGGATTAGATACACGGCTCAGCAGTCAATATCACACAGTATAGGATTAGATACACAGCTCAGTAGTCAGTATCACACAGGATAGGATTAGATACACAGCTCAGCACACAGTATCACACAGAATAGTATTAGATACATGGCTCAGCAGACAGTATCACACAGAATAGGATTAGACACACGGCTCAGCAGTCAGTATCACACAGGATAGGATTAGATACACGACTGAGCAGTCAGTAACACACATGATAGGATTAGGTAAACGGCTCAGCAGTCAGTATCACACAGGATAGGGTTAGATACATGGCTCAGCAGACGGTATCACACAGGATAGGATTAGATACACGGCTCAGCATTCAGTATCACACAGGATAGGATTAGATACACAGCTCAGCAGTCAGTATCACACAGGATAGGATTAGATACACAGCTCAGCAGTCAGTATCACACAGGAGAGGATTAGATACACAGCTCAGTAGTCAGTATCACAGTATAGGAATAGATACACGGCTCAGCAGACAGTATCACACAGGATAGGATTAGATACACAGCTCAGCAGTCAGTATCACACAGGATAGGATTAGATACACAGCTCAGCAGTCAGTATCACACAGGAGAGGATTAGATACACAGCTCAGTAGTCAGTATCACAGTATAGGAATAGATACACGGCTCAGCAGACAGTATCACACAGGATAGGATTAGATACACAGCTCAGCAGTCAGTATCACACAGGAGAGGATTAGATACACGGCTCAGCAGACAGTATCACACAGGAGAAGATTAGACACATGGCTCAGCAGTCAGTATCACACAGGATAGGATTAGATACACAGCTCATCTTTCAGTATCACACAGGATAGGATTAGATACACAGCTCAACAGTCAGTATCACACAGGATAGGATTAGATACACTGCTCAGCAGTCAGTATCACACAGGAGAGGATTAGATACACAGCTCAGCAGACAGTATCACACAGGATAGGATTAGATACACGGCTCTGCAGTCAGTATCAAACAGGATAGGATTAGATACACAGCTCAGCAGTCAGTATCACACAGAATAGTATTAGATACACAGCTCAGCAGTCAGTATCACAGAGGATAGGATTAGATACACGGCTCAGCAGACAGTATCACACAGAATAGGATTAGATACACTGCTCATAAGTCAGTATCACACAGAATAGTATTAGATACACGGCTCAGCAGTCAGTATCACAGAGGATAGGATTAGATACACAGCTCAGCAGTCAGTATCACACAGAATAGTATTAGATACACGGCTCAGCAGTCAGTATCACAGAGGATAGGATTAGATACACGGCTCAGCAGACAGTATCACACAGAATAGGATTAGACACATGGCTCAGCCGTCAGTATTACACAGGATAGGATTAGATACACAGCTGAGCTGTCAGTAACACACGTGATAGGATTAGGTACACGGCTCAGCGGTCAGTATCACACAGGATAGGGTTAGATACACGGTTCAGCAGGCGGTATCACACAGGATAGGATTAGATACACTGCTCAGCAGTCAGTATCACATAGTATAGGATTAGATACACAGCTCAGCAGTCAGTATCACACAGGAGAGGATTAGACACATGGCTCAGCAGTTAGTATCACAGGATAGGATTAGATACACAGCTCAGCATTCAGTATCACACAGGATATGATTAGATACACAGCTCAGCAGACAGTATCACACAGGATAGGATTAGATACACAGCTCAGCATTCAGTATCACACAGGATAGGATTAGATACACAGCTCAGCAGGCAGTATCACACAGAATAGGAATAGATACACGGCTCAGCAGACAGTATCACACAGGATAGGATTAGATACACGGCTCAGCAGCCAGTATCACACAGGATAGGATTAGATACACAGCTCAGCATTCAGTATCACACAGGATAGGATTAGATACACAGCTCAGCAGGCAGTATCACACAGAATAGGAATAGATACACGGCTCAGCAGACAGTATCACACAGGATAGGATTAGATACACGGCTCAGCAGTCAGTATCACACAGGATAGGATTAGATACACGGCTCAGCAGTCAGTATCACAGGAGAGGATTAGATACACAGCTCAGCACACAGTATCACACAGGATAGGATTAGATGCACGGCTCAGCAGTCAGTATCACACAGGATAGGATTAGATACACGGCTCAGCAGTCAGTATCACACAGGAGAGGATTAGATACACAGCTCAGCAGACAGTATCACACAGGATAGGATTAGATACACAGCTCAGCACACAGTATCACACAGAATAGTATTAGATACACGGCTCAGCAGTCAGTATCACACAGAATAGTATTAGATACACGGCTCAGCAGTCAGTATCACACAGGAGAGGATTAGATACACGGCTCAGCAGTCAGTATCACACAGGATAGGATTAGATACACGGCTCAGCAGTCAGTATCACACAGGATAGGATTAGATACACAGCTCAGCACACAGTATCACACAGGATAGGATTAGATGCACGGCTCAGCAGTCAGTATCACACAGGATAGGATTAGATACACGGCTCAGCAGTCCGTATCACACAGGAGAGGATTAGATACACAGCTCAGCAGACAGTATCACACAGGATAGGATTAGATACACAGCTCAGCACACAGTATCACACAGAATAGTATTAGATACACGGCTCAGCAGTCAGTATCACACAGAATAGTATTAGATACATGGCTCAGCAGTCAGTATCACACAGGATATGATTAGATACACGGCTGTCCATTAACAATGCTCAGAGACAGTCCTTAAAAGTAGTAGGGATCGATTTGCAGTCTGCATGCTTTTCTCATGGTCAACTTTAGGCTATGTGCACACTAGGGTGACCGGATCTCATATGGGGGGAAAAAAATGTCGGAATCTTGTTCGTCTGGACCCCACAAAACGATTCCCCTTTCCAGATATTGAGATAGCCAAAATTTGAGCTCGATCAAATGACGTTAACCCGTGCCGCTCGTTGCTCAAAGTTTGAAAAAATCCAAATTTTTGGCCAAAAAGCTGACATGGAGCCATAACTCCAGAATGGTAAATAATAAAAACACGCTTAATATCTCAAAAGAAAGATAATGTTGTTCTTCAAAATTTATATGTTACACACAGGGTGCATGTAATTTCTATTTTAGGGATGGTGATTTTACTTCAGCGTACAACCGACCTTTTATTTATTCAGTTTAGTTTCTAAAGTGCCTTTGAGCTGGTTAGATCGAACAATTATCCAGTGAAGATATTTTAACGTTTTTTTTAAATTTTCCAAGTGTGTGTGTTATTGTTTTTATAGCTATTATTATTATTATTATTTATTGTTATAGCGCCATTTATTCCATGGCGCTTTACATGTAAGGAGGGGTATACATAATAAAAGTGCAATAATCTCAAACAATACAAGTCATAACTGGTACAGGAGGAGAGAGGACCCTGCCCGCGAGGGCTCACAATCTACAAGGGATGGGTGATAATACAGTAGGCGAGGGTAGAGCTGGTCGTGCCTACAGGAATGGGGTCTTCCCAACACCGTCAAGGCGATGTGCTTCGACACTGCAGCATCGAACACGGGAAGACTCAAAGGAGCATGCGTCCTATTGGAGCAAATGTTAGGAAGAGAATTGCTACACCTAGCTTGCCGTCACCATATCTTGGAATTTGTGTTAAGAGGCGTATTCGACACAAAAATGGGATCAACCACTGGATCTCATCGAGACATTTTTAAAAGATTCCTCACTGCGTGGCCCAAGATAGACAAAGGAAAATACGACACAGGTATCAGTGACAATCTAATGCAAAAGCAGCTAACTCCAGAAGTAATTGCAAATGTTACTGCTGAATTCGAGACCAAATTAACTGAGAGCCACCCCAGAGATGACTACAAGGAACTGTTGCAGTTGGTTCTCGTATTTGTTGGATCACTAGACGGCAATGTTGTGGGTTTTAGAACTCCAGGAGCCATTCATCACGCTATGTGGATGGCAAAGGCTATTTACAGCTTAAAAATGTTCATTTTTCGTCGTCAATTTAAGATGTCTAAAGAAGAAGAAAGTTCTGTGCGTGCCATTTCTGTTTTCCTAGTTAAAATTTATTGTAAATCTTGGTTCAATGCTCCAAAAGCTCATCTTGCGCCAAAGCAAGATTTAGGTATTTTGCATAGTCTGTTAGACTATAAAGAATGTGACAACAACATTGCAGAAATAGCCCTGACCAAATTTTCGAACCATTTGTGGTATTTGAATGCAGAGTTGGTGGGATTATCGTTATTTGATCCCACCATTACAGACGATGAAAAGTTGTTAATGGCTAATAAATTGCTCAGTAGCACAGATGAACCATCAGAGCACGCTAGGGTTGTAAATCCAAAAGTTAGGAAAGAAAAATTAAAAGAGGTAGTTGATGGAGGATTGGTAAATTTACTTACCAAAGAAACATTTACATTCTTTGACCGATTTAATATAAAAACAGATTTCCTAAGACAAAATCCAAACACCTGGCCTCAAAATAATGACTTCCAAGAAGGATTGAAAATTGTCAAAACATTAAAAGTAGTTAATGATATGGCTGAGCGTGGTGTTAAATTAATAACCGACTTTAACGACCTTCTGACAAAAGATGAAGAACAAAAGCAATATGTCCTGCAAGTTGTAAGCAAATGTCGAGCATTATATTCTGACGTTTCAAAAACTACTTTAACAAAAGCTCTAGAATAGATTAGATAACTATGTAAAATTATCAACTCATGTAGGTACTACGTCTGTATCTTTTCTGTGTCTGTTTTGTATGTATTATATACCTCATTTTTTTATTTTAAAATAAAAAATGTCATTAGACTTATCAGTATTACTTGTTTTTTGTTAGATTTCTACTTTAAACTCAAAAATATACCAAAAAAAAACAAAATTTATCGCTTAATAACAAAATATACGAAGTATGCTCCATTGTTCCTAGTGGTACCAGGTCACGTTCTTGGGGCTAAAAGCTGTTGTAACTCAGTTTGACTTAAAATAACAATTATGTATAAAATATAAATTTTGAAGAACAACATTAGCTTTTTTTTGAGATGTTAAGCGTGTTTTTATTATTTACCGTTCTGGAGTTATGGCTCCATATGTCAGCTTTTTGGCCAAAAATTTGGAGTTTTTCAAACTTTGAGCGACGAGCGGCACGGGTTAACGTTGTTTGATCGAGCTCAAATTTTGGCTATCTCAATATCTGGAAAGGGGAATCGTTTTGTGGGGTCCAGACGGACAAAATTCCGACATCGATTTTTTGTGGTCACCCTAGTGCACACACTGCAGATTCACCTGCGGATTTTTTCCCACGGAACCGCAGGTAAAACCGCAGGTAAAGTGACCTGCGGTTTTGCTGCGGTTTGGCCTGCGGTTTTGCCCTGCGTTTTTACACCTCTACTATGTTAAAGGTGTGAAACCGCAGCAGAATCCGCAGAAACAATTGACATGCTGCGGAGAAAAAAACGCAGCTTTTCCGCAGGTAAAAAACCGCAGCGTGAGCACTGCGGTTTTGAAAACCCATAGGCTAACATGGTAAAGTACCATGTCTGCGGAACTGCTGCAGTTCTGCAGGGCCAAAACCGCAGCAGAACCGCAGCAAAACCGCAGCGTGTGCACATGGCCTTACGTGGTCTGTTCAAGAGTTGGAACTGCCAAAAATCTGTTCATCTTTGCACCGAAAGGAAAAGCCGAAAATCTTGAATGAGTTGAAAATAAAATACTATCAATACTTGGGTAATCGTTCATTTAATTTGTTTTGCAGATCTGTAGTGTTGACTATATGAAAAAATGTTTTTATGTGCAATATGATCATTATAATTTGTTATAACTCACCACAGTTGGTTACTATGCCCAGGCAACGCTGGGCTCTTCAGCTAGTGACTCTATATAATATGAGTTTCAATTTTTGTATTGAAGAACTGAAATAAATTAACTTTTTGATGATATTCTAATTTTGTGAGAAGCACTTGTAAATTACGGCCAGATGAGGGACAGGACCGATCCCTCATAAACCCGCTTAAAGCTGGATCATGAGTTCATTCTTATTGAGATCCTCCGGGTCGGCGTCTCTTGGGACGCACAGAGAGAAGAGGTAACGACATGCATAGGAAGATGACAGTCCATTAAGGTGCAAGGCCTATTGACTCAAGGGTCACAACCTGGCTTCTCCAAACATCTCCATGGAGCCAGGCGACCGGCTGGTCCCAATCCTGGCTTTCTCCAAACGCATCCATGGTTCAGAGATGGTCAATAGAGCAGATCTGTATTCTTCCAGCTGAGGCTAAAGTCCCCTAGGTTGACATCCTGTAGAATAATCCGTGTCCCTCGTGATGGAGACATGATGTCTTGGCCACTGTGCTGTCTCTGGCTGTTTGGATTTCTTGGCTGAATCTCTGGCTTTCTCTCTCTAGGGGCATGTACCCTCTTTTTATACTTAACAAGTGTTCTTGATTCAGTATTGACATAAAGGGTAAGAATGGAGATGAGATCAAGTAGCATTATTTGATCTATTTGCATAATTTTTCCTCCTCTGCTAGCAAAGTCACCAAACTATATGGCCTACACAGTGCATAATTATCAGTAAACAGTCTATTCTTCCTGGCTTTCTAAATAGTCTGATTAAATAAGATACAATGCTATGTCTTCACATTAAACATTTGACATTTAACCCCTTCATGACATACGTTAACTTACATCAAATGTTGTGTCCCTTTGATGCAGGCTCCCAGCAGATGATTGCTGAAGTATTCAACCATCATCTGCCTCTAATAGCTGCTGCAGAGCTCTGCCCGCAGCTGTTAACCTGTTAAGTGCCAGCCAGTCTCTGACAGTGGCATGTAACACAAGTCAGCTAAGGGGCATGTCATTCCACAGGCCCATCAACGCAAACATAGGGTTGAAGGGTTGCCATGAGAGTCGGGGGGTCTGCTGAAGACCCCCTTGCCTATCAAGTTGATTCTCCTGTGAAAGAGCTGGCGTTCATAGTAGAGTGTGTTTTTAGCTATACATGGCGGTGCTGATGCTATGTATAACACAGGTGGTCAGATTATCACTGCTTTTCGTTATGTAGCAAAAAAATTCAAAAGTTAATCACCCCCCCTAAACAAAGCCCACATATTTGGTATCGCTACATTTATAAAAGTCTGATCTACCAAATACGGCAGTGTTCACAATTATAGCTGTGTGTTCACAAACATGAGTGGATCGCACAATCTATATACTGGTTTTTATCTCCAGCATTAGGAACATTGCACACTGTTTTTTAATTTACAACAAGAAGAGAAAAGTAGATAATTTTATCTACTTTACAGAAAATAACATAAAAATTAACATTGGGCCGTTCTAGTAACCGTCAGTGTCTGCATTTGTCTTTTATACTATTTTTATGGTTTATCATTCCTGTGAATCACTGACGTTTAGTTATTGCCCACAGTTTTTTTTTTTTAGAACTGCTTCACAGCTATGCTGCTGGCCCTGTCACCTGTTATTCCAGCCCAGGATGCTCGGACTGCATCCCACAATGTTTTGGCATTTGTTGGCCTTGCCTCAGAAATGGCATTTTTTATGTCACCCCACAAGTGTTCTATTGGATTAAGGTCCAGGGATGAGCTGGCCCCTCAATAACCTCAATTTTGTTGGACTGGAACCAAGATTTTGCTGGTTTACTGGTGTGTTTAGGGTCATTGTCTTGGTGAAACCCCCATTTCAAGGGCATTTCCCCTTCGACGTCAGGCAACATGACCTCTTCAAGCATTGTAATATCTGCAAACTGGTCCATGATTCCCGGTATGTGGTAAATAGGTCCGGCACCATAGTAATAGAAACATGCCCATGATGCTTGCAACACAAAGGCTTCACTGTCTTCAGAGTGTACTGTGGCCTGAATGCAGTGTTTGGGGGTCGTCTGACGAACTGCTGCCCTTGGACCCAAAAAGAACAATTTTCCTTTCATCAAGTCTGCAAAATGTTTCTCCATTTCTCTTTAGGCCTGTTGATGTGTTCTTTGGCACATTGGGTTAGGGTTAGGGTTAGGCTTCAGTGCCTAACCCTAACTGATTTCTGCTAATAACCAAGAAAAATTATCTTTCACAATTGGTGCAGAATCCAACTAGTTGAGCATCAATTTTAGACCTAATGCTATCTAACAGACCTGACAGAATAACAACAAATCTGCAGGTCGTCGGGCATCTAGGAAATAGCGACCACAATATCATAGAATCGTAGAGTTGGAAGGGACCTCCTGGGCCATCTTGTCCAACCTCCTGCTCAAAGCAGAATGCTCTAAATCATCCCAGTCAGATGTCTGTCCAGCCTCTGTTTGAAGACTTCTATTGAAGGAGAACTCACCACCTCTCGTCGCAGCCTGTTCCACTCATTGATAATAATAATAAATTTTATTTTTATAGCGCCGACATATTCCGCAGCACTTTACATTTCAGAGGGGATTTGTACAGACAATAGACATTACAGCATAACAATAATCACATACAGTAGATTATAACAAATACCAAGAGGAGTGAGGGCCCTGCTCGCAAGCTTACAGTCTATGAGGAAAGAGGGAGACACGAAAGGTGGGTGGTAACAGTTGCCCTGATTGTATGGACCAGCCATAATGTTAAGTGTGTGACAGTACGGACACAGAGGGCTAATGGAGGCATAAAGCATGTGGGAGAATGATGCGGGGAACCTGGTTATGGTAAAACTTTTGGCTCTGCCACACAGGGATAGATTAGGTTAATGTGTTGAGGTGGTAGGCCAGTCTGAATAAATGCGTTTTCAGGACACGCTTAAAATTGTGGGGATTGGGGACTAATCGTATTGACCTGGGAAGTGCATTCCAAAGAATTGGCGCGGCACGTGTAAAGTCTTGGAGACGGGAGTGGGAGGTTCTGACTATTGAGGATGCTAACCTCAGGTCATCAGCAGAACGGAGGGCGCGGGTAGGGTGGTATACTGAAACAAGGGAGGAGATGTAGGGTGGTGCTGAGCCATGGAGGGCTTTGTGGGTGAGGGTAATAAGTTTATACTGAATTCTGGAGTGGATGGGTAGCCAGTGTAATGACTGGCACAAGGTAGAGGCATCGGTGTAACGATTGGTGAGGAATATGATCCTGGCTGCAGCATTCAAGACAGATTGGAGAGGGGAGAGTTTGGTAAGAGGGAGACCGATTAGAAGAGAGTTACAATAGTCGAGACGAGAATGAATAAGAGAAACAGTAAGAGTTTTTGCAGAGTCAAAGGTAAGAAAAGGTCGAATTCTAGAAATGTTTTTGAGGTGCAGATGACAAGAGCGAGCCAGTGATCGTATGTGGGGGGCAAAGGAAAGCTCGGAATCAAGTATGACCCCAAGACAGCGGGCATGTTGCTGGGGAGTAATAGTGGAACCACACACAGAAATGGCAATGTCGGGTATAGGTACATTAGTAGAGGGAGGAAACACCAGGAGTTCAGTCTTTGACAGGTTCAGTTTCAGATATAGTGAGGACATGATATTAGACACAGCGTTTAGACAATCGCCGGTGTTTTCTAGAAAGGCTGGCGTGATGTCAGGAGAAGAAGCGTATAATTGGGTGTCATCAGCATAGAGATGGTACTGGAAACCAAATCTACTGATTGTTTGACCAATAGGGGCAGTGTACAAGGAGAAGAGGAGGGGGCCTAGAACCGATCCTTGGGGGACCCCAACAGTAAGGGGAAGATGAGAGGAGGAGGAACTGGCAAAAGATACAGTAAAGGAGCGGTCGGAGAGATAGGAGGAGAACCAGGAGAGAACGGTGTCCTTGAGGCCAATGGAGCGGAGCATAGTGAGGAGGAGCTGATGATCCACAGTGTTGAATGCTGCAGAGAGATCCAAGAGAATTAGCATGGAGTAGTGACCATTTGATTTAGCTGTTAGCAGATCATTAGAGACTTTAGTGAGGGCAGTTTCAGTGGAGTGTAAAGAGCGGAAACCGGATTGGAGAGGGTCGAGAAGAGAGTTTTCTGAGAGATAGCGGATAAGACGGGAGTGGACCTGGCGTTCCAGGAGTTTAGAGATGAAGGGAAGATTAGAGACAGGTCTATAGTTAGCGGCACAGTTTTGGTCGAGGGATGGTTTTTTAAGTAGTGGATGTATGATGGCATGCTTAAATGAGGAGGGAAAAATACCAGAAGAGAGAGAGAGGTTAAATATTTTAGTTAGGTGAGGGGTGACAGCAGGGGAAAGGGACTGGAGGAGCTGTGACGGAAATGGGTCACTGGTGCAAGTAGTTGGGCGAGAAGATGCAAGGAGCCTGCTTACTTCTTCTTCTGTGACTGGTTCAAAATCAGAGAGTGAGTTAGATGCAGTGGGGGAGGTAGGACAGTGCATGGTATGAGGGGATTGGGAGATAATTTCCTGTCGGATCTGGTCAATTTTTTCTTTGAAGTAATTGGCCAGATCGTCAGCTCGGAGCTCCGTGGTTCGGGCCTGTACTCTTGGATTGAGTAGAGAATGAAAAGTGTCAAAGAGACGTTTCGGGTTATTGGACAGTGAGGTGATGAGGGTGTTGAAATAGGTTTGTTTGGAGAGGTGAAGGGCAGTGTTGTATGTTCTAAGCATAAACTTAAAATGGATGAAATCTTCGGGTAGATTGGATTTTCTCCACAGACGTTCGGCGCACCTGGAGCACCGCTGCAGGAAATGTGTTTGCACCGTGTGCCAGGGTTGTCGCCGTCTGCGTTGTGGTGTTCTATTTATAGGGGGTGCAAATTCATCCAGGGCAGTTTGAAGTGTTTCATTGTAATGCTTCAATGCAGAATCAGGACATGAGAGGGAGGAGATAGGGGCCAATGAAGACTGCAAGTTCTTCATAAGTTTCTGGGTGTTAATGGCCTGTATGTTTCTATAAGTCTGGACAGTGGGGGTGACCTGAGCAGCCTGGCAGTTCTTGATAGAGAATGAAAGAAGATTGTGGTCAGAGAGCGGGAGAGGGGAGTTTGCAAAATCATCCACTGCACAAAGCCGAGAGAAGACCAAGTCGAGGGAGTTTCCGTCTTCATGAGTTGGAGAATTAGTAAGCTGCGAAAGGCCAAATGAGGAGGTTAGAGATAAAAGGTGAGTAGCAGATGGTGAGAGGGGAAGAGCAATGGGGATGTTGAAATCTCCCATGATGAGGGTAGGGATGTCACAGGAGAGAAAATGTGGAAGCCAAGTGGCAAAATGCTCCAGGAACTGATGGGAGGGGCCGGGAGGACGATACACCACCGCCACTCGCATGGAGAAGGGGGTGTAGAGTTTGACGGCATGGACCTCAAAAGAAGGGAAGACAAGTGAGGGTATTTGAGGGATAACCTGAAAGGTACATTTTGGTGATAGGAGCAGACCAACGCCTCCACCAGCTCTATTGTCTGATCTTGGGGTATGAGAGAAGTGTAGCCCCCCGTATGAAAGAGCAGCAGCAGCGGTAGTGTCTGACTGCTGGATCCAGGTTTCAGTAAGAGCCAGGAGGTTAAGAGAATTAGAAAGGAAAAAGTCATGAATGAAGGAGAGTTTGTTATACACTGAGCGAGAATTCCAAAGTGCACAATTAAGAGAGACAGATGGCATGCAGGGAATATTAATAAGATTAGAGGGGTTTCTGAGTGTAGCAGTCGGGAGGTTTGACTTTCTATAACATGGGGGACCAGGGTTGGGAGCAATGTCTCCTGCGACTAGGAGAAGGAGGATAGAAAGAGTGAGCAGATGGTTAAGTGATTTGTGAGAGCGTCTCTGATGTTGAATGGTGGGACTGACTGGATCTGTGCAGTTTAACAACGTGAAAAGAGCATGCGTGCTATACATAGGAGAGGAAAGAAGCGAGGGGCCAATGTGGATGGAGTGTAGAGAGTTAATGCCAGGGCGGTGGATGTGTGTGAATGCAGCAGCCAGGATATAAATTACACAAATGCAAATGGTATATATTTGTTCTACTCCAAATGTACAGGTAGTAGATGTATATAAATGTCTTACCTGTCTCCTGCCCTCTCTAACTGCCATGTTATAACTGCCAGTACTTTGATAAACTGTACTTGGATAAAGTGTGCATAAATGCCCCCTGCATAAATGCTATCCCCAAGCTATGTCTGAATATATAGGAGGATAAGACTTAGAACTTTTTTTTTTTTTCTTTTTTTTGCTCTCTCTCTTCTCGTTAATCAATCACACTAAATTGAGACACCAGGACCCAATAAAATGTTGTGGTCAAATAAACACATGTCCAGCACTACATGGATCATAAAGCACTTTGAAAAGTTTCTTGACCTCACAACATAAGGGGACAAGCAGAGTAAGTTGAAAAAAACTATATACCATATATAAGCTTGCAGAGTTGAAAACACAGAGATAGCATTCAGGATTAACTGCTTGCTGACATTGAATGGAGACACAGGAGTGGATTCAGAGCAGAGACTGGAAAAGCTGGTTACCATATATAAGCTTGCAGAGTTGAAAACACAGAGATAGCATTCAGGATTAACTGCTTGCTGACATTGAATGGAGACACACGAGTGGATTCAGAGCAGAGATTGGAAAAGCTGGTTACCTGTATGAAGAGAATAGAGGTGCGTGTCACATTCATCCATGTTATAACTGCCAGTACTTTGATAAACTGTACTTGGATAAAGTGTGCATAAATGCCCCCTGCATAAATGCACAAATGCATTGATCACTCTGTCAAAAAGTTTTTTCTAATATCTAATCTGTGTCTCGTCTCAGTCAGTTTCATCTCATTGCTTCTAGTCTTTCCTTGTGCAAATGAGAATAAAGATGATCCTTCTACAATGTGACAGCCCTTTAGATATTTGTAGACAGCTATTAAGTCTCCTCTCAGTCTTCTCTTTTGCAAGCTAAACATTCCCAAATCCTGCAACCTTTCCTCATAAGACAGGGTTTGCAGACCGGTCACCATTCTGGTCGGTCTTTTCTGAACTTGCTCCAGTTTGTTGATGTCTTTTTTTAAAATGTAGCACCCAAAACTGGACACAGTATTCCAGATGAGGTCTGACCAAAGAAGAGTAGAGGGCAATAATGACTTCACGTGATCTAGACTGTATGCTTCTGTTAATACATCCTAGAATTCCATTTGCCTTTTTTGCTGCTGCACCACACTGTTGGCTCATGTTCAGTCTGTGATCTATTAGTATACCCAAGTCTTTTTCACTTGTGCTGTTGCTTAGCCCTATTCCTCCCATTCTGTATATACTTTTTTCATTTGTATTGCCCAGATGTAGTACTTTGCATTTTTCCCTGTTAAAAACCATTCTGTTAGTTGCTGCCCACTTCTCCAGTTTATTTATATCTTTTTGAATCCTCTCTCTCTCTTCTCTAGTATTAGCTATCCCTCCTAGCTTTGTGACATCAGCAAATTTAATCAGTTTACCCTCAATTCCTTCATCTAAATCGTTGATAAAGAGGTTGAACAATACAGGACCCAGGACAGAGCCCTGTGGTACCCCACTTGAGATATTCTTCCAACTGCATGTGCAGCCATTTACGACCACTCTTTGGGTCCGATCACTAAGCCAGTTATGAATCCACCTAACAGTTGCCTTGTCCATTCCATACTTAGTCATTTTTCAATAAGGATTGTGTGAGATACTTTGTCAAATGCTTTGCTGAAGTCAAGATATACTATGTCTACAGCATTTCCCTGATCCACACAATCAGTAATTCTGTCATAGAAGGAAATTAAGTTAGTCTGACATGACTTATTAGTTACAAACCCATGCTGACTCTGTTTAATCACTTCATTCTTATCCAGGTATTGACATACATGTTGTTTAATAATTTGTTCAAAGATCTTTCCTGGTATAGAAGTC
The DNA here is from genome assembly GCF_039654945.1 of Dendrobates tinctorius. Classification (NCBI taxonomy): domain Eukaryota; kingdom Metazoa; phylum Chordata; class Amphibia; order Anura; family Dendrobatidae; genus Dendrobates; species Dendrobates tinctorius. Next base: position 310,167 of record NW_027362087.1, read on the forward strand.
AGACTCACCGGCCTATAGTTGCCTGGGTCCACCTTCTTCCCCTTTTTGAAGATAGGAACAAGATTTGCTCTTCTCCAGTCTTCTGGGACTTCTGTTCTCCAAGAATTTTCAAAGATTATGGAGAGGGGTTCAAAAGATTATGGAGAGGAACAGAGGCCACTATCTGCAGATCGGATATAGCTTCAAGAGAAATGTGCTGTCTTCCAGTTGTAAAAATTAAAGATGTGTCTGACAGGATATCAGGATTCTTCAGACCTACAAATGACTACTCATTCCTGCTTCTACATGTGGGGACAAATGACACCGCGAGAAAGGAACTGGAAACCATCTGCAGTGACTTTTGTAAACTTAGGTAAGAAAGTGAAAGAACTGGGAGCGCAGGTGGTCTTCTCTTCCATCCTCCCAGTGGATGGCCATGGAACAAGGAGGTGGAATAAGATTCTGCAGGTGAACAACTGGCTACGTCGATGGTGCCGTCAGCAAGGATTTGGATTTCTGGATCACGGAGTGAATTACCTATACGATGGACTACTTGCTAGAGATGGGGTGCACCTTACGAAGACTGGAAAACATGTATTTGGAAGTCGCCTTGCTACACTCATCAGGAGAGCTTTAAACTAAAACAATGTGGGAAGGGAAGCAAAAGGCCAGAAAAAGCCATACACCTGACAAATGCTATTGAGAACTCTGATATTAGAAGTGGAAAGGAAGACCAAAGACAAAAGAATCTTAATAATAAAAATATTGGAGAAAGAGAAACCCATCACAAACGAAAATATTTCTATATTAATACACAATGCATGGGCAACAAACAAGGAGAACTGGAACTACTAACGCAGGAAAAGAAATATGATGTCATTGGAATCACTGAAACTTGGTGGGATGATTCACATGATTGGAATACAAGGCTAGAAGGATACAACTTATTTGTAAGAAACAGACTTGAACAATGAAGGGGAGGTGTCGCATTGTATGTTAGAAAAACGTATATCTGCACAGAGATCTAAGCTTCAGAGACTGGGAGTTCTGTGGAAACTGGGTAAGAAGGACAGAACAATGGAAAGGGCACCATTGTAGACATTTACTACAGGCCGCCTGTGCAAGCTGAAGATATGGATGAACTCTTTATGCATCAAAATGGCCAAATTCTCAAAAAAATATGACATAGTGATCATGGGAGATTTCAACTATCCAGACATTGTTAGGAATCTCAGGCAAAACGAACAGGTCAAGAAAATTCTTATCCTCTCTTGCTGACAAATTTATTTTCCAAAAGGTAGGGGAGAAAACAAGGGGATCTGCTACCTTGGATCTAATCCTTAAAAAACAGGGAGGAAATGTTGAGGAGGTAAGAGTGGCTGGGACCCTAGGAGGTAGCGACCATGATATTTTAGAATTTTGGATAACTAGAGGGGGAAGACCTGTGAAGACTCAGACGTCAAGGATGATTTCAGAAAGGTAGATTTTAAGAGACTCAGAAAGAGAATTGGAGGGATCCAATGGCTGGATATCCTTAAGGACAAAAATCTGCAGGAAGGATGGGAAATATTGAAAAATTAGATTCTCAAAGCACAATCGTTAACTATTCCGAAAAGAGAGAAGAATAGGAAGCATTTAAGGAAACCAGAATGGATGAACACAGAACTTAAGCACATGTTAAAAAGTAAGAAAGAAATGTTTATAAAATGGAAACAGGGAGGCATATCTAAAGAAGAATATAATGCTTTCTGCAGAACCTGCAGGGCACGAATCAGATTATTAAAGTTAACAATAAATTGAGGCTTGCAAGAGATGGCAAAAGCAATAAAAAAGGATTTTGGGGATATGTCAAAGTAAAAGAAAAGTCAAAGATGCTATAGGATTTTTACAGGATTAAAATGATGAAATGGTAAGACAGGATGTTGAGAAGGCCGACTTTTAAATTCCCATTTTGCATCTGTTTTCCCTCAGAAAGGAAATGTAACATCAACTGATCTTCACTGTCCTATTGAGGGAATAGAAGAATCCAGGATATATATAAACAGATAGTGAGGAAACACTTAGCTAACCTAAATGAATTCAAGTCTCCAGGTCCAGATGAATTACACCCCAGAGTACTGAAGGAGGTAGCAGAAGAAATCGTTCTCCTGTAAAAAAAATCCAAAATAAAAAAGCAACAATATCCAATACCTGTCCGCCGTACAGTCATGTCCCACGCTGCAATCCATCTCAAGGGGTTAAATAGTTTGCAATCGGGAGCGGTGCTAATGCAACCGACCTGGCTGTATACCACAGGGGAATGAAGGAAAAGCTCCCTGCGCAGCCTCCCCGCCTGACCGGAGATGAACTCATTAGCGTGGGAAAGTTTCTGAACATTTTCCCACGCTGTCAGTTCACCGCGGGTCAGGCGGAGAGTCTGGGCAGCTTCAGTGACTACCGCTGATGTCACTTATCAAACCAATTTAATCAGTTTTTATGAAGAGGTAAGCTATAGACTGGACCAAGGTAAGCCATATTACGTGGTAGATCTTGATTTTACCAAAGCGTTTGATCCCGTGCAACACAAGGTTGGTACACAACATGAGAATGCTGGGTCTGGGGGAAAATGTGTGTAAATGAGTAAGTAACTGGCTTAGTGATAAAAAGCAGAAGGTGGTTATAAATGGTATAATTTCTAACTTGGTCGCTGAGACCAGTGGGGTATCGCAGGGTCGGTGTTGGGACCTCTTCTCTTCAACGTATTAATGATCTGGTAGAAGGTTTACACAGTAAAATATCGATATTTGCAGATGATACAAAACTATGTAAAGCAGTCAATTAAAGACAAAATAGTATTCTGCTAAAGATCTGGATAAGTTGGAAACTTGGGCCGAAAGGTGGCAGATGTGGTTTAACAATGACAAATCTAAAGTTATACACATGGGAAGAAGGAATCAATATCACTATTACACACCGAATGGGAAACTACTGGGTAAATCTGACATGGAGAAGGACTTGGGGATCCTAGTTAATAATAAGCTTACCTGGAGCAGCCAGTGCCAAGCAGCGGCTGTCAAGGCAAACAGGATCATGGGGTGCATTAAAAGAGGTCTGGAAACACATGATGAGAGCATTATACTGCCTCTGTATAAATCCCTGGTTAGACAGCACATGGAGTACTGTGTACAGTTTTGGGCACCGGTGCTCAGGAAGGATACAATGGAACTAGAGCAAGTACAAAGGAGTGCAACAAAATTAATAAATGGGAAGGGGGAACTACAATACCCAGAGAGATTAGCAAAATTAAGATTATTTAGTCTAGAAAAAAGACAACTGAGGGGCGATCTAATAACCATGTATTAGTATATAAGGGGACAATACAAATATCTCTCCAAGGATCTGTTTATACCAAGGAATGTGATGGTCACAAGGGGGAATTCTCTGCATCTGGAGAAGAGAAGGTTTTTCCATCAACATAGAAGAGGATTCTTTACTGTTAGGGCAGTGAGAATCTGTAATTCCTTGCCTGAGGAGGTGGTGATGGCGAACTCAGTCAACGGGTTGAAGAGAGGCCTGGATGTCTTCCTGGAGCGTAACAATATTGTATCTTACAGTTTTTAGGTTCTTTAGAAGGACGTAGATTTGGGGATTTATTCTGACGGAACATAGGCTGAACTGGATGGACAAATGTCTTTTTTAGGCCTTGCTAACTATTACCATGGATGAGCTGCACTACCTGAGTAACTTCTTTGGGTTGTAGACACTGCCTCTGTGTGTGTATACATATTTACTTTCACACCATTCCTTCCTCACACTCGGGTCCTCTACCAGAGGCCTGGGAGTCTGAGGGTTCTGTGCAGAATCTTACTTGTCCCCAGTACTGCGCTTTTCTGGACAGAGAATTCAGATGTTGCTCCTGGGATCTGTTGTAGCCATTTTCCCAACTTAGGGGTCACTGCTTCAAGTGCTCCTATCACCACTGGAATCACTGTTGCCTTCACCTTACACATCTTCTCATATTCCTTCTTTCCGATGTTGCTGTCACTTGGCACTCTCACATCTATCATTATTACTGTCTTCTGATCCTTGTCTACTATCACAATGTCTGGTTGGTTAGCCAACACCTGTTTATCTGTCTGGATCTTGAATTCCCACAGGATTTTAGCCCTTTCATTCTCCATTACTTTCTCTGGGATCTCCCACCTGGACTTGGGGCAACTTAGCCCATATGCTGTGAAGATGTTCCTGTATACAATTCCTGCAACTTGGTTGTGGCGTTTGGTATGCGCTGTTACTGCTTGCATCTTTCATCCTGTCACTATGTATTGGACTGTTTCTGAGGTTTCTTTGCATAGTCTGTACCTTGGGTCCTGACTTGTATGGTAAATCCCTGCTTCTATGGATCTTGTACTTTAGCACCTGTTCTTCTGCCACTATGATCAATGCCTCTGTACTATCTTGAAGTCCAGCTTTCTCCAGCCATTGGTAGGATTTTCCCATATCAACCAACTCCGTTATCTGTCGATGGTACATCCCGTGTAGTGGCTTATCTTACCATGGTGTTTCATGTTCCTGTTCTTCCTTCCAGGACTGTTGTTCTTGCTGCCTTAGGCTCTATCTCAGCATTGGTGCCATTTTTCTAATATATTCCTGGATACTTTTTGTTTCATCCGTGATGGTGGCTTTTGGACACTTCTCAAGCCTCGACCGCCCTCTTTTCTGTTGGTATACAATCTTTGGGTGTTGGACTTGGAGTGGAAACCTCCATGCATTGTAATTAGCTTCCTGGTCTTCACATCTGCAGCTTCCATCTCTTCTTTTGGCCAGCACGGTATCTGATAACTAGCAGGGCGTATGTATTGATGACATGGAATTTATTCTTCCCTTTCACCTGTCTTACTCTTTGATCGAATCTGGATGTTGCTGCTATCTTTGCCTCTTCATCATGGCTACCGTACCCATGTGGGATGCTGAAGTACTTGTAGATCTGCTATGTGCCCTGCTGTTAGTTCCACTCCTTCAGTCTTTACTATCTTAGAATCATAGAATCGTAGAGTTGGAAGGGACCTCCTGGGCCATCTGGTCCAACCCTCTGCTCAAAGCAGGATTCTCTAAATCATCCCAGTCAGATGTCTGTCCAGCCTCTGTTTGAAGACTTCCATTGAAGGAGAACTCACCACTTCTCGTGGCAGTTTGTTCCACTCATTGATCACTCTAACTGTCAAAAAGTTTTTTCTAATATCTAATCTGTGTCTCCTCCCATTCAGTTTCATCCCATTGCTTCTAGTCTTTCCTTGTGCAAATGAGAATAAAGTTGATCCTTCTACAATGTGACAGCCCTTTAGATATTTGTAGACAGCTATTAAGTCTCCTCTCAGTCTCCTCTTTTGCAAACTAAACATTCCCAAATCCTGCAACCTTTCCTCATAAGACAGGGTTTGCAGACCGGTCACCATTCTGGTCGCTCTTTTCTGAACTTGCTCCAGTTTGTTGATGTCTTTTTTAAAATGTGGCGCCCAAAACTGGACACAATATTCCAGATGAGGTCTGACCAAAGAGGAGTAGAGGGAAATAATGACTTCACGTGATCTAGACTGTATGCTTCTGTTAATACATCCTAGAATTTAATTTGCCTTTTTTGCTGCTGCATCACACTGTTGACTCATATTCAGTCTGTGATCTATTAGTATACCCAAGTCTTTTTCACATGTGCTGTCACTTAGCCCTATTCCTCCCATTCTGTATATGCTTTTTTCATTTTTATTGCCCAGATGTAGTACTTTGCCTCTCTTTATTACCAACCGACAATAAATAAATTAGTAATGAAAAGGAAAATTCTTAATTGTTTTGTCCATGAATTTAGTCTGAGATTTGAGCGTTTTGTCTCGAAAAATTAAAGCAGCCTGTCACCTTGATTGGATTGTCAACATCAAAATTAATTAGAGTAATTGTATCAGAACTCAGTTGATACTGAAGGGACAAATGAGTTGATCAAGGACAAACGTAATTGCTAGACAGTGTTGGATTTTTCTTTTTTTAGATTTTTTACTTTATGATTGTTTATGCAATAAATTTCATCACTGATTGTAGACCCGTAATCTATCATAATAATCTATTGTTACCTAGAACTTTGTAAATCCACATTTTAAATTTTGCAGCATTTTTTTTTTTAAGGGTAGAATTGGAAAAGGAATATGGAAATATAAAGGGACGACTTATAATGTCCAGACTGCTGGATCCATCTCTTTCTTTGGCTCATAAATGGCATTAAGAACTACATGTGTTTGAAGCCCTATAGTTTTAAGTGTCCACTTTTTTAGGAAAAATAAAATAATTTATGTAACTTTTAATCCTCACAGATAAACCCAGAAAGAACGTTGTAGAAAATTTTATGTTATCCCTAATTAACAGAGATGAGGATGAAGATATAATGCAGAACTCTTCAGGAGAAAAACTCAACGACATACATCCAAGACTTCACAGTAAAAATCTATCGTATAATCCTCCTAATAATGTGAAGTCATTACATGACCAGTTGCAGATTATAACAAGTACAGATCATAAATGTGGAAAAAGGTTACAGTGTGGTGATTGTGGAAAACAGTTCACACAAAGTTCAAGTCTTTTTATACACAGAAGAATTCACACAGGGGAGAAACCATATACATGTTCACTTTGTGGGAAATGTTTCACCCGCAAATCGGGCCTTGATCAGCATGAGAGAAGACACACAGGGGAGAAGCTGTATTCATGTTTAGTATGTGGAAAATGTTTTGTAGATAAATCAAATCTTGTTAAACATGATAGAATTCACACAGGGGAGAAACCATATTCATGTTTAGAATGTGGGAAATGTTTTACAAATAAATCACATCTTGTTCTACACCAAAGAAGTCACACAGGGGAGAAGCCATTTTCATGTTCAGAATGTGATAAATGTTTTACAAATAGATCACATCTTGTAACACATGAGAGAATTCATACAGGTGAGAAACCATATTTATGTTCAGAATGTGGGAAATGTTTTGTTACTAAAACCAAACTTAGAAATCATCAGAAAATTCACACGGGGGAGAAGCCATTCACATGTTCAGAATGTTTCAAATGTTATATTAACAAATCTGATCTTGTTAAACATGAGAGAATTCACACAGGAGAGAAGCCGTACTCTTGTTCGGAGTGTAAGAAATGTTTCACAGATAAATCGAGTCTTGTGACACATCAGAGAATTCACCAACTACAATAATCTTTTTCTGAATGTGAGAATTGTACAAAAAATGAAATAAATGAATAAAATCAGAGGAAAAGTAATGTTTTTTGTTTACGAAGTGAAATCTGTATTTACAGAATAATTAAATTTATTTAGACACGAGAGGTCATGCGAGTGAAGCCATATTCTTGTTTAGAAATGCTTTATTACTCATTCCAAGTGAATATCCATGTGGGCATAATTATTGGACTATTGGGCCACGTGCATACCACAGTATTTGGTCAGTATTTTACATCCGTATTTGTAACCAGCAGTGGGTGATAAATGCAGAAGTGGTGACATGTCTCTATTATACTTCTCATTGTTCCTCTCCTGAATTTAGCTCACAAATACTGATGTAAAATACTGAACATGTGAACGTGGCCTTAGTGTGCAGAAAATATTGTTCAACTAAAGTGGGTAAAAAAGTTTTTTGTCAGCCACCAATTGTGCAAGTTCTCCCACATAAAAAGATGAGACAGACCTGTAATTGACATCATAGGTAGACCACAACTATGAGAGTCAAAATGAGAAAACAAATCCAGAAAATCACCTTGTCTGATTTGGCAAGATTTATTTTGCAATTTATGGTGGAAAACAAGTATTTGTCCACCTAAAATCATGCAAGATTTCTGGCTCTCAAAGACCTGTAACTTCTTTAAGATGCTCCTCTGTCCTCCACTCATTACCTGTAGTAATGGCAGCTGTTCGAACTTATCAGTATAAAAGACACCTGTCCACATCCTCAAACAGTCAGGCTATGTGCACACGTTGCGGATTTTTAGCGATTTTGCCATGTTTTTTCGCCGCGAAAAAACTCTGCGTAAACCCTAAAGATCCGCTACCCGTTGAATTCAATGGCATTCCGCACATGCTGTGCTAATGCTGCGTATTTTTCCGTGGCGGAATCGCATCGCGGAAAAATACGCAGCATGCTCATTCTTTGTGCGGAATCGCCGGGATTCCGCACACATAGGAATGCATTGATCCACTTACTTTCCACATGTGGCTATGCCCACCATGCGCAAAGTAAGCTGAAAATGTGTGGATGGTACCCAAGGTCTGGAGGAAAGGAGACTCTCCTTCAGGCCCTGGGTACCATATCCCTGTTAAAAAAAAGAATTAAAATAAAAAAATCGTGATATTCTCACCTTCCAGCGGCCCCCGCAGCGTTCCCAGGCTTCAGTGATGCTCCCGGCAAGTCCCGTTCCCAGCGATGTCTTGCGACAATGACCTGTGATGACGTAGCGGTCTCGCATGATGCTACGTCATCTGGTATCATTGTCGTAAGGCATCGCTGGGAACGGGACTTGCCAGGAGCATTGCTGAGTCCTGGGAACGCTGCGGGGGCCGCCAAAAGGTGAGAATATCATGATTTTTTATTTTTTTTATTATTTTTAGCATTATATCTTTTACTACTGATGCTGCATAGGCAGCCTCAATAGTAAAAAGTTGGTCACACTTGTCAAACACTGTTTGATAAGTGTGACCAACCTGTCAATCAGTTTTTCAAGCGATGCTACAGATCACCTGGAAAACGCTAGCATTCTGCAAGCTAACTACGCTTGCAAAATGCTAGTTTTTCACGGGAATTCCACATGCGGATTTCCCGCGGCAGAGAGTTGCACATAGCCTCACACTCCAAACTCCACTATGGTGAAGACCAAAGAGCTGTCGAAGGACACCAGAATCAAAATTGTAGCCCTGCACCAGGCTGGGAAGACTGAATCTGCAATAGGGGGAGGGGGAAGATAAACAACTTCCGGAAGACAATAAAGGTCAATGTATAAAATTGCTTTATTGGACACAGGGCAAGGAACAATACAAGATATAAAATAGTAGCTGATAGCTCATCACAAAAATATCAAGACACCGTTGTCCACACATGCTGCTTCAATGTATCCCATAAAGGGAGGACAAAAAAGTGAGACCACCATTCAATATATTATATAAAGGCATAGCCTGCTCAAATTAGAGGTTAGTAACACATAAAACCACTGCAGATAGCCATGTTAAAAACAGTAAACATGTCCTACATTACCAAAAAAGTGCTTGTGCACGCAGACAAGTGGGGAAACCTGGTGCCAGCCCCGACGCGCGTTTCGGGAACCTTCGTCAGGGAGCGCTATGACAGAGTGATAATGGAGACTATAAATAGTACAAATAGTACAGGGACCGGAAGATCCATTCAGTGTACCAGCCGTAAGTTAATCAGCGCTGCCCGGGCAACCAGAGATCCATCCTCCCGCACAGCAGATGCCAGGCCGTGACGTCCGGATGACGCGGGTCCCCACGTGACCGGACGTCCAAAGCCACCATGCGCCGGCCAGGAGGAGGGACCATCTGGTCACACCGAACAGTGAACCGCGCATGCGCATTAGATTACATATAGGTGTGGACGCCATATTAACTAAGGGCACCACTGACCAAAAGAGTGGTGACGCACTGACGAATCCACAAAATGATAATAAGGTTCTAGATGCCCACACTAAGACAGCATAAGGTTACTGGTGCCTTATAGCGAGGACAAATACCCTCAGGTAATACAGAGAACACACAAAGGGGGACACATGTGCGTTAAAGATAGTAAGAAACAAAATAACTATAAAAATAAAAACCACTGAATACCTTCATAAGAAGTATCTATGTATACACATACATAAGTCTTAAATATTACTGGCCGAAACTCACAGTGAAGGGATAACAAATACAATAATCAAAAAAAATTTTTTGGACAAAATACAAGTTAGCTAGCAATATTGGTTATATCATCATAATGATAGGTTAGAAAAAATGTACATAACATCAATTATAATGATATGGAAACACATGGAGTAAAATATTTATGCATAAATAAAAAATGGCGGAAAATCATCAAATAACAGCTTTTAATTGGTTATAATACAACTCAAATTAGTGAATTAGATAAACTGATTGACACAGCCCATAATGAGCTTCGGTCCAACAGTTCAGCTGAGAAAATTCGTGCCTTTGATTTAATTCTTGTGAAAATGCTAGATGCCACAGTCAAGAAGATTCAGGAGAATCAGCAAAATAAATTCATTAGGGACCAGAAGGACTACCAGCAACATACAGTGTACCTATGGAGAAAAGGAAAAAATTTCTCACAAACCTTGCACCATTCTTCCTCTATTACATCTCTATCCTCGATGGGTGGTCAATCGGATGTTTCATCAGCCTACATGACAACACGTTCTGGAGCCAGGATGAATAGGTCACGTAATCATAATTACCATCCTTATAAAAGACAACATTCTCGCTCATCAGACCGCTCTAACAAGGATAATAAGGTGATTAAGTGAGCACACCCTTTCAGCTGCTATCTCACTGTTAAGTCGTGGTTTGTCTTTTTCACCTACAGCTGGTTTTGACTCCTTTTCAGTAATTAAGGACCTACATTTGTTTGCCAGATCATTATTATTTAAGCGGCACTTTTTTGATAAGCAATTACATGATCTCTTCCCTACAGAGGAAGAACAAGTTGCGGTGAGGACACTTGAGGAGCTCTCCAGTGGCATCTTGGATGAGGGAGGTAAGATTCCCCCCACGATTCGGCCCCATTCCAGGAAGTTTCCCCTGCTATCGACGTGCCAGTATTGACATGTTTGTACAGGTGATTACCCAAGATCTCCTTAGGATTCCTCAACATTTTTGTAGGGATAATTTGAGTAGGGAGGAGAGGTCGAGATTTTGCTATTTAAAAGATCTCCATGATATTGAACTGAAACCGGCGGACAAGGGGGGTAATGTAGTTCTCTGGCCTAAAGCCATGTATGTTAAAGAAGCTTCTAGACAGCTGCACAATACAGTGTGCTATAAGAAGCTGACGTACAACCCCTTGTCCGCCTTTAACTCTCAATTGGATCATATTCTGACTTTGTCAGTGGAAGAAAATGTCATCACCAAGGATTTAGCTGACGCATTGAGAGTTTCCAAACCGACAATCTCGATCTTTTACCTCCTTCCCAAAATCCATAAGGATGCTAAGGTGCCACCAGGTAGACTGATCATCTCTGGTAAGGGAAACTTCCTGGAAAATGTCAATCGATGGATTGACTTTCATCTTCAGCCCCTTGTTGAGACCTTGCCTTCTTTCCTCAGGGACACTGGGGAGCTTCTTAAGAAGGTTGATAGTCTGTGTCTTGACGGTGACACGATATTGGCGACGGCCGATGTCGAGTCACTTTACACAAGTATCAGACACCAAGATCGATTGAGGGCTGTACGCTTCTTTTTGGAACAATCTAGCTTGTCCCCGCATCTTGGTGAACTGATTTTGAAATTATTAGAATTTTCGTTAACACACAATTTTGTTTTTCAGGGGTCCTTCTTCCTGCAGCTCCAAGGTACAGCTATGGGGGCGTCCTTCGCAACCTCATATGCCAATCTGTTCCTGGGGCTGTGGGAGAAGGACCTCCTCCTGTCAGATCGCCAGTCGTCAGTGGACCGGGTCCTCCTATGGACCCGCTTCATTGATGACATTTTTTTGATCTGGCAGGGCTCGCATTTTGATCTGATTTCCTTGTTACTTGATCTGAATAAGAATGATCTCAATATCCGGTAAACCTACTCATGGGACCCTAATAAGATTGAGTTTCTTGATGTCCTTGTGAAGAGGGACATGAATGGCATGTTACAAACGGATATATTCCGTAAACCTACGGCTACAAATTCTCTGCTGTTTGCCACGTCATTTCATCCCCCACATGTCATCAAAGCAGTTCCGGTGGGCCAGTTTCTTCGCCTCCGGAGAATCTGCTCATCGGACTCTGACTTTGAGAAACGGGCCAGTGAACTCACTGACCGGTTTCTCAGTCGAGGCTATAGTCGGCGTTCTCTCAAGCGGGCATATAACAGAGCTAAAGTTAGCTCTCGTTCTTCCCTTCTATATGGTAATAGACAGGGAGCTTCGTCGGCGAAGTAACAGCAGATTAGATTTGTGACCAATTATAATTCTAAAGCTGATAGTGTCCGTAAGGCCCTTCAAAAAGCATGGCCTATCTTACAAGTAGACCCGATTATTTCAAAAATTATACTTTGGATCCAACCGACGTGGATGTCGTCCCTGTGGTCATTGTGTCACCTGTCCGAGCATAGATCGAGCGACTACCTTTGTGGACTCTAATGGCAGGGTCTATCGGATCAAAAACACCATCACCTGTGAGACCCGCTATGTGATATATTATGCCACCTGTCCCTGTAAGCTCATCTATGTAGGACTGACATCACGCCAATTCAAGGTACGTGTGCGAGAACACATCTTGGGTATTGAGGCGGCAGCAGACCACACCGACGCATCCACATTAAAGACAATCCCACGGCACTTTAAGCTTTTCCACAACAGTGATAGCAAATTGATTCGATTCCGAGGCATTGATATGATCGATGCTGGTATTAGGGGTGGTAAATTGTCCTCCAGGCTAGCGCGCCTCGAATCCAGGTGGATCAGGACTCTTAAAACTGTGCACCCTCATGGGCTAAATGAAAACTTGAGCTTCGCCCCTTTTTTAGAATAGGAATTTTTATTGTGGTTTCCCCATTTAAAGCTGTTTTCTTGTCATATGTTTTTAATCATTTTTTATCTCTCTTTTAGTACTTGATAATGTGCAAACCTTTGGAGCCCGGAGTGTCCGTAGACCCACAGATGAAGAGGATCTAGATTTGTTTTACTCTTCAGACTCATGGACTTTAGCATCTGAAGAATGTCATTCTATCAATAATGTGGCATATGCATGATTTAGTTATTGTGGATTTGCTATTAGGCAAATCTTACATTTGTGTATTTTGTGCATTGTTATGATTTGATACATGTTCACTGGACATTATATAGAATGGTATGGTATGTATAGCAATACAGTTAACCATGTCATTTCATAAATGGAGACTTAGATGAGTTATAATTTGTGCATACTGTGCTTATCCATCCTTAATAGGGCAGTATATATTTTTGTTATTTGATGATTTTCCGCCATTTTTTATTTATGCATAAATATTTTACTCCATGTGTTTCCATATCATTATAATTGATGTTATGTACATTTTTCTAACCTATCATTATGATGATATAACCAATATTGCTAGCTAACTTGTATTTTGTCCCAAAACATTTTTTTGATTATTGTATTTGTTATCCCTTCACTGTGGGTTTCGGCCAGTAATATTTAAGACTTATGTATGTGTATACATAGATACTTCTTATGAAGGTATTCAGCGTTTTATATTTTTATAGTTATTTTGTTTCTTACTATCTTTAACGCACATGTGTCCCCCTTTGTGTGTTCTCTGTATTACCTGAGGGTAAGTGGTGCCCTTAGTTAATATGGCGTCCACACCTATATGTAATCTAATGCGCATGCGCGGTTCACTCTGTTCGGTGTGACCAGATGGTCCCTCCTCCTGGCCGGCGCATGGTGGCTTTGGACGTCCGGTCACATGGGGCCCCGTGTCATCCGGACGTCACGGCCTGGCATCTGTGCGGGAGGATGGATCTCTGGTTGCCCGGGCAGTGCTGATTAACTTCCGGCTGGTACACTGAATGGATCTTCCGTTCCCTGTACTATTTATAGTCTCCATTATCACTCTGTCATAGCGCTCCCTGATGAAGGTTCCCGAAACGTGCGTCGGGGCGGGCACCAGGTTTCCCCACTTGTCTGCGTTCCCAAGCACTTATTAGGTAATGTAGGACATGTTTACTGTTTTCAATATGGCTATCTGCAGTGGTTTTATGTGTTACTAACCTCTAATTTGAGCAGGCTATGCCTTTATATACTGTATTGAATGGTGGTCTCACTTTTTTGTCCTCCCTTTATGGGATACATTGAAGCAGCATGTGTGGACAACGGTGTCTTAATATTTTTGTGATGAGCTATCAGCTACTATTTTATATCTTGTATTGTTCCTTGCCTTGTGTCCAATAAAGCAATTTTATACTTTGACCTTTATTGTCTTCTGGAAGTTGTTTATCTTCCCCCTCCCCTTATGTCAGTTTGACAATCGGTCTCTTTACAGTCCACAGTATTGTGAGTGTTATGGGGCAATATTCCACTACATTGTCTACATTATAATATATCCCCCATATGGCAGTTATACTGGTGTGTGCTACTTTTTTCTTGAATCTGCAATAGGCAAGAAGCTTGGTGTGATGAAATCAACTGTGGGAGCAATAATAAGAAAATGGAAGACAAACAAGACAACTGATAATCTCCCTCGATCTGGGGCTCCACGTAAGATCTCACCCCGTGGGGTCAAAATGATCACAAGAACGGTGAGCAAAAATCCCAGAACCACACGGGGGGACCTAATGAATAACCTGCATAGAGCTGAGACCACTATAACAAAGGCTACCATCAGTAACACACTACGCCGCCATAAACTCAGATCCTGCAGTGCCAGCTGTGTGTTAGGGTCGGCGGAACGCACCAGATATAAATAATAGGAGATGCGTTCGCCGCCCGGGGTCCACCGTGCGGTAGATGGTAAGACCGCTGCTGGACAATGGCAGATGCACCAAAAGGTAATGTACTGCGCTCGGGTTAACGTCACCCGAACACTAAGAGCGGCTCTGTTAAGACACAAAGTCGCCTTACAATAAAGAATGTAAGGACTTGCTAACCACTTGATCCGTTTGCTTCTTTTCGTCACATGGCTCCACTTTTCAGCCTCTGTATGTGCTCTGAAGCTTTTCTCACTTTCCAAATCCTGAATGGTTGCTTCTGCTTCATCCAAGAAGTCCTCGTGTTCTTTAATTACCTCCAGTGTTGCTAATCTTTCTTCCAGTTTCTGCACCTTTTCCTCTAAGAGGGCAACAAGTTTGCACTTCTGACAGGTAAAGTTGAGTTTTTGGGCTGGAAGATCCGTAAACATGTAGCATGTGTTGCAGGTGACCATGTGGATTTTCTTCTCTTCCATATTGCTGATGCAGGCTATGATGGGTGAAAACTAACAGTGCGCGGTTTTGCGCTGTCCTCAAACAGCGAGACCCGGCAAGTCCCAGCGATCGATCAGCTTAAGGCGACTCTTCTCCTCTTCCCAGAATGCACCGGAAATATGCAGATGAGCTTCCTGCTTCTACAATCCCTGGTTTTGCGATATCCTCAAACAGCGAGACCCGGCAAGTCCCAGCGATCGATCAGCTTAAGGCAACTCTTCTCCTCTTCCCTGATGCACCGGAAATATGCAGATGAGCTTCCAGCTTCTCCAATCCCTGGTTTTGCGATGTCCTCAAACAGCGAGACCCGGCAAATCCCAGCGATCGATCAGCTTAAGGCGACTCTTCTCCTCTTCCCAGAATGCACCGGAAATAAGCAGATGAGCTTCCTGCTTCTCCAATCCCTGGTTTTGCGATGTCCTCAAACAGCGAGACCCGGCAAGTCCCAGCGATCAATCAGCTTAAGGCGACTTTTTTCCTCTTCCCAGAATGCACTGGAAATATGCAGATGAGCTTCCTGCTTCTCCAATCCCTGGTTTAGATGTATTATATCTCACTGCATTTGGACTGTTTAGGCAGAGGGTGTACAGACGTGATGTCATCGCGCTCTCTGACCAGAATGTCACTGTCAGGAAACGCGGGAGACATCACAGCAGTGGAGCAGGGAGAGGTAAGTGTTAAGAAAGGGTCACCGAGGAGGAAAAAACCTAAACATGCTAAGCCCAGAAAAACCAGAGAGGTTGGTAACTATGCAGATTGCAGATCCCTGATCTTACTGATGTAGAAATTTATATGGGTAGATATACCCTTGTGCGTGCTGTATCCTGCCCAAATTAGACAGAGTCTTATTGAGCGCTCAAAGGAAAAGAGGAAGCTACACTTGGTTAGCAACAACTCATTCCAGCAGAACTCTGGAAACTTTATTGAATATACTTGGTTTTATCAGCTGTACAGAAAGGAGTGGTTACTCATTAACATAAAGGCTTTACTTCTTATCTAAATGGTCAGTTTAAATACATGAACATATATGGGTGTCCGACCGGGGATTACTTAGACACCACGTGATTTACTGTCTGGAGTCTTGCACTCGTCAGCAAGTCTCCAATATTGGCTGGACCATCTGGCCTTACTTCCTCATTCCCTATGTCTGCTAGATATTTCTCAAGTCAGAAGATAATGCTATCATGAGATGACTGGGTATCAGGTCAACTTCCACCAACTAGTTATAATGTTCAAACTGTGAATATGTATCTGTATGCATATGGCTATATAAGAATACATGAGTATATAGCAGTATATAGCCTATAGCAGGCAAGTGAGATCTATATGAAATACATATACATATATATTTCCATAACAATCCTCCCTTAGATATCACTTGCCCTAAAATCCTGCTCCTGGCCCAAAGCGCTGCAACTCTTTTATGCTGCCAGTGGACTGACATATGCCTAGTGCATACATCCTCCTCTGTACAGACTTTCTGCAAATGGGCAGTCAGGAGATCTGTCCCTAAATGGGGTGTGGTGCAATGTAATCAAAGTCTCTTAGTTAGCAGTCTATGCAGTCAGTGCATCTGTATTCTCTGTCAGGTAGGTGATTTATTCAGTCAGGTTGGTCATCCACAGCATCATTCCAGCTCAGGTGTGTCCTCTGGTATGAAGGCTTTTTCCTGCAATGCGGTGCGTGGATCCAGGTGGGGGTTTTTCCTCCAGGTTGGTGGCGTCAGCACTTGGAGAAGGGCCATCAAATCTGGGATCGAGTGCTTCAGGACGTGCATACCAGGCACCGAATCTGGACCTGGCAATGAGGGAGAAAAAACTTGAGAATGGACATTAGCAAGATTCTTGATAAATTCAATTACACATGCAGACAAAGTATCATATTGCATAGTCAACTGCTAAGTAAAGAATACCCCTAAACTGGGTTTTTTACCCAAATAAAGTTTCATATTGGTGACAGCTTTTTCTGAGCCTAGGGGAGTGTCTATTGCCAGGGTTTGTCTGTCACTTGGGCAAATTTTTTAGCATTCTGCTCTTAAGTGTCCCACCTAGTCTATGGTGTGGGATGGTGGGTAGTGTGCAGGCCTAAGTCTGACCCTACTGCTAATCAGGTCTCCTGTGTCAGGTTTGCTGTGAATGTGGGTCCCTGATCATTTGCTATTGCTTCTGGAACCCCCATATCTGTACACTATTTTTGAGAGTAGCTTCTTTGCAGTAGTCTTTGCCAACCGGTTCCTTACTGGGAAGTATTCAGGCCAGACGATGTGGGGGAACTTTCTCCCGCTTGTCCGATGTTGAATTTGTCGGAGGCCAAACAGCTGCTGGGAATTTTTCGCTGTTAAGGTGAGAGTCCAGTCTAATCAAGGTCATTCATCTGTGTCTTCAATTCTGTGTGGGGGCCATGTGCCCATTGAACCACCGTAGGGCACACACTTTGAGGTAGACGTTTTGAGGTAGACAGGTTTCTTGGAGCCCAGTGCTTTTGCCCTACAGCATCCAGCTTTCCTTCTCCTTCCGAGTCTGATCCTACTACTTCTTGTACAGGTTTCAAGAAGTCATTTTGTCAGGTTTAGTTGACTGGGTTGTGGTAATTGACATTCTCTGAGCTGATTGTGGGATTTTAGCTGAGGTTTCGTCTATGTCTGTGCCTCCCTCTGTATGAAGACTCGGGTTAGACTGTGTCAGAGGAGGACTTGGGACTCTTTGCATTGGTACAGATCCAGCCGGTATTCTCCGGGGATGAGGGGGGAAGTCAAACTGTTGTAGCCTTGGGATACCTTCGGACTCATGCAGCTCGTCTCGGGGGGACGGGGTAAGTGTTACCGTGGACTGCTGACCGTAGGACTGTGCTGGAGAAGAAGCTTCCCCACGAGGGGGTGGTGGAGGACAATCTTCTGAAATGTTCTCCATCAAATAGGTCCTTTCTGGTAAAGGTGGGCACTATTCTTCTGCCTCAGAATTCATATCCACGTCAGAGTTTTCATCCTGGAAGTGATTCAGCTTGTTGGCTGGTGGAGGAGGAGGAGGCAGCACTTCTGTCCAATTCAGAGATGGCGTCTTCACCGGTTTTCCCATTGACTTCTGTATACCAGGTTTTCTCGTCTTCAGTCATCATGTAGTAGCCGTCCGGCTCTACGACCTCTCCCATTTTCCATATTGTCTTCCTCTGGTTGCCACGTCTGCCATGTTGATGCCCCGTGTCTCTACTGTGTTCAATTTTCCGTGTGCCTTGAACTTCAACACCGTCACCACTTTTAGTGGTTGGAGAGTGTCCAGCAGGTCTCTGATGGCTCCATGGTGCTTCATGGTCGACCCGCTTGCTGTGATGAAGTCTCTTGCAGCCCAGATGGGTCCGAAGTCATGTGCTATGACATGTGAGTACCTGGAAGTTTTGTTCTTTGCAATACGGCAGGCCTTTCGTCAGCTCTATCAGTTCCACTTCTTGGGCTCTTTGGCTGACAAACCTCTGGACCATAGGATGTCTTGATTGCTGATCACTGCACATCACGTGTGGAATCTTCCTTCATCATTTGCAAAACTGGAGCCATCTACGGTATCTTGCAGATTTTTCATCTGAGGGTCCGTATCTGCATCCCCCCTTGGGAGTGGGAGTAGAGACAGGTAACGGCTGAGAACACTGAAGAGTGGTGGAGAGCAGCCTTGTCAGGAGGGCGTGTGCTGCGGGTATTGTTTTCATGCAGGAGGGCCCCCCCTTGCAGCTGGATCCAGGCCGGCTGAGAGGTAGTCTAGAGGCCTCTGGTTTTCCTCGGCGGGGTCTGTTTTAGGACTGGCCAGTAGCATGACCTTCTCCATCTTTGTCCTTCCTTTTCCGTTCGGTCAGGACGGGATGGCTTCTCGTAGTCAGGGAGGCCTAGAGTTGGTGCAGAGACTATGAAGTCTTTCAGTTTCCTGTACGAGATGAAGGCTTCAATGCGTTGATGCAATTGTACAGAGGCTGCATTAAGTCTGGAGCACCAGGGATCCAAGTTCTGCAGTATGAGACTAGACTAAGGAAGGTCTGCATCTTCGGAGTTGTTGAGGGAGCCATCTTCTCCGCGGTCCTCCGGTCATCTGTCAAGTGTTTTGTCTAGTGGGCGATACGGTGTCTTCAGGAACTTGCTTTTGACACCACTGGACTCTGTTTTGCAGAACTTACATTGCTGCTCCATCAGGCAGCTCCATCAGGCAGAGACATGGAAAGCGCTGTGCAGGTAGCGGTGACGATGACTTCTGCATGCTCCGCAATCCAGTTGATGGGGATGGAGGACAATGCTCTGGCGAGCTGTGAAAGGCTGTTCTGGGCCCTCTTGGGCATCACTGTCCATTTGTTCTGCACCCCCCTTGTGCGTTTTCAGGAACTGGTCATCCAGGTGAGGGGGAACATTGAGGGGAGCTTCGAGCAGATCCATTGCCGTGAGCACCGTTGCTGTGGCTGGCACGTTTGTCAGCAGAGTGTGCAGATCTGGCGCAACTGGGGTTTCAAGCACGGTTGCTTTGCTCACAGCCCTCAGGTTATACACCATTCAACCGAGTCTGGTTCTCCTTTCACAGTCTTTCTCTTGTTTGAGATAAGCTGGGACTGCATGATGATTCCCATGGGTGAGGCGGCTCAATCCGGCCTTGCTCTTCACAGTGCCGTGAGTGACTCCCATCTTCTGGCACAGGGCCGGCAGGAAAACAAGCTGTTATACTGGGGTCCTCTTCATCAGAGATGACATCCAGCTGAGCTTTCTTGCTCTCACAGGGGGTCTTTTTGCTGGGGTGTCTTCTTTACCACCCAGCAGCAGTTCCTTTCACCCAGCTTGATCTCAGGTCAGCATCTTGTTAACCAATTTGAAGAGCTGAGTGAATCATAGAATCATAGAATCATAGAATCGTAGAGTTGGAAGGGACCTCCTGGGCCATCTGGTCCAACCCCCTGCTCAAAGCAGGATTCGCTAAATCATCCCAGTCAGATGTCTGTCCAGCCTCTGTTTGAAGACTTCCATTGAAGGAGAACTCACCACTTCTCGTGGCAGCCTGTTCCACTCATTGATCACTCTAACTGTCAAAAAGTTTTTTCTAATATCTAATCTGTGTCTCCTCCCATTCAGTTTCATCCCATTGCTTCTAGTCTTTCCTTGTGCAAATGAGAATAAAGTTGATCCTTCTACAATGTGACAGCCCTTTAGATATTTGTAGACAGCTATTAAGTCTCCTCTCAGTCTTCTCTTTTGCAAACTAAACATTCCCAAATCCTGCAACCTTTCCTCATAAGACAGGGTTTGCAGACCGGTCACCATTCTGGTCGCTCTTTTCTGAACTTGCTCCAGTTTGTTGATGTCTTTTTTAAAATGTGGTGCCCAAAACTGGACACAATATTCCAGATGAGGTCTGACCAAAGAGGAGTAGAGGGAAATAATGACTTCACGTGATCTAGACTGTATGCTTCTGTTAATACATCCTAGAATTGCATTTGCCTTTTTTGCTGCTGCATCACACTGTTGACTCATATTCAGTCTGTGATCTATTAGTATACCCAAGTCTTTTTCACATGTGCTGTCACTTAGCCCTATTCCTCCCATTCTATATATGCTTTTTCCATTTTTATTGCCCAGATGTAGTACTTTGCATTTCTCCCTATTAAAAACCATTCTGTTAGTTGCTGCCCACTTCTCCAGTTTATTTAAATCTTTTTGAATCCTCTCTCTCTCTTCTCTAGTATTAGCTATCCCTCCTAGCTTTGTGTCATCAGCAAATTTAATCAGTTTACCCTCAATTCCTTCATCTAAATCGTTGATAAAGATGTTGAACAATACAGGGCCCAGGACAGAGCCCTGTGGTACCCCACTTGAGACATTCTTCCAACTGGATGTGCAGCCATTTACGACCACTCTTTTGGTCCGATCACTAAGCCAGTTATGAATCCACCTAACAGTTGCCTTGTCCATTCCATACTTAATCATTTTTTCAATAAGGATTGTATGAGAGACTTTGTCAAATGCTTTGCTGAAGTCAAGATATACTATATCTACAGCATTTCCTTGATCCACCCAATCAGTGATACCGTCATAGAAGGAAATTAAGTTAGTCTGACATTACTTATTAGTTACAAACCCATGCTGACTCTGTTTAATCACTTCATTCTTATCCAGGTATTGACATACATGTTGTTTAATAATTTGTTCAAAGATCTTTCCTGGTATAGAAGTCAGACTCACCGGCCTATAGTTACCTGGGTCCACCTTCTTCCCCTTTTTGAAGATAGGAACAACATTTGCTCTTCTCCAGTCTTCTGGCACTTCTCCTGTTCTCCAAGAATTTTCAAAGATTATAGAGAGGGGTTCAAAAATTTCTTCTGCTATCTCCTTCAGTACTCTGGGGTGTAATTCATCTGGACCTGGAGACTTGAATTCATTTAGGCTAGCTAAGTGTTTCCTCACTATCTTTCTGTTTATAGATATCCTGGATTCTTCTATTCCCTTAATAGGACAGTGAATAACAGTTGATGTTACATTTCCTTTCTGAGAGAAAACAGATGCAAAATAGGAATTTAAAAGTTCAGCCTTCTCAACATCCTGTCTTACCATTTCATCATTTTCATCCTGTAAAAATCCTATAGCATCTTTGACTTTTCTTTTACTTTTGACATATCCCCAAAATCCTTTATTATTGCTTTTGACATCTCTTGCAAGCCTCAATTCATTTTCAGCTTTAGCTATTCTGATTTGTGCCCTGCAGGTTCTGCAGACAGCATTATATTCTTCTTTAGATATGCCTCCCTCTTTCCATTTTATAAACATTTTTTTCTTCCTTTTTAGCATGTGCTTAAGTTCTGTGTTCATCCATCCTGGTTTCCTTAACTGCTTCCTATTCTTCCCTCTTTTCGGAATTGTTAACAACTGTGCTTTGAGAATTTCATTTTTCAAGATTTCCCATCCTTCCTGGACATTTTTGTCTTTAAGGATATCCAGCCATTGGATCCCTCCAATTCTCTTTCTGAATCCCTTAAAATCTGCCTTTCTGAAATCTAACCTTGACGTCTGAGTCTTCACAGGTCTTCCGCCTCTAGTTATCCAAAATTCTAAAATAGCATGGTCGCTACCTCCTAGGGTCCCAGCCACTTTTACCTCCTCAACCATTTCCTCCCTGTTTATAAGGATTAGATCCAAGGTAGCAGTTCCCCTTGTTTTCTCCCTTACCTTTTGGAAGATAAAGTTGTCAGCAAGAGAGGATAAGAATTTCCTTGACCTGTTAGTTTTGCCTGAGAGAGATTCCCAACAAATGTCTGGATAGTTGAAATCTCCCATGACAACTATGTCATATTTTTTGGAGAACTTGGCCATTTGATGCATAAAGAGTTCATCCATATCTTCAGCTTGCACAGGCGGCCTGTAGTAAATGCCTACAATGGTGTCCTTTCCATTGTTCTGTCCTTGTATTCTTACCCAAACAGTTTCCACAGAACTCCCAGTCTCTGAAGCTTCAATCTCTGTGCAGATATACGCGTTTCTAACATACAATGCGACACCCCCTCCTCGTTTATCAAGTCTGTTTCTTGCAAATAAGTTGTATCCTTCTAGTCTTGTATTCCAATCATGTGTATTGTCCCACCAAGTTTCAGTGATTCCAATGACATCATATTTCTTTTCCTGTGTTAGTAGTTCCAATTCTCCTTGTTTGTTGCCCATGCTTTGTGCATTAGTATAGAATGGCTGTCTTCTGGTCCAGGGCCTGGATTAACTTCAGGGAGCACCTTCAGAATCTTGTCCAAGATGATCCTCTGGCGCTGTAGCCAAAAGCAGTGCAGCCATTTCATGAAGCGGGTATGGTCCCTCTGGGTTGAGAGTTTTCCTGGCCCATGCCAAAGTTCTTAGGCCGTTTTTTTGAACCGCAGTTCCACTTAGACCTCCAGTTAGTCAGAGGCAGTTTGGCTCTGGGTGATGAGCAGCGGATGCAGTGCCTTCTGAGCGTCCGGGGTTCCAGACTTGGAGTGACATCCGCACTGGCGCAACTTGAAGTCTCCCTTGGGCCATAGGCTTCTGGGTGCTATGTCCAGCACCTCCTTGGGCAGGTTTACACCGGTTGTTCGAGTGAGGCTCTTGTAGGTCCACCAGCATGGGCATGATTGATTCTTCTTGGGTCTGGGGTGGAGAAGAGGTCAAGGTCACATCTTCATGGGACACTTTGGTCACCTTCAGTTCCTGCAGTAGGTCTGCGCTCATCAGGTGGGGTGGGCAGGTCTCCACCGTAAACTGGAACAGGATGGAGTATCCTGGATGTGTCCACATGCTCAGGGTCTTGCGAGCTGGGGAACGTCTGTCTTGACCTTTAATCCCCACACAAGACACAGAGTGCTCTCATAGACTGGTGGGGTCGGGGATTTTCACTTCTGACTGCACCAGTGTCCACAAGGAAAAATATGACAGCCCCCAGTGATTTGAGGTATTGGGTTCGCTAATGGGGTTCACATGTCAGGGGTGTGACGTCTGGCGGACCTGGTTTGTCTCTGTCCTGTGGACAGAGTTCTTCATTGTCTTCTGTGTTTCTTTCTTGGCCTATTCCTCTGCGGGATGACCTGGGTTGCCAGGGTGCTGTGCACTGGTTCCGGAAATGGCCAAGGTTGCCACAGTTGAAACACCTGACAGGTCTTCTGTCTCTGAAGGGTGGTTGCTCCTCCACGTCAGTGGCCACCACAGGAGGGCCTGTCCTCTGCACTCCTGGGAGGGACTCAATTCTTCTGGCTACTGCGAGCAGGACATCTACTGCTATTGTCCTGTACTCAGGCCTGGCCACTGTCAGTAGTTTCTTGATTGGTTCTCTTAGTCCATGCACAAAGGCCTGTGCCAACATTTGTCCGTGTACCTGATCATGAATAGTGAAGCCTAAAATTTGGAATTCTTGCCTCACTCTGCCATGAAACTCGTCTACAGACTCTGTCTCGGCTTGGCTCATGTTATGCAGGCTGAGTGCTTGTCTGGCATTGGCCCACTCTCTAAGCTGTTCAATTAGCTTTGATCCTGATTCCCAGGAATGCACATCTAATTCTGATGGAAGCTTGAAGTGTTCCTTCATGATTGGCCATTATGGACCAGAGATCACTCCAGGTTGCAGCATATGTCTGCTGGCTCTGCTGCATTCTTCTGTAAAATGGCATGGGGTCCATATCTGGGTCTGGCAGGTTTTTTAGAATACTGAACACCTGACTAGGGGTGAAGGGCACATAGTGTAAGAGTTCTGGCTCTATCTGCCCCTGCCTACTTGTGTCTGTGAGTTTCTCCTAGTACTATGCAGCATAATCTCCTCTTCATGTTCATCAGAGGAGGAACTGTGCCATTGTGTGTTTAACTTGTGTGTGGATAGCACTCCCCCCTTCTGAGACTGCAGCTTCGTATCAGACTTAGCAGGTGCAGTCTCTGCACACCTCCCTTCTGCTAGCTGTTGTATCGGGAGGGCACCTGTGCTGTTATGTGTGGGGAGTGATTCACTTTCTTCTCCCGGTGTTATAGCTGTCTCTTTAGAGAGGGTGCCCTGTGGAACTAGGGACACCTCATTGTCTGGATCTGGCACTGGGCCAGCGGGTGACAATAAGCTGAGAGGTGGGTGAGGAAAAGAAAGAGAGGGAAGGGTGGAGGAAAGATTTGGAATAGGAGGAGAAGTGAGAGATAGTGGAGGAGAGTGAGGAGACAACAAAAGAGGAGGAGGAGATGGTGAAGACAAGGAGGAGGAGGGAAGAGGAGAGGGATGAGAGGTGGTAGAGAGAGAGAGAGAAGGAGAGATAGGCAGAGATGAAGAAGATAGGGAGGGGAGAGAGAGAGATGACGAGGGAGAATGAGGTATAGGAGGAGAAATAGATGAGAGAGGGGAGGTGGGAGTGAGAATAGCAGAGATAGAGGGAGGAGAGAGGTGAGGGAGATGAGAGGAGATGGTGGGGGGAGCAAACTGCTTCCCCCCTGCCGTCACAGAAGGCATTCTTAGACCTGTGGTCCTTCTGAGATGGCACAAATTAGAATGCCACTGAAAACACTTTTTCGGCAATTACTAGCTACTTCCCTTTTCTTTTCAATACGTCATGTCATGCTACAGCTTAAAGAAAAAATCTGTTCTTGCAAAACCATATACTATGTCTGTTCTAAAGACTGGAGAAAAGTGATTAAAACTTTAAAAACTTTGCAACCCCTTTTAACCTGCTTAAAAGGGAAAGAAAAACAAAACAAGAATATTTAGTGAAAAAAACTCCAAAAGTAGTGGAAACAAAGAAGGAAAATCAAAATTGACAAGAGAACACAGGAATAACCCAACGCAGATAAAAATTCTCTTTTTAGCAAAAACTGAAAGAAAGAAGTGAAAACTAAAACCTAAAAAACTGATAAAATGTCACAAAAAGTGGAAGAAAGCTAAAAAGAGATAAAAAGGTTTTTCTTAAAAAGATTTTTAAAGGATGAAACCCAAAAAATTGATAAAATCAAAAAGTATATAAACTTTAAAAAGAACCACTCAGAAAAACCAAAAACCAATAAATTCAGGGAAAATGGAGGGAAAAAGAAAGAAAAACAAAAGGCACAATCAAGAAGTTGATAGACCTTGGAAAAAAAACTCCAAAATATTTATAAGAATCTAAAAATCAGTACAACTTCCAACAATAAAAGGGTTAATGCAGAAATGATGCAGGATACACACACTTCCCTTCTTTTTTTTTTTTCCTGCGTCTCTCAGTGAAATCTGAGAACAATGGAAAATGAAAAGCAGTCTGAGACCCAACTTTCCCGAAAATTGTCATACTACAATAACAAGAATAAAAATCTCCATCAAAAATGCAAGATAAAACATAAAATAGGGAAAAGCAGAGTACAAATATGACAATATGAAAAAATATATATCAGGGGCACACCCTGTAGGCAAAAGAGGAAGTTTACAAGACAAAAGGAAAAGAAAAAAAAAAACACTTTCTGCTTCAAATCTTCGTGGAAACCTGCAATGAATTCACATATAGACGTCCGGGAAGAGAGATCGAAAGCCCTTGTTTGTGATGCGTATGTGAAACAGCTGCTGGTAACCGATAACTGCCAACCACACTGGGTGCACTGCACTGGTGACCCGGGAATGTTAACACGCTGTACCGGACGTCCTGCCTGGCTCGTCGGTATCAGTAATGTGATAACTCCCACAATGTTGCCACCACCTGATACCTGGGCCGGCTTCTGTCCTTCCCTGTGATCAGGTGTGTTGGTGGCAACCTGTCAAGTGGTTTGGCTTGCAATATCTCCCCTAAGCTAGCACAATCGCGTAGCCTGGCATGGGCGCTGTTGTCCATTCCTGTGCATGGGTGTTTGTTGTGATAGCTTGATGTGAGATTCGCCTTGTGATAACTCCGTAAAGCCCCACCACCTGTCCCTGGGCAAGGCTTCTCCTGTCCTCCCCTTGTGTCCAGGTGTATTTGTGAGGACCTATCTGAGTGGGTCAAACTCCCCTGTTATCGGTTTTCCAACACCCACAAACACAAATCTGTCACAATTTTCCACCAACTCTCTCACCCGCATCTTAGACACACAGGACCACAGCAGACACTTAGCTTATCCCAGGGTTTGGATAAGAGTGTGGACTTTTTTATACTACCTGGGTTTGGTGACCACACTGACCGGCTAGAGTTGCTGACCCGGACTGGGCACAGGGAACATTCAGGTAAGATAACTAGATTTTCTTACCTTACTTATGGAGTTGCGCAAATCTCTGTTCCCATGAGCCAAGACCTTGGCCGGCACCTCTGTCCTCTCCGGTCAGCAGGATCCCCGTGCGTTTTCGTCCACGGCCCCACGTTGGGCACCAATTGATGTAGAAATTTATATGGGTAGATATACTCTTGTGCGTGCTGTGTCCTGCCCAAATTAGACAGAGTCTTATTGAGCGCTCAAAGGAAAATAGGAAGCTACACTTGGTTAGCAACAACTCATTCCAGCAGAACTCTGGAAACTTTATTGAATATACTTGGTTTTATCAGCTGTACAGAAAGGAGTGGTTACTCATTAACATAAAGGCTTTACTTCTTATCTAATTGGTCAGTTTAAATACATGAAAATATATGGGTATCCGACCTGGGGTTACTTAGACACCACGTGATTTACTGTCCAGAGTCTTGCATTCGTCAGCAAGTCTCCAATATCGGCTGTACCATCTGGCCTTACTTCCTCATTCCCTATGTCTGCTAGATATTTCTCAAGTCAGAAGACAATGCTATCATGAGATGACTGGGTAGCAGGTCAACTTTCACCAACTAGTTATAAGGTTCAAACTGTAAATATGTATCTGTATGCATATGGCTATGTAAGAATACATGAGTATATAGCAGTATATAGCCTACAGCAGGCAAGTGAGATCTATATGAAATACATATACATATATATTTCCATAACAATACCACACAACTAGAAGCAGCCGTGGAGGGTGCCTACGATGAACCTAGACACCTCAGATCAGGGAGTCTGTAAGGAGAACTCACAACTGGTGAACCTGAGAATGAACTCACAACAGTACCCCCCCTTGAGGAGGGGTCACCGAACCCTCATCCACGCCACCAGACCGATCAGGATGGGCCCGGTGAAAAGCACGAACCAATCTTTTGGCATGAATATCAGAGGCAGAGACCCAAGAATTATCTTCCTGACCAAAACCCTTCCATTTGACCAAATACTGGAGTCTCTGTCTAACCAAACGAGAATCCAATATTTTCTCTACCTCATAATCCACATTGCCCTCAACCAACACAGGGTCAGGAGGTGCCGCCACAGGAACCACTGGCTCGACAAACCTCTTCAACAGAGATTTGTGAAATACGTTATGGATCTAGAGCGTAACTGGAAGAGCCAATCGAAACGAAACAGGATTAAGGATTTCCAAAATCCTATAAGGACCAATAAATCTTGCCTTAAACTTAGGAGATGCAACCTTCATAGGAATATTCTTAGACGACAACCAAAGCATATCACCCACTTTAACCCGGGGACCAATGGTCCTATGCCGGTTGGAAAATCGCTGGGCCTTTTCCTGAGAGAGTGACAACTTATCCACCACTTGGTCCCATATCTGCTGCATTCTCTTAACCACAGTGTCCACACCTGGGCAGGATGACGATTCCACTTGCCCTGAAGAGAATCGAGGATGGAACCCAAAATTACAGAAAAAGGGTGACATCAAAGTGGCAGAACTAGCTCTATTGTTCAGTGCGAATTCGCACTGCCTGCCCATGTATCCTCCCACAAATGAATTACAGCCTGCCTCTGTTCGCACAGCCTCTGAACCATGTGCAGGGTGGAGTTCCACCTTGTTGCAACGTCGATATTTAGGCGGTGCTTGGGAAGGTGGAGCAATCGCTGCAGCTTCTGCATATGACTGGAGTGTACGGGCGACCGGCGGATGTGCGAGCACAGTCTTCGCACCTTATGGAACAGGGCTGTTAACTCCGGATAATTTTTGAGGAAGCACTGCACCAGGTTCAAGGTGTGAGCCAGGCAAGGTATGTGTCTGAGTTTTGAAAGGGCTATGGCTGCCACAAAATTCCGGCCATTATCACTAACTACCTTGCCTGTCTCAAGATGTAGACTGCCCAGCCATGACTCAGTTTGTCGCTGCAAGTAGTCGGCCAGTACCTCCGCAGTGTGTCTGTTGTCGCCCAAACACATCATCTTCAACACAGCCTGCTGATGCTTACCACTAGCTGTTCGATAGTGGGACACCTCGTGTTCAACACTGGCAGCTGCGGATGGAGTGCTCGTGCGACTGCACTCTGTGGACGAGCTTTCGCTTCTGGAGGAGGAGGAGGGTCGAACGCCTACAGCCAACTGTTTCCTATACCGTGGGCTGTCCCACCACCGCTGTCCCCTGTGGACCCTGCATCCACCACATTAACCCAGTGCGCAGTGATGGACACGTAACGGCCTTGGCCATGCCTACTGAACCATGCATCTGTTGTGAAGTGCACCTTTCCAATCACTGATTGCTTGAGTGCATGGACAATGCGGTCTTTCACATGCACGTGGAGGGCTGGGATGGCTTTTCATGAAAAGAAGTGCCGACTGGGTAGGTCATAGCGTGGTACTGCGTAGGCCATGAGCTCGCGGAAAGCTTTGCTTTCAAACAACCGGTAGGGCATCATCTCTAACGAGATTAGTTTGGCAATGTGGGCATTCAAAGCCAGTGTTCGCGGATGAGAGGATGAGTACTTTCTTGTCTTACTCAGAGTCTCTGGTAGGGTGAGCTGTACTTGAGAGCTGCATATGGTGGAACTAGCGGTGGACATGGTGGACTGAGAGAGGGTTGATGATGGTGATGGTGTTGGTGGTGTTGCTGATGGCCTAGATTCAGTCTTTCATAGCAATAACATTGTGATTCCATGACTGCTTTGCCCTTGCGACGACACCTCGACATTTGCTGCTGGTGGTGTGCTAACCAGTGGACTTACAGTGGGGGAAGCGATGTAGCGTTGCTGACTACCTTCATTCGGAGCAGGTGCACATGTGGTATGCGAGGTTTGGTAGTCCGTCTACGCTTGCAAGTGCATGGTGGTTAAATGTCTAAGCATGCAACTGGTATTCAAATTTCTCAGATTTTTCCCTCGGCTAAAGGTCTTTGCGCACTTCTTACAGACAACTTTTGCTTGATCATTAGGATTTTGCTAAAAAAAAGTGCCACACTGCACTCTTTCTACTATGGAAGACATTTTGAGGCCTTGCACGCTGTGCTAATTTGACCGTCTGGCCAAGCTGTCCTGCAACTCTTTTGGTTTTTGTAACACGTTTTTGGAATGCTACGGTCCTGCCAGATAACAGCTGTTGCGATGTCGTTGCCTGCTGCACATCCTCCTCCTCCTCTTCTGAGCACTCTCTTCCCCCAATGGATGCCAATCTGGGTCAACAACTGGGTCATCCATCATCTCCTCTTCAATTTCATGTGCACCTTCCTCTGTGTCACCGTGTAAGGTGGTATAGTATGCGGGAAGGGGCACCTGAGTTTCATCAGGGTCTGATTCTGCCTCAGTACACTGTGAGGACAATGTAGTGCTCTGAGTGAATGCACCAGCAGAAAAATCTAGCAGTGGCTGTGCATCAGTGCACTCCATGTCAGATTCATCTTGGACTGGGGAATTCAGGATTTGACTTGATAGCCCAGGCATGGTATGTGAAAAGAGCTCCATGGAGTAATCTGTAGTGTGTCCTGCTGCATCCTTCACTTTTGGTAGGGGTGAAGGACACAAGGAAAGGTGTTGTTCCTGATGAGAAGCCTCCACTGACGACTCGGTGCTTTTATTTTTTGAAACTTCAGAAGACGAGGCGAGAGAGCTGGAGGTTGTGTCAGCAATGTAAGCCAAAACTTGTTCCTGAAGCTCCAGCTTTAAAAGCGGTTTACCTACTCCCAGAAAAGGGAGTCTTCGAGGCCTTGTGGAGCCAGATGATGACACCTCCTGCCTTAGGTGCTATTGTGCTTTTGCCACTACCAACAGATGCACCACCAACACCACCACCATCAGGACC
Organism: Dendrobates tinctorius; assembly: GCF_039654945.1. Taxonomy (NCBI): domain Eukaryota; kingdom Metazoa; phylum Chordata; class Amphibia; order Anura; family Dendrobatidae; genus Dendrobates; species Dendrobates tinctorius. Next base: position 340,824 of record NW_027362087.1, read on the forward strand.
AGCTGGCAATCCCCGCCCACTTCCATGGCCTCTTGCACCATACTTCCTCATTTTTGTGAAAATGTACCCAAAATACCACCAGCTATATGGTACTGTAAAACAAGGTAGAAGGCGTATATAATATTGGTGAGAATTTGAATCTCACTAGAGATTTGAGGACGCTGAACTAGTATCTCAGAACCAGTAGAGATTACACCTCAATGTAACAGGCTGAAATTGGATGGTGTATAAAATGTCTATATAGGACTGGAGAGAATTTGAATCTCACTAGAGATTTGAGGACGCTGAACTATTGTCTCAGGCCCAGTAGAGATTACACGTCAATGTAACAGGCTGAAATTGGATGGTCTATGACAAGGTGGAGGGTGTATATAGTATTGGTGAGAATTTGAATCTGATTTCAATATCTCCCTTTCGGAGGATGAATGGGAGCATGCTATCAGACACTCCTACAACTCAAACATATCTATGTCTTTACAAGAGTCCTTCTCCAAAATTCTGCTGAGATGGTACTATGTACCAACGCAATTAGCGCACGTCAGTAAGGATAATTCTCCTCTCTGCTGGAAGAGTTGTGGTTTACCTGGAAACCTACTCCATATATTTTGGAGTTGTCCTAAAATAAGGAATCTGTGGAAGGAGGTTATACAATATATTAAAACTTTAACTAATAGTAATATCAAAATTACCCCCCAGATGGCATTGCTTTCATTGAATCTCGAAAGTTTTGACCCTTCCATAAAACCAGTTATTATACATATTTTTCTGGTAACTGAGAAATTGTTGGCTTCTTGGTAGAAGAAGTTAGAGGTACCGAAATTTTTGGATATTCTAGATAGTGTACGCCAACACAGCCATTTGGAACACAAGTTTACTATTAATAACAACTTTCTTAATAAATATCATAACAAGTGGCATAAGTAGAATTTGAAGTTTTTAGAAGACTAATATTTAGGATGAATGGGTTCTGAGATATTCTTCCAGTTGCTAGGAAAGGCTGGTTAAATATGTAATATTTATTCATGTAATTGTTACATTTTTAGGTTACTAAATTTTAACTTCAAATTTATTTTTTTCCCTTTTTTTTTCTCTTCCTGTAAAATATTTATCAAATCTGACTAGATGTTCTTTTCTGTATTACAACTTGAAATTGTGTAATATGGGTTCTCTAATTATTTCCTTTAAGTCTCTTCCCTGCATTTTGTCCCTTCCATCCCGCCCTTCCCTTATCCCTGAGAAAATTTAAAATTTAATGAAGATTATTTGAAAACAAAAAAGTTGATCAGCGATTTCTCATTTTTACAACACAATTTGCAAAATCTTTTTTTTAGGGACCACCTCACATTTGAAGTGACTTTGAGGGGTCTATATGGCAGAAAATACCCAAAAGTGACACCATTCTAAAAACTGCACCCCTCAAGGTGCTCAAAACCACATTCAAGAAGTTTATTAACCCTTCAGGTGCTTCACAGGAATTTTTGGAATGTGGAAGGAAAAAATAAACATTTACTTTTCTTTCACAAAAATGTTCCTTTAGGCCTAATTTGTTTTTACTTTCGCAAGGATAACAGGAAAAAAATGGACCATACATTTTGTTGTGCAATTTCTCCTGAGCATGCCCATATGTGGAGGAAATCTACTGTTTAGGCACACGGCAAAGGGAAGGAGCACCATTTCACTTTTTGAATGTAAAATTTGCTGGCATAATTAGCAGCCACCATGTCATGTTTGGAGAGCCCTTGATGTGCCTAAACAGTGGAAACCCCCAACTGACACCATTTTGGAAACTAGATCCCTTAGGGAACTTATCTAGATGTGTATTGAGCACCTTGAAACCACAGGTGCTTCACAGAAGTTTATAACGTTAAGCCGTGAAAATAAAAAAAAATCCCATTTTTAAGCTCCAAATTTACCATTTTCATAAGGGTAAAAAGAGAAACTGCTCCATACAATTTGTTGTGCAATTTCTCCTCCTGAGTGTGCAGATACCCGATATGTGGAGGAAAACTACTGTTTGGGTGCACGGCAATGCTTGGAAGGAAAGGAGCGCCATTTGACTTTTTGATTGCAAAATATGCTGGAATAATTAGCGGCTGCCATGTCGTGTTTGGAGAGCCACTGATGTGCCTAAACAGTGGAACCCCCCCACAAATGACACCATTTTGGAAACTAGACCCTTTAGGGAACTTATCTAGATGTGTGCAGAGCATCTTGACAGACTTTTATAAGGTAGAGTCGTGGAATTAAAAAAATCATTTTTCCTAAATAAATATTTTTTACCTCCATATTTTGCATTTTCATAAGTGTAACAGAAGAAATTGCTCCATAAAATTTGCTGTTTGTTTTCTCTTGAGTGCGCTGATACCCCATAAGTGGGGGAATACTACTGTTTGGGTGCACGGCAGGGCTTGGTAGGAAAGGAGCGCCATTTGACTTTTTGAATGCAAAATTTGATGGAATAATTAGTGGATGCCATATCGCGTTTGAAGAGCCCCTGATGCACCTAAACAGTGGGAACCTCTATAAATGACACCATTTTAGAACCTAGACCACTTTGGGACCTTATCTAGATGTGTAACTCTTGAAACCCCAGATGCTTCACAGACGTTTATAACGTTAAGCCGTGAAAATAAAAAAAATCAAGTTTTTCCTACAAAAATCTATTTTAGCTTAAATTTACGCCGATATGTGGTCGAAAACTACTTTTGAGGCACAGTGCAAAGCTCAGAAGGGAAGTAGTGCCATATAACAGTGCAGATTTTGCTGCACTTGTTTCACATTGGCAGATCCTCTGAGGTGCCAGAAAAGCAGAACCCCCCCATAAGTGACCCCATTTTACCAATTAAACCTCTCAAATAATTCATCTAGGGGGTGCAGTGATTATATTGACACCACAGGTGTGTCACAAACTTTTGCACCATTGAGCAGTGAAGAAAAAAATAATTTTCATTTTTACCACCAATATTGTGTGTTAGTCCCAAGTTGTACCTTTTCACACTGAGAAATGGGCAAAAATGGCATTAGAATTTGTCCTACAATTTCTGTTAAATGTAGAAATACCCCACATGTGGCTGTACAGTACTACTTAGCTATATGGAGAGTCTCGGGAAGAATGGAGCACTATTTGCCTCCTGGAGAGCAGATTTACATTGACTAGTTTGTGGACTACAAATAAAGAGCCCCTAAGTGCTAGAAAAGCAGAATCCCCTCTAGTGACCCCATTTTGGAAATTATAACCCTTTGGGAATTTATCTACAGATGCAGTGACAACTTTGACTCTGCGAGTGTTTTCCAGAAACAAGCAGCAATGGATGTTGCTGAATGAAAAAAAGCAACAATATCCATACCTCTCTGTTCGTTCAGTCATGTGCCCCGCTGCAATCCATCTGAAGGGGTTAAATAGTTTCCAACCGTGAGCGGTGCTAATGTTATCGGCCCGGCTGTAAACTACAGAGGAATGAAAGAAAACACCTCAGGTCAGGCGGGGACTCTGCGCAGCCTCACTGACGCCAGCAGTAGACACGGAGGCTGCGCAGAGTCTCCACCTGACCTGAGGTGAACTCAGGAGCATGGGAAAATGTTCAGAAACTTTCCCACGCTAATCAATTCATCTTCGGTCATCCGGGGCAGACAGGTTTCCATTCATTTCTCATAGGCTTACAGCCGGGTCGGTAGCATTAGCACCGCTCCCGGTTGTAAAGTATTTAACCCCTTCAGATGGATTGCAGTGAGGGACATGACTGAACGGCAGAGACATATGGATATTGTTGCTTTTTTATTTTTTTTACAGGAGAACGATGGCTTCAGTTGGATTGACTGTGTAATAGTCAAAAACTGTGTGTCATTATTTAATTAAAATATTTTCTAATTAGAGAGAGAGAGATAATTCTTTAATCGTGCCACCATGGGGAAATTCAGAGCATTACAGCAGCAAGGCAGGAACAAGTACAGATACAGATGCATAAAGGCATTACATTGACAGTAGGTAGGTACATATACGAAAAAAAGAAAGATATAACCGGACTATCACAACTTTGGATCTATCAGTTCACTGTTTGGGTCGTTCTCCGTTTTGGACAGTGCTGGTTATACAGCCTAACTGCAGCAGGAAGGAAGGACTTTCGATAACGCTCCCTCTCACATTTAGGATGAAGTAGCCGGTCACTGACAGTACTGCACATCTTTGTCACGGTCTCATGCATGGGATGGGAATTATTCTGCACCATGTAGCTCACCTTGGCCAGTATCCTCCTGTCGCTTACTTCCTGAACTGGATCAAGGGGGCATCCCAGGACAGAGTTGGCCCTTCTAATCAGTTTGTCCAGCCTATTCCTGTCCCTAGTTGATATGCCACTACCCCAACATGCCACACCAAAGAAGATGACTGATGCCACAACAGAGTTGAAGAAGGATGCAAGGAGTGCCCCCCTAACTCCGAAGGCTCTCAGCCTTCTGAGCAGATAAAGCCTACTGTCTGTGTGTATTTTTTTTAACACTTTCATACTATTGGATTCATAATGGAGAGGTGTCTCATTGACACTTCTCCAATATTAACCCAGCTTAATGTCACCTTTCAATTGCAAGGTGACATTAACCCCTTATTAACCCATATGTCACCACTAAAGGCAGTGAGAATAGAGAGTGCCAGAAAAGGTGCATCTGCAAGGTGCATTTTCTGGGGTGGCTGGGGGCAGATGTTTGTTGCCAGGGGGGGCAATAACCATGGTCCTGTCATGATACCAGTGCTGGGTGACCGGCACTTCTGGGGTTAATGTTTTGATCTCAGTGCAGACTCTTACCTGCACACCTGGGACCTATTATGGTGGCCTCTCATTGGTTCTGGGAAAGCTTCTTATAGCCTCAGGAAGCTCCCATCCCCCGTCAGTTATACTTACGCCCTTGGCATTGTGTGGTGACCCCTGAGTGTGTTAGTGCTGTGTTCTGGTTGCTTGATTCTCTATGTACGACTCGGTCTGTTCTCTGGATTTTGCTTTGGATTCTGCTTGGTACCTTCTATGTCTGTTTGGTTTTGACTTCTGCTTGGCCTTGACTATCCATTCTGTCTCATCCCTGGTACTTTACTGATATCTCTGTGTATGACCTCTGTTTTGCCTGACTCTGAATATTTCTGTATAGTGTCCTGTCTTCTCTGAAAGCAGGATGCTAAGCCCCGCCCCCTTGCAGTCACATGACCATAGGTCCTTCACTGCTTGCTAAACTTCAGCATTCACAGGTCCTGTGTATCTGTACTTTCCGGCAGTACCTGACCCCTGGCCCCCCTACAGTGCGGGTGAGTCCCTGCTCAGCGGAGGCTGCACGCCGGCACTGACAGGATCCTGACAGGTCCCTTCCTAGGCTATTAATCTGCTCTCAGTCACTGGCTTTCCCTCGCTGGTGGAGAAAATTGCGCAGGAGCCCACGCAATTTTTTTCAACGAATGTACCCATTAATTTAACACCTACATGTCACAAATTTTGCACACATACACTAATCTAATTATTAGTCAAATACATACAGTGGGGCAAAAAAGTATTTAGTCAGTCAGCAATAGTGCAAGTTCCACCACTTAAAAAGATGAGAGGCGTCTGTAATTTACATCATAGGTAGACCTCAACTATGGGAGACAAACTGAGAAAAAAAAATCCAGAAAATCATTGTCTGTTTTTTTTTCATTTTATTTGCATATTATAGTGGAAAATAAGTATTTGGTCAGAAACAAGCAATCAAGATTTCTGGCTCTCACAGACCTGTAACTTCTTCTTTAAGAGTCTCCTCTTTCCTCCATTCATTACCTGTAGTAATGGCACCTGTTTAAACTTGTTATCAGTATAAAAAGACACCTGTGCACACCCTCAAACAGTCTGACTCCAAACTCCACTATGGTGAAGACCAAAGAGCTGTCAAAGGACACCAGAAACAAAATTGTAGCCCTGCACCAGGCTGGGAAGACTGAATCTGCAATAGCCAACCAGCTTGGAGTGAAGAAATCAACTGTGGGAGCAATAATTAGAAAATGGAAGACATACAAGACCACTGATAATCTCCCTCGATCTGGTGCTCCACGCAAAATCCCACCCCGTGGGGTCAGAATGATCACAAGAACGGTGAGCAAAAATCCCAGAACCACGCGGGGGGACCTAGTGAATGAACTGCAGAGAGCTGGGACCAATGTAACAAGGCCTACCATAAGTAACACACTACGCCACCATGGACTCAGATCCTGCAGTGCCAGACGTGTCCCACTGCTTAAGCCTGTACATGTCCGGGCCCGTCTGAAGTTTGCTAGAGAGCATTTGGATGATCCAGAGGAGTTTTGGGAGAATGTCCTATGGTCTGATGAAACCAAACTGGAACTGTTTGGTAGAAACACAACTTGTCGTGTTTGGAGGAAAAAGAATACTGAGTTGCATCCATCAAACACCATACCTACTGTAAAGCATGGTGGTGGAAACATCATGCTTTGGGGCTGTTTCTCTGCAAAGGGGTCAGGACGACTGATCCGGGTACATGAAAGAATAAATGGGGCCATGTATCGTGAGATTTTGAGTGCAAACCTCCTTCCATCAGCAAGGGCATTGAATGTGAAACATGCAAAACAGAAGCCGCGGAGACACCATCACATGTTTCTCAACGCAAGCAATGACCAGCCAGGTCTTTGTCCGGGAAGGAACAACCACGGGAAGGGCAGTCTCCAATGAAGGAAACCACCTATGCCAAAACATGGTATCCATCCACATACAGCTGTTTCGGGGTATTGCCCCTCATCAGTGTGGAGTAGGAAACTGGCTGGTAGGAGCAATGCCTAGTAAAAAGACTATGAAAAGGAGGATGAAGGAACTCATGGAGATCAACATCCGACACTGCGGAGACACCATCACGTGATTCTCAACGCAGTGATTCTAGAGCACTGCCCCCATCCCTTATGGGAAATATGTAAATATGCAAAACAGAAGCCCGCGGAGACACCATCACATGTTTCTCAACGCAAGCAATGACCAGCCAGGTCTTTGTCCGGGAAGGAACAACCACGGGAAGGGCAGTCTCCAATGAAGGAAACCACCTATGCCAAAACATGGTATCCATCCACATACAGCTGTTTCGGGGTATTGACCCTCATCAGTGTGGAGTAGGAAACTGGCTGGTAGGAGCAATGCCTAGTAAAAAGACTATGAAAAGGAGGATGAATGAACTCATGGAGATCAACATCCGACACTGCGGAGACACCATCACGTGTTTCTCAACGCAGTGATTCTAGAGCACTGCCCCCATCCCTTATGGGAAATATGTAAAACATGCAAAACAGAAGCCGCGGAGACACCATCACATGTTTCTCAACGCAAGCAATGACCAGCCAGGTCTTTGTCCGGGAAGGAACAACCACGGGAAGGGCAGTCTCCAATGAAGGAAACCACCTATGCCAAAACATGGTATCCATCCACATACAGCTGTTTCGGGGTATTGCCCCTCATCAGTGTGGAGTAGGAAACTGGCTGGTAGGAGCAATGCCTAGTAAAAAGACTATGAAAAGGAGAATGAATGAACTCCCGTGGTTTCCCGTGGCTGGGTCTTTCAACATGACAATGATCCAAAGCACACCGCCAGGGCAACGAAGGAGTGGCTTCGTAAGAAGCATTTCAAGGTCCTGGAGTGGCCTAGCCAGTCTCCAGATCTCAACCCTATAGAAAACCTTTGGAGGGAGTTGAAAGTCCGTGTTGCCAAGCGAAAAGCCAAAAACATCACTGCTCTAGAGGAGATCTGCATGGAGGAATGGGCCAGCATACCAACAACAGTGTGTGGCAACCTTGTGAAGACTTACAGAAAACGTTTGACCTCTGTCATTGCCAACAAAGGATATATCACAAAGTATTGAGATTAAATTTTGTTTCTGACCAAATACTTATTTTCCACCATAATATGCAAATAAAATGAAAAAAAAACAGACAATGTGATTTTCTGGATTTTTTTTTCTCAGTTTGTCTCCCATAGTTGAGGTCTACCTATGATGTAAATTACAGACGCCTCTCATCTTTTTAAGTGGTGGAACTTGCACTATTGCTGACTGACTAAATACTTTTTTGCCCCACTGTATTCTATCAATTCTTTATTAACCTGTCATTGTGATTTTACAGTATAGCGCACTGAATTGCCGGCTTTTCTAAAGGACACCGGTGCGTATTTCTCGCAAGTCACATGTATGGTCCGTGTGTAATCTGTTTTTTCTCACACTCATAGACTTGCATTGGCGAGTCTCGGATGTAATACGGTGCAAATCGCAGCATACTACGATTTCCTCCGCACGTATAATATGGGCGAGAAAAAAACGGATGATGGGAGCTGCCCCATAGATTAACATTGATCCGAGTGCTATGCGATTTTTTTTCGCATAGCACTCGTCCGTATTTCTCGCTAGTGTAACTCCGGCCTAAATCTCCGAGTGATGTGACAGACGAAACCCTCGATTAATCCATTCACTATAATGAAGCAGCAGAGTTACTCCGGACTCCATCTGGCCTCTGTTCAGCGGTGTCCTTCTTTTCAGAAGTGCACAAAACTGTGGCAGATGGCACTATTATGCAATCCTAAAAAGAAGGACACCGCCGGATCACAGGTCAGAGGGTGTCCACAGTGCCTCCATCTGCCTCATCATAGGGAATCTTCTGACAGGGGGTCTGTCTGAATCACATATTTCAGAGATTTACATGGAAACCCCGATGTAAGCGCTCAGTGTAGAGCGCTGTAAGGCTTGGCACACATTTATCCTGCACTCTTTGGGAGACAGAATGAAAAAATCAACAGCATGTGAATTTTTATTTATTTTTTATGCTGTTCCTCGTGCGGTATAAGTGATTAGGCGACTTTATTCTTCAGGTGCGATTACAGCGATACCAGATTTATATCCTTTTTTCATGCTTGGCTGCTGTCGCACACCCTAAAAAACACTTTTTATTGTGATGACTAGTTTTCCATCACCATATTTTGAGAGCTATTATTTTTTTCATATTTCGGTCGACAGAGTCATGTGAGGTCTTGTTTTTTGCGAGCTGACGTTTTATTGGTACCATTTTCGGGCACATAACATTTTGTCATCGCTTTCTATTCTGATTTTTGGGAGACAGAATGAACAAAAACCAGCAATTCAGGAATTGCCTTTTTTCTCTTTCTTTAATACCGTTCTGCGTGTGGTAAAATTGATAAAGCGGCTTTATTCTTTGGGTCAGTACAATTACAGCGATACCTCATTTATATCTTTTTTTTATGTTTTGGAGCTTTTACCAATAAAAACTTTTATAGAAAAAATACTTATTTTTGCAACACCTTATTCTGCAAGCTATAACTTTTTTTCATTTTTCTTCTGATGGAGCTGTATTGCAGCTTGTTTTTTTGCGGGACAAGATGACGTTTTTAGCAGTAACATTTTTATTCACATCCGTCTTTTTGATCGCATTTTATTGCATTTTTGATGGAGGTATAATAAAGCATTGTTTTTTGTCTAGTTTAAGGGTTAATTAGTGGGACACTTTTACAGAGTGGGTCATTACGGACGCGGCGATACCAAATATGTGTACCTTTATTGTTTTTTTAAATTTACCTGCATAAATTAATTTATTTATTGGAAAAATATTCATTTATTTTTTCTTTATTTAGAGATATTTAAAAAAAAATATTTTTACACTTCATAATTTTTTTTTTTTTTTCTAACTTTTTTACATTGTCCCAGGATGGGACATCACTATATAATGTCAGATTGCTGATCTAACGGTCTGCACTGCAGAGTATCCGATCAGGATCTGACAAGCAGGGAAGGAGGCATGCCGGCTAGAGTTGAGCGAAACAGGTCGGCCAGATTCATAAGTCGCCGACTTCTAAAGACATACTGATAGGGAATTTAGATTGTGAGCCCCATCGGGGACAGTGATGATAATATGTGCAAATTGTAAAGCGCTGCGGAATATGTAAGGCTAGTTTCACACTAGCGTTTATGAGAGCAGCGACGGCCTGCGCACGGCCGCCACTAAGCCCCGCCCCCTGCCGCGCCCCACCGGTAGCTCCGCCCACCGGCGCATGACGCTGCATGCGCCCTGCATCCCCTATCTTTATCACAGGGGGCGCAGGCCGTGCGCAGTATGCGTTTGGCGGCGCATGCGTCCTTTTGACGGTGCGCCGACCTGCGCCAAACGCAACCTGCTGCAGTTTGGTTGCGTCGGCGCACCGTCAAAAAGGCGCATGCGCCGCCAAACGCATACTGCGCACGGCCTGTGCCCCCTGTGATAAAGATAGGGGACGCAGGGCGCATGCAGCGTCATGCGCCGGTGGGCGGAGCTACCGGCGGGGGCGCGGCAGGGGGCAGGGCTTAGCGGCGGCTGTGCGCAGGCCGTCGCTGCGCTCATAAATACTAGTGTGAAACTAGCCTTAGCGCTTTATAAAAATAAAAAAGAAGAAAGAAGACTTATGCCAAGTTCGGTTAGCACCGATCGTGGGCATTGCTACAGGGTGTCAGCTGTCACATACAGCCGACACCCGCACCCGATCGCCACGGCACTCAGCGTGAGGCTGTGCGATTGTGCTGCCATAGATATGCTGCTCTTTATGGGAACGCACCTCCCACAGAGCCGAATATGTGCGGTGCATGTCGGGAAGGGGTTAATCATGTGACAAGTGTTTCCTCATCAAACGACTCATCCAGACCGTACTGTAATATTGTAATGTCGGTGGTCAGATTTTATCCTACATAGTTTGGTGTCATAAGCAAAGAATAAGAATCAGACGACACTTTACTCTTAATCCATAAACAAGGTCATTAATAAGGGGGTTAAAAAGAATTGGTCCTAGCAAGATCCCGTGGTGCCCACTGCTCCCAGTACAGCTCCCTGCAGTCCCCACTGCTCCAGGTAGATCGCTGCGGTCCCCTCTGCTCCCGCTACAGATCCCCGCGGCCCGCACTGCTTCCTGTACAGATCCCCATGGCCCCCACTTCCCCCCGGGGACAGATCCCTGTGGTCCCCACTGCTGACTATGTCCCATTTAGAGAACATACCATTTATGACGACTCTCTGTTTCCTGTCATTTAGCCAATTCCTTACCCATCTGCATATACGGTAGTTTCCCCCAGTTCTTCTGTAGCTTCAGTCAGGGCCGTATTTAGAGTTTATGCTGCCCTAGGCACTTCTGTTGCTGCCTCCCCCATTGGTGAATGTGACTAATGCAGACACTGTCGGCAGTGACTTGAGCTACTTTCACATCAGCGATTTTTGTCATTCGCGGCAGATCCGGCAGTTTTTCCGTATCTACTTCGTAACTAATCACTTACGGTAACACTTCATTCGGCCTCATTCATTCCCTATGGGACTTGCGGACATGTGCGGCACTTATGGTTTTGCCGCGATCTGGCAAATGGGTTACTTGCAGCAATGGAAAATAATGCTGCTAGCAGTGTTTTTTTGTCTCATCGCAAGTGCCACACATGTCCGCAAGTAGCCATCACTACCTGTCCCTACACCTCGCTAGCTCATCCCTAACCTTCCCTCTCTCACCTAAAATTATACTATAGAGTAAGTTCACACAGGGCATTTTTGCTGCTTTTTTTATGCAGCAAAACCTGATTTCTTGGCAGGAAAGAAGCTGTGGCAAAAACGCAGGTTTAGGTGCGTTTTTTGTCGCATGTTTGGTGTGTTTTTTTCATGTGTTTTTGTGCATGCTCTTTGTGCCCCCAGACAGAAAAAAAAACTTCTTGTAGAACTGTACCTCCTTTGAAAAGCCGGCAATTCAAGTGCCACAACAGTAAAACTACACAGGTTAGAATAGCATAGATGGAATAAATATATACAGTCATGGAATGAATAGATTAGATTACCTGCAGTAACCTCTTCACAGGCGTTTTCTCATGGTTCAGAGGTCACTTCAGTTCAGGCTGTGAGGGAGCGCAGGCTCAGTGACGTCACCGCTAGTCACTGAAGTGATTCCGGCAGCATCTCATTCATTCATCAGTGCTTTACAGCCGGGGCAGTCGCATCTTGGCACCGTCCCGGTTGTAAAATGTACATGGCCCAGATATGGATTATTGTGTGGAACAAAACGACGGACAGGTATGGTATTGTGTTGGTTTATTATTTTATTTTTTTGCAAGAGAACGAGGGCGCCGCAGGAATTAGGTGTTTAGTAAAGATGGGAAAGCTATAGAATCATAGAGTTGGAAGGGACCTCCTGGGCCATCTGGTCCAACCCCCTGCTCAAAGCAGGATTCGCTAAATCCCTATTGAGGGAGAGCTCACCACTTCTCAAGGCAGCCTGTTCCACTCATTGATCACTCTGTCAAAAAGTTTTTTCTAATATCTAATCTGTGTCTCCTCCCATTCAGTTTCATCCCATTGCTTCTAGTCTGTCCTTGTGCAAATGAGAATAAAGATGATCCTTCTACAATGTGACAGCCCATGAGATATTTGTAGACAGCTATTAAGTCTCCTCTGTCTTCTCTTCTGCAAGCTAAACATTCCCAAATCCTGCAACCTTTCCTCATAAGACAGGGTTTGCAGACCGGTCACCATTCTGGTCGCTCTTTTCTGAACTTGCTCCAGTTTGTTGATGTCTTTTTTAAAATGTGGTGCCCAAAACTGGACACAGTATTCCAAATAAGGTCTGACCAAAGAGTAGAGGGCAATAATGACTTCATGTGATCTAGACTGTATGCTTTTGTTAATTGCATTTGCCTTTTTTGCTGCTGCATCACAGTGTTGACTCATGTTCAGTCTGTGATCTATTAGTATACCCAAGTCTTTTTCACATGTGCTGTTGCTTAGCCCTATTCCTCCCATCCTGTATATGCTTTTTTCATTTTTATTGCCCTGATGTAGTACTTAGCTATCCCTCCTAGCTTTTTGTCATCAGTAAATGTAATCAGTTTACCCTCAATTCCTTCATCTAAATCGTTGGTAAAGATGTTGAACAATACAGGGCCCAGGAAAGAGCCCTGTGTGTTTTATTTCATTAAAATACTTTACTCTGCCTGTGTCTTTATTTAACAACTATACGATTAGTAATGGAGAGGTGTCTTATTGACACCTCTCCATTACGAAGTGGTGGGCTTGATGTCACCTGAGAATACAAAGGTGACATTAACCCCACAAATATGAACCCCACTTGCCACCGCTACAGGGCAAGTGGGAAGAGCCGGCCAAGGTGCCAGAATTGGTGCATCTAATAAATGCGCCTTTTCTGAGTGGCTGCAGGTTGCTGTTTTTAGGCTGGGGGACAATACCAATGGCCCCTTACCAGCCTGAGAATATCAGCCCCCAGTTGTCTGCTTTAGCAAGGCTGGTTGTCAAAAATGGGGGGAGACCCTACGCCGTTTATTTATTTAATAAAACAGTGTTGGGACCCCTATATTCTTGATAACCAACCTTGCTGAGCTGAGGGTTGCAGCCCCCAGCTGTGAGTTTTGTCTGGCTGGATACCAAAAATAGGAGGGTCCTCATGCCTTTTTTTTATTTACAGCGCAGGAGCGGCTAAAGAATACTCCCATCTGCCGCTCCTGCTCTCACTAACTAGTGGCTGTAGGTGTCAGATGATGACAGTAGTCCCATCATCTGACACCAGTGACCAGAGGTAAACTTTATACCTCCGATCACAGCTGCAGGCTCCTGTTTTGACAGCGTGGGAACCGCGGCTCTCTGACCGGCAGGGGGGATTTCCCCACCGATCAGAAGCAGTGTTTGCCACTCTGTCCTTGTATTGTGTAAGAAAAAGTCCTTACTGAGAGCTGGAAGAGCCGGTAAAAAGATGTAGACAATCCTCTTATTAAGCTGAGGTTGAAGTTTATTAGGAGATACACGGCAGAACAGGTACAGAAAGTCAGTTGAGATGAAGCATGCAGGCACAAAACAGGAATCCGGACGGGCGAAGAGTCGCTGAGAAGACTGGCGATGGAAAGGCACCGTGCTAAATTATGGATGCTTTTTTTTTTATACATAATACAAACAGAGAACGCTGCATTTTGCCGCAGAGGGCATTTACATGATAATTCTAGAGAAACATGTGGTTTAGAACAAAGAATATAATGACATAATACGAAGACATTAATTAACATTTTCCCAAACATTAAAACCCATAAAAGTCATTGTTATCTATAGCTACTGTCCATAATCTTATCACTGCTTCCAGACTTGATCCATATATTCATGCATGACATTTTAATGAGTTTGTTCTCTACCAACTATCACGTATACACACATTGACCAAATATTTGTTATCCCTATTCCCTTATTGATCCAATTTTCCTTTATGCACGCCTGCCAGGTCTGCTAGCAGACATGATCTCATTTTACATCCTCCATTTCAATGTATATTTTATTAGTTCTTTTGTAAAAGTTGAGTCTGTATCCTAACTTTCACAAGATGGCTGCCTGGTTCATCATGGCAGCTCAGTATATTATAGCTGACCATTCTCTTACAAGTCCCCCTCTTGTACTCTATCCAGAGTACAACATACAGTGCTGTAATATTCATGGGTGAATTATTGAAAATAAGAACATTGAAGAAATTCAGTGCTTTATGCACGTGTGCGTGTAAGGCAAAAGTCCCTAAAAATAGCACAGACACATAATAAAAAAATAATTCAAACATTAGTCCCAAAAAAATAAGTTGCACAATAAGTAAGTCTATTGGTCTTTTTCTTCTCATTCTTTGGCTTCTGGATTTTCCTGATCTTCTCCCCCTCTCACACTATCAGAGTCCCACTATATAGTGTGAAACATCGTCTCCTGATCATTCAATAGGTTCATGGTCCCAGGAGTCGAATATGAAAATCTTCAGCTGACCTGGAGAAAATAGAAAAAAAAAAGTGGAGTATCAGTCCTTACCAGAAATCTCAGTAAAATAATTAAGAAGTCTACACTGATCAATATGAACAATTTTAACACCTTTGTAGCTTGAAATTTGAGCAAAGACTTAATCATTGTTGTTGGCATGTAAGGCACTAGCCTGTCATTAACCCTTTTGCAGTACAGGTACTCCCACTCAATAGGCAGGGACTCAAGGGAATTGAACAGGGATGAGTCTCCATCTTTCTCCTGTGCCTTCACAAGATCTTGAAGAGGAGAAAGAAAGAGGGGGGGCTCTCGTGGTTTCTTAGTGACTGCAGCGATGACTTCTTGGGGATATTTGTCATCGCCCATAAGTGCAGCTTCCTTGGCTGCTTGGTCTACATATGCATTGCCAATGATGTGGGGATCAGGAATCAACCTTTGGTGCCCTTTAATTTTACAGGACCATAAATTCGGGAATTCTTTGCCCCGCTGCTCAATTTGTTTGAGAATGTCTGCATGTTGCAAGGGCTTATTCTGTGAGTCAACCATCCCCTAGGGCCCATACATTGAGATACAGGATGAGCGAGGATACAACATATGCACTGTCACTGAAGATATTCATTGGCTCTGTACACACAAGAATAACCTGAAAAGCTGCTTCCAATTCAGCTCTCTGAGCAGAGAAATGACCGGGGAGTTTATACTGCAGCAGCAGTGGCTTTGCTGGAAGCCACACTGCAAAGCCCGTGACGTAGTGCCCCTCATGCCAATATCGAGCTCCGTCGATATAGGCACAAGGGATTCCCTCCTGAAAATCTGCTCGGAAGGGAGAGGGAGTAACATTAGCCTGTTCAATTTGACAATTGTGACTTTTTCCTGCATATTGCATCATCTGGGGTGATATGTCTCACCCACTTCGACTTGTAAGTCTCTAGTCTCAAAATCAATGGTCCATTGGGTCATTCTCTGTGAATTAATATCTGAAGCTTTTCCTTTCAACAAAGTTTTTAAAGTGACATGCAGGGTTTGTAAAATTAAAGGAGCAAACCCCACTATATGTCTCACTTGAGTCATAGTCCAGTGCACGCCCAGCAGGTGCTTCATACACAAAGTGAATCCTTTTTCCATGGGGGTAAGCAACCTAGAGTAATAACCTAGGGCATACAACTGACTAGACACTTCTGGGCTTTCTTTGGGCCATTTTTGTAGAAGCACAGAAGAAATAGAGACATCACCGGTGTGAGTCTGAATGTAGAAAGGATGGGAAGGATCAGGGTTAACCAATGCAGTAGCTGCAATAAGGGTGCGCTTCAATCCCTCAAAAGCCTGTAAGGCGGCTCCCTCTATATTGACAGGGGCAAAGTCATTATCATTAACAGATTTTAGTAAATCATACAGTGGTTTAGCCAGATAAGCAAAATCTTCAATAAATTCTCTGGAAAAATTGATAAGACCCAAAAATTTTCTGAGCTCAGTAATATTAGTTGGTATGGGGACAGCTTGAATAGCTTTAACCCTGTCATGCACGGGTTTCTTTCCTTCTGCTGAGACAGACACACCCAGAAATTTAACCTCTGATTTCATCAATTGTACTTTGTCTAGACTCATTTTGAGTCCTGCATTTTGTAAAGCCTGACAAACATTTCCAAGGGTCTCTTTGTGTTCACATTCATCGACAGTTTGAATCAATAAATCATCCACATACTGTAAGACTTTGTCTCCATAGCCAAGGGGTTCTAACACTTGAGCCAATGCCTGATGGAAATACACAGGAGAACTGTGAAATCCCATGGGCAACCGCGTGAACAAGTATTGCACATTCTCAAAAGTGGATGCAAAGCGGAGTGCAGATTCAGGTGTTAGGGGTACTGAGAAAAAGCCATTTGCAATGTCCAAACAAGAAAACACTTTACAATCACTCCTCAGCTGTGACCTAACTTCAGGGACAGATGCAACAAGGTGAGCTGCTGAGGGAGTGTACTTATTTACAAGTCTCAGGTCTACTACCATTCGAAAACTGCCATCTTCCTTTTTTACAGGTAGGATAGGACTGTTACATGGAGAATTACCTTTCACAACAACACCTTGTTTTTCCAATTCACTGACTGCAACCCTTCTATAAGGGATGGCGTCCTCAGGAATTCGGTACTGACGCTGGAAAGGTGGCAGATTTTTACCATCAATTCTAACCTGAGTTTGCATTAACCCACAATCAGTTTTCTTTGAGATCCATAATTCAGGGAACCTTTACTTCAATTCATTCTTCAAAGCATCATTGTCAATATTTTCAACATTTTCATCAGTACATAATCCAAAACTAGCAATGGGTAACTTGTGACTCTCCTCCTCCTCCACAGGGACAGTTACAGCACAGATAGTGGCTTCTTTATTCCGCCACAAGACTTTGCTACATAAATCAACAGCAATTCCCATTGCTCCCAAAACATCAGTACCCAAAATAATGGACCGTTTCTGTGGGTTTACCCAAAAAGGGCATCGAAGACCCCTTTGCTTCGATCCCCCTGTATCCTGAAATCTCAGGTTTACTGGACGACTTTTTACTGCTTGAATACAGCACGCCTCCCGAAGAAGCGGTAGCGAAACCAGGGCTGTGGAGTCGGAGTCGTGAAGTCGGAGCTCATTTTGGTGGAGTCGGTATAAAATGGACCGACTCCGACTCCTAAAATATATAATAAATTGGGTACAGTAGTTCAATGCAGAATGTGCTGAATATTTTTTCATAGGAATTTGGGAAAGTTATGAAATGTCCTATAAATGACAGTTCTATTCCTGATCTAAGGCTACATTCACACACAGCATTTTTGCTGCGTTTTTTTGAGGATACGTTTTTCAGTTGGAAAAGATCATCTTTTTAAAAAACCGCATCACCTGAAAGGTTTTTGAGCTCATAGATAATGTTTTCAATAGCAAAAGCAGATTAGAAATCTGCTCTATCCATATCTTATCTGTACCAAAAAGAATGAAAGCCGGGTAGCACACAGACTAATAATAATAATAATTTAATAATAATTTTTATTTATATAGCGCCAACATATTCCGCAGCACTTTACAATTAAGCGGGGACATGTACAGACAATAAATTCAATACAAGTTAAGACAATTCAAACAGTGACATTAGGAGTGAGGTCCCTGCTCGCAAGCTTACAATCTACAAGGAAATGGGGGGACACAGTAGGTGAGAAGTGCCTGTTATTTCAGGTCTGGCAATTACAATAAATAGGGATTTTCATATAAAGCTGCATGATCCGGTCATCAGCCCGTGTGTTTAAGGGCAATAGACAAGTATCAAGTGCAGTTATCGTGTGCATGGAGGGTGTGGAGACAGATGAATAGTAGGGTGCAGATTCAGAATAATATTTGGAAGGAGGGAACAGGGCAAAGTTAGTTTGCTGAGTAGTTGATGTGGTAGGCTTGTTTGAAGAGATGGGTTTTCAAAGCGCGCTTGAATAGGTCAGGGCTAGGTATCAGTCTGATCGTCTGGGGAAGTGCATTCCAGAGAGCTGGAGCAGCACGAGAGAAGTCTTGGAGACGGAGCTGCGAGGTTCGGATTACGGGGGATGTTAGTCTTAGGTCATTTGTAGAATGGAGGGCACGTGTAGGGCGATAGACCGAGATGAGAGAGGAGATATAAGGCGGTGCAGAACAGTGGAGAGCTTTGTGGGTGAGAGAGATGAGTTTATACTGGACCCTGTAGCGAATAAGTAGCCAGTGTAATGACTGGCACAAGATGGAGGCATCGGTGATGCGGCTGGACAGAAATATGACCCTGGCTGCTGCGTTCAAGATGGATTGGAGAGGAGAAAGTTTGGTAAGAGGGAGACGGATCAGAAGAGAGTTGCAGTAGTCCAGACGAGAATGAATAAGAGCGACAGTAAAAGTCTTAGCAGTTTCAAAGGTGAGTAAAGGTCGGATTCTGGAGATGTTTTTAAGATGCAGGTGACAAGAGCGACTGAGTGATCGGATGTAGGGAGTAAAGGAAAGTTCAGTGTCGAATATGACCCCAAGACAGCGGGCATGCTGCTTAGGAGTTATGGTTGAACCCTCCAGGGTTATTTCGATGTTAGGTAGAGTGAGGTTAGTAGAGGGGAGAAACACAAGAAGTTCAGTTTTGGAGAGATTTAGTTTCAGATAGAGGGAGGACATGATGCTAGAGACAGCAGACAGACAATCCTTGGTATTTTGAATTAGGGTAGGGGTGATGTCAGGGGAAGAAGTGTGTAATTGGGTGTCATCAGCATAGAGATGATACTGGAACCCAAATCTGCTGATTGTTTGTCCAATAGGGGCAGTGTATAAAGAGAAGAGGAGGGGGCCTAGGACTGAGCCCTGCGGGACCCCGATAGTAAGGGGACGAGGAGAGGAAGAGGAGCCGGAAAAAGATACAGTGAAGGAGCGGTCAGAGAGGTAGGAGGAGAACCAGGAGAGGGCTGTGTCCTTGAGGCCTATAGAGCGGAGCATAGTGAGGAGGAGCTGGTGATCCACAGTGTCAAATGCGGCAGAGAGATCCAGGAGAATCAGCAGGGAGCAATGACCTTTTGATTTAGCTGTTATTAGATCATTAGAGACTTTAGTGAGGGCAGTTTCAGTAGAGTGTAAAGAGCGGAAACGAGATTGTAAGGGGTCGAGAAGAGAGTTATCCGAGAGATAGCGGATTAGACGGGAGTGGACCAGGCGTTCCAGGAGTTTAGAGATGAAGGGAAGGTTAGAGACAGGTCTGTAGTTAGCAGTGCAGTTCTGGTCCAGGGATGGCTTTTTAAGTAAAGGGGTTATGATGGCATGTTTAAATGAGGGAAATATACCTGAAGAAAGAGGTTAAATATTTTAGTCAGGTGAGTGGTGACCACTGGTGAGAGAGACTGCAGGAGCTGTGAAGGAATGGGGTCACTGTTGCAGGTTGTAGGCCGAGCAGAAGCGAGGAGCTTGGAAACTTCTTCTTCTGAAACAGGCTCAAAGATGTCTAGTGAGCTTGTGGTGCGGCAGGGAAGGGGATCCAGGCACTGAGGAGATTGGGATGAGATATCCTGATGGATGTGGTTGATTTTTTCTAGGAAATAAGTGGCCAGATCCTCACCGCTGAGGTTGGTGATGGGGGCCTGTACTTTAGGTTTCAGGAGGGAGTTTAAGGTTTCAAAACGTCGTCTTGGGTTGTTGGATAGTGAGGTGATGAGGGTGGTGAAGTAGGATTGTTTGGCCAGATGAAGGGCAGAGTTATAGGTTTTGAGCATGAACTTATAGTGGGTGAAGTCTTCTGCTAAGAGAGATTTTCTCCACTGCCGCTCTGCACACCTTGAGCCGTGCTGAAGAAAGCGTTTTTGCATTGTGCCAGGGCTGCCATTGTCTGTGTCGGGTCTTTCTGCGTATAGAAGGTGCTGCTTCATCTAGGGCATTCTTCAGTGTATTATTGAAGTGTGACAATGCTATGTCTGGACAGGAGAGGGTGGAGATGGGGGCTAAAGATGTGTGGAGATTGTCCATAAGCTGTTGGGTATTAATGGTACGTGTATTCCGATAAGTGTGGTAAGTGGGGGTGTCCCGGGTGAGGAGACAATTCTTGACTGAGAACGAAAGAAGGTTGTGGTCCGAGAGCGGGAGAGGTGAGTTAGTAAAGTCATGCAGTGAGCCGGGACGGGAGAAAACCAGGTCCAGAGTATTCCCGTCCTCTTGTGTAGGAGAATTAGTAAACTGTGAGAGGCCGAATGAAGAAGTTAGAGAAAGAAGATGAGAGGTAGACTGGGAGAGCGGATCATTGATGGGGATGTTAAAGTCTCCCATGATGAGGGTGGGGATGTCACAGGATAGAAAGTGAGTAAGCCAGGTGGCGAAGTGGTCTAGAAACTGGCGGGAGGAGCCTGAAGGGCGGAAACAACCGCCACTCGTAAGGAGAAGGGCTTACAGAGTTTGACGGCATGGATTTCAAAGGAAGGAAATGTAAGTGAGGGAACCGGGGGGATGACCTGGAAAGCACATTGTGATGAAAGGAGCAAACCAACACCTCCACCCTGTCTGTTCTCAGGTCTGGTGGTATGTGAAAATTTCAGCCCACCAAACGAGAGCGGCAGCAGCGGTGGTGTCTAAATGCTGGATCCAGGTTTCTGTAATAGCCAGAAGGTTAAGGGAATTAGAGAGAAAAAGATCGTGAATGTAAGTCAGTTTGTTACACACAGACCGTGCATTCCAGAGAGCACATTGGAAAGTGATAGGAGAAGGCATGCACTGAATGTTAATAAGATTAGGAGGGTTTCTATATGTAGCTGGTGGAGGGTAATGTATGCTGGTGGAGGGAGGCCCAGGGTTGGGGGAGATGTCACCTGCAACTAGTAAAAGGAGAAAAAACAGAAAAAGCAGGTGGTGGTATGATTTGTATGAATGTTTTGAGTGCTGCATGGAGGTTTTGGATGGTTTGGTGTGGGTAAGAAATGTCAATAGAGCCTCAGAGTTATACATGGGAGAGGGGAAAAGGGAGGGGTGGATATGCAGAGAGTGCACAGAATGTGTAAAGGGGCAGGCGAGTTGTTAAAAAGCAGAAGTGAAGACAAATAAGCAGCAGGTTGATATGATCAATGCATATGTAGTACGACTGACCAAGAAGCATGCAACACTCCTTTTTTTTTTAGCACCAGTCAGGTACACCTCATAGCTGCCCAAAAGGACGCCCAGGACAGGCATTGCTCGTCTTCAGTAACACATCAACATCAATTGATAGTTGGAATAGACTGCATTCACCACATCTTAAGGTGCAGACTTTATTTTCAAGTGTAGGGGTTTGCAGTATGAGGTTCTGCAGCAGCTGTGGTGTGCAGTATGAGATTCTGCGGAACAGTATGAGGTTCTGCCCCCCCCCTAGTTTTGATCCTGGCTAAAACCATTTCTTATAGATATGGCGAACCCTCAGGTAACCCTAAATGAAGGTCAATGGACACAGGTGGCTGAATTGAAGGAATTGCTTAATCACCTATTTGCAGTGACTAAAAAACTACAAGCTGAGGATTTAACTCCTGGCATTTTCATAAGGGAGTGGAAGAACTTGCTATTTTGCCTGTCCCAAAGAGGAGATTTAATCGCAGATGGCATTTCTGCTTCAATGAAACGGAGAGAGACACAGCTACTGGAAAATAAAATTTTTCTGGCAGCTGTTTATGTGGACCCAAGTTATCGTATATTGCTTGATGAACAACAGCTTACTAAAGGAAAAGAAGCTCTGACTGAGGTAGCAGTTAAGATGAGTGGCCTACAGGAGGACTGCCAGGCGCAAGAGGACTTGGGTCCTGACAGTGCTACTGCTGCCATATCTTCATCATCATCAGATGAGGAGTTTGACTTTGACAAGTATTTGGATGATATGGAGCAGGCAAAGCGTTGCTGCAAGGAAAAAGATTTCACTCTGTCTCCTATAGCAGCAGATTGACCATATTTCAGCAAAATGTTTCACTTGCTCTCAAAGAAAAATTCAACCGTTCATCAAAACTGACTGTGCATGAGGCAATTCCTTTATAACCGGAAATTGTTAGAGATGTTGCCCATGTGGTTACGGCTTTGCCTCCAACCCAAGTTAGTGTAGAGAGGATGTTCTCTGGCCTTAAAATTATTAGATTCCTTGGGATAGATTCATGGACTTCAGTGCGCTGCTAGACAAATTCACTAATCCAGGTTGTGAGAAAGATTAACTGTTTATTTCCCAACGCGTTTCAAAGTGTATACCACTTCTTCATCAGGGGATGACATATATGAACAGATAGAGCTGTCACAGATTATATACAACCATGATTCAAAAATTTGCACCAATGATCACATGTCAAATGGTACAAATGTCAAAGTTCAAAGTACACCAAATGGAATGTCATATTAGTTAATCTTTGTTCATTAAAAAGTATTACTTTTATTATTTCACAGATAAAAACTAGAAAATCAAGAAAAGAAAAAAAGAGAAAAAGAAGAAAGAAATAAAGAATTATATATATATGTATGCCTATTTAAAAATCGAACTCCTGCTGTTTGAAAAAAAGGGGAGAAACAATCTGTACTCAAACCACTACACCAAGGTCAGGTCATGCCTGAGGAGAAGGAAAACAGTTGCTAAAAAATGGATAAAAAATGATTAAAAAATGATCAGAAATGGTTAAGAAACTGCTGAATAAAAATATGTTTTAAAATTATATATATATAAATATATAATTTATGACAATAAAAGAAACTTTTTTTTATATATGAATGTGTGCGTGTTAATGAATTACTACCGGGAAGTGTCCATTCATGATTTAGTGGCTCATATATCTAATTGTTCAGTGTAGCTGAACAAAGAAGCAGACTACAGAAAATTCCAGCGTATCCCGGAGAGGACAATGTTACTTTCATTCATAATTAATCAAAGTAGTCAGTGGGAGCTGCGCAGAGACACCGACTATGGGGAATTCAACTGGCGCTTTATGAAGAAACCAGGATCGCCTCCCGTGTAACTTCAGTAGAAAAAGGGGGGGGGGGAAGGAAAACCTTACTTACAATATAATGACACTAACATCTTTTAAAAACTTATAATAAAATCAATAGTAGTATATAGAAAATGTATTTTCTATATACTACTATTGATTTTATATAGCAACATTAGCAACATTTTCTATATACTACTATTGATTTTATTATAAGTTTTTAAAAGATGTTAGTGTCATTATATTGTAAGTAAGGTTTTCCTTCCCCCCCCCCCTTTTTCTACTGAAGTTACACGGGAGGCGATCCTGGTTTCTTCATAAAGCGCCAGTTGAATTCCCCATAGTCGGTGTCTCTGCGCAGCTCCCACTGACTACTTTGATTAATTATGAATGAAAGTAACATTGTCCTCTCCGGGATGCGCTGGAATTTTCTGTAGTCTGCTTCTTTGTTCAGCTACACTGAACAATTAGATATATGAGCCACTAAATCATGAATGGACACTTCCCGGTAGTAATTCATTAACACGCACACATTCATATATAAAAAAAAGTTTCTTTTATTGTCATAAATTATATATTTATATATATATATATATATAATTTTAAAACATATATTTTTATTCATGAGAAAAAGGAGGACATAGAATCCATTTCCATTGCAAAACATATATAAATTTATTTGTCAAAAGGAGGGACACATATCAGAGATACAGGATATTACAAAAATCCAATAAAATGGGTAATCACATAAGGCCCGATACTAGAAAAACAAACAAGTGGGCAGCCTGTGATGGGAATGGATATCCGAAGTCAATACCACAAAAATTAATGATGTAAAATGATTGAACAATGAAATGTAGTTATTCTACCAGCCAAAAAGGTATATAGTGGGATATATTAATGCAAAGGTCACCAATATAAAATTTCCCTTGGGCAATATTATATCATACGTGTAGCCCAGATGAATTATACTGGTGATACCAATAATAACTGCACTAGATGTAAACAAGCTAACATATTCCACCACTGGATCTGTGCAAGGCTCAGCTACATAGCATATGATAGGAAATAATGTGGCATGTAAGTAGAAAAAATGTGGGAAAAGACAAAGTATGCTTAAATAAGCTAGATAAACATACCCATCATGTCCAGATATGTGACAGGCGCCAACTTGTGTACCCCAGTATAATTCATCTGGGCTACACGTATGATATAATATTGCCCAAGGGAAATTTTATATTGGTGACCTTTGCATTAATATATCCCACTATATACCTTTTTGGCTGGTAGAATAACTACATTTCATTGTTCAATCATTTTACATCAT
Source organism: Dendrobates tinctorius (assembly GCF_039654945.1). NCBI lineage: Eukaryota > Metazoa > Chordata > Amphibia > Anura > Dendrobatidae > Dendrobates > Dendrobates tinctorius. The sequence goes on from NW_027362087.1 coordinate 365,393, forward strand.
TAATTTTTGTGGTATTGACTTCGGATATCCATTCCCATCACAGGCTGCCCACTTGTTTGTTTTTCTAGTATCGGGCCTTATGTGATTACCCATTTTATTGGATTTTTGTAATATCCTGTATCTCTGATATGTGTCCCTCCTTTTGACAAATAAATTTATATATGTTTTGCAATGGAAATGGATTCTATGTCCTCCTTTTTCTCATGATATTGAGAATCGTCTCCATTATATTTGACTTCATGAGGCATTATTAAGGTATTTTACTTTCAAATGTAATAGGATGTTCTTTTGGAGTATTTTTCATATATATATTTTTATTCAGCAGTTTCTTAACCATTTCTGATCATTTTTTAATCATTTTTTAGCAACTGTTTTCCTTCCCCTCAGGCATGACCTGACCTTGGTGTAGTGGTTTGAGTACAGATTGTTTCTCCCCTTTTTTTCAAACAGCAGGAGTTCGATTTTTAAATAGGCATACATATATATATAATTCTTTATTTCTTCTTTTTCTCTTTTTTTCTTTTCTTGATTTTCTAGTTTTTATCTGTGAAATAATAATAGTAATACTTTTTAATGAACAAAGATTAACTAATATGACATTCCATTTGGTGTACTTTGACATTTGTACCATTTGACATGTGATCATTGGTGCAAATTTTTGAATCATGGTTGTATATAATCTGTGACAGCTCTATCTGTTCATATAGGTCATCCCCTGATGAAGAAGTGGTATACACTTTGAAACGCGTTGTGAAATAAACAGTTAATCTTTCTCACAACCTGGATTAGTGAATTTGTCTAGCAGCGCACTGAAGTCCATGAATCTATCCCAAGGAATCTGAAGTTTTACGGTCACAGAGCTGACCTTTGGACGTGCAGCAAGCTGACTACGATCTTACATGCCTGAAACTCTCCTGAAAAGGGTGAGTAGATTCTAATTTATTCTTCTAACAATAACCCGGATAAGACCCTATTGCGCTTTTTGTTCCTTTAGTTTGATTGCTTAAAATTATTAGGTCAGATTTGAGGTCATCTATGAAGGAGGATCTGATGGAGGTGATTCTATTTCTTAGAACAAATTCATAGACTGCACAAATGTAATTTAGTATGTTTTTGTTGAAAACTGTTTTTTGCCACTTACAGTTTATTACACAGTGTTATATATATATACTGTATATATAATCGATATTACATAGTGTATTACATATTTACAATTTATTAGTTTTTTGTGTTCTAAAGTTGTATTCCAATAAATATATATTATGTTATATCTAAATGTCTTTATTATATCATAAAAATGATTAAATGTCTGATGTTCACATTGTACTACTATAAATTTTTCACTTAAAACATAAGCAATATATGTGGGAGTCGGAGTAGGTGGAAGGGAAATTGAGGAGCCGGAGTCGCAGGGTTGGCTTACCAACTCCACAGCCCTGAGCGAAACGTGCGTCGGGGCAGAGGGTCGCCCGGGGGACTCAACGCCAGCTTCACGGTATGATCAACTTTTGAAACCGCGTTATATGCACTGTGCTTTAGCCATCATGGTTTCAAGTGTTACAGCCACATGTCATGGCAAACATGCTTTTCTGGGAAGTGCCTTGAGCAACCTCTTTTTTTTTTCACGTTAGCAGTGTAGCCTTATGGAGCTTGTGGATACACTTTTACTACAAAATTTTGAGTGCTGATTTTTTAGTGTCATTCTGCCTTATTAATGAACTTATATGATTTCACTAGTGTTGAGCATTCCGATACCGCAAGTACCGCGTATCGGCCGATATTCGCTGTATCGGAATTCCGATACTTAGTTCCGATACTTTTTTCATATCGAATACCGGAATCGGAAGTTCCCATAATGCTAGGAGCCCGCTCGATTTGATTCAGCCAATGGGGATCCTCAGAAGGGTGGGCACATCCTGTTAGGCATGTAGGCATGTTAACTACTGGCATGGCTGTGATTGGCTGCTGAAATGATGTCATGATGCACTATAAAAACCGCTGCAGCCGCCATTTCTGGTTCACTCTGCTGTGAATTCAGTTAGGGACAGGCTGCTGTTGAAGACTGTGAGGGACAGTTAGAAATAGCGATCATCAAACATATCTATTTCTCTACCCAGGCTACCACTGTAGCATTTTTGTAGCCCAGCAGCGCTGTTTTAATAGCTGTCTGCAAGGGCTGTGTGAGTGCAGACCCACGCTGTGTAGTGTGTCCTGCAGGCACGTCTGCTTGTAGGCCGCCCAGCGTGTGTCTCTGCCTCATACACATTTTTCTTTTATTGCTGCTTTTTTTTCTCCTGTATAGTGTGCTTCCATACGTATCCATATACGTTGGTTGCAAACGCTAAAGGAGTGGACAGCGAAGCCTTTCAGCAGCCTTTCAGTGCTACAGCCCATTTCTCTGCACTGTTTTTGGCTGTCTGATAGGTCTCTCTGTGTGTGAGTGCAGCTCACGTTGCAGTGTGTTCTACAGCCACCGCTAGCTGTAGTCCACTCAGCGTGCATCACTGCCTCATACAGTCCTTTTTTTTTATTTATAGCAGCAAATTTGTCCAGATTTTTGCTCCTATATTAGTGTGCTTCCATCCGCATCCATTGTCATTGGTTGGTTGCAAACACTATATAGGATTAGATAGAGGAGCCTTTTTGCTGGCTTGTGCCCTTCAGGGCCAGCCAGATTAGTATAACCCTATTTTTTGGAGCCTCATCGATTGCATTGTAGGTTAGCTTCCTGCATTGTAATCGCTCCAAAAAGTTTGTGATACTATAGCTTTCAAACTTTGGTCACATCCTTTTATTTTTCCCAAAATAAAAAAAAAAGGAAGTGAAGTTCACCCAACACTCCACTTTAGAGTTGTGTAGGCCACATTAGATCATATTAAAGTGTAGTACACACACTCTTGTCAAAATTACTGTTTCTTATACTGGTTAGCAGGTGTTCAGGAATAAGAACACTAAGCCCCCCTTCTTTACTTTTCTGCCCATCTTTATCAGTCTACCAAGGTGAAGAAGGCAGGGAGTAAGGCACGTGGTCGTGGAGTTTCAGCAGGGAGAGGACGTGGGGATTCGGTGCCTGCTGCGGCCACCAGTGACCTGGCATCCCCCACTTTTACCAGGCAACAGTCCTTCATGCGCAGCTTTGTAGGACCTCGCCGTACCCCACTGCTGCGTGACGAACAAATTGAAGCCGTTGTCAGATGGATGGCAGCTAACGCATCCACTTCAATGACTTCCGCATCCTCTCAGGGCCAGAGCACTGAAGAGCAACCATCTGTCTCTTCACCACCTGCCAAATTGCCCAGGCAGTCTGAGAGCCCTGGACAAGAGCCATCTCAATCTTTACTTCTGTTCTCAGAATCTGTTGGCTTGGAAAGAGGTGGCCAGCCAAGCAGCATTCTAGAGTGTGAAGAGGGAGTATGCAGTGATGCGCAACTGCTTTGTCCCTCTGAATCTGAAGAGGCGGGTGGGCCAGTGCCTATTGTCAGCACACCTCAGTACTCATCTGATGATGATGAGACTCAGTTGCCAATTTCTGGTGCGTACGGTGCTGACGAGACAACCCAGGACCAGCCGGTGCTTGAAGAGGGGAGTGTAGATGATGAGGTCCTTGACCCATCATGGCGTCAGCCACAGGAAGGTGGTGGGAGCAACTCTGAGGAAGAGATTTCCCGAACGGCCAAAGCAGGAGGGAGAGGGCGGGGGCAGTCTTGGTTGCCTGTAGCCTCCACTTTGGCACCCGTGAGGAGCAATCCTCTTCCAAAACACAAAACGGGCGCTCCCAGGACTTGCAGTGCGTGGTCTTTTTTTGACACAGTTGCAGATGACATTTGCTTTGTCATATGCAAGCTGTGTCATCAGAAAGTTAAACGAGGGAAAAATGTGAGCAACCTCAATACCACAAATATGTGGAAACATGTGCATACCAAGCACGAGGTGGAGTTACACAGACACACTGAAGATGTAGGCCAACCTTCAGCAGCACCTACCACCTCTTCAGCTCGTGTTGGGGCCTCTTCCTCCAGCTCACACACAGCTGGTTCGGCTTCCTCACTGGAACGCCATGGAAGAACCTCTGCCACTGTTGTCCAGAGACCCAGTGAAATTCCACCCACTGAACCACGTTCTCAGTCATCATCACACTCCCAGGCAAAAAGCGGCCATACTCGGCAAACCATCCCCGAGCACTGGCTCTGAATGCCGGCATTGCCAAACTACTGGCCCTTGAGATGCTGTCATTCAGGCTGGTGGAGACTGACACCTTCCGGAACTTGATGTCATTGGCAGTTCCACAATACAATGTGCCCAGCCGCTTTTATTTCAGCAGGCAAGCCGTCCCTGCCCTGCAAAGGCATGTGGAGGGAAAAATTAAAAATGCGCTACTAAACGCCGTCAGTAGCAAGGTCCACCTGACCACCGATGCGTGGACCAGTAGCCATGGACAGGGACGATACCTTTCCCTCACTGCCCATTGGGTCAATGTTGTGGAGCTGGGTACAGATCTGGAGAGTGGCTCAGTACGTATTCTGCCAACTCCAAGGATTGCGGGAATGCAGTCTGTACATATTGAGTCCTCCTCCTACTCTAGTTCCTCAGAATCAGCACTGCATGAGCCTGTTAGGACAGATATGAGCACAGGTGTGGCCAAACGTCAACAGGCCATACTTAAATTAATTTCTTTGGGGAATCGGAGCCACACAGCACAGGAGCTCTGGAATGCCATCAAGCAGGACAGCGATGTGTGGTTTGTGCCTGCGAATCTCCAGCCAGGTTTGGTAGTGAGTGACAATGGCCGAAATCTAGTGGCAGCTCTGGGCCTAGGCAACCTCACTCACATACCATGTCTGGCACACGTGCTCAATTTGGTCGTGCAGAGCTTTCTGAGGGACTATCCGGATCTTGATGCACTGCTGCACAAGGTTCGCCTAGAGTGTGCTCGCTTGCGGCGTTCCAGCATGGCAAGATCGCGCATTGCATCTCTGCAACGCCGATTCCGCCTGCCAGAACATCGCATCATATGTGACCTCCCCACCAGGTGGAATTCAACGTTACATATGTTGGAGCGTTTGTGTGAGCAGCAGGCAGCAGTAATGGAGTACCAGCTGCATCAGGCGCAAACAAGTCACACTGTGCGCCGGTCACACTTCACCACCACTGAGTGGGCCACTATGAGGGATATCTGCCAAGTTTTGCGTGCCTTCGATGACTCCACATGGATGGACAGTGCAGATGATGCACTAGTCAGCATGACTGTCCCCCTTATCTGTCTGCTTCAAAAACCTTACAAGCACTAAGTGAGGAGGTTTATGAAGAGGTCGAGGATGAGGAGTCAGAAATGCCATCTGCTTCTGGCAAGTCTGTGCAACGTGGTTCCACACAAAGGCCTAGGCAGGGGACACTTAGTGAGGAGGATGACGAGGAGTCAATGAAGGAGGAGGAACACATCTCTCCAGAGAAGGGAGGTACACAAGGCTCTAGTAGTGTGTACAGCGAGGGTGGGGTGATGCTGAGCAGGCTGAGATGCTGCCTCAAGCTGGGGACAGCGTTTCCGGTCCAGTTGGCAGTCTGCAGCACATGGTTGATTTCATGCTGCAGTGCTTGTTAAATGACCGCCGCATCGCCAACATTCTCCACACGGCTGATTATTGGGTGTACACCCTCCTAGATCCTCGCTACCGGGACAACTTGCAAAGCCTCATACCACAGTTGAACCGGGAGCGTAAAATGCGGGAGTACCAAGAAACACTTGTGCAGGCCATCATGTTCTCCATTCCCCCCGCGAGTGTTGCTGGTAGTGCTTTTCAAAGCAGCCATGTGGGTAGAGGCAGTGGAGGAAGCTCTGCACAAAGAGGTAGCAGAGGCAGTGCCGCAGGACAAGGCAAGGCCAGTATGGCCCAAATGTGGAAAAGTTTTGTGGGACCGCCACAAACGGCTACACCATCACAGACGGCTCCAGTCAGCAGGAGGCAACGTTTCCGTCAGATGGTGACAGACTACTTGTCTTGCCCTGTTAGTGTACTCCCAGACGGCTCTTCCCCGTTCAAGTTTTGGGTCTCTAAGCTGGATACATGGCCAGAGCTTAGCCAGTATGCATTGGAGGTGCTGGCTTGCCCTGCTGCCAGTGTATTATCGGAACGTGTCTTTAGTGCTGCAGGTGGTGTGGTAACAGACCGTCGCACGCGACTATCCGCCGATAATGTTGACCGGCTTACTTTTGTGTAAATGAACAAGGCCTGGATCTCACCAGAATTTGCCAGTCCTCTTCCAGAATAAATAATTGGCTGGCAACAGGATCCAGGTCTCCTGTTGTGTTCATGTTTCTATGACCTGAACTGTAATTCCTGGGCTACAACAATGCCCGTTGTTGCTCAGAAGTGCCGTCCACACAGACAAAACACTCGCTCATGTGTAAGTGGGGTTTGGTAACGTCAGCTGATCCCCTGCTGTGTGTATGGCAAAGTGTACTGCTCCCTCCAAACTCTAAGTACCTCAGATTTACACCTGGCTCCAAGTAGGCCTCAACCTACTATCTGATTTTTCCTGGGCTCCGACAACGCCAGTTGGTGCTCAGAAGTGCTGTACGCACAGAAAAAACACTCGCTCATGTGTAGGTGGGGTTCGGTAACGTCAGCTGATCCCTTGCTGTGTGTACGTCAAACTCTCCTGCTGCCTACAACTTCTGACTACCTCTGATTTAATATGTTCTGATTTGCCCTCTGTCTCCACTCTGTTTTGAGTATTTCATCACGCCTCCAACACCGCCTGTTTCTGCTCTCAAGTGCCGTCTGCACAATCAACACTTGTTCCTGTGTTACCATGGTCCTGTAACATCAGCTGATCTCCAGAGGTGAGTCCGGCAATGTCTCCTGCTTTGTCTACATTCCCACTACTTGTAGTGGAAAAGTGGACAGAGCAGGAGACATTGCCTGACTCACCTCTAGGGATAAGCTGCTGTTACAGAACCCCAGTAACACAGGAACAAGTGTTTGTTGTGCATACGGCATTTCAGAGCAGCAACTGTCGTGTTTGGAAGCCAGAGGAAATATTCGAAACAGAGTGAAGACAGAGGCCTAATTGGAGTACATTGACAGTTAGTAGTAGTCTAGAAACAATCTAAAACTGCCACCAAGTAGGCCTCAGCCTACTACCTGATTTTTCCTGGGCTCCGACAACGCCAGTTGGTGCTCAGAAGTGCTGTACGCACAGAAAAAACACTCGCTCATGTGTAAGTGGGGTTCGGTAACGTCAGCTGATCCCCTGCTGTGTGTATGGCAAAGTGTCCTGCTCCCTCCAAAGTCAAACTACCTCCGATTTACACCTGGCTCCTAGTAGGCCTCAGCCTACTCCATGATTGTCCCTGGGCTCCAACAACGCCAGTTGGTGCTCGGAAGTGCTGTCCACACAGAAAAAACACTTGTTCATGTGTAAGTGGGGTTCGGTAACGTCAGCTGATCCCCTGCTGTGTGGACGGCAAACTGCTGCTGCCTCCAAATTCTAACTACTTCTGATTTACACCTGGCTCCTAGTAGGCCTCAGCCTACTCCATGATTGTCCCTGGGCTCCAACACCAGTTGGTGCTTGGAAGTGCTGTCCACACAGAAAAAACACTTGTTCATGTGTAAGTGGGGTTCGGTTACGTCAGCTGATCCCCTGCTGTGTGTATGGCAAAGTGTCCTGCTCCCTTCAAAGTCAAACTACCTCCGATTTACACCTGGCTCCTAGTAGGCCTCAGCCTACTCCATGATTGTCCCTGGGCTCCAACAACGCCAGTTGGTGCTCAGAAGTGCTGTCCACACAGAAAAAACACTTGTTCATGTGTAAGTGGGGTTCGGTAACGTCAGCTGATCCCCTGCTGTGTGGACGGCAAACTGCTGCTGCCTCCAAATTGTAACTACTTCTGATTTAAACATTCTCTGATTTGGCCTCTGTCTCCACTCTGTCTCTAGTATTTCCCCTGACCTCCAACACCGCCAGTTCCTGCTCACAGTTGCCGTCCACACATTCCACACTTGTTCCTGGTGTTCTGTTACGTGAGCTGATCCCCCAATGTGTGTCCGGCACTGTCTCCTGCGTTGTCCACCTTCCCACTACAAGTGGTGGGAATGTGGACAGAGCAGGAGACATTGCCAGACACACATCAGGGGATCTGCTGACATTACAGAACCCCAGGAACACGTGGGGATTGGGCTGACGGCTACTGTGCGCACAAACTGGTGGTGTTTGTGGTCAGGTTAAATCCTGGAAACAGAGTGGAGACAGATGCCTATTTGGAGCACGTTGACAGTCATCTGTAGTCCATAACCGATATAAAACTACCACCAAGTAGGCTTCAGCCTACACCATGATTGTCCCTGGGCTCCAACAACACCAGTTGGTTCACGGCAGTATCTTTGGCACGGGTACTCCCTGCTGCCCAGCCTGTTTTCAGCACGCCTGCTGTTTCCGGGTAGTGTCAAGGTCACTATGCCACCAATCCGTTGTCCTGTCGTCTTGCGGCCGCGTTAGCCGACTCTACGGTGCCTGCAGTTTTTGTGACTCCTATGTGGGCTGCGGGAACTGGCACTGAAAGCTGGATCCGTAGTGCCAATCGGACATGGACCCCCTGTAGGACTGTGGGTTTTGGTAACTGCGGCCGGCTTGCGGCCTGGCTACTTTGCTTTGGATGGGTACCTTCTGCTACCCATCTCGGTATCCGAAGGTCCAGCAACGTCAGCTGGTCCTTGATAGTGCTTTTTAGTACAGGTACCTTCTGCTTAGTAACCGTGGTCCAGCACCGTCAGTTGTTCCTCGGTAGTGCCATTGGCTCTTGTTCCTTCTGCTACCCATCCGGGTTCCAGCACTGTCAGCTGGTTCTCGCCAGAGCCTTTTGCCTAAGTGCCTCCATCTCGGTATCCGAGGTTCAGCAACGTCAGCTGGTCCTTGATAGTGCTTTTTAGCACATGTACCTTCTGCTTAGTAACCGTGGTCCAGCACCGTCAGTTGGTCCTCGGTAGTGCCATTGGCTCTTGTTCCTTCTGCTGCCACTACGGGTTCCAATACTGTCAGCTGGTTCTCGCCAGTTTCTCAGCCTTCTTGTACCTTCTGCTACATTTCCAAGATCAAGCTTTTTGAAATTGTCTTTGGTAATCCTTATTGATCTCCATGACGACGACCCTGATGACGACGACCCTGAAGACCACACCAAAGAAGACCAGAAATATGACCCAAAATAATATGACGAACAGGACAAAGAACATGAAGACAACCAGTAAGATACAGAACAAAAGACAGAATAACAAGAAGCAGAAGAAGCAAAAGCAGAAGAACAGAAAGCGGAAGAACATTAAGCATAAGACTAAAAATCAGCATAGAAGATATCAAGAATTATAAGCAGAAGAAGACTAAGCAGTAAATGGGGGCGAGTCCGTTCCTCCTCGTGGTGCCCCTGGATAATGCCTGCTGCTGCAGGCCAAACAGAACGCGGACAAATCCTGTTGTAAATCTTTTGTGACAGGCAGAACGTAAGGTGTAATTTTATAACTTTTATAGATAAGTACTACAGGAATGCCTGTCACTATAAGAAAATGAAGAAGATGAATAGAAAGAAGATGAAGAAATAGCATATGAAAATTAATAATAGCTGAACAAGAAGAATATGAAGAATGGAAAAAAAAAATAATGGGAAGAAGGTGAAGAAGAAGATGAATAAGGTGAAGAAAAAGTTGATGAAAAAAATGCTACTGCTGCGGATCACGAAGGAGAAAGTGTGGGAGAAGTACAAAAGAAGGTGAAGAGCATAGAAATTGAGAAACATACATATCTGACAAAATATAAAAAAGGTTAACATAGTCAATATCTTTTTAACTCCGAACGTCTTGAAAAAAAAAATGGAATTAATGCTATGCCATGTGATTTGAATAAACCTCTATGCCTTTAATGTCTCCTCCACCTCCCACAATACATTCTACATGATTCTTATTTGTTTTCAATTATGTAGAATTAGCCAACAAGGAAATAAAGGGCTTTTTTTAATTCCGATACCAGAAGTCCCATTGACTTGAATGGGACTTCCGGTATCGGAATCGGCGATACCCGATATTTTTTTCGTATCGGGCGATACCATCCGATACGATATTTTTGGGTATCGAATGGTATCGCTCAACACTAGATTTCACATGTTAATGAACTTATGTTCACAACTATATATTTATAAATAAGTGAATAGGCTTTATGTTTCAGTGACTCACCACGTGTGATTTTTTGCATAGTGCAATATGTTCACTCCTAGATAACACCAGTTTTGCTGGCATGTTATAGGGTTAACCCATAGGTAATAAATCCCTCCTTCATTGATATGCACACTTCTGGTTCTACATATTTTTAATTAATGTTGTTAAATAAAAATATATTTTTTTTAAAAGTACCATTATTTTTGGAGCCTATTATTCTACTCTGGGGTATCCAAATAGTGATTAAATGTTATTGAATACAGGAGCCCTCAAATCCTACCAAAGTGGTAGTCCCAGGCAGTCCAGGGGGTGACTGCAATTTGTGTCTTGTTACTGAAACTGAGGCTCCTGTATCGATGAGGACGTCTTCCCACGGCAGCCCCTCTATTCTCCCTCTGATATATGGTCTTCCGTCCTTGACCAGGGAAAGGAGGGCAAGGGGAACAGGGGGAGCACCCCATCAATCAGTTAACTGCGGTGGGAAGCCCTAAAAATCCATCATCCCCATCTGGACACTGTTTTCGTCCACCAGCTGCCACCCCCGCTCCAGAGATCCTCAGTCAGGGTCCGGTCCTCATGTTCCCGTAGCTCCTTGATCAAGGGAGCATAGGGACGAGGAGTGACCCCTCCCTGAATAGCATGGACCTCTGGGCATGGATGAGTGGAAGCTGTTATGAATGAGTCACCGTAGGACGTAAAAACAGAAATACTACCTAAGTCCAGAAAACCAGAGAAGTTGGCAGCTATCGGATTGCAGACCCCTGAACCTATCAACAACAACTAGCAGTAGCCGTGGGGGGTTCCTACGGTGCCCTAGACCCCTCGATCACAGCCGGAGAACTAAATAGCCTAAAGACAGAAAGGGAAATCTAAACTGCCTCAGAGCAGACCCCAAAGTAATAGGCAGCCCCCAACATATAATGACCGTGAAGCAAGATGAAAAAACACACACAGAGAGAAAGATAGGCTGAGCAAATGATGGGGCCCAAGCTAACTAAATAGGACAGGATAGAAAAGCTGCTGTCTGCAATCCGCCAAAACCCTATCAAAACAAGAGCCAACAGACTGATAGGGAAAAAAGCCCTGAAGACGCTAGGCTTCAAAAAGACTATATCAGTACTCAGGTATTTTCTGAAGACAGAGCAAAAAGGAATTCAGCTCACCCCAGCAGGGAATGGCAGAAATCCAGAAAAACAAGGCAAAACAAAACCAAAACACAAATGCAAAAAGCAGAGCAGAAAACTTAGCTTTTGAGGAGCAGGAATCAGACTGGTCTCCTAGAATCCCTCACAGAAATCATCAGCAAGGCAGAAGGGCGTTGGCTGCCTTATATCCAGTCAGCAATTCCCGTCACCCAGTCATCATCATCCAGCTCAGGTGCTTGGTAATCAGCCTCACTACCTTCCTTCACCAGAAGAGGGAGTTCAACAGACCTCAATGGTGAAGGCGAAAATGAACTCACAACAGTACCTCCCCATTGAGGAGGGGTCACCGAACCCACATCCATACCACCAGGGCGATCAGGGTGAGCCCGATGAAAGGCACGCACCAATCTTTTGGCATGAATATCAGAGGGAGAGACCCAGGAATTATCCTCCTGGCCATAACCCTTCCACTTAACCAAATACTGGAGTCTCCGTCTAGCCAGACGGGAATCCAGTATTGTTATGGTTGAGTCACCGTAGGAGGCAAAAACAGAAATGCTAGCTAAGTCCAGAAAACCAGAGCGGTTGGCAGCTTTCGGATTGCAGACCCCTGATCCTATCCACAACAACTAACAGTAGCCGTGGGGTGTTCCTACGATACCCTAGACCCCTCGATCACAGCCGGAGAATTAAATAGGCCTAAAGAAAGAAAGGGGAAATCTAAACTGCCCCGGAGCAGACACCAAAGCAATAGGCAGCCCCCAACATATAATGACGGTGAAGCAAGATGAAAACACTAACACAGACAGAAAGATAGACTGAGCAAAGACGGGGCCCAAGCTAACTAGATAGGAAAGGACAGGAAGGCTGCTGTCTGCAATCCGTGAAAAACCCTATGAAAATAAGAGCCAACAGACTGACAGTGAAAAAGGCCCTGAAGACGCTAGGCTTCAAAAAAGCTATGTCAGTACTCAGGAATATTCTGAAGACAGAGCAACCGGCAAAAGGAGATTCAGCTCACCCCAGCAGGGAAAGGCAGAATCCAGAAAAGCGAGGAAAACAAAAACAAAAGACAATTGCTAACAGGCAAAGCAGAAAACTTAGCTTTAGAGGAGCAGGAATCAGACTGGTGTCCTAGAAGTCCACAGAGAAATCACCCGCAGGGCAGAAGGGCGTCGGCAGCCTTATATCCAGTCCATGACTCAACTCAGCCAGTCATCCTCATCAGGCTCAGGTGCCTGATAATCAGGCTCATTACCTTTCTTTACCAGAATAGGGAGTTCACCAGACCTCAGTGACGAAGGGGAAAATGAACTCACAACAGTACCTCCCCCTTGAGGAGGGGTCACCGAACCCTCAACCACGCCACCAGGGCGATCAGTGTGAGCCCGATGAAAGGCACGCACCAATCTTTTGGCATGAATATCAGAGGCAGAGACCCAGGAATTATCCTCGTGACCATAACCCTTCCACTTAACCAATACTGGAGTCTCCGTCTAGCCAGACGGGAATCCAGTATTTTCTCTACCTCATATTCCATGTTACCTTCAACCAATACAGGGTCTGGAGGTGCCACCCCAGGAACAACTGGTTCAACAAACCTCTTCAACAAGGACTTATGGAACACATTTTGGATTTTAAATGTGACAGGAAGAGCCAAACGAAAAGAGACCGGATTAATAATCTCCAAAATCTTGTAAGGTCCAATAAATCTAGGCTTAAACTTAGGAGAAGCCACCTTCATAGCAATATTTTTTGATGATAACCACACCATATCACCAATCTTAAACTGGGGACCATAGGTCCTATGTCGATTGGAAAACCGCTGGGCCTTTTCCTGGGAGAGAGATAACTTATCCACCACTTGGTCCCAGATCTGGAGCATTCTCTCCACCACAGTGTCAACACCTGGGCAGGCAGAAGGCTCCACCTGCCCTGAAGAAAATCGAGGATGAAACCCAAAGTTACAAAAAAAAGGTGACATCAAAGTGGCAGAACTAGCTCTATTATTTAAAGCAAATTCGGCCAAGGGCAAAAATGAAACCCAATCATCCTGATCAGCGGAAATAAAACATCTCAAATACGACTCCAAGGTCTGGTTTGTTCTCTCTGTCTGCCCATTGGTCTGAGGGTGAAAAGCAGAGGAGAAGGACAACTGAATTCCCAGCTTGGAACAGAAAGTCCTCCAAAATCTAGACACAAACTGAACTCCTCTGTCAGATACAATGTTCTCAGGAATCCTGTGTAAGCGAACCACCTGTTGCAAAAACAGGGGCACCAACTCAGAGGAAGATGGCAACTTAGGGAGTGGTACAAGATGAACCATCTTAGAGAACCTATCACAAATCACCCAAATAACAGTCATTCTCTGAGAGAGGCATATCAGAGATGAAATCCATTGAAATATGGGTCCATGGCCTCCTGGGGACCGGCAAAGGCATCAACAACACACTAGAGCGAGAACAAGGTTTAGACCGGGAGCAAGTCCCACAGGACTGCACAAAATTCCTGACATCACGAGACAAGGCGGGCCACCAAAAAGACCGACTCACCAGATCTCTAGTACCAAAAATACCTGGATGACCAGCCAATGCAGAGCAATGAACTTCAGACATCACTCTCTTCTTCCACTAGTCAGGAACATAGAACTTTCCACTGGGACAACGCTCAGGTTTGTTCTCCTGGAACTCTTCCAGAGCACGTCTCAAATCGGGCGAGATGGCAGAAAGAACTACCCCTTCGCCTAAGATGGTAGCAGGCTTGGTCACCACAGGAGAATCTGCAAAGAAGCTCCTAGAGAGAGCGTCAGCCTTGACATTCTTAGTGCCATGAAGAAAAGAGACCACAAAATCAAAACGTGTAAAAAACAAGGCCCACCTAGCCTGTCTAGGGTTCAAGCGTTTGGCCGACTCCAGGTAAATCAAATTCTTGTGGTCAGTGAGGACCACGACTTGATGTTTAGCTCCCTCCAACCAATGTCTCCACTCCTCAAATGCCCATTTCATGGCTAACAGTTCCCGATTCCCCACACCATAGCTACGTTCAGATGGAGAGAACTTTCGGGAAAAGAAAGCACAGGGATTAATTTTAGATGTTACAGGATCCTTTTGGGACAAAACAGCTCCTGCACCAATCTCAGAAGAATTCACCTCTCCCTGGAACGGGAGTGAGACATCAGGTTGCCGCAAAACCGGGGCAGAAGTGAATTTTCGCTTCAGCTCCTGAAAGGAAGAATCAGCCTCCGGAGACCAATTCAACACATCAGCACCCTTCTTAGTCAGATCAGTCAATGGCTTGGCAATACTAGAAAATTTTGCTATAAATTTCCGATAAAAATTAGCAAAACCCAAAAACTTCTGGAGGGCCTTCAAAGAAGTGGGCTGAACCCAATCATAAATGGCCTGTACCTTGGCCGGGTCTATTTCAATAGTTGACGGAGACAAAATAAATCCCAAAAATGAAATCCTCTGTACCCCAAAAAGGCATTTCGATCCTTTGACATACAGGGAATTCTCCCTCAAGATCCGGAACACAGTCCGAACATGTTCCACATGAGAATCCCAATCCTTGGAGATGATCAAAATATCATCCAGATAGATAATCAAAAATTTATCCACAAAGTCTCGGAAAATGTCGTTCATGAAGCACTGGAAGACAGAAGGGGCATTAGTGAGCCCAAAAGGCATCACCAGGTACTCAAAATGTCCCTCCGGAGTATTAAACGCCGTCTTCCATTCATCCCCATGCTTAATGTTGATAAGATTATACGCCACTCTGAGGTTAAGCTTGGTAAACCAGCAAGCACCTTTAACTCTGGAGAATAGATCCGAAATCAGGGGTAACGGATACTGATATTTAATAGTAATTTTGTTGAGGGCACGATAATCAATACAAGGCCTTAATGAACCATCCTTTTTGGCCACGAAAAAAAACCCAGCACCTAAGGGTGAAGAGGATGGTCTAATATGACCCTTCTCCAACGACTCCTTAATATAGGATCGCATAGCCTCGTGCTCGGGTACAGATAAATTGAAGAGCCGACCCTTGGGAAATTTACACCCCGGGCTCAGTTCAATTGCACAGTCATAACTCCTATGAGGAGGCAAAGACGCAGAGAAGACTCATTCTCACTAAATACATCATAAAAGTCCGCCAAATAGTCAGGAACATCATGCGACTGAGGAGAGGTGGAAAAAAACGGAGCCTCACTAAGGGCACACCGACAACCCCAACTCACCACAGACAAAGATTTCCAATCCAAAACTGGATTATGAATTTGCAACCAGGGAAACCCCAGAACAATGGTATCATGCAAATTATGCAACACCAAAAATCTGCAATTTTCTTGATGGTCTAGGGCGACCCGCATTACCACCTGGGTCTAAAACTGAGGTTTATTTTTCGCCAAAGGAGTAGCATCAATCCCCCTCAAAGGGATAGGCGTCCGCAGAGGTGTCATCGGAAATCCACAACGTTTAGCAAAATCCAAGTCCATTAGGTTCAGGGCTGCTCCCGAATCCACAAAAGCCTTGGCGGAAAATGTGGACAGGGAGCAGATCAGAGTAATTGCCAGAAGAAACTTAGGTTGAACACCACCCACAGAAAACGTGTGTGCAAAACGTTTCTCTCGTTTAGGACAGACAGAAATAATATGCGAGGCATCTCCACAAAAAAAACACAGCTTATTACGCCTTCTGAACTCCTGACGTTGCTCCCTGGACAAAACTCTATCACATTGCATAGGTTCAGACACTTGTTCAACAGGTGGCAACACCTCTCGTGCAGTCCTGCGTTCACGTAAACGCCGATCAACCTGAATGGCTAATGACATAGAATCGTCAAGACCAGAGGGAACAGGAAATCCCACCATAGTATCTTTTACGGCTTCTGACAAACCCTTCCGAAAGAGAGTTGCCAAGGCATTATCATTCCAGGTAGTAAGGACTGCCCACTTTCGGAATTTTTGACAGTACAATTCTGCAGAATCTCGACCCTGGCTCAATGCCAACAGGGTCTTTTCAGCCTGATCAATAGCATTAGGTTCGTCATACAACAACCCCAAGGCTTGAAAAAAATGCGTTCACATTAGTCAGAATAGCATCATCTGGTTTCAAAGAAAACGCCCAATCCTGGGGATCGCCATGCAGCAAAGAGATGACAATTTTAACCTGCTGCGCGGAGCTCCCTGACGAGTTAGGCTTCAAGGCAAAAAATAATTTACAATTATTTTTGAAATTCTAAAATTTAGACCGATCCCCAAAAAACACATCAGGAGTAGGGATCTTTGGTTCAGCAGCATGTGAATCAGCAAGGTAGGCGGAAATTCCCCACACTTCCGCAGCGAGCTGCTCCACACGATCAGACAATTGCTTTATCTCCATTGAGAGAAAAAAAAAATTCCTCCTACGGCCTCAGAGATATAGAGGAAAAAAATATACACTTTTTTTTTTTTACAATTCTTTCCTGCTATTGAGTAACCTAGGATCTGCGGTATGGCTGGTGATTCTGTTATGAATGAGTCACCGTAGGAGATAAAAACAGAAATACTAGCTAAGTCCAGAAAACCAAAGAAGTTGGCAGCTATCGGATTGCAGACCCCTGAACCTATCAACAACAACTAGCAGTAGCCGTGGGGGGTTCCTACGGTGCCCTAGACCCCTCGATCACAGCCGGAGAACTAAATAGCCTAAAGACAGAAAGGGAAATCTAAACTGCCCCAGAGCAGACCCCAAAGCAATAGGCAGCCCCCAACACATAATGACCGTGAAGCAAGATGAAAAAACACTCAGATAGAAAGATAGACTGAGCAAATGATGGCGCCCAAGCTAACTAAATAAGACAGGATAGAAAAGCTGCTGTCTGCAATCCGCCAAAACCCTATCAAAACAAGAGCCAACAGACTGATAGGGAAAAAAGCCCTGAAGACGCTAGGCTTCAAAAAGACTATATCAGTACTCAGGTATTTTCTGAAGACAGAGCAAAAAGGAAGTCAGCTCACCCCAGCAGGGAATGGCAGAAATACAGAAAAACAAGGCAAAACCAAAACACAAATGCAAAAAGCAGAGCAGAAAACTTAGCTTTTGAGGAGCAGGAATCAGACTGGTCTCCTAGAATTCCTCAGAGAAATCACCAGCAAGGCAGAAGGGCGTCGGCTGCCTTATATCCAGTCAGCAATTCCCGTCACCCAGTCATCATCATCCAGCTCAGGTGCTTGGTAATCAGCCTCACTACCTTCCTTCACCAGAAGAGGGACTTCATCAGACCTCAATGGTGAAGGGGAAAATGAACTCACAACAGGAAGCTATTGGGGCAGGAGGCTCCTGAGAGACTGGGTTAACCATTTGAAGACCATTATACTGCTGATACTGCCTAGGGTCATTCACTGCTGGATACGGAGGTCTAACTCCGAAAAGTGGTCTAGAGAACTCTCGGGGCCGTTGGGAATTATATGGCGCCCGGGGTTCAGTTTCTAGCACAAAGTTGGGATAAAAATGTCTAACGTGTCCCAGATGTCCGCAAGAGTAACACAAGGGAGGACCTCTCATGGGATCCCGTGGGGGATCTGCCAAACGGGACCTGCCCATTCTCGGCAGCTGTCCGTACCCCTCGGAATTCTTGGCTGCCCTGAATCAGCAGATATACCCCGAGGTGAATGGTATGCAAAAACATTGGACTCATCACCTTTCACCTCGGACTGCATCGTCCTAACATTGGTTAACAAAGCCTCCACAACATCTTCAATAGATTCAGCATTTTGCAAAACTGATTTAAAAACTCCTTCCAAGGGCACCTTTTTCACAAATTGTTCCATCATAGCAAATTTATCACCCTAGTCCGTAGTATCTAAGGTCTTATCAAACACAACACACCAGGCTGCAACCCATTTATCTGCTTGTATTCTGAGATCACTCCCCTTCTTAATTTTAAAGGAATCTAACAATGCCGGAGAGGGATTTCTCCCCAACTTCTGTGAAATCACAAACTTCATTCTCCCCTGGGGTTCTCTCAGATCATATTGAATCCCTTTGGCTTGCTGGGCTTTAAGATGGGATATGAACTCAGGAGGCACAAAAGACATGAAATAACGGGAAGCATATTCCTTAGACTTAATTTGGAATTTATCTAGCCATGATTCAAAACCAAGAACATTACGAAACACTCCCTTACTTTCCTCCCAATTAGGCAAATTTTTAACAAATTTAAGATGGACCAGGGACATTTGGCCAGGGATTTTTCTCAGGGTGGAAGCAGCGTCAAATTTAAATTCTACCCGAGATGAATCATCTTTCCTCCTCTTCTGCCAACTCTTTACTTAACTGTGTCTGCATGCGCTGAAGCTGTCGGGACAATCTATCCTGTGTTTGTGTATTCTCTTACCCAGTCTAACGTCGACTTCCATTCTGAGACTGTATCTACGTCAGCCCTGCACTTCTCCACTGCAGACTCCATCTGTGCTATAAGTGCTCTCAAAGGCTGCAACTCAACCCCCTCCTTTTGTGTTTCCTCTGCTTACTTCAATGTCTCATTCAACTGTTCTAATCTCTCCCCATACGCTGACCCACCCCGGGTGATCCCACTCACATACTGTCGTGTAGGCTGCCTATCAAGAACCTGATAAAAAGTTATGCCTGCCTTACACAAAGCCGCTACTAGTCTTCCCTAGCGAATTCTTTCTATCTAGTTCTGTTTTCTTTAGTAAACCAATGCATACAATTTAACCACGTGGATTCAACATTAACCCCCTCCAGCTGGGGTGTGCCAGCATACTTCTCTGCCTGCTTCCGTAACCACTCCATATTTACAGTGACGTACAAGGATGAATTTTTCTCTGTTGTAGTATCAACAAATGCAATTTAAGCTGAGTTAGATACTCACACCTCTCTCGGATGGAAGACCTGCTGCAGACTGGGTCGACCAAAAATATCAAGAGGTGCAGCCGTGATTCCAGCCTCCCTCGTTACACTTGCCAAGCATCTCCCCTCATCCTCTTAAAGCATCTTGCTACCCGGCACAAAAAAGTTCTCACGTCCTTGTAGATAACTTCACTCAGAGGTTTCTTCTTCTTGGTTGCACATATATTTTTATAGTCTTATTTTTTTTCTTCTGTAGTTTTCTTACAAAAAAAAAAAAATCGGGCAGGCGGACTTGGAGCGATCACGAGAGGTTCTCCTTCAGGCTGGCTTCCTTTGATCGGCTTAACGTATGGTCACACGCTTTTTTTGCTTTTTCTTCACTCTTCCAACCTCCAAGCCCTCATCCACAAATTCTTCCAGTGGTTCTTCTGGAGGCAGCTCTCCAGAGCCGCTCCTCCTGGCTGGCAATCGCCACTTGTAAGAAAAAGTCCTTACTGAGAGCTGGAAGAGACGGTAAAAAGATGTAGACAATACTCTTATCAAGCTGAGGTCGAAGTTTATTAGGAGATACACGGCAGAACAGGTACAGAAAGTCAGTTGAGATGAAGCATGCGGGCACAAAACAGGAATCCAGCCGGGAGAAGAGTCGCTGAGAAGTCTGGTGATGGAAAGGCCCCGTGCTAAATTATGGGTGACTTTTTATACATAATACAAACAGAGAAAGCTGCATTTTGCCGCAGAGGGTGTTTACATGATAATTCTAGAGAAACATGTGGTTTAGAACAAAGAATATAATGACATAATACGGAGACATTAACGTTTCCCCAAACATTAAAACCCATAAAAGTAATTGTTATCTATAGCTACTGTCCTTAATCTTATCACTGCTTCCAGAATTGATCCATAAATTCATGCATTTGACATTTTAATGAGTTTTTTCTCTACCGACACTATCACGTATACACACATTGCCCATATATTTGTTAACCCTATTCCCCTATTGATCCAATTTTCCTTTATGCACGCCTGCCAGGTCTGCTAGCAGACATGATCTCATTTTACATCCTCCATTTCAATGTACATTTTATTAGTTCTTTTGTAAAAGTTGAGTCTGTATCCTAACTTTCACAAGATGGCTGCCTGGTTCATCATGGCAGCTCAGTATATTATAGCTGACCATTCTCTTACATATTGTATTGACCCGAACCCCATTCATTCAAGTGAATGGGGTTCGGGCCCGCTCTGCTGGATGACAGGCATGGAATCATCATGCAGCCTGCTATCTAGATGTAGCAGAGCCGACTGAGTTTATCCGGTGGTCCTTGACTTTTCTGCAGCAAATACGCTGCAAAATAAAAGTCACCAGTGTATTTGCAGCATTTTTTCACCATCCATTCAAGTCAATGGGTGAAAAACGCTGAAAAAACATTAAAAGAAGTGACATGTTCTATGTAAAAAAAAACAAACAGTGCAATCAAAAAATCCTGATGACAAAAAAAAACTGTGTGTATGAGATTTCTGAAATCTCATAGGCTTTGCTGGTAATGGAAAAAAGCTGAAAATTAACAAAAACGCAGCAAAACCGCCCGTGTGAACTTACCCTTAAGCTTTACAAAAACAATTTATTAACTTAAATATTCCTATGATAATGAGGGCTCCAGGTACAAGGACACTGATCAATCCTCACCCCTCGTGTGTCACTAGTGTTTCTGGCCGCACATACTGCTGAGGTGCAGGCCATACAGATGGCGCCCCCCCGCTGGGAGCTCCTGCAGGCACAGTGCTCATCACTAGGGAATCTCTGCAGGTTAGTTATCAGGTAAAAATGAAAAACACAAACACCAGCATCGGACCCCGTGGCCGAGCGCATCCCGTCCCGTGTCATGCCACAGGCCGATGAATCTCAGGTGTATCGCGGAGGGGCGATGGGTGCTGGCAGTGGCGGGGAGACACACGCTGGGAGTGGTGGGGAGGGGGGAGACGCATGCTGGGGGTGGCCGGGAGGGAGACGCACGCTGGGGTGGTGGGAAAGAGGTAAAAGCACGCTGGGGGTGGCGTGGAGGGAGACGCATGCTGGGGGTGGCGGGGAGGATGATGCACGCTGGAGTTGGTGGGGGAGGCACGCTGGGGGTGGTAAGGAGGGGGGACGCCTGATGGGGTGGTGGAGAAAGGGGCGACGTGCACAGGATTTGTGGGGGTCTGCATACAGGGCACACAGCCATACACACAGTACTCGGCCGGTGACAACCGCACTGCACTGTACACAGGACAATACACACAGTGCTAACCATGTGCAGCTGCGGCTCCTGTACATTGTGTCCACACTGATTACACCGCCCTCTGCACACTGTATATTATCTACAATGCGACCGTCTAAGTCCCTCTGGTAGTCAAACAAGTCAATTCGCTACCAGTTGCTTCCATCAAGCGCAAGAACATTCCAGGCCCTGGAGACTTGAGCACATCGACATAAGGTTACAACATCTAAAAATGAGAAGATCCTAAGCAGAAGCACCTTTTGGAAGCTTCTTGTTGATTACAGCCTCATCACTGCTTGAGAACACCTCAAACCGGCTCTTGGTCACCCCATTCATCTCTCTCCGCATTGGGGCGCTGTGGGCGCTCTCGGGGTGCTGAGCCACTTTGTGTCCGGGATCCGCCGAGTAGTGACAGGGGTGCCGCCTTTCCCAGCAGCAGTGACCGGGTGGATGCAGCAGAGCGGCAGTGGCAGGAGCTCCGCTCCCGGGACTGCGTCATGTGCTGTCACCGGGGCTGCCCAGGATCCTCTCCCATCTCTAAGGCCTTTAACTTTACCCCAAAACAATAACACCCGCACCTGCCATATTAGCACAGTGCAGACATGATACTCAGGCCGTGTGTGTGTGTGGGGTACATTGTTGCCACTCACCGCCGCAGCTTCTTTCCTCCCCATGACCGTGCCGCTCCTGTCTCCGGCGCACTGTGCTCTGCTCTCCCACCGCTCACAGCCGCCCGTTACTTTTGATGCATCCCGACTCTCGAGGGCCTCAGCAGGAGGAGAGGAGGGATGAGGACGCCATCTGCCAGAGAGAAGCCGCAACAATTCAGCACTGGAGCGCGACACCTGCCGGGAACTAAACGCACTTTGCTACACTGATAACGCCGTGCACCCTCTAGCAAACTATCATGCAACTACAAATGAGGTGGGTGGGCGGGCTGGACGACACTGGACAGAGGAAAAAAAAAAAAAAAAAAACCTTGCACAGGTGCCACCTCCTTGCTTCATGGCGCCCTAGGCACATGCCCTCAAGTGCCTAGTGGCAAATACGGCCCTGGCTTCAGTATAAGGCTGTTATGTGGTATAGGAACAGATGCATTTGTGAAGTCCAGATAAATCACATCAGCCGCATTACCTACATCCAGATCTGCACTTGCCTCCTCATAGAAACCCAACATGTCAGACACAACTTATTTTTCATGAATCTGTGCTGGTTGTCAGTTATTATATTTTCTGCAGTCATCTCTTATAATACCTTCATATATGTCACACTACTGATATTAGGCTTACCAGACGGTAGTTGCCTGGATCCACCTTCTTACCTTTCTTAAATATTGGTACCATGTGAGCCTCCTTCAATCCAATATTGATATTTACCTGATAGCAATTTGAATGACTAAGGCTGGTTTCACACTTGCGTTTTTTAGCGCTGCGCCTCGTGCGCTATTGTGCGCATGTGCATTGCTCCCCTATATTTAACATGGGTGCACATGGTCTAGTGCATGCACGCGTTCGTATGCGTTTTCGTGCGCATGCGTTTTTGTAGTGTGCGCCGGACGCAACCTATTGCATTTTTGGTCCGTCCGACCTGTCTCAAAAAAACGCATGCGCACGTTACCGCACGGAATGCGCAAAAAAACAGCATTAGTCTATGGGAATGCACGCTTTAAAATCGCATGCGTTGTTTGAGTTAACATGGTGACAAACTGGTTAAATCGCATGCGCAAAAAAAACAGCAAACGCATGCAAAACACATGATGCGTTTTTTGCATGCATTTGGTATGCGCACAAGGCGCAGCGCAAAAAAAAACGCTAGTGTGAAACTAGCCTTAGTCCCTCGTGAGGCTAAAATCTTATGAAATATTTGAGTATCGCAGTATTCTGCATATGAAAACAATGACTGGCATCGTGATAGAACAATAAAATCCTTTAATTTGCATCAGAATACTTCAGAGTGTCATGAATTTCTCTAACATACATTGTGGATTTGGATATCCTTCCACTAGGTAGCACTCACTGACTCGAATGCAGAATTTAACATTAGGATTATCCACATAAAAATTAAAACCCCTCTCCTGTGTGAGTTCTCTGATGTCTAACAAGACCCGATTTATAAGTAAAGCAGCTTACACATTCTGAACATGAATACGGCTTCTCTCCTGTATGAGTTCGCTCATGTTTAACAAGACGTGATTTATCTTTATAACATTTCCCACATTCAGGGCATGAATATGGCTTCTCCCCTGTGTGACTTCTCTCATGTAGAACAAGATGTGCTTTATTTGTAAAGCGTTTCCCACATTCTGAACATATAAATGGTTTCTCTCCTGTGTGAATTCTCTGATGTGTAACAAAATTTGATTTATCTGTAAAACATTTCCCACATTCTGAACATGAATACGGCTTCTCTCCTTTGTGCCTTTTCTCATGCTGATTTAGACCTGATCTACGAGTAAAGCATTTCCCACAAAGTGAACATGGAAATGGCTTCTCTCCTCTGTGACTTCTCTCATGCTTTATCAGACTTGATTTATGTGTAAAACACTTCTCACATTCTGAACATGAAAATGGTCTCTCTCCTGTATGAATAAACTTGTGTACAACCAGACTTGATTTATGAGTAAAATATTTCCCACATTCTGAGCATGGAAATGGCTTCTCTCCTGTGTGAGTTCTCCCATGTGTTACTAGATTTGATTTCTGGGGAAAACATCGACCACACTCAAGGCATTTATATGTCTTCTTTACTGTGTGACTTCTTTTGTTTGTAAGGAGACTGGAACGCTGTGTACGGTGGTTCTTTTCACGTTTTCCCAGCTGAAATCTTTTACTTGTGCTTGAAGTAACAATCTGCGATCGGTCAGGAGAAGGTGCGTCAGGAATATATGGCAGATCTGTAGTGTCAAATGCTGGATGCTCATTCAGGGGGATGAGGTTTTCCCCTGGAGAGTGCTGCTTGGTATCGTCTTCTTCTGCTTTATAAAAGCTCAGTGATAACATGACATCTCCCTCAGAGTTGCTACTGGGTTTTCCTGTTAGGGTTAAAAATTATAAAATGGATTTCATGATTCAGATGAACATATTATGATTCTTGTTCTGCAATTGCTTTGCTTGAAACTATAATTGCAATAATTGGTAATAAAGAGATTAGGCAACATTGGTGTAAAACCCTTCTATTTTTTGCCAATTAAAGCACATTTTGGGCCTGGATTTTCTAGGCACACATTATTAGGAAAGGTTCTTGTCTGTACAGAACATGTGCACTGGTTGATACAAAATGGCCATATTTTAAAATTATAAATCTGAAAATTGTAATGTGCATTTTAATTTAGCCCCCTGTAATCTGATACACCTAACTAAATTCCTGAGTGACCAATTCCCCTTTTATTTGCAGTATGTCCTTTACACAATCCAAATAGTTGCAACTTTGTGCTGGTATCACATAAAATCAAGAAAAAGCAAAAACTGGTAACAACAATGAATACAAAAATCTCATCAAAATTGATATGGTTTACAGCAAAACGAGAATTAAGACGTAACCTTTAATATATCATTAAAAGATTCAAGTCAGAACGTGTCACCCTAAGTGAGAATAAAAAGGCTATACGATAATGGTAAGATCAAATAACCAAGGGGCAAAATTACAATTAGCCCTCTCAGGACAAAAGGATTTCTGCTTACAAATCGGTGTAAAGCAAGGCGTCCTGCTGTAAGCATAGAGGAAATCACATATGGCTAATTATAATAGAGCACGGATGCCTTAGTTGCATACACATATGATATTTAGAGAAATTATATCACCCACATACACCTGCGAGGGCAAAGTAGTGAGAATAAAATGAAACAATCACCAAATCGATTCACAGGTGCGGGAGGAGGAAACCCTGGGTTCAGGATGATCCAATCAGTCATGTTAGAGGAAGCATTGCCCTATAATTCCCTAAAGGACTGGCAACAAAGCTATCCCCAAGACTCCCGCCCTAACAAGGGCGGTCCACAGCTACCCCTGTGCTAAAAAAGCCCTGCACTCTCCCTCATAAGTTGACCCAATGCGTTTCCTCCAAGCTGAACCATCAGGGGACTATGCTTGTACTAGGAGGTAGGGTGCCGTAGAGGATTGAGTTCCTTCCGCTCCCTATATGCAATCACAGGGAGTGAAGAGGATAGGACTGTCCTTAAATAAATATTCAAAGCAAGTATTAACGCTTCCCATTGGGCAATCCCATAAATTATGTCTAATGAAGTGTGCACGCATTACATACCGCAGTGTTTCCGGTAAATTGAACACACGCCAAACTCCTATCCGGATAGTTGAATCGCATAAGTGTAGAAGGAATACTTCATTGTAATCATGGCGTAAGGATCCGGAAGTGCACTATAACCACGTGTTTCCGGTGCGTGAAAAGGGTGCCGAACGCATATCCAGGTAGTTAAACCACGTGGGTATAGTAAGATTACCTCATTGGAGGTATCACGTCATACCTCGGAAGAGCTCCTTGACCACGTGTTTCCGGCTAATGGAATGCACACCAGCGCTGTTTCCCAGTGCCTGAGCCGCACCAGACTACGTAATCAGAAGCGCTCCATGATCACCTGTTTCCGGCACATACAACGCACGCCAGCGCTGATTCCCGGTCCCTGAGACGCATAAGACCACGTGATCAAAGATAGAGGTCGCGTGACCGGTAATACAGCGCATGTGCATAGAAGTCCTCAACGGAGCAAGATCCCTACTATGCAAACTAAGCGGCGCACGAGAGTTAGTACTGTATGTCACAATGACAAATATATATTAATCAATGTAGAATCACTGCTTAATGTCATATGTGACAGAGCACAAAAAACGCATGTTTGCAAGCTAGTGCTATGTCAGTAATGGGATAAACTCCAAAATCAGATATGAGTAACAAAAATGCAAGTACAGTGTGTTGCAAAAGTATTCGGCCCTCTGGAACTTTTCAACCTTTTCCCACATATCAGGCTTCAAACATAAAGATACCAAATGTAAATTTTTGGTGAAGAATCAACAACAAATGGGGCACAATTGTGAAGTTGAACGAAATTTATTGGTTATTTTACATTTTTGTGGAAATACAAAAACTGAAAAGTGGGGCGTGCAATATTATTTGGCCCCTGTAACTTAATACTTTGTTGTGCCACATTTTGCTGCGATTACAGCTGCAGTCACTTGGGGTTTGTCTCTATCAGTTTTGTACATCGAGAGACTGAAATTCTCGCCCATTCTTCCTTGGCAAACGGCTCGAGCTCAGTGAGGTTGGATGGAGATCGTTTGCGAACAGCAGTTTTCAGCTCTTTCTACAGATTCCCGATTGGATTCAGGTCTGGACTGTGACTTGGCCATTCTAACACCTGGATACGTTTATTTGTGAACCATTCCATTGTAGATTTTGCTTTATGTTTGGGATCATTGTCTTGTTGAAAGACAAATCTCCGTCCCAGTCTCAGGTCTTTTGCAGACTCCAACAGGTTTTCTTCAAGAATGGTCCTGTATTTGGCTCCATCCATCTTCCCATCAATTTTAACCATCTTCCCTGTCCCTGCTGAAGAAAAGCAGCCCCAAACCATGATGCTGCCACCACCATGTTTGACAGTGGGCATGGTGTGATCAGGGTGATGAGCTGTGCTGCCTTTACGCCAAACATATCGTTTGGCATTGTTGCCAAAAAGTTTGATTTTGGTTTCATCTGACCAGAGCACCTTCTTCCACATATTTGGCGTGTCTCCCAGGTGGCTTGGTGCAAACTTTAAACAACACTTTTTATGGTATCTTTGAGAAATTTCTTTCTTCTTGCCACTCTTCCATAAAGGCCAAATGGCCAAACTGATTGATGTCCTATGGATAGACTGTCCCACCTCAGCTGTAGATCTCTGCAGTTCATCCAGAGTGATCATGGGCCTCTTGGCTGCATCTCTGATCAGTCTTCTCCATGTTTGAGATGAAAGTTTAAAGGGACGGCCGGGTCTTGGTAGATTTGCAGTGGTATGATACTCCTTCCATTTCAATATGATTGCTTGAACTGTGCTCCTTGGGATGTTTAAAGTTTTGTAAATCATTTTGTATCCAAATCCAGCTTTAAACATCTCCACAACAGTATCACGGACCTGCCTGTTGTGTTCCTTGGTCCTCATGATGCTCTCTGTGCTTCAAACAGAACCATGAGACTATCACAGAGCAGGTGCATTTATACGGAGACTTTGATTACACACAGGTGGATTATATTTATCATCATTAGTCATTTAGGACAACATTGGATCATTCAGAGATCCACAATGAACTTCTGGAGTGAGTTTGCTGCACTGAAAGTAAAGGGGCCGAATAATATTGCACGCCTCACTTTTCAGTTTTTGAATTTCCACAAAAATTTAAAATAACCAATGTAATGGGGTCTACCAAGCTGGAGTACCTCTTTCAGTACCACCCCGTGTTTTCGGATGTCCGCTCTGCGTTGGCTGGAGTCTGAATGAATGACGCTGGCTGGAATTCCTTGGTTACATGGGCGCATATAAAAGATCACTGCTTCTCCACGTATTTCCAGTCTGACAACACTTTACTCACAGGACACAGAATATATCACACAGATACAGAGGGCAGGCCAATAGAAAAGCGGCAGGCCAGACATGCATTACAAAAGCCGCAGGTGGCCGGAGCCTGCCGATGTTTACTGTAGAAATTACAAAGGTGGGGGGAGGGCGGACAAAAGGAGAATATCGTGTCCCCTCTGCCCAGGGGCGCAGCCTGTGGGCTGATGCATTAGGGACATGCATCTCACATAGAACCTATTATACATACATATAACTGCACAATATATTCTGGGTGCTGAGTGGTTCTGTAGCACGTAACATGGCTCCCCCTTTTCAGCGACGCGATCGGCATACACAGTCTGATCCTCAACGGATCGGTTTGGGGATGAGCGAAGTTTATGGGGTTGGTACAAGTTCCGTTTGTCGACTTAGTCCATCGGCGTTACCTCTCTGTTTGCCGGGTCTGTGGTGGATGGTGAAGTCCAGAGGTTTGTAGGGCTAAACTCCACCGCAGCAATCTGGCGTTGTCTCCGGAGACCCGATTAAGCCAGACTAGGGGATTATGGTCCGTTAGGAGGGAAAATGGTCGTCCATACAAATATGGTTGCAACTTCTTGAGTGCCCATACTACCGCCAGGCACTCCTTCTTGATGGCCGCATAGCTTACTTCACGGGGCAGTAGTTTCCGACTCAGGTAAGCTACCGGGTGTTCTTGGCCGTCCAGCCCGACTTGGCTCAGTACTGCCCCCAATCCAAACATAGAAGCGTCTGTGTGAACCAGGAAACGTTTAGTTGGATCGGGTGCCGCCAATACAGGGGTATTGGTGAGGGCGTCCTTTAGTTGGCGGAAGGCTTCCTCACACTCTGAGGTCCAGGTTATCTGGCGGGGTTGGTTCTTACGGGTCAGATCAGTGAGGGGCTTGGCTATGCTGCTGTAATTGGGAACGAATTTCCTGCAATACCCCGCTTTCCCTAGAAACGCCATGACCTGGGTTTTAGTGCGTGGGATGGGCCATTTGGCTATGGCCTCAATCTTGGCTGGTTCTGGTCGCTGTTTCCCACTTCCCACCCAATGCCCTAAATACTGAACCTTTGCTTTGCCCACGTGACACTTGTTTGGGTTCAGGGTGATTCCGGCCTGGTGGATCCTGTCCAATACTGTCTCTAGGTGATTTAGATGCTCTTCCCATGTCGCACTGTAGATGGCGATGTCGTCCAGGTAGGCACAAGCATAGTCCTGGAGACCATCCAGAAGCCGGTCAGCCAGCCTTTGGAAGGTCGCTGGGGCATTCTTCATCCCGAATGGCATAACTTGAAACTGGAATAAGCCGAACGGGGTGACAAATGCCGACTTGGTAATAGCATCAGGACTAAGGGGAATCTGCCAGTAGCCTTTGCATAGATCGATGGTGGTCAAATACTTTGCCCCCGCCAGCCGGTCTAACAACTCATCCACACGCGGCATGGGGTATGCATCCGTCACTGTTTTCTCATTGAGCTTACGATAGTCTACACAAAACCATGTAGTCCCATCCTTCTTGGGCACTAACACTACGGGGGATGCCCAGGGACTGACTCTTCAATGACCCCTAAACGCAGCATCTCTTGTCGCATCCCCTCTCGTACAGACTCAGGGACGCGGAAGGGGTTTTGTCGTAGGGCGGGTCTGATCCTGGGTCTCAACCTTGTGTTGTGCCAGTCGAGTGTACCCCGGTCTCTCGGAAAACATCCTCTGTCGCAGCCTCAACAATGCCTCCGCCTGCTGTCTCTCCCGGGGGCCTAGGTCTTCACCCAAGTGTACCTGGTCCCATGTTTTAAACTGAGTCCTTTCCCCTAAGACATCCGGCAAGGGAAGTCCGGCTAAATCCTCTGCTTCAGGTGCACAGATGGCCACTACCTCTTCAGGGCGCTCCCGGTAGGGCTTCAGCATATTCACGTGGAACATGCGGATAACCCTGGGGTCGTCACAATCGGCGACATTATAGGTTGTGTCAGCTATTTTCCCCACTACCTGGTAGGGACCCTGCCATGCAGCTTGAAACTTATTCTGCTTAGTGGGCTCTAACATCAGGACCTTCTGCCCTATTTCCAAAGTGCGCTCTCTGGCCCTCCGATCGTACCATACGCGCTGGCGCCGCTGGGTCGCCTGCAGGTTCTCACGTACAACCTGGGTCAGCTCCTGTAAGCGGTCCCGGAATTCCAGCACATAGGGTACAATAGGTACCCCTTCTATGAGGCCCTCCCCCTCCCAGTGTTCCAGCACTAAGTCTAGGGGTCCCCTTACCCATCTCCCGTATACCAGCTCGAACGGGGAGAACCCCATGGATTCTTGGGGCAACTCCCGATAGGCAAACAGGAGGTGTGGCAAGAATTTCTCCCAGTCCCTGTAGGTCCTGGTAGAAGTTCCAATGAGCTGTTTTAATGTCCCGTTAAAGCGTTCACACAACCCATTGGTGGTACGGGGCGCTTCTAATGGACTTTACGCCGCACAGCTTCCACAGTTGGTCACCTCTGCTGTAAACTGGGTACCCTGGTCCGAGATAATCTCCCGGGGAAATCCATCCCGTGAGAAAACCTGGAGCAGGGCGGCCGCCACCGTCTCTGCCAGTATGTTAGGTAACACAACCGCCTCTGGATACCGTGTGGCATAATCTACAAATGTCAATATATACCTTTTCCCGGACGGACTGGGTTTGGCTAACGGCCCTATCAGATCGACCGCTACTCTGCTAAATGGTTCCTCCACAATGGGGAGGGGGCGTAATTTGGCCTTGCATCGATCCCCCCTCTTGCCAATGCGCTAACTCTCACAGGTCTGGCAGTACTGACGAACATCATAGGTTACCCCCGGCCAAAATAAGTTTTGTGTCAGACGATGCCTGGTGCGACTGACGCCGAAGTGCCCGGCCAAGGGTATATCATGAGAGATTCGCAGTAACTCCTGCCTATACTTCTTGGGAACTACCAGCTGTTTTTTTTATAGTGGGGCTTGTCCCTGTGTGGTGCGGCTCTGTGATCCGGTAGAGGAGTCCCTGCTTCCATACAAACTGTTCCCCTTCCAGTACTCCTCTCCCCTCCTGTGCCTTCCCACGATATCCCTCTAATGAAGGATCCTCAAGTAACTCCCTCTTAAATTCATCTGGGGTGGCCCAAGAAATGTGTCTGGCTATGGGAATAAGTGTAGGGCTGGGATGTCTCACCTGAGCCTCCTCTGAGTGTGATTCCGCCTCCGCAGCTCGAGCTTGTCTCCGGGTGGTCACAGGATAGGTCTCAGCCAGAGGGGCCACCGAGAATGCAGACAACATGGGCCCCAAGTCATTTCCCAGCAAGACGTATGCAGGCAAATCCTCCATCAAGCCGACCTCAACAAGGCCATCCCCGACTCCCCAGTTCAGGTGAATCCTGGCAGTGGGCAGTCGATGTATAGCTCCCCCTGCTACACGGACTGCCAGTGTCTGGTCCGTCTTCTCTTGGTCCCGGACGAGATGAGGCTTCACAAGGGTCAAAGTTGCCCCAGAATCTCTTAGCCCCTGCATACGTTTCCCATTAACCCACACGACCTGTCAAAGCTGTTGTCGATTATCTGCCTGGGCTGCCTGCATGGGGTCTACTTAATGCAGCTCTTCCTCCATCTCTTCCACCCCTTGGTTAGTCGTAGCCCCCAATGCCGGGTCAGCTTCGCCTTGGTAGCAGTGTACAGCAGCCCGGCTGAAGGTAGCTGTTCCCGCCTTTGGCCACTGGGTATGCTGAGTCCGGTTGGGACATTGTCTTTGCAGGTGGCCCAGCTGACGACAGGTGTGGCATCGCGCCCCAGGGGGACTGTGGTAGGCCGGGTTTCTAGCTGGCCCCCCTACAATCTTCGGTGGTTTGGGGCCCTCCAGGTCCATGGGCGGGCCCCTAGTGACCACCTTTGATCCGGACAACTGCAGCCTCCTGGCATCATGATGTTCATCGGCCAGACGAGCGGCTTCCTCAAGAGTCGTTCGCCACCTGTCCCGAAGCCATTCCTGTGTCTCGGGGTTTAGTCCATTAAAGAATCGTTCTTACAGGAAGAGCTGGAGGACGTCCTCCTTAGTGGTTGCTTGGCTCCCTTGTACCCACTGTAGCAGTGACCGCCGTAATTTACAGGCCCATTCAGCGTGGGTATCGGTTACGTGTTTTCTAAGTCCGCGGAACTTTTGGCGGTAGGCCTCTGGTGTCAGCGCATACCGGGCCAAGATCACTTCTTTGATCCGGTCATAGTCCATACAGTCCTCATCAGGTACCGTGCGATAGGCGTCCGCTGCCCGGCCTGTCAGCTTGCTGGCCAGAATCTGAACCTGTTCCTCCGGCTTCACTTGATGAAGGGCACACTGCCGCTCAAAGTCCTGCAGAAAGCCATCAATGTCTTCCTCTGCCTCCCCCAACTCTCGGAAGGCATTATACTGGATCTTTTTGTGGCTTACTGTTGAAGGTATCTGGTCGAAGGCCAGAGCTCCCCCTGCTCGCTGACTCTCCTCTCTCCGCTCTGCCATCTCCATCTTAGCTCAACTTTGGTCCGCTCTGCCATCTCCATCTTGGCTAGCTCTATCCTGGTCCGCTCGGCCATCTTTTCCTTCAGATCAGTACGCACATCAGCCATCACCTCTCGTATGATCTCTACTGCAGGGTTTGGGCCATAGAACGCCAGTCTGTTCTTTACCTCCCTCTGGAATTCAGTCTCCTCCACATTCACATTGGGGGGTGCTGCACTGTCGTGTTCCATGATGGCTGCTATCAAATCCGCTTTTGTTTTGTTGCTGGCGATCAACCCTCGGGCTTCCACCAGATCTTTTAATGTAGAATCATAGAATCGTAGAGTTGGAAGGGACCTCCTGGGCCATCTGGTCCAACCCCCTGCTCAAAGCAGGATTCGCTAAATCATCCCAGTCAGATGTCTGTCCAGCCTCTGTTTGAAGACATCCATTGAAGGAGAACTCACCACTTCTCGTGGCAGCCTGTTCCACTCATTGATCACTCTAACTGTCAAAAAGTTTTTTCTAATATCTAATCTGTGTCTCCTCCCATTCAGTTTCATCCCATTGCTTCTAGTCTTTCCTTGTGCAAATGAGAATAAAGTTGATCCTTCTACAATGTGACAGCCCTTTAGATATTTGTAGACAGCAATTAAGTCTCCTCTCAGTCTTCTCTTTTGCAAACTAAACATTCCCAAATCCTGCAACCTTTCCTCATAAGACAGGGTTTGCAGACCGGTCACCATTCTGGTCGCTCTTTTCTGAACTTGCTCCAGTTTGTTGATGTCTTTTTTAAAATGTGGTGCCCAAAACTGGACACAATATTCCAGATGAGGTCTGACCAAAGAGGAGTAGAGGGAAATAATGACTTCACGTGATCTAGACTGTATGCTTCTGTTAATACATCCTAGAACTGCATTTGCCTTTTTTGCTGCTGCATCACACTGTTGACTCAAATTCAGTCTGTGATCTATTAGTATACCCAAGTCTTTTTCACATGTGCTGTCACTTAGCCCTATTCCTCCCATTCTATATATGCTTTTTTCATTTTTATTGCCCAGATGTAGTACTTTGCATTTCTCCCTGTTAAAAACCATTCTGTTAGTTACTGCCCACTTCTCCAGTTTATTTAAATCTTTTTGAATCCTCTCTCTCTTCTCTAGTATTAGCTATCCCTCCTAGCTTTGTGTCATCAGCAAATTTAATCAGTTTACCCTCAATTCCTTCATCTAAATCGTTGATAAAGATGTTGAACAATACAGGGCCCAGGACAGAGCCCTGTGGTACCCCACTTGAGACATTCTTCCAACTGGATGTGCAGCCATTTACGACCACTCTTTGGGTCCGATCACTAAGCCAGCTATGAATCCACCTAACAGTTGCCTTGTCCATTCCATACTTAGTCATTTTTTCAATAAGGATTGTATGAGAGACTTTGTCAAATGCTTTGCTGAAGTCAAGATATACTATATCTACAGCATTTCCTTGATCCACCCAATCAGTGATACCGTCATAGAAGGAAATTAAGTTAGTCTGACATGACTTATTAGTTACAAACCCATGCTGACTCTGTTTGATCACTTCATTCTTATCCAGGTATTGACTTACATGTTGTTGTAAGTCAACATGTAGCCCTCTTTAACTTCTGGTAGTTATTTTCCATTCATTCCTTTCCTCCTGTAGAAGGGGTATCATATCCCGCTGTCTGCCACCAGTGTAACGGGGTCTACCAAGCTGGAGTACCTCTTTCAGTACCACCCCGTGTTTTTGGATGTCCGCTCTGCGTTGGCTGGAGTCTGAATGAATGACGCTGGCTGGAATTCCTTGGTTACATGGGCGCATATAAAAGATCACTGCTTCTCCATGTATTTCCAGTCTGACAACACTTTACTCACAGGACACAGAATATATCACACAGATACAGAGGGCAGGCCAATAGAAAAGCGGCAGGCCAGACATGCATTACAAAAGCCGCAGGTGGCCGGAGCCTGACGATGTTTACTGTGGGAATTACAAAGGTGGGGGGAGGGCGGACAAAAGGAGAATATCGTGTCCCCTCTGCCCAGGGGCGCAGCCTGTGGGCTGATGCATTAGGGACATGCATCTCACATAGAACCTATTATACATACATAAAACTGCACAACATATTCTGGGTGCTGAGTGGTTCTGTAGCACGTAACAACCAATACATTTCATTCAACTTCACAATTGTGTCCCACTTGTTGTTGATTCTTCACCAAAAATTTACATTTCGTATCTTTATGTTTGAAGCATGATATATGGGAAAAGGTTGAACAGTTCCAGGGAGCCGAATACTTTTGCAAGGCACTGTATGTAAAACAATGGCACCCAAAACGTAAAGTAAAGACATATAAAAAGTGCTGGTCAATTGCGTCTAAAAGAAAAAAGACATGCCAAAAATGGTATGTCAATTAAAACCTATGTTATCTAACAATGATGTTATTCAAACCAAGCACAAAGACCCCACATTTTATCTAACAGACCACTTGCGGATACCAAAAATGACAGGACAGAATAAATAGCAGTTATTAACAAAAGTTTGTTGCTTCTATATAGGTGTCCTGTAAAAAATACAAAAAATGATCCGTGCAAAAATTGTCTGCATAGGGGTATTGAAAGCAGCAAACAGAAAATTGAAATACAACTGGTAAATACCAGTAGCTATAATTCATGTAAAGCTACTTATAATGGAAGGGATTGGCCAATGAATTAGTAGGAAATATCATTATATGCTAATCCATTTGAGGATGACCCAATGGATAGGATTTATGGTCCACATGAATAACCTGTCCGAATGACACTAAAACTGGTTATGTAAAGAGAAAAAGGTAGGGTAGAGTCAAATAAAACATGCATAATTAATTTGATCATTAAGACCATTTGGAGACACAGTACTTACATAGAAGATCCATTTGGCCTCCTGCTGTGAAATCAACTGATCCCAGTTGCCTCCCCTTATGGGCTTGGACACTTTTCCTATTTCCATAAATTTCAAATTACTAATTTGGCCATTGTGGTGGTGGTTAATATGTCGGGAAATGGGGTGTCTCTTTTATGTTCAGCATCACCCACATGTTCACCGACTCTCCTTTTAAACTCCCTAATTGTTTTCCTCACATACTCTAGCCCAGGGGTCGGGAGCCACATGTGGCTCGCAAGTCCATGATGTGTGGCTTGCGACTGTCTGCCAGCTTGGTGCACAAACAGCTGTTAAGAGCAGATCTCCAGATGGTGACTTTTGTGTGTAGCCCTGAACAGAAGAACAGATCTAAATGGGGGTTAGATAGGAAACCCTGAAGCCTGGCATACTGCCTTGGTGTGATTTCAGTGGAAAAGCTTTGACTGTAATTATACTGGTAATGGGGGCTCTGGTTGTCACTATTATGAGTGGGGCAGAAGCTGAATGTGGCTCGCGACCCTCTTTCACAGATGTATGTGACTCTCAAGGTCAGAACGGTTGGGGACCTCTGTTCTAGCCCATCAGAGCAAGTGGCCTTATATATTACACCTTTGGTGCTACAATTGATGAACTGTTTGATCTTATACTTTTGCCTGTAACATTGCTCTCAATGTTCCCTCACGTAATCTCCGGTCCTCCCAAGACCACCTTCTCTCCTCCACACTTATTCGCTCCTCACCCAACCGCCTCCAAGACTTCTCCCGAATAGCCCCTATTCTCTGGAATTCTTTGCCCCAACAAGTCCGACTATCAACCACACTTGGATCCTTCAGACGGAACCTGAAAACCCACCTCTTCAACAGCCTGCAATGACCCCGCTACCTTCTTCTCTCTCACCACTACCGGTGATATCACCTCAACCAACATCGGAACAGCTGCAACCCACCAACCTACTGTCTCCTTCCCCACCATCCTGTAGCATGTAAGCCCGAAAGGGCAGGGTCCTCTCTCCCCTCTGTATCAGTCTGTGATTGTTAGTTTGTTTGCTGTAAGTGATATCTGTAATCTGTATGTAACCCCTTCTCATGTACAGCACCATGGAATCAATGGTGCTATATAAATAAATAATAATAATAATAACCGGTCACGCGACCTCTATCTTTGATCACGTGGTCTTATGCATCTCAGGGATCGGGAAACAGCACTGGCGTGCGTTGCATGTGCCAGAAACACGTCATCATGGAGCGCTTCTGATCACGTAGTCTGGTGCGGCTCAGGCACTGGGAAACAGCGCTGGCGTGAGTTCCATATGCCGGAAACACGTGGTCAAGGAGCTCTTCTATGGTATGACGCGATACCTCCAGTGAGGTAATCTTACTATACCCACGTGGTTTAACTATCCGGATATGCGTTCGGCACCCTTTTCACGCACCGGAAACATGTGGTTATGGTGCACTTCCGGATCCTTACGCCATGATTACAATGAAGTATTCCTTCTACACCTATCCGGATAGTTGAACCGCATAAGAGTTTGGCGTGTGTTCCATTTACCGGAAACAATGCGGTATGTAATGCGTGCACACTTCATTAGACATAATTTATGGGATTGCCCAATGGGAAGCGTTAATACTTGCTTTGAATATTTATTTAAGGACAGCCCTATCCTCTTCACTCCCTGTGATTGCATATAGGGAGCAGAAGGAACTCAATCCTCTACGGCACCCTACCTCCTAGTACAAGCATAGACCACTGATGATTCAGCTTGGAAGAAACGCGTTGGGACAACTTATGAGGGAGAGTACAGGGCTTTTTTTTAGCACAGGGGTAGCTGTGGACCGCCCTTGTTAGGGCGGGAGTCTTGGGGATAGCTTTGTTGCCAGTCCTTTAGGGAATTATAGGGCAATGCTTCCTCTAACATGACTGATTGGATCATCCTGAACCCAGGGTTTCCTCCTCCCGCACCTGTGAATCGATTTGGTGATTGTTTCATTTTATTCTCACTACTTTGCCCTCGCATGTGTATGTGGGTGATATAATTTCTCTAAATATCATATGTGTATGCAACTAAGGCATCCGTGCTCTATTATAATTAGCCATACGTGATTTCCTCTATGCTTACAGCAGTACGCCTTGCTTTACACCGATTTATAAGCAGAAATCCTTTTGTCCTGAGAGGGCTAATTGTTATTTTGCCCCTTGGTTATTTGATGCTACTATTATCATATAACCTTTTTATTCTCACTTAGGGTGACACGTTCTGATTTGAATCTTTTAATGATATCACATAAAATCCCAATAAAATACATTTAAGTTTGTGGATGTAACATGAAAATGTGGAAAAATTTGTGAGGTATGAACAATTTTTCAAGGCACTGTATTATCACAAACCTACATTACTGTGTATAGTCATTATTACACCCCTGTGATATCATTGTATATATTCATTACATCACCCCTGTGATATCACTGTGTATAGTTATTACTACACTTCTGTGATATCACTGTATAGTTATTATTACACCCATGATTTCACTGTGTATAGTCATTATTACACCCCTGTGATATCACTGTGTATAGCACTACACCCCTGTGATATCACTGTATATATTCATTACACCACCCGTGATATCACTGTGTATAGTCATTACTACACTTCTGTGATATCACTGTATAGTCAATTATTACACCACTTTGATATCACTGTGTATAGTCATTATTACACCCCTGTGATATCACTGTTGATATAGAAGGTTTGCCTTCATATCCCTTTAATTGCCTTTAATACTTCAATTGCCTTTTGCCTATTATTGCTAGAATTATTCTTATGACACTTCAGACTATTAGTCTCTATTTCAAGGAGACTATACTTGTTATTTTATATGTTCTCAATAGTCAGCAACATGTTCAGGGTACATTGTAAACAAGGTATGACCCTGAGGTGACGGTGGGGGCCACATGGGCTCCATAGAATTACATATTGTTGTAAATTGTATAAAAGATTGCCTTGTATTTCATTACGTTAGATAAAGTGATTTGCCCACGGCCCGTGTGTGTGCAGTCTCTTTCTCCTTCGTCTCATTGGGGGACACAGAGACTGTGGGGTGTGTGCTACTGCCGTCTGGAGGCTGACACTAGGCATACAAAAAACAAGTTAGCTCCTCCTCCACCGCATACACCCTCGCCCCTATAGCGGGCGGAAACCAGTTTTTTGCTTAGTGTCTTTGGAGGCACACGCAGTCTGGTTTCTCCAGACTAGGTTTCTTTTTCGGTTCTCACTATGAAGAGGAGATAGGGGCGACGGATCCTATAGAAAGGGTCCGATCTCCCCAAACCATCAACGGGCGAGCACGCGTTGAGCATCGCTCCGCGTATCCTTTCCCGCACCGAGGGACACCTCTGGGACTTTTCCCCAGACATCTATTTTTCGTGTTTGTTATTTTTTGAAGACGAGAAGGGGCAACGCATCCTATAGAAAGGATCCGATTTCCCCAAACCAGCAACGGGCGACTACGTGCGAGAGTCCCTCCACGTCTCCTCTCCCGCGACGTGGGACACTATGCCAGACTTAGCCCTGTCCACCCCTAGGTATGGAAACCATGGGCTTGCACATGGGCACAAGACTAGTCTGTGCGCCCCCACTGCTCCACCAACGCTTGACGGCGGTGCTGCACGGCGGCGGACGGTCCCTCTCCTCGCCCCTACAGGGCAGACGGAGTTAGGGTGCCTGCACCGTCCAAGAAGGAGACTAGCAGGTGCGGAGGGCCCTGGGCGCAGAGTCAGGCCAACCCCCCCCCCCCCCCCCCAATACCTGGGGCAGAGCGGGCAGTGGCTGCACAGGAGGTGGAGGAGAGGACGTCGCTGGGGCCCGGCGTTTGGACCCCAGGTGGGTAGCTCCATTAATTTAGCCCGCGGCTTCGGCCTAGGCCGCGGGCGGAAGTGGGCGGCAGCGCTCCGGCTGCGTCTTAGGCGGCGTCGCTTCGGCGCCCCCCGTCCCCGGTATCGGCGTTACAGGATCCGGGGCGGGGGGTATCGTAAGTTAGGCCGCGGCTCCGGCCTGGTCCGCGGGCGGAAGTCCCGCCCTCAGCGCGGCGTCCGTCGGCGTCACTTCCGGCGCCGACCCCCTTCTGGCAGGGCGGGCGCCGGATAAAATGGAGTCCCCGACGGCAGTCCGGGGTAGGCCGCAGGAAGCGCAGCTTACCGCACAAAGCGCGGCAGTCCCCGGAGACCGCCACCAACGCAGCTGGAGGGGCCTCCCACGGCAGGAGCAGGGAAAGGACTTACAGAGGGGTAAGTGTGACCCCGGCCTGCAGGCCACGCTAGGGCATATAGGGCTCCCCTCTCCTCCGCATTCGCCCTCCTTAAAAAAAAAAAAAAAAAAAGAAAATATATACCGGTATATATATATATATATATATATATATAAATCTATTTATCTTTCTGGCCTATTCCAGCAGTATGTCTGGAAAAGGTAAAGCGCACACATCCTTCTATGCCGCATGCGTTTCCTGTGGGGTTAGATTCCCACGAGCGCAGACCAGTAAATTATGTGAAACCTGTGACACCGAACGCGCCCAGGAGCCCTCCCTCGCAGCAGAGCCCAGGGGTCCGGAACCCCCAGAGTGGGCGGTATCCCTCTCTCGGTCTATGGTATCATTAACAAAGGCAATTGAGACCTTTCAGGCCCCGGATAGGGGTAGAGATGACGGCTCGCCTGGTTGGGAGGGTGCTGCCTCCTCACATGAGCCGCCGGCCTGCAGGGGCCGCACTCTCTCTAGGCAGGCACATAGGAAGAGAACCCATACTGTGTCGCCAGGCCCCTCCGGTGCTTCAGCATCTGCGAGTGTGGCATCACGCTCGCCGTCACCCCTTTCAGGGAGCGAGCAGAGCTCAGTAGAGGATGTGGAAGAATCCTTGGACCTGGACACCCCAGGGTGCCGGGAGACGGTGGACAGTCTCATTGAGGCTGTCAACCAGACTCTGGGTATTGATGATGAGGTCACCCTAACCGCAGGGCATAAGGTGTCTTTTAAAAAGGCCCGGAAGCCGCGGAGAGTGTTCAGCACTCATCCTGAGTTCGAGGATATAGTGCAGCGGCACCGGGAACGGCCAGACAAGCGTTTTTCAGGACAGAAGACGCTAGGATCAAGATATCCATTTGCGCCAGAGCTCTGTAAAAGATGGGCTGAGTCTCCGGCGGTGGATCCCCCGGTATCCCGCCTGGCCTCAAGATCCCTGTTATCAGTGCCTAGTGGTTCGGCCATCAAGGACCCCACGGATCGGCTCATAGAGGGATTAGCGCGCTCGGTGTACGAAGCATCAGGATCAGCGCTCTTCCCTTCCTTTGCGGCAACATGGGTAGCCAAAGCCATGATGTCCTGGTCGGACTCTTTAAATGAGATCCTGCAGGATAGAGAGTTGCCAGCAGAGGTGGCCGAGATAACAAGTCAGATCGCAATGGCGGGTGACTATCTAATTAATGCATCCTTGGATGCAGGTAATAGCGCAGCACTTGCAGCAGCAAACGCAATCGTCATTAGGAGAGCCTTGTGGTTAAGGCTGTGGCGGGCTGATTCGGTGTCTAAAAAATCCTTGACTTCCCTGCCCTTTCAGGGTAACCGACTATTTGGGGAAGAATTGGATAGACTCATTTCGGACGCAACAGGGGGTAAAAGTAGTTTTCTCCCACAACAGAAAACAAGGACGCCATTTCGTCAGCCTCAGGCGCGTTTTCGGGCATTTCGTGCCCCCACGTGGACGGCAACGGCCAGTACCCCCGCTCCTGCGCGCTATAACCATGACAAAGAGCGTCAGGTCACCTACAGGACCAACCCGCTGGGTAGGATGTGAGGGTGTCCGCCCAGATCAAGGGGGGCCAGGTCCCAGAGGCCCTCTACAAAATGACTCGAGAAGTGCGGTACCTGAGGACAGCAGGATTGGCGGTCGTCTGCGCCGGTTCTGTCACATATGGGCTGCGGTGGCACGCGACGCATGGGTGACGGAGCTGATATCTTCCGGGTACAAGATAGAGTTTATAAAACGTCCGCCAACACGATTTTTTCCCTCCCGGCTTCCCAAGTCAAGGTCTCGGGCAGAGGCATTACGGGGGGCCATCGAAGTGCTGCAGCACAAAGGGGTCATCGTTCTGGTGCCAAGGAGCGAAAGAACCCAAGGGTTTTATTCCAACCTGTTCGCAGTGCCCAAAAAGGATGGAGCGGTAAGGCCGGTTCTGGACCTAAAGCTACTAAACAGGTTCATCAGGGTCAGGCATTTTCGCATGGAGTCCCTCCGGTCGGTTATATACTCCATGGAGAAGGGAGAATACCTGGCCTCAATCGATGTTCAGGATGCTTATTTACACATCCCTATTTTTCCCCCGCATCAGAGATTCCTACGGTTTGCGGTCGAGGGACGGCACTTCCAGTTTGTGGCTCTGCCTTTCGGTTTGGCCACGGCCCCCAGAATATTCACGAATGTGATGGCGGTCGCCATGGCCACTCTTCATTCCCGGGGCATTGTGGTGTTGCCATACCTGGACGACCTTCTGGTAAAGGGCCCGTCCCGTCCAGCGTGCGAGGAGAGTGTCACCATCACACTGGATACCTTGTCTTGTCTAGGATGGATGATCAACAGGAAGAAATCATTCCTCACACCGGCCCAGAGGATTGTTTTCCTAGGGATGATATTCGATACCTCCCAGGGATTGGTAATTCTCCCTCAGGACAAGGCTCGGGCACTCCGACAGGGAGCTCAAAGACTTCAACAGCCAGGCCTCCATACTATCCGATTCGGGATGGGGGTCCTGGGCAGGATGGTGGCAGCGATGGAAGCAATCCCGTTTTCTCAGTTTCATCTCCGCCCCCTGCAGCATGCCCTGTTAGCGGCTTGGGACAGGAGCCCGTTCTCACTCGATCACCCGTGCAGGTTGTCCTCTCAGGTCCGACAGACTCTTCAATGGTGGACACGCGATCGGTCGCTTCTGCAGGGAAAGCCCTTTCCTCCGGATCATTGTTTAGTGATCACGACCGATGCGAGTCTCTCCGGTTGGGGGGCAATCTTCCGCCACCACACGGCACAGGGGCAGTGGTCGCCTCAGGAAGCTCGTCTCCCTATCAATCTGTTGGAGATTCGAGCAATACGGTTGGCCTTGCAGCAGTTCCAACACGTGCTAGCAGGATACCCGATTCGGATTCAGTCGGACAACGCCACGGCAGTGGCGTACGTGAATCACCAGGGGGCACACGCAGCAGGGCAACCATGCGCGAGGTGGGACATGTGCTCCGCTCCACTCGATGATCTCAGCAGTTCACATTCCAGGCGTCGAGAATTGGGCAGCGGATTTCCTAAGCCGCCAGGACATCACGGCCGGGGAGTGGTCACTACATCCCGAGGTGTTCCAGCAGATTTGCCAGCGCTGGGGAACACCAGACGTGGACTTGATGGCCTCCAGGAAGAACGCCAAAGTGGGCGTGTTTGTCGCCCGGTCTCAGGATCCGCAAGCAATCGCAGCGGACGCATTGGTGATACCCTGGAACCAATTTCGGCTCCCATACTTGTTCCCGCCGCTGCCACTTCTCCCCAGGGTTATCAGGAAGATCAAGACAGGGGGGGTTCCGGCAATTCTGCTGGCCCCGGAGGGCATGGTACGCGGATCTGGTACAGCTCATCGCAGATGTACCATGGCGGCTACCGGAACGACCAGATTTACTGTCCCAGGGACCGATCTGCCACCCGAACTTAGGGGCCCTCCGTTTGACGGCGTGGCCATTGAATCTTGGGTGCTGACCCAGGCGGGGTTTGGGCGCGAGGTAGTCGCGACAATGGTAAGGGCCCGAAAGCCAGCCTCGGCAAGGATCTATTATAACACTTGGAAGGTTTTCTTCCAGTGGTGTCGGGAACACGGGGTTCCGCCATTGTCCTTCTCTGTGCCCAACATACTGGCTTTCCTTCAGTCTGGCCTAGACGCAGGTTTGGCGCCAAGTTCCCTTAGAAGACAGATATCGGCCCTGTCGGTCCTGTTTCAGCGAAAGATCGCTACCAATTTGCAGGTCAGAACGTTCCTGCAGGGGGTCGTTCATTTAGTACCCCCCTTCAGAGCACCATTGGAGGCCTGGGATCTTAATCTGGTCCTGTCTGTACTACAGGAGGCTCCGTTTGAGCCACTACAGGATGTTTCATTGGCATATCTATCCAGAAAGGTTGTGTTCCTGGTAGCCATAACATCCATTAGGCGAGTATCGGAGTTGGGAGCGTTATCTTGTAGAGCCCCTTTCCTGACCTTTTTTAAGGACAAGGTAGTCCTTAGGCCTCCGCCACCTTTTTTACCAAAGGTGGTGTCCTCGTTCCATATTAATGAGGACATTGTGCTGCCTTCTTTCTGTCCAGCGCCAGTTCACAGGGTGGAAAAGGCGC
This sequence comes from Dendrobates tinctorius, assembly GCF_039654945.1. Lineage (NCBI taxonomy): Eukaryota > Metazoa > Chordata > Amphibia > Anura > Dendrobatidae > Dendrobates > Dendrobates tinctorius. The sequence continues at coordinate 409,215 of NW_027362087.1, forward strand.
TCCACACATTGGATCTGGTAAGAGCTCTCTGGAGATACGTGTCGAGGACAGCACCTTTCCGCCGGACGGATTTGTTGTTTGTGATCCCCGAAGGGCGCAGGAAGGGCCTCGCAGCCTCACGGTCAACCATAGCCAGATGGATTCGCCTAACCATTCAGGAGGCTTACCGTATTAGAGGCACGCCAGTTCCAGCTGGAGTAAGGGCGCACTCTACTCGGGCAGTGGGCGCCTCGTGGGTGCTTCGGCACCAGGCTTCGGCAGAACAGGTATGCAAGGCAGCAACCTGGGCCAGCCTGCACACTTTTTGTAAACATTACAGTGTGCATACTCAGGCTTCGTCAGATGCGAGCCTGGGCAGAAAAATTCTCCAAGCAGCAGTGGCACACCTTTAAACAGGAAAGCATGCGTGCTTGGATCGGGAGTGTTATCCCACCCAGGGACTGCTTTAGGACGTCCCACAGTCTCTGTGTCCCCCAATGAGACGAAGGAGAAACATGGATTTTTGTGAGTACTCACCGTAAAATCCTTTTCTCCGAGACGCTCATTGGGGGACACAGCACCCACCCTGATAGCCGGTTGGCTCATACTTATTATTTAACATATTTTCTTGTTTAAGACAGGGTGATCCCTTTTTCAGACATATGATTTATTGCATTAAGGCTAATTTTTGTATGTCCTCCTACTGCTTTTGCACTAAACTGGTTTCCGCCCGCTATAGGGGCGAGGGTGTATGCGGTGGAGGAGGAGCCAACTTGTTTTTTGTATGCCTAGTGTCAGCCTCCAGACGGCAGTAGCACACACCCCACAGTCTCTGTGTCCCCCAATGAGCGTCTCGGAGAAAAGGATTTTACGGTGAGTACTCACAAAAATCCATGTTTTGTCTCCAAGCGCTTCTAAATTAAGGGCGGCGAAAACTCCTAATTCGGACTCACTGGTGATCTGGCAGACCTGACTCTTGGTCAGAACAAAAAGCAGCTACAACACTGTGAATATTCATTATTACACCACATTGATATCACTATGTATAGTCAACATTACACCCCTGTGAGGTCACTGTGTATAGCCATTACACCCCTGTGATAACACTGTGTATAGGCATTCTTACACCCCTGTGATATCACTGTAGTCAATATTAGACCAATCTGACATCACTGTAAAATCATTATTACACCCCTGTGATATCACAGTGTATAGTCATTATTGCACCCCTAAGAGGTCACTGTGTAGTCATTATTACACCCCGTGATATCACTGTGTATAGCCATTATTACATCCCTGTGATATCACTGTATATAGTCATTATTACACCCCTGTGATGTCAATATGTATAGTCATTATTACACCCTTGTGATATCACTGTATGTATTCATTATTATGCCTGTGCTATCTGTCATGATCACGTGTGTCAGGACGCAGATGTTTCCGCAAGGCGAACCCATATGACACACGTGACCCTGGATACACCGCCTCCAGTGGGGCGCATTTAAATAATAAAACGTGCAGGTGGATACGCCGCCTCCACCTGGCGAATTTGGGTATTACACGTTATATACATAAAATCTGGAAACCCCGCCTCCAGTACGGCGAATTTAAATAATAAAGGGGGAACCTGGGAAACTTTAACAATGGTGGGCCCTGCGATAGGGAAGGGGACATGGAGACCTCCTAAGCTCCCCTGAGCCAGTGTCCCTGCACTCCTGACATTCCCTATACAGGCTCCGAACCTGTCGCCGCACGCGTACCTTAACGCCCTTGCTCACCCTGACCCTAAACCCTCACTAGGGAATGGGTCGGTGCAGAGACTAATCCCACCACTGCACTAATAACACACATGAGGAAAGAGACAATACAGGGGAAACACCACTTAGCTTTGCTCTGTTGCGTGCGCTCCTAGCAACAGAGCCCTCCACCTGAGTGCATCTTCTCCTCCACCCGGATCCATCACCATAACAGGATCCTTCACCTTAGTGCAGCCTTGGAGCAGAGTCCACCACCAGTTGCAGCTGCTTAGAACCAGAGTCCCAAGGATGTGTTCAGTTGCTGACACGAAGTCGAGCATGCTTGAGTCCAGCTCAGCGGCCAAGTCCCACATGGTGAGTGCCACTCTCCATAGTCGCCACTCCACCAGCCCATGCAGACACTTCCCGCTGACACCATCACTGCGACTCCACCACGCCATGCCAGCCCTTCGTCCAGACACAATAGCTGAAACACATCCCCCCTGGCTAAGCTGCGCAGGACTCCTCACCAGCTCCATCCTTCATCCAGGCTCTCCAACTCAAAGTGAACACAAACTCACAATATCACAGGCAGTGATTGCACCCCCTAGCACACCTTTATAGGGTGTCACACCTGATCCCTAATTAAGTGCACAAAAACCTAAAGTGCAATACTGCTAACCACCACCGGGGACAGTCAAGACACCTTGGAACTTTCCAAAGTAAAAAAAGTTCACCCAGTGCAATTTAAAACTGTCAGATCATGACAGTACCCCCCCCTTAATGAGGGGCCTCTGGACCCTCAAGACCACCCCTCATTAGGGAAACACCTACAGCGGGGACGCCCAGATCCTGAGTTCACCCCACCACTACCTGACACTTCAGGTTTATGACAAACACACCGCTGGTATTGGCAATAAAGTTCCTTTTGGAGGCACCACTCATCTCCAGAGCGCCGACCTGGGGAACGAAATTATGTATGTGTATGTTTGTTTGTTATGAGCTGATCAGGCTCCACAACACACTTCCACGATGTTTTTTGGTGGCACACATACATGCTCGTTCACACACAGGTCCGGACCTGAACGTTTATTGCATACATTCGTTTGTCATAATTGGTGAACTCATTCTGAACTAGACAGCAGAGGCGCCCCCCTGCATCACCACACTCAAACCCCCGCAAATCACCAAGGGGTCACCACCCTCCAACCCTCTTCACCATGAGGTCTGCACCTCCCAGGGTTGGTTAATGGCGAGGGTTGAGATTTGTCCCTACTCCCCCGCAGCACACCTGCTGCTCACACCAGGAGGAGAGGGAACGCATATGGAGGAAATATACACTCACTGGCCGCCTCCACACGGCCAGGAGGGGCGGCTTCTATGGTGGTATTTGAAGATTTGGCGTAAACCCCGCGGACTCTACATCAGTCTGCTCATCACTGGAACGCACCCCTTCACCTCGGGGAACACCAAGCAGCTCCGTGGGGCACCATTCCTCCCACCTGCCTTGGTACGCCCGCGTGCATGAGCAAGTCCCGCTCCAGATCATGACACTATCATTGTATAGTTATTATTACACTCTGTGATATCACTGTGTATAGACATTAATTCACCCCTGTGATATCACTATATATATATTCATTATTAAACCCCTTTGATAAATGTGTCTAGGCATTATTACACACCCACATCACTGTGTAGAGTCATTATTACACCCCGTGATATCACGGTGTATAGCCATTATTACACCCCTGTGCTATCACTGTATATAGTCATTATTACACCCCTGTGATATCACTCTGTATAATCATTATACCCCTGTGCGATCACTGTGCATAGTCATTATTACACCCCCATGATGTCACTGTGCATAGTCATGATTACATCGGTTACGTCACTGTATATAGTCATTACACCCGTGATATCACTGTGTATAGTCATTATTAAACCCCTATGCATCAAATGGCCAAGTTCTCCAAAAAAAAATATGACATAGTTGACATGGGAGATTTCAACTATCCTGATATTTGTTGGGAATCTATCTCAGGCAAAACGAACAGGTCAAGGAAATTCTTATTCTCTCTTGCTGCTAAATTTATCTTCCAAAAGGTAGGGGAGAAAACAAGGGGAACTGCTACCTTGGATCTAATCCTTATAAACAGGGAGGAAATGGTTGAGGAGGTAAAAGTGGCTGGGACCCTAGAAGGTAGCGACCATGCTATTTTAGAATTTTGGATAACTAGAGGAGGAAGACGTCAAGGTTAGATTTCAGAAAGGCAGATTTTAAGGGATTCAGAAAGAGAATTGGGGAGATCCAATGGCTGGATATCCTTAAGGACAAAAATGTCCAGGAAGGATGGGAAATCTTGAAAAATGAATCAGATTATCTAAAGCTGACAATGAATTGAGGCTTGCAAGAGACGTCAAAAGCAATAAAAAAGGCCAAACTTTTAAATTTCTATTTTGCATGTTTTCTCTCCGAAAGGAAATGTAATATCAACTGATTTTCACGGTCCTATTAAGGGAATAGAAGAATCCAGGATATATATATATATATATAAACAGAAAGATAGTGAGGAAACACTTAGCTAACCTAAATGAATTCAGGTCCAGATGACTTACACCCCAGAGTACTGAAGGAGATAGCAGAAGAAATTTTTCAACCACTCTCCATAATCTTTGAAAAGTCTTAGAGAACAGGAGAAGTCCCAGAAGACTGGAGAAGAACAAATGTTATTCCTATCTTCAAAAAGGGCAAGAAGGTGGACCCAGGCAACTATAGGCCGGTGAGTCTGACTTCTATACCAGGAAAGATCTTTGAACAAATTATTAAATAACATGTATATCAGTACCTGGATAAGAATGAAGTGATTAAACAGAATCAGCATGGGTTTGTAACTAATAAGTCATGTCAGACTAAATTTCCTTCTATGACAGAATCACTGACTGGGTGGATTAGGGAAATGCTGTAGATATAGTATATCTTGACTTCAAAGCATTTCACAAAGTCTCTCATACAATCCTTATTGAAAAAATGACTAAGTATGGAATGGACAAGGCAACTGTTAGGTGGATTCATAACTGGCTTAGTGATCGGACCCAAAGAGTGGTCGTAAATGGCTGCACATCCAGTTGGAAGAATGTCTCAAGTGGGGTACCACAGGGCTCTGTCCTGGGCCCTGTATTGTTCAACATCTTTATCAACGATTTAGATGAAGGAATTGAGGGTAAACTGATTAAATTTGCGACACAAAGGTTGGAGGGATAGCTAATACTAGAGAAGTGAAAGAGAGGATTCAAAAAGATATAAATAAACTGGAGAAGTGGGCAGCAACTAACAGAATGGTTTTTAACAGGGAAAATACTACATCTGGGCAATAAAAATGAAAAAAGCATATACAGAATGGGAGGAATAGGGCTAAGCAACAGCACATGTGAAAAAAACTTGGGTACACTAACAGATTACAGACTGAACATGAATCAACAGTGTGATGCAGCAGCAAAAAAAGGCAAATACAGTTCTAGGATGTATTAACAGAAGCATACAGTCTAGATCACATGAAGTCATTATTGCCCTCTACTCCTCTTTGGTCAGACCTCATCTGGAATACTGTGTCCAGTTTTGGGCACCACATTTTAACCCCCTTCTGACATGTGACGTACTATCCCGTCCACGGGACCCGAGCCCGTATGACCGTGGACGGGATAGTATGCCACCGCAATCTGCTGCGCTCACGGGGGGGCGCAGCTGATCGCGGCCGGGTGTCAGATGATTATCAGAGCTGACACCCGGCACTATGTGCCAGGGGTGATCACGGACCGCCCCCGACACATTAACCCCTGGCACATTGTGATCAAACATGATCGCAGTGTACCAGGGGCATATGGAAGAATCACGCAGGGAGGAGGCTCCCTGCGTACTTCCCTAAGACCCTTGGAGCAACGCGTTACTCCGAGGGCCTCCTCCCTGCAGGCCCCTGGATCCAATATGGCCGCGGGGGCCTTTGGGGTCCTGCAGGGAAGCGGCTTGCTCAGTGCCGCGGGGTTTCAGCAGAAAGGGTACCCTAAAAAATTGGTCCAAGATGCATTCCTGAGAGCCAAAACTTTCACACAGAAAGATTGTATAAGCAAGATTATGAGTAATAAACCCGCTTGTTCTTCTGGTACGGATCTAGGTAGATGGAGTTTCGCTACCACTTTCAACCAATCCTATGGGTTGATAAAGAACCTCCTTACCAAGTACTGGTTCATCCTGAAAGGGGACCCAGTTCTGACCAAGCATATTCCCCCCCGACCTAGAACGGTATTCCGCAGAAACCGCACGTTACGGAACCTTGTTGCACCAAGCACCACCACCTTGAGTTAATGCTCCCTATCCTCTCTCCCAATTTCTCTGAACCCTGGTTGCTATGCATGTAGAGCCCCCAAATGTCTTTGCTCCACCTCCATTTTAAATGGGGTACATGAATTTAAATCCAACACTACAGGTACCTCATATAAAATTAATTTTCATGTTAACTGTCAATCCATTTTTGTGGTATACTTGATTGAATGTGGTTGCGGCCTACAGTACGTAGGTCGAACCATACAAACGATGCATGCTAGATTGAACAAGCATCGACAGAATATCCAAAATGGCTTTCTCCTGCACAGCCTTTCTAAACATTTTTTAACTGTGCATCAAAAAAATCCAAAAACTTTGAAACTAATGATTATTGACCACATACCTGATACCGTGGCTGATCGCTTCAACAGTTTAATCAATAGAGAAAGCTTTTGGATATTCAAGCTTGGCACACTTGCCCCTGAAGGTCTGAATTTAACTATTGATAAAGTGACCAGATAACTTTATTTGCCTTTTTATCATCAGTGCATTTTACTTAGATGCTATTGTACATGTTTTTATTATTAATATGGGTTCTCGCTTTTTTATTGGTATTTTTACTGGTCTACTAACCTGTTAATAATTTTATTCATTGTTATCTATATTATTTTATTGCTCCCTTTTGCACATTTTATACATTTAAAACTTGTTTAACTCATGCTGTTTTATCTCACGTTTTATATAGGTTGTTTTTATGTCTTTTTTTAATAATATATGATGTCATCTTGTCGTAACATGTGACTATCATAACATGTGACTCTTTTGACTGTTGTGATTGGCTGCTTCCCATTTAAATACCCCATCCCCTATGTCATTAATAAACTTCCACCTGATGAAGACGGATCCTCCATTGAAACACGCTGTGGTTTAAACCCATCTCTTGTCTGAGTCTCTTTCCTGCGCTCCTAAGACCGTTTCCATTTTCTCATTGCTCCTATCCTCCATTGGAGGTTTTTGGCTGGAGCTGCGGTGGAGACCTGACATGCTTGTCTGCCCCTTGGTTGCTTCCTAAGCGCTCCTTTATGACCGTTTATTACTGACTCTTATTCAAAGAGAGGCTGGACAGACATGTCTGGGAGGTCCCTTCCAAAACTACGATTCTATGAAACCCCTGTGATATCACTGTATAAATTCATTATTACACCCCTTTGATAACTGTATAGGCATTATTACCACCCTGCAATATCACTGCATATAGTCATTATTACACCTAAGCTATCACTGTATAGTAACTATTACACCCATGTGATAACACTGTGTTATAATCATTATTACAACCCTGTGCAATCACTGTGCATAGTCATTATTACACCCCGGATGTCCCTGCGTATAGTCATTATTATACCCCTGTGAGGTCACTGTGCATATTCATTATTTTCATCCATGTGATATCACTGTATATAGTCATTACACACTGTGATATCATTGTGTATAGTCATTATTACACACCTGTGATATCACTATGTGTAGTCATTATTACACCCCTGTGATATCACTGTATAGTTATTATTACACCCCTGTAATATCACCATGTATAGTCATTATTACACCCTGTGATATCACTATGTATATTCATTATTACACCCCTGTGATATCACTGTGTGTATAGTCATTATTACACCCCTGTGAGGTCACTGTACATAATAATTATTACATCCATGTGATATCACTGTATATAGTCATTACACACTGTGATATCACCGTGTATAGTCATTATTACACACCTGTGATATTACTGGGTAGTCATTACACACCTGTGATATCACTGTAGTTTTTATTACACCCCTGTGATAACACTGTGTATAGTCATTATTACACCCGTGATTTAACTGTGTATAGTCAATTTTACACCACTATGAAATCACTGTATAGTTATTATTACACCCCTGTAATATCACCATGTATATTCATTATTACATCCCTGTGATATCACTGTGTGTATAGTCATTATTACATCCATGTGATATCACTGTATATAGTTATTACACACTGTGATATGACTGTGTATAGTCATTATTACACACCTGAGATATTACTTTGTAGTCATTACACACCTGTGATATCACTGTAGTTATTATTACACCCCTGTGATAACACTGTGTATAGTCAATTTTACACCCCTCTGATATCACTGTAAAGTTATTACACCCCTGTGATATCACTATGTATATTCACTATTACACACCTGTGATATCACTGTGTATAGTCATTATTACACACCTGTAGTATCGTCTCGTGGAATCTTCTCCTTCATGTTACTCATATATGGCTGATCGTTCATTATCCGCTCTTCATCCTGCAGCTTAATATCAGTCAGATCTCCATCCTGATGTAACATATATAACAATTCAGTACAACACAGCAGGGACAAGCACAGAAGAATATCCCATATCTCATAAAGCAGCCCTACACTCATAGTCAAGACTTCTGAGACTGACACACGTTTGTTCTTTCACATTTTGCCTCTTCAGTATTTTTCGCTCTTTTTAGTCAGGTTACTGACGGCCAATTAAAAATATTTCATAAGGTTTTACACTTTTCCTGATAACTACATGAAGTTTCTGTGACACCTCTATATACCCAGCAACGCTGCCCCTCATTCTCCACGCTCCCGCCCCTCATTCTCCACGCTCCCGCCCCTCATTCTCCACGCTCCCGCCCCTCATTCTCCACGCTCCCGCTCCTCATTCTCCACGCTCCCGCTCCTTACCCTCCACGCTCCCGCCCCTCATTCTCCACGCTCCCGCTCCTTACCCTCCACGCTCCCGCTCCTTACCCTCCACGCTCCCGCCCTTCATTCTCCACGCTCCCGCCCTTCATTCTCCACGCTCCCGCCCCTCATTCTCCACGCTCCCGCCCCTCATTCTCCACGCTCCCGCTCCTTACCCTCCACGCTCCCGCCCTTCATTCTCCACGCTCCCGCCCCTCATTCTCCACGCTCCCGCCCCTCATTCTCCACGCTCCCGCCCCTTACCCTCCACGCTCCCGCCCCTTACCCTCCACGCTCCCGCCCCTTACCCTCCACGCTCCCGCCCCTCATTCTCCACGTTCCCGCCCCTCATTCTCCACGCTCCCGCCCCTCATTCTCCACGCTCCCGCCCCTCAATCTCCACGCTCCCGCCCCTCAATCTCCACGCTCCCGCCCCTCATTCTCCACGTTCCCGCCCCTCATTCTCCACGCTCCCGCCCCTCATTCTCCACGCTCCCGCCCCTCAATCTCCACGCTCCCGCCCCTCAATCTCCACGCTCCCGCCCCTCAATCTCCACACTCCCGCCCCTCAATCTCCACACTCCCGCCCCTTACCCTCCACACTCCCGACCCTTACCCTCCACACTCCCGACCCTTACCCTCCACACTCCCGACCCTTACCCTCCACACTCCCGACCCTTACCCTCCACACTCCCGACCCTTACCCTCCACACTCCCGACCCTTACCCTCCACACTCCCGACCCTTACCCTCCACACTCCCGACCCTTACCCTCCACACTCCCGCCCCTTACCCTCCACACTCCCGCTCCTTACCCTCCACACTCCCGCTCCTTACCCTCCACACTCCCGCTCCTTACCCTCCACACTCCCGCCCCTCATTCTCCACACTCCCGCCCCTCATTCTCCACACTCCCGCCCCTCATTCTCCACACTCCCGCCCCTCATTCTCCACACTCCCGCCCCTCATTCTCCACACTCCCGCCCCTCACCCTCCACACTCCCGCCCCTCACCCTCCACACTCCCGACCCTTACCCTCCACACTCCCGACCCTTACCCTCCACACTCCCGACCCTTACCCTCCACACTCCCGACCCTTACCCTCCACACTCCCGACCCTTACCCTCCACACTCCCGCCCCTTACCCTCCACACTCCCGCTCCTTACCCTCCACACTCCCGCTCCTTACCCTCCACACTCCCGCCCCTCATTCTCCACACTCCCGCCCCTCATTCTCCACACTCCCGCCCCTCATTCTCCACACTCCCGCCCCTCATTCTCCACACTCCCGCCCCTCACCCTCCACACTCCCGCCCCTCACCCTCCACACTCCCGCCCCTCACCCTCCACACTCCCGCTCCTCACCCTCCACACTCCCGCTCCTTACCCTCCACACTCCCGCTCCTTACCCTCCACACTCCCGCTCCTTACCCTCCACACTCCCGCTCCTTACCCTCCACACTCCCGCTCCTTACCCTCCACACTCCCGCTCCTTACCCTCCACACTCCCGCTCCTTACCCTCCACACTCCCGCCCCTCATTCTCCACACTCCCGCCCCTCATTCTCCACACTCCCGCCCCTCATTCTCCACACTCCCGCCCCTCATTCTCCACACTCCCGCCCCTCATTCTCCACACTCCCGCCCCTCATTCTCCACACTCCCGCCCCTCATTCTCCACACTCCCGCCCCTCATTCTCCACACTCCCGCCCCTCATTCTCCACACTCCCGCCCCTCATTCTCCACACTCCCGCCCCTCATTCTCCACACTCCCGCCCCTCATTCTCCACACTCCTGCCCCTCATCCTCCAGACTCCTGCTCTTTATCCTCCAGACTCCTGCTCCTTATCCTCCACACTCCTGCCCCTTATCCTCCACACTCCTGCCCCTTATTCTCCAGACTTCTGCCCCTTATTCTCCACACCCCTGCCCCTTATTCTCCATTAGGACATTATTGAGCATTTATGGTCGATTTTAGAGATTCAAGTTAGACGTCGATTTCCGCCACCATCGTCGCTCAAAGAACTGGAGGGTGTTTTACCTGAAGAATGGGCTACAATTCCTTTGGAAACAATTCACACCTTGTATGAATCCATACCTCGGAGAATTGAGGCTGTAATCGCTGCAAAAGGTGGACCTACACCATATTAACCTAAGTTTTGTTGATGTTTCCAGGTGTTTCCATTATTTTGTCCAACCCCTGTATGTCCCTTACTCTCCACGCTCCTGTCCCTTATTCTCCACGCTCCTGCCCCTTATTCTCCACGCTCCTGCCCCTTATTCTCCACGCTCCTGCCCCTTATTCTCCACGCTCCTGCCCCTTATTCCCCACGCTCCTGCCCCTTATTCCCCACGCTCCTGCCCCTTATTCCCCACGCTCCTGCCCCTTATTCCCCACGCTCCTGCCCCTTATTCCCCACGCTCCTGCCCCTTATTCTCCACGCTCCTGCCCCTTATTCTGCAGACTTGTTACTGGCTGTAGATGCAAAATTTCAACATTTTGCTCCCTGAGCCACTTAGATATCACTTTTTCTTGGTCTCCATCATGGGGGTGGGGAGGGAGTATCATCACCACATAGCTCCTGGATGATGGGAGAAGTTGCTCTCAGAGGAGGTTTAGATCCAATTCTTTTTTCATGGCCATGTAATGTTCTCACACATAAATGACAGTCGGGACATTTTTCATCGACCATTGGGGCACACATGCATCTGGAGCTTTTACAAAGGGAAAATAAGTGTTCGACAGCATCAGAGAGATTGGAGCAGTGTCACATTGAATCTTTCAAGCATGTGCCTATGTAGAAAACAGTGTGCGCCCTTGAAAGGTTTGACCGGAGAGCCCCCGGTACTTGGAAGTGCGATGTACTATTTATAATGGATGCAAAAGGTGGCGTTTGAGAAAAAGGAACTAATATGATGATATTCTAAGCTTTATGGTGTACACATTGCACACATTGTAAATAAAAATTTATTTTTCAGCTGTGTGAGATCAAGAGTTATTGGGCCATCTTGACTCCATTTTGGCTATTCTACATGCTTTTTCTTGCTTTCCAAAATGGAGTTTGTGTATGTTTTGAGATTAGGAGTCTAAGGAATTTCTTTGTCTAATGGACTTGGAGATAACATGGAAAAGTGAAAGAGAGAAGCGAGAGTCACACTTAAGACCCTTATGACACATCTAGACCCTTAGGCTATGTGCCCACGTTGCAGAATTGCTGCGGAAATGTCCGCAGCATTTCCGCAAGTCCCTGCCGCAGATAAAACGCATGCGGAATTCGCAAGCATTTTCCCACAAAAAAACAAGCGTTTTTAGCTTGTGGAATGCTTGCTCTTTCCGAACGATTTGAAGCATCGCTTGGAAAAGTGATTGACAGGTTGGTCACACACAAGCATAGTGCTTGACAAGTGTGACCAACTTTTTACTATTGATGCTGCCTATGCGGCATCAATAGCAAAAGATAGAATGTTAAAAATAATTAAAAAAAAAAAAAATGGTTATTCTCACCCTCTGACGGCCCCCGATGTCCTCAGCGGCGCTCCCGTCCATTCCGTTACCAGGGATGCTTTGCGCGAAGGACCTTTGTGACGTCACGCTCGCTAGACCGCGACGTCATCTCAGGTGATTCGCGCAAAGCATCCCTAGGAACGGAAGCTGCTGGCAGCGTGGCTGAGGGCCGGGAGGGCTCTGGGGGCCATCAGAAGGTGAGTATATCACTAGTTTTTATTTTAATTCTATTTTTTACAGGAATATGGTGCCCAGGGCCTGGAGGACAGTCTCTTCTCCTCCAGACCCTGGGTACCATCCGCACATGAAGCGCTCACTTCATGCATGGTGGACATAGCCACATGCGTAAAGTGAGGGTTTCAATGCAATGCTATGGCTGCGGAATAACAGCGATTCCGCAGAAATAATGGACATGCTGCGGATTTTTCTGCTATGCAATTCCGCAGCGGGAAAATCCGCAGCACTGGCACAGCAACTGTGGAATCCCATAGGATGGCATGGGATGCGTTAACGCTTTTTAAGAGTTTCCGCTGCAGAAAAATAGCGGCAAAAACGCTTAAAAAAAGCAACATGGGCACACAGCCTAAAGCTGGGTGTAGATTATACAAAATGTAGCCAATGAGATGTATGCATGCTAATGTCAGCACATACAGTGGGGAAAAAAGGTATTTAGTCAGTCAGCAATAGTGCAAGTTCCACCACTTAAAAAGATGAGAGGCGTCTGTAATTTACATCATAGGTAGACCTCAACTATGGAAGACAAACTGAGAAAAAAAAATCCAGAAAATCACATTGTCTGTTTTTTTTTCATTTTATTTGCATATTATGGTGGAAAATAAGTATTTGGTCAGAAACAAAATTTCATCTCAATACTTTGTGATATATCCTTTGTTGGCAATGACAGAGGTCAAACGTTTTCTGTAAGTCTTCACAAGGTTGCCACACACTGTTGTTGGTATGTTGGCCCATTCCTCCATGCAGATCTCCTCTAGAGCAGTGATGTTTTTGGCTTTTCGCTTGGCAACACGGACTTTCAACTCCCTCCAAAGGTTTTCTATAGGGTTGAGATCTGGAGACTGGCTAGGCCACTCCAGGACCTTGAAATGCTTCTTACGAAGCCACTCCTTTGTTGCCCTGGCGGTGTGCTTTGGATCATTGTCATGTTGAAAGACCCAGCCACGTTTCATCTTCAATGCCCTTGCTGATGGAAGGAGGTTTGCACTCAAAATCTCACGATACATGGCCCCATTCATTCTTTCATGTACCCGGATCAGTCGTCCTGGCCCCTTTGCAGAGAAACAGCCCCAAAGCATGATGTTTCCACCACCATGCTTTACAGTAGGTATGGTGTTTGATGGATGCAACTCAGTATTCTTTTTCCTCCAAACACGACAAGTTGTGTTTCTACCAAACAGTTCCAGTTTGGTTTCATCAGACCATAGGACATTCTCCCAAAACTCCTCTGGATCATCCAAATGCTCTCTAGCAAACTTCAGACGGGCCCGGACATGTACAGGCTTAAGCAGTGGGACACGTCTGGCACTGCAGGATCTGAGTCCATGGTGGCGTAGTGTGTTACTTATGGTAGGCCTTGTTACATTGGTCGCAGCTCTCTGCAGTTCATTCACTAGGTCCCCCCGCATGGTTCTGGGATTTTTGCTCACCGTTCTTGTGATCATTCTGACCCCACGGGGTGGGATTTTGCGTGGAGCACCAGATCGAGGGAGATTATCAGTGGTCTTGTATGTCTTCCATTTTCTAATTATTGCTCCCACAGTTGATTTCTTCACTCCAAGCTGGTTGGCTATTGCAGATTCAGTCTTCCCAGCCTGGTGCAGGGCTACAATTTTGTTTCTGGTGTCCTTTGACAGCTCTTTGGTCTTCACCATAGTGGAGTTTGGAGTCAGACTGTTTGAGGGTGTGCACAGGTGTCTTTTTATACTGATAACAAGTTTAAACAGGTGCCATTACTACAGGTAATGAGTGGAGGAAAGAGGAGACTCTTAAAGAAGAAGTTACAGGTCTGTGAGAGCCAGAAATCTTGATTGCTTGTTTCTGACCAAATACTTATTTTCCACCATAATATGCAAAAAAAATGAAAAAAAAACAGACAATGTGATTTTCTGGATTTTTTTTTCTCAGTTTGTCTCCCATAGTTGAGGTCTACCTATGATGTAAATTACAGACGCCTCTCATCTTTTTAAGTGGTGGAACTTGCACTATTGCTGACTGACTAAATACTTTTTTTCCCCACTGTATGTAGAGATAACCTGAACCAATTACACTGTTACACTGTATGTCCAGGGAATGCCTCTATAGACACAGACCTATGATGTAATAAAGAGAGATCGGCTTCGATGCTCAATGTATCAGCATGGCTCGTCTGTGCACATATTGCGTGGCGATGACAAAACCTGAACCAAACAGGGACCCTGCAGTTCAAAACACTGCTTGATCCAAACATTTTGCAGCACCTAGAGAGACGGACAGGACAGCTGCAGGAAAAGGTAAGAAGCTTTACTGTTACACTACCTGAATTTGTACCTCTATCTCGGCCCCGAGATTGTCTGCAGATCGCTTGATCTGTTCATGTGTGAACCCTGATGAGACCTTGTGTACTGCGTTGAATTCCTGTGTCGTATATTGTATGGGGAGTGTGGATTTGGCATTGCACTGGTAACCTGTAGGTGGGGTTGGATTGTAGCGATTAGTTGATTGGACTCGGTGAAGCCGACGTGGGCGAATGCTAGCAAAAGCCTTTTTTAGTGCGAAAGAAACCCATATGGTTCCAGCCCCTAGAAGTAGGATCTGATGGTTTTGGTCTGATTATATATATAAGTCAAGCATGGAGAGACAGAGTAGGAGACCATAGTGAAAAGTAAGAGTACCCATTGGTTTACTTCTCTAGTACAGCATTCCTGTTGAAAGAGACAGAAGATGGGCAATCTGTCCAGTAAGGGACAGAGTGAGCAAGGTAGGGCGGTGTCAAATTTGTGCAGAAAATGCGTAGGCTTTGTTCAGCATCTGGTTGTCCACCACATGGCAGGCTTAATGAGGGTTTCTGGAAAAGTGTATTGAAGGAGAAGAGAGGATGTTTAAATGATGCTGGCTTGTTAGACCAGGCTGAGATATGTTGGAAAACCTCTAAATGTGAAACGAGTGGAGTAGTAGCAAAAGTGGTAATAAAACTTACTTTTTAATATAAAGTATAATCTAAAATTTCAAAATTGCCCAAATACATTAAAGTGCAAACTAGTGCAGCGCCACACATGCAAAACATAATATATAGCATTATTAATCAGCACTGACCAACAGGTAGAGTGGGGACATCCCACATCATGGCAATTTTAATCCGCTGATACTGTAGCAGCAAACCAACCAAGCGGTTACACGGTAAATAGACAAAGCCGATATTGCCACCGGGGTTAGATGTCGGACTGGGATCAAGTCACAGGAAATGAGTGCAGAAGAACATATAATAATCTGTTTGAGTAGGAAGCTGTCCCCATGTGAGAACCCCTACTGCATTCTAGAAAAAGAGTGGTCAGACATCGAAGGTCCACTGGATGCATGGAGGTATTAATTGTTTGGCTAAAAATTTATGGTAGTGTCCGACCACGGCCCACTAAGATGGATGCAGGAGAGCAGGAGAAAAAGGAGAACAATGCCCGGGAACTTAGTAAGTATTAGCTTTGCAAAATTTTAACTTTCATATGGAGCATAGGCCCAGGAAACTACATGTCAATGCCAACGCTCTCTCTCAAGAGTACAATGTTTGGTGGCATAAGAAGCCAAGGCCCTTGACATTGGGCAAAGGGAGAAGTACAGTGCTGTGCAAATTAACTGGGACAAAGTATTAATTAGTTTTATTATTCCAATATGCTAGTTGCCCGAAATCTGAGCAGAGAGGGAAGTGTTGGAGCTGGAGAGAGACAAGCCAGAATTTCTCTGAGAGGAGACTGCAGCGGCCATGTGCACAAAACTGCAATTATCACCACTTGCTATGGAAGAGAGCGGTTTTGTGTGACCGGACTGAGACTAGTTCACCCCCCGCCTGGACAAAGCTAGGGATTTTACGCTCACGAGTTTCTTTTCGGTAGTGTGCAACCGGTGGAAATAAACACCTCTCTGTTAGGAGATAAAAGCTCTGTGGCTTCATGCTCCTAGCGGCACCCTGAGAGTGTGAACCCCTACGATGCATATAGAAGTGGAGGAGGCTTTGCTTCATCTACAAGATCACTCTCCAGAAAGTCCTGGGAATACAGAGAAGCCGGACATCTCGCCGGGAAATTTCTTACCCTTAATCCATCTGTAGGTAAAAAAACAGAAGCGATCGTTACATGAGATGATGAGAGCGAGGAGACCCGCCAACAGACATTAACGTCTTCCCTCCTTACACTGCTGCTCGGCCATCACATCAGTCTCTTCATCTACGACTTCAACCTTGATATCAATCAGATCATCCTCCTAAAAACACGAGAAAAATGTCAAATGAGCCACAAATCAGTGATTTATGGTTGAATGTGGGGGAAACGATGGCATCATCTACCTGATGATTCTCCGAGACATTGTCCTCTGGGCAGTCCTGAGAAAAGAGAGGAGCCGGACATCTCTCCAAGAGAATTCTCTTACTGGATTCATCTGTGGGAAATACACAAATTAATACACAACCCCAGTATAGACTCTGTATATCTAAATACCAGTGACTACACGACCCCCATATATCTACATACCAGTGACTACACGACCCCGGTATATCTACATACCAGTGACTACACGACCCCCATATATCTACATACCAGTGACTACACGACCCCCGTATATCTACATACCAGTGATTACACGACCCCCATATATCTACATACCAGTGACTACACGACCCCCATATATCTACATACCAGTGACTACACGACCCCCATATATCTACATACCAGTGACTACACGACCCCCGTATATCTACATACCAGTGACTACACGACCCCCGTATATCTACATACCAGTGACTACACGACCCCGGTATATCTACATACCAGTGACTACACGACCCCCGTATATCTACATACCAGTGACTACACGACCCCCCTATATCTACATACCAGTGACTACACGACCCCCGTATATCTACATACCAGTGATTACACGACCCCCATATATCTACATACCAGTGACTACACGACCCCCATATATCTACATACCAGTGACTACACGACCCCGCTATATCTACATACCAGTGACTACACGACCCCGTATATCTACATACCAGTGACTACACGACCCCCGTATATCTACATACCAGTGACTACACGACCCCGGTATATCTACATACCAGTGACTACACGACCCCCGTATATCTACATACCAGTGACTACACGACCCCCATATATCTACATACCAGTGACTACACGACCCCCGTGATAGGAACTGAAGGAGTTAAATTGAGTTCTGTCTATGTTGCATTCTCTTGTTTAAAACCTTATCTGTTCTTCGAGGAGATGTCTCAGACATCTCCCTTGTGAACCAAGGTCAAATACCTCTGCTTTTTCGCCTAAATGACTTTCTTTGTCTAAAACAAGTTGTAAAATCATTTGTACTGCGCATGTCTGTAAAATGTTTAAATTCTTTACTATAAAAGACGGAAGCCTAACTGATAAGCCAGAGGCGTCTTGGAGGCATCCTGAGTTGTACCATACAGCTGGTGTCTGTGTAGTTCTTCTCCACGGAGCTGATTTAATTAGAGACATATGATGCTTCACACCCAAGAACATCGGTCCTTCAGATGAAAGAGTAATCTGAGGGATCCCGACAGTTTCCTGGCGCCTGAAACAGGGACCTGATATAGGCACCTCTCCAAGACTACCCGATCTACAGACCACTCCAGTTACTGATGAAATTGTGAACAGCAGACCTAAACACCTGGCCAGGTAAGAGATCAATTTTTCTCTTCTCTGCTCTTCATAATCTATCATTATAACTAAGGTCCGTATAAAGGGGAATCTAGTAGAGGAGGGGGCCGTAAAATCAGGTCCATATAAGAACTCTGAGGAAATCGGGTGTGACACGCATATGTAATTTCTGCTCGAATGAGAGGTTACTGTAGGTTCTGTCTGTGCACAGCTATTTTTAGAAAAAGAGCTGATGCAAATCAAAATGGGAGAGGTCTGACATTATGGAATATAAGGCTGGGTGAACAGTTCATACTGCGCAGCCCGGACGGACAAGTTTTTCACAATAGACGGTTCCGCACTAGGAATAGAGGAGGTTGTTGAATGGCTACTTTGATTTGAAAGGTTGTGGAAAGTAGACAAATAAGCTGCACAGTAGGTATTCGTTCAAAGAGTGGTTATATTGCCTAACTGGGCCATGTGACAGCGTCCTTTCGGGGAGGTCACCGCCTAAGCTTAAATCAACACCCTTTACGAATAAACCTTGTGACAGATAAGAGTGTGACCGAATGAGCACAGGACCGTGAAATGAGCCTGTGACAGGATATGACTGAAGAACCCCAGTAGATGGACACTTTATTTACAATCCTGTGTGTTGTGGGAGTATTTCTGTTCGGATGCTACATAGCATATAAGTACACGAAACACGTAGTACACCGAGGAACAGACACTCCATTTAGCCTGTTAGCACCTTAGGAAGAAGGTAACGAGGTATAGTAGAGCCTAGTCTTGAGCTTACCCAATACACCACCTAAGGCAGGGGACTAACAGGAAGACAACAAGAGAGACAGGATAAGAATAAAAGATAAGATGGGGAACAGTCAGGGAAAGATACCTGAAGAAGGAAACCGGTTATGTGATATAATTGAGGATAGATATGGAAGTAGTGCAGCAAAGAACCTGGAAAAAGTATTAATCAAATCCAAAGTGCAAGATAGGCAGGCTGTGTGAATCCTTGTATATATGTCTATGAGAACCTCTGAATAAGATGAGAGATGAGTAATTGAGTATAAAAAAAAAAAAAAAAATCAGTGAATGAGCACGTATGAATGAATCATCACACATCATTTTTGTGTCAAGAGATTTGTGACCTTTCTAGTTGTGGTGGAATCCCGGACAGATGCGTTATAGATATTTCAAATCTACATCTGAGACTGAATGAATTGAGTAATGATATAGTTCGTGTTATATGTGGCATTACATTGTAAAGTTTCCTGAATGCATTTGGCCAGAAAAAGGGCAAGGCATGGTTAATCTCATTATACAGTTATCTGCCCTTACAGTGAAATCCCGTGATTTTGAGTTTCTTTGTAGAAATTGATTTTGATAAGTCTAAAGAACTACAGAATTCTGTGAAGGACGACGCTGCATTCTGACGGGAGGGGTGAAGGATGGAGCTGCGTAGTTTTCTTCTCCCTTCGCTCTTATCTCTGCTGAGTGTGAGCTGTGCTCAAAATTCTCTGTAATTCTATCCGTAAGGTACACGCTGAAAGATTTGTGCATTTTAAAGCAACAGTACTTAATTGAAGATTGGAAGTTAAAAGTGAGATATGGTGCCTAATTTAGAAGGGAATTGTAAGTGATTGCTTGGTCATTAATGTGTTTGAACCTGCTTCTAGTTGTGTGATTGATTTGTATAGCAAATTGTGTCAAATTACAAAAGACAGAGAAGGAAGGAAGCAGTAAAACAAGTGGGACAAATATTGAAAAAGGCAAAAATACCAGAGTGTGAATGTTTGGATGTACAAAAAGGCACAGACAAGGGAAGAAAATAGCAAGTGAATAAATGATGCTTGAGAATGTGCAGCAGTATGGAAGGTGTATTATGAATGTTTGATTGACAAAGTGTAACCAGAGACCCAGACAAAACAGATGGACTTGTAAACACTGTGGTCAGACTCAGACAAATCCAGACTGAATAGCTACTAGTGTTACCTGTGCTACTGACCTAAGAGAATTGCACTAAATCCTATCCAGACAAGATCATAAGAAGCTGACATAATAGTGTGGATAGTGGGTAGTAGGGACATTGGCCCTTGAGGAGTAAGCTGACAGTAGACATCAGACGACCAACCCCAGCAGGACCTAGAAGTGTGACTAGAATAAGAAAGATACAGGTGTATTATCCCTGGAGCCCCTCTGACCAGCTAGCTTTGCTGAAGCAGCTGCCTGCCCCTGAAGACCAACCATTCCCGTTTTACAGACACATAAAGGAAGTACAGCAGACATATAAGTGTACCTGGGCAGACCTAGAGAGGTTGGTGAGTTTAAAGGCAGGTGACGCACTAGATCATATAATTAAGACACACAGATGTGACAAAGAATCAGGCTTGGGGCATGGATGATAAATCTGCACGATCTGGGGAGACGTACTGTGAGTCACTAAGACAATGGGCCGCAGTGGAACAATCAGAGCAGTCTGTACTCCTGACTAATGTGACACAGCAAAGAGGAGAGAGAGTAGAGATATACCTTGGACGGTTACAGCTGAAATGGGCAGACATGGGGTACATTTGCATAAACCCACTTGATGTTAGAATACTGGTGGATGCATTCATTGACGGTATGAACAAAGACTTACGAGACGCAGTACAGACAGCCAGACCTGAATGGAGACATGTAGATCCGAAAGACCTCCTTAAGGTAGCTAAAGAAATTGAGCAAACAAGGACAATAAAACGACCTGTCATGTATGCTGGAGCACAAGGAAAAAAGTGGAGACGTAATAGGAAAGGCATGTGAGATGACACTGACGATCCATGCCATACTCCTACAAGTTCAACCAAAACATCTGTCTATGGCCAGACAGCTCTGACTTGAGTGTGCTCTACTAATTCCTGAGTATGTCACTCCTCAAAAGATGTAACGTTCTGAATCCAGCCACCCTCCTGCCTGTGGATTCAGAAAAGGGGGAATTGGTGACCGTATTGGCAAGTGAGGAAGGATACTTTGACATGACGCATGAACATGTCTGCATAGAACTGATGAGTCAGGAGACGGTGGGGTTTGCACACATTCATGAAAAACCTGTTCCTAATGCAGACTTTGAGTTTCTTTTTTGTAGATGGCCCCAGATACCACCAGGATGGACGATTCTACACTGGATATGCAGTAGTATCCTCACATGAGGTAATCCGAGCGGAACCACTCTCTCCTCACATGTCGGCGCAGGAGGCAGAGTTGAAGGCACTCACTGAGGCGTGTAGAGCCGCTGCAGGTAAAGTCGCTAATATTTTCACAGATTCGAAGCCCATTAAAAATGCAGAGCTGGTGAAACAATTGATGGAGGCATTGATGTTACCAGTCCAGGTTGGCATTGTCAAGGTAAAAGCACACACAAAGGTGACTCCGTGGAGGTAGAGGGCAATAGAAGGGCGAACGAGGCTGCTAAAATAGCACAAGGCGGCCTAGAGAGAGCAGTGGACGGTGGCGGGGAGTCAGCGTATTCCAGCCACATTGGGTCTAGATGTCCTGAAATCCCTCCAGCAAAAGGCTGCCCAAACAGAGAAGGTACACCGGGGGAGACTGGGAGCTGAGCTGAACTCAAATGGAGTATGGGAGAATAAGGATAAAATGTGCCCACCAAAGTCCCTGTTCCCAATCATGGCGCAAGCAGCACACGGCCCCAATCACACCTCAAAAAGTCACATGTGTGCCATGGTAGATGCCTTCTGGATCGCTCCTGGCTTCAGTTGCGCAGCTGCGAAACTTGTACAATCATGCCTCATCTGTGCACAGCACAACCCAGGTAAAACAGTAAAAGTCCCTAAGAAAGCGACACCTAGGCCTCTCTACCCGTTTCAGAGACGGCAGATTGACGACATACAGCTACCAAGGTAGGAGTGTATGCAAATATCCTAGTATGTGTAGATCTCTTCTCTGGATGGCCAGAGGCCTACCCGGTGAAAACGGCTACAGCTCGAGCCACTGCAAAGAAACTGGTGATGGAACTAGTACCACGATTCGGTGTCCCTGAAACAATTGAATCAGACAGAGATCCAGATAGTGTGGAAGGAACTCACTGTCTACAACCTGGTGATTACGTATATGTCAAGAAACACTCCAGAAAGACCCTTGAACCCCGATATCAAGGACCTTACCAAGTACTCCTGACAACGCCTACTTCTGTTAAGTTGGAAGGACGACCAACCTGGATCCACGCATCGCATTGCAAACTAGCCACAGGAATTAACAAAGCATAAGAGTGCATAATGTTTTGGTTTGGTTTTGTTGCATTATCTGTAATAATGGTAGCTGCGTGGGACAATCTAAATTCTCCAATGTCCTTGAATAATAAGTTTATACAACATCATGAAAAATTACTGAATGATTGGTCAAATCATTTGCTGGATCTGCACACATTCACCAGTATCAGCCACTAGTATTCCGTTCCTTGTTATTCCTGTGCCACCCGAGGAATTATTTGCCTGGACCAGTTGTTCTGATACACTTGCTAATAATGCCACAAATAATGTGAAGTTATGGAACACAACTGTTGGTATACCTATTGTGGGATGGGTAGGATACCCTTGGTGGCAGGGTAATCTTTCAGGAAGTAATACATACCTTCAATATCTGGCATATAAAGGGGGGGCTTGGGTACCCAGGAATAGAACTCGATTAACCTACCTGGGGCAAATTCCAATGTATGGTCTACAAGTCAGTTTTAATGTAACTTCCCACTCTACTGATGCCTTCAAACCAATACTGCTAGAAAGAAGGTTGCATAACACGTCCTGGGAGTATTCCAATTTATTTCCCCAGGGCAATAATGAAACTTGTTTTAATATTTCAGGTAATATACCTTGCAACGAGTCATCTGGATATGAGAAAGGAACTCCCACCTGTGGAAATCCCGATGTAGGGTAGTGTAGCCCTTTAGGACAACTTCCAAATTGGTGTATGGTTCAGAATGTATCTGTGTTCATAGATTTAGTTCATAGACTGGTATTACAACATTCAGCCCTATGGGACCTACCTAGTGACATGTACTGGGTATGTGGAGACAATGCATATAAATGGTTGCCAGTAGGGGTAAAAGGTGCTTGTACTCTGGGTCGTTTGACTCCAGCTACCTTTGTTATTCCGAATGACCAGTTGAATACTCAGAGCATACCTAAACACACGTTGTACAAAAGAGCTGCTGACAATACACCTCGCCTCTCTGGGAGACCACATATAGTGCAGATGAGTGTGGCCAATAAAATTGTCAGCTCTATTTTTATTTATCCTATGATTACTCAAATGTGGGATAAATTAGTCAGGGCTACAGATTACTTAGATGACCAAATATGGGATATATTGGATATATTGAACACCACCGTTGCTGTCCAAAATCAGCTCTTCATAGCCACCAATCAGCATACCATAGTATTAGATTATTTAACTGCAGCGCAAAGAGGTATGTGTCAAGTCATCGGACCAGCTTGCTGTCATTATATAGATCCCAACAGTAGTTTAAAGTTAAGATCAAAAATAGAGGATGTTCAAAAACTTAGAGATCAGTACAATAAAGACAATGATCGTACTAAGGATAGTTGGTGGTCAGATACATTCTCCTTTCTTAATCCAGCTAATTGGTTTAAGGGTATTGGAGGCTGGATAACTGGGATTATACTAAGTCTATTACGTATTGTTGTCTGTATCTTCGTAATATATGTGCTATTGAAACTTGTTTTTTGGTGTATCTCTGTATGCAAGAAAAGATGTAGAAATAGATAAGGAAGTTTGACTGTAAACAACAAGAATTTAACTATTATTCCTTTGAGTCCTAGATTGACATCTCATTTCTGGCATGAAGGAGCGTACTCTTGCAATGATGGACGTGGCTTCAGTATCTGGGGGATGGAGAAGGTAGAAGACCTGTCTCCCTCAGGCAACCCGTCGGCCTGGGATAGTACCTGGTGAACGAGCCACTATCCGCTGTTGTTGCAGGATCCAGTGTTCCAGATTGTGGAAAATGAAGATGTCAAAGGGGGAATGATAGGAACTGAAGGAGTTAAATTGAGTTCTGTCTATGTTGCATTCTCTTGTTTAAAACCTTATCTGTTCTTCGAGGAGATGTCTCAGACATCTCCCTTGTGAACCAAGGTCAAATACCTCTGCTTTTTCGCCTAAATGACTTTCTTTGTCTAAAACAAGTTGTAAAATCATTTGTACTGCGCATGTCTGTAAAATGTTTAAATTCTTTACTATAAAAGACGGAAGCCTAACTGATAAGCCAGAGGCGTCTTGGAGGCATCCTGAGTTGTACCATACAGCTGGTGTCTGTGTAGTTCTTCTCCACGGAGCTGATTTAATTAGAGACATATGATGCTTCACACCCAAGAACATCGGTCCTTCAGATGAAAGAGTAATCTGAGGGATCCCGACACCCGTATATCTACATACCAGTGATTACACGACCCCCATATATCTACATACCAGTGACTACACGACCCCCATATATCTACATACCAGTGACTACACGACCCCGCTATATCTACATACCAGTGATTACACGACCCCCATATATCTACATACCAGTGATTACACGACCCCCGTATATCTACATACCAGTGATTACACGACCTCCGTATATCTACATACCAGTGATTACACGACCCCCGTATATCTACATACCAGTGATTACACGACCCCCGTATATCTACATACCAGTGATTACACGACCTCTGTATATCTACATACCAGTGACTACACGACCCCCGTATATCTACATACCAGTGATTACACGACCTCCGTATATCTACATACCAGTGACTACACGACCCCCGTATATCTACATACCAGTGATTACACGACCCCCATATATCTACATACCAGTGACTACACGACCCCCGTATATCTACATACCAGTGATTACACGACCTCCGTATATCTACATACCAGTGATTACACGACCTCCGTATATCTACATACCAGTGACTACACGACCCCCGTATATCTACATACCAGTGATTACACGACCCCCATATATCTACATACCAGTGACTACACGACCTCCGTATATCTACATACCAGTGATTACACGACCCCCGTATATCTACATACCAGTGACTACACGACCCCCGTATATCTACATACCAGTGATTACACGACCCCCGTATATCTACATACCAGTGACTACACGACCCCCGTATATCTACATACCAGTGATTACACAACCTCCGTATATCTATATACCAGTGATTACACGACCCCCGTATATCTACATACCAGTGCAAATTGCGGTAGCATGGACATAAGTATGCAATGTACATAGCAGGAGCACGCACGGGAGAATTAAGTAGACATGACGATCGACTGCAGGCGAGTATGCAGTGCACATACAGTTGTGCTCAAAAGTTTACATACCCCGGCAGAATTTTTGCTTTCCTGGCCTTTTTTTCAGAGAATAAGAATAACACCAAAACTTTTTCTCCACTCATGGTTAGTGGTTGGGTGTAACCATTTATTGTCAAACTACTGTGTTTTCTCTTTTTAAGTCATAATGACAACCCAAAACATCCAAATGACCCTGATCAAAATTTTACATACCCCATTTCTTAATACTGTGTATTGCCCCCTCTAACATCAATGACAGCTTGTAGTCTTTTGTGGTAGTTGTGGATGAGGGTCTATTTCCTCAGATGGTAAAGCTGCCCACTTTTCATGGCAAAAAGCCTCCAGTTTCTGTAAATTGCTGGGTGTCTAGCATGAACTGCGTGCTTGAGATCTCCCCAGGGTGGCGCAATGATATTGAGGTCAGAAGACTGAGATGGCCACTCCAGAACCTTCTGTTTGTTCTGCTGTAGCCAATGACTGGTCGACTTGGCCTTGTGTTTTGGATCATTGTCAAATTGGATCGTCCAAGTAGGTTCCATGCGCAGCTTCCGGGCTGACGATTGCAAATTTGCCTCCAGTATTTGCTGATAACGTGCTGTGTTCATCTTTCCTTCAACTTTGACCAAGTCTCCTGTGCCTTTGTAACTCACACTTCCACAAAACATCAGCGATCCACCTCCGTGCTTTACAGTACGAATGGTGTTCCTTTAATCATAGTATCATGTATTGTTCAACATCTTTATCAACGATTTAGATGAAGGAATTGAGGGTAAACTGATTAAATTTGCTGATGACACAAAGCTAGGAGGGATAGCTAATACTAGAGAAGAGAGAGAGAGGATTCAAAAAGATTTAAATAAACTGGAGAAGTGGGCAGTAACTAACAGAATGGTTTTTAACAGGGAGAAATGCAAAGTACTACATCTGGGCAATAAAAATGAAAAAAGCATATATAGAATGGGAGGAATAGGGCTAAGTGACAGCACATGTGAAAAAGACTTGGGTATACTAATACATCACAGACTGAATATGAGTCAACAGTGTGATGCAGCAGCAAAAAAGGCAAATGCAGTTCTAGGATGTATTAACAGAAGCATACAGTCTAGATCACGTGAAGTCATTATTTCCCTCTACTCCTCTTTGGTCAGACCTCATCTGGAATATTGTGTCCAGTTTTGGGCACCACATTTTAAAAAAAACATCAACAAACTGGAGCAAGTTCAGAAAAGAGCGACCAGAATGGTGACCGGTCTGCAAACCCTGTCTTATGAGGAAAGGTTGCAGGATTTGGGAATGTTTAGTTTGCAAAAGAGAAGACTGAGAGGAGACTTAATTGCTGTCTACAAATATCTAAAGGGCTGTCACATTGTAGAAGGATCAACTTTATTCTCATTTGCACAAGGAAAGACTAGAAGCAATGGGATGAAACTGAATGGGAGGAGACACAGATTAGATATTAGAAAAAACTTTTTGACAGTTAGAGTGATCAATGAGTGGAACAGGCTGCCACGAGAAGTGGTGAGTTCTCCTTCAATGGAAGTCTTCAAACAGAGGCTGGACAGACATCTGACTGGGATGATTTAGCGAATCCTGCTTTGAGCAGGGGGTTGGACCAGATGGCCCAGGAGGTCCCTTCCAACTCTACGATTCTATGATAGGCCTTGTTGACCTCTCTCCAAATGTAACATTTATGGTTGTGGCCAAAAACTTTAGTTTTGGTCTCATCACTCCAAATTAACTTGTTCCAAAGGATTTGAGGCTTCTCTCTGTGCTGTTTTGCATATTGCAGGCGAGATACTTTGCGGCATTTGCACCGTAATGGCTTTCTTCTGGCAACTCGACTATGAAGTCCATTTTTCTTCAAGTGCCTCCTTATTGGGCATCTTGAAACAGCCACACCGCTCGTTTTCAGAGAGTCCAGTATTTCAGCTGATGATATTTGTGGGTTTCTCTTTGCATCGCGAACAATTTTCCAGGCAGTTGTGGCCAAAATTTGTATTGGTCTACATGACCATGGATTTGTTTTTACAGAGCCCCTAGTTTTCCATTTGTTAATCACAGATTGAACGCTGCGGACTAGAATTATCAATTCCTTGGATATCAATTTTGTATCCCTTTCCTGTTTTATACAGTTCAACTCCCTTTTCCTGTAGATCCATTGACAATTCTTTTGTTTTCCCCATGACTCACATTTTAGAAAAGTCAGTGGCTGGATGAAAGATCCTTAGATTCTGTCTGGATCCTAGAAACGCACTCAGCTTTTATGCACACACACTGATTACAAGCAAACAGGTCACAGGTGAGGATGTTACCTTTAGTAGTCATTCAAACTCATTTGTGTTAACTTCTGTGCATGTTCTCAGGCCAAAATCACCAGGGCATGTAAACTTTTGATCAGGGTCATTTGGATGTTTTCGGTTTTCATTATGATTTTAAAAGAGAAACCACAGTAGATTGAGAATAAATGGCTTCACCCAACCACTAACTATGAGTGGAGAAAAAGTTTTGGTGTTAACAAATTCTCTGAAAAAAAGGCCAAGAAAGAAAAAATTCTGCCAGGGTACATAAACTTTTGAGCACAACTGTAGTAGGAGCACGCATGGGAGTATGCAGTGCACATGGCAGGAGAATGCACACGAGTATGCAGTGCACATAGCAGGAGCACACATGGG
This sequence comes from Dendrobates tinctorius, assembly GCF_039654945.1. Lineage (NCBI taxonomy): Eukaryota > Metazoa > Chordata > Amphibia > Anura > Dendrobatidae > Dendrobates > Dendrobates tinctorius. Next base: position 437,468 of record NW_027362087.1, read on the forward strand.
ATTATGCAGCACGCATGGTGGGAAAATGCACGCAAGTATGCCGTGCACATAGCGAGAGCATGCACGGGAGTATGGAGTGAACATAGTGGGAGAATACATGTGAGTATACAGTGCCCATGGCAGAAAAATGCAAGCGAGTATGCAGTGCACATGGTGGGAGAACGGGCAAGAGTATGACGTGCACATGGTAGGAGAATGCACGGGAATATGGCGAGAGTGTCTGGAAAGTAGGAGTTATTGCGTAAATAACCGAAGCATCATCCAGGGCTGCTTGCTGCATCTCCTTGGTTTGTGAATGACATGCTGCCCCACCCCCCATTAGGTTTGTGCAGTGTAAACACGAAGCCCCCAAGTGCAGGCACATGACTGCACCCCTCCCTCTCTCTGCCTGTGTGTAATTCTGTCCACTTTCCCCCCTCCCCTCCAGCAGCTGGGCACGTTTATTACCCAGACCAGTTCCAGGCAGATGTAACTTCCCTCTGTCTATTTCAGATCGAATTTAATAACACACAATAATCCTAGAGACAGGCATATTTAAAGCTACACTCAGCAAGGTTTTGCAGCCTGTGCACCCGCCAGAAACCGGGAAAAGGGTTTCTGCCTTCCAGTCGCCCGCAGATAGGCCATGTTTGGTAGCTAAAGAAAGATAAATTCGTAAGCGAACATATGATACCCCTGTCGTCACTCTGTGAGCTTCCCAGCCAGGTACGAAAGATAGAATTTTCTAAGAACTTTTTAAAAGGGGACGTACATCCTCTAGATCAACCCCCCCAGTGAGGTCAGCAAGGGAAAGGTATAAAGTTCTTATTTTAATCCTCTTTTATTTGTAACTGTTTGTATACACCATATTTTGTCTCCTTTTGTAATATCTTTAGTATTTTTGTAAACACTGCCTATACTTTTGGAGTAAACATTTTCCTTGCTCTATGAACGAACAACCACATCCTCCGCACTAAACTACGCTATCTTGTGGGTGGGTTCCTGACCCGATATTGGTTTTAATATCAAACGAGGAGCTGGTGGCAGCAAAGTGTTCTGGGGGATTTGGGAGACCCTGGCAGTGACGGGTCATCACGTTCCCAGAGGGGATTCAACCAAGACAGGGCCTCTCCCTCCAGATGGGACATAATAAAGGCTACCTTGGCCCGGTCAGAGGGATATTGCTGCGGCAACCATTCAAAGTGGAGGCTACACTGATTTAAGAACCCCCTACAGAACTTGGGATCCCCGGTGAAGCGAGGCGGTTTGGCAAGGCGGGGTGTCGGGAGAGCTGTAGACGCAGGGGGAGGAGTCGGGGCTGCAGTGGCAGCCTGGAGGGCCGACAAGCGACTGTAAAAGGAGGCCATGTAAGACAAAATGTGGGCTTGAGTATCTTGTTGCTGACCCAGCTCCTGTTGGAGACTGGCCAGCTGAGTGGCATTTCCAGGATCGGCCACCTGCAGGGCCGACAAACGGGTGTCCATAGACTTCATGACAGACATAATGCGTCCCTGATTCTCCTGCAGGAAGAGCAACTCTTTCTGAGTAGCAGCAGTAGTACCAGCAGAGTCCATGGCCTGATCGTACTGTTAGCGTGGGTGGTCAGGAGCCGGAATCTCCAGGAGTGGACCCTCTGGACCGTGGCACCGAGGGGCCCCGGGCGAGCTGCCAGGTGGAACTGACCCCTATACAGGGACCGTTAGGAGCAGGCCCAGGGGTTCAAGTACCACGATAGCCGGTACTGAGAGGGGCGGCTCAAAATGGACTGGAGTAGGAGTGCAGGACTGAAGCATAGACTGTAAGGCTGGAATAGGGAGAGGTGGCTGGAGCAGAACATAGGAGACAGGACTGGAATAGGACTGCAGGAGTGTGGATAGCTGGATGAAGCAGGAACAGCGAAGGCAGGGCTGGAATAGGATGGAACAGGCACGCAGGTGCAGGACTGGAGTAGGATGGAACCGGGACACAGGAACAGGACTGGAGTAGGATGGAACTGGAACACAGGAACAGGACTGGAGTAGGATGGAACAGGAACACTGGAGCAGGACAGCAGTGGGATGGAACAGGAACACTGGAGAAGGACTGGAGTAGGATGGAACAGGAACGCTGGAACAGGACTGGAGTAGGATGGGGAATACTGCAGGGAACACGGGAAACAGGGCTGCGAGGCTGCTGCAGGAAACACCGTGGATGGCACCGAGAGGCTGCAGAGAGCACAGGAGGAAGCAGAGCCCAGTGTGCAAGGTAACACAACGATCAGGTGCCTCCCTCAGGGGGAAGCGGCCTGATATAGCCCCGCCTGGTCTGCCATTGGTCCGAAGGTGCTTCCGGGTCAGGGCACAGGCGGAGCACAAGAAGCAGCAGGGAGGCGCGGCCGTGGCCTATGGCGCATGCGCATCGCATGCAGGGATGGGGTCGGCCGCGAGCCCATCAGAGATGACCACCGTGGCCGTCGGGTGGAGAGAGCCTGCGGCGTGGGAGCGGAGGCCGGCTGCGGCGTGGGAGCGGAGGCCAGGTGAGTATGACGGAGCGGTGTAACAGAATGCAGTGCACATGGCGAGAGAATGCATGAAAGTATGCAGTGCACATAGAGGGAGCACGCACATGAGTATGCAACGTGTGCATGGTGGGAGAATGTACGCGAGTATGCAGTGCACATGGAGGGATGAATGCTCCAATATATATGTTTTAACTCTGTAATGTAGGAAGCTGAGAGTATGAGAGTAAAAATCACACTAACACTAGAGAACACTAAAAAAATATATATATATATGGAAATAATATATTTCTACATCATAGAATAGCCATAGACTTATATTATAATAGTTTGGTCTGCCTGGTGCATAGTGTATAAAGGGAGTGGAAACCACTTAATGTGTAAAGCAGAACCCAAGGGCCAAGACACAGTGGAGACAGAGAAATCCAATCAGGGAAATTAGGTAATAATCAATATTTATTTAGATATTCAAAGAAGCATAGTGACAAAAAACAATAAAAGTTCAAAAATTAAAATTAGTGTGTGCGTATATACGACCAATACAAAGGCCATATATAAAAAGCCATATATAAACATAAATATATATAGCAGCCCAAAAAGGTAATAAAAATTCATATAGGAGGTTTCAGGTAAAGTGTGATAAAATAAAACAATTAAAAATAAGTGATAATAATATCATAAAGATCAATAAATAGTTAACGAGCACACAATTGTGCAGAATAACAGTGCAATTCAAGTGTAATGTAAATAAAGTGCAGAGTGCAGGGGGAAAACCAGAGGGTATAATTATATGCATAACAAAATACCTTTAAGGGTTAAAGTCCTGAACGCACACGTACCCCGATGCGCGTTTCGGATAAACTTTCCTTCGTAGGAGGCTGGTAGTTTCTTTTACTTGAGACTGCGATTGCATTCTTCAACTGAATGCACAAAACATGTAGCAGTTTCACTCAACAAAAAGTGAATTGTGGTCTATAGCAGCCTACCCTAAAAACCAAAAGCACTCTAAAAACAGCTTCCTCTGTCCCTGTGACCCAAAAGGCAACGAAAAGAGTCAGGAATCCATGGCCTCGGCTCTCAGAAGCTGGGGGAAACCTAGTTTGCACTCATCATCGATGTGGGCACCCACCCCAGTTGAACTGAGAGCTCAGTTTGGTTAAAGTCTTCTCATGGTGGTGGAGAGTCGGGGCTTGTAGGGTTAGACAGAAACTGATGACCACATACTGTGTCCCTTAGACCGTTCAGGACTGAAAAAAAAATGGGACCACAAAAAGAACATGCAATGAAACACAGAGTGTAATAATAGCTGCAGATTCAACCGGAAGATTAACCAATTCCCTATCCAAAAAGAAGGTGTCATCAAAAGAAAGAAAGTCATCACTACGGAAATATGTCATCCCTCAAGGGAGGGCCCACAGCTAATCCATACAGCCTGGGGCCGCACACTGAACAAACCTTCCGAGACGACTAAATAAACCACCCAGTGAAAACTCAGTGTGCAATACTGGACCTGCCCTACATTAGCAGGCAGAGCCAAGGAACAGACACTGCCCTCATCTACAGCCAAGAGGCCGAGAAGACACATCCTCTACTGTAACCGGCCCGACCCAAGTGGTCAGAGGCATTCTGCTCTATCTAAAGAGAACACGGAGACGAAGAGAAACGAAGGCGGAAAACTGCAAAGGAAGTAAAAGGAGGCGACAATGTGTATACCGCAAACATGGCGACAGAAGGGCAAGAAAAAATATGTTCTTACCCTGTAACGTAAGTGGCCGGGGGTCCTCCATCATAGCGTCCTTGTAATGAATCTTGTGTCTTCCTAGATAATCCCACTCCTCCGAGGAGAAAAAGACAGCGACGTCCTGACACCTGAGAGGCACCTGACAACCAACGAGACCAACATCACTCAGAATCCTACAGTGTACGCGGTATAATCTCCCAGAAGTCTCCTCTCATCACCCAGATTCCTCCAGTGTATACTGTATAATCTCCCAGCAGTCTCCACTCATCACTCAGAATCCTACAGTGTAGGCGGTATAATCTCCCAGAAGTCTCCTCTCATCACCCAGATTCCTCCAGTGTATACTGTATAATCTCCCAGCAGTCTCCTCTCATCACCCAGAATCCTCCAGTGTACACTGTATAATCTCCCAGCAGTCTCCTCTCCTCTCATCACCCAGACTCCTCCAGGGTACTGTATAATCTCCCAGCAGTCTCCTCTCATCACCCAGAATCCTCCAGTGTACTGTATAATCTCCCAGCAGTCTCCTCTCATCACCCAGAATCCTCCAGTGTATACTGTGTAATCTCCCAGCAGTCTCCTCTCATCACCCAGAATCCTCCAGTGTACACTATATAATCTCCCAGCAGTCTCCTCTCATCAGCCAGATTCCTCCAGTGTATACTGTATAATCTCCCAGCAGTCTTCTCTCATCACCCAGAATCCTCCAGTGTACACTGTATAATCTCCCAGCAGTCTCCTCTCATCACCCAGAATCCTCCAGTGTATACTGTATAATCTCCCAGCAGTCTCCTCTCATCACCCAGAATCCTCCAGTGTACACTATATAATCTCCCAGCAGTCTCCTCTCATCACCCAGAATCCTCCAGTGTACACTATATAATCTCCCAGCAGTCTCCTCTCATCACCCAGATTCCTCCAGTGTATACTGTATAATCTCCCAGCAGTCTCCTCTCATCACCCAGAATCCTCCAGTGTATACTGTGTAATCTCCCAGCAGTCTCCTCTCATCACCCAGAATCCTCCAGTGTACACTATATAATCTCCCAGCAGTCTCCTCTCATCACCCAGAATCCTCCAGTGTATACTGTATAATCTCCCAGCAGTCTCCTCTCATCACCCAGAATCAACCAGTGTATACTGTGTAATCTCCCAGCAGTCTCCTCTCATCACCCAGAATCCTCCAGTGTACACTGTATAATCTCCCAGCAGTCTTCTTTCATCACCCAGAATCCTCCAGTGTATACTGTATAATCTCCCAGCAGTCTCCTCTCATCACCCAGAATCCTCCAGTGTACACTATATAATCTCCCAGCAGTCTCCTCTCATCACCCAGAATCCTCCAGTGTATACTGTATAATCTCCCAGCAGTCTCCTCTCATCACCCAGAATCCTCTAGTGTATACTGTGTAATCTCCCAGCAGTCTTCTCTCATCACCCAGAATCCTCCAGTGTACACTGTATAATCTCCCAGCAGTCTTCTCTCATCACCCAGAATCCTCCAGTGTATACTGTATAATCTCCCAGCAGTCTTCTCTCATCACCCAGAATCCTCCAGTGTACACTGTATAATCTCCCAGCAGTCTTCTCTCATCACCCAGAATCCTCCAGTGTATACTGTATAATCTCCCAGCAGTCTTCTCTCATCACCCAGAATCCTCCAGTGTACACTGTATAATCTCCCAGCAGTCTCCTCTCATCACCCAGATTCCTCCAGTGTATACTGTATAATCTCCCAGCAGTCTCCTCTCATCACCCAGAATCCTCCAGTGTATACTGTGTAATCTCCCAGCAGTCTCCTCTCATCACCCAGAATCCTCCAGTGTACACTATATAATCTCCCAGCAGTCTCCTCTCATCACCCAGAATCCTCCAGTGTATACTGTATAATCTCCCAGCAGTCTCCTCTCATCACCCAGAATCAACCAGTGTATACTGTGTAATCTCCCAGCAGTCTCCTCTCATCACCCAGAATCCTCCAGTGTACACTGTATAATCTCCCAGCAGTCTCCTCTCATCACCCAGAATCCTCCAGTGTACACTGTATAATCTCCCAGCAGTCTTCTCTCATCACCCAGAATCCTCCAGTGTATACTGTATAATCTCCCAGCAGTCTTCTCTCATCACCCAGAATCCTCCAGTGTACACTGTATAATCTCCCAGCAGTCTCCTCTCATCACCCAGAATCCTCCAGTGTATACTGTATAATCTCCCAGCAGTCTTCTCTCATCACCCAGAATCCTCCAGTGTACACTGTATAATCTCCCAGCAGTCTCCTCTCATCACCCAGAATCCTCCAGTGTACACTGTATAATCTCCCAGCAGTCTTCTCTCATCACCCAGAATCCTCCAGTGTATACTGTATAATCTCCCAGCAGTCTTCTCTCATCACCCAGAATCCTCCAGTGTACACTGTATAATCTCCCAGCAGTCTCCTCTCATCACCCAGAATCCTCCAGTGTATACTGTATAATCTCCCAGCAGTCTCCTCTCATCACCCAGAATCCTCTAGTGTATACTGTGTAATCTCCCAGCAGTCTTCTCTCATCACCCAGAATCCTCCAGTGTACACTGTATAATCTCCCAGCAGTCTTCTCTCATCACCCAGAATCCTCCAGTGTATACTGTATAATCTCCCAGCAGTCTTCTCTCATCACCCAGAATCCTCCAGTGTACACTGTATAATCTCCCAGCAGTCTCCTCTCATCACCCAGAATCCTCCAGGGTACTGTATAATCTCCCAGCAGTCTCCTCTCATCACCCAGAATCCTCCAGTGTACTGTATAATCTCCCAGCAGTCTCCTCTCATCACCCAGAATCCTCCAGTGTATACTGTGTAATCTCCCAGCAGTCTCCTCTCATCACCCAGAATCCTCCAGTGTACACTATATAATCTCCCAGCAGTCTCCTCTCATCACCCAGATTCCTCCAGTGTATACTGTATAATCTCCCAGCAGTCTCCTCTCATCACCCAGAATCCTCCAGTGTATACTGTGTAATCTCCCAGCAGTCTCCTCTCATCACCCAGAATCCTCCAGTGTACACTATATAATCTCCCAGCAGTCTCCTCTCATCACCCAGAATCCTCCAGTGTATACTGTATAATCTCCCAGCAGTCTCCTCTCATCACCCAGAATCCTCCAGTGTATACTGTGTAATCTCCCAGCAGTCTTCTCTCATCACCCAGATTCCTCCAGTGTATACTGTGTAATCTCCCAGCAGTCTTCTCTCATCACCCAGAATCCTCCAGTGTACACTGTATAATCTCCCAGCAGTCTCCTCTCATCACCCAGAATCCTCCAGTGTATACTGTATAATCTCCCAGCAGTCTTCTCTCATCACCCAGAATCCTCCAGTGTACACTGTAAAATCTCCCAGCAGTCTCCTCTCATCACCCAGAATCCTCCAGTGTATACTGTATAATCTCCCAGCAGTCTCCTCTCCTCTCATCACCCAGACTACTCCAGGGTACTGTATAATCTCCCAGCAGTCTCCTCTCATCACCCAGAATCCTCCAGTGTACTGTATAATCTCCCAGCAGTCTCCTCTCATCACCCAGAATCCTCCAGTGTATACTGTGTAATCTCCCAGCAGTCTCCTCTCATCACCCAGAATCCTCCAGTGTACACTATATAATCTCCCAGCAGTCTCCTCTCATCACCCAGATTCCTCCAGTGTATACTGTATAATCTCCCAGCAGTCTCCTCTCATCACCCAGAATCCTCCAGTGTATACTGTATAATCTCCCAGCAGTCTCCTCTCATCACCCAGAATCCTCCAGTGTATACTGTGTAATCTCCCAGAAGTCAACTCTCATCACCCAGAATCCTCCAGTGTATACTGTATAATCTCCCAGCAGTCTCCTCTCATCACCCAGAATCCTCCAGTGTACACTGTATAATCTCCCAGCAGTCTCCTCTCATCACCCAGAATCCTCCAGTGTATACTGTATAATCTCCCAGCAGTCTCCTCTCCTCTCATCACCCAGACTCCTCCAGGGTACTGTATAATCTCCCAGCAGTCTCCTCTCATCACCCAGAATCCTCCAGTGTACTGTATAATCTCCCAGCAGTCTCCTCTCATCACCCAGAATCCTCCAGTGTATACTGTGTAATCTCCCAGCAGTCTCCTCTCATCACCCAGAATCCTCCAGTGTACACTATATAATCTCCCAGCAGTCTCCTCTCATCACCCAGATTCCTCCAGTGTATACTGTATAATCTCCCAGCAGTCTCCGCTCCTCACCCAGAATCCTCCAGTGTATACTATATAATCTCCCAGCAGTCTCCTCTCATCACCCAGAATCCTCCAGTGTATACTGTATAATCTCCCAGCAGTCTCCTCTCATCACCCAGAATCCTCCAGTGTATACTGTGTAATCTCCCAGCAGTCTCCTCTCATCACCCAGAATCCTCCAGTGTACACTATATAATCTCCCAGCAGTCTCCTCTCATCACCCAGAATCCTCCAGTGTATACTGTGTAATCTCCCAGCAGTCTCCTCTCATCACCCAGAATCCTCCAGTGTACACTATATAATCTCCCAGCAGTCTCCTCTCATCACCCAGATTCCTCCAGTGTATACTGTATAATCTCCCAGCAGTCTCCTCTCATCACCCAGAATCCTCCAGTGTATACTGTGTAATCTCCCAGCAGTCTCCTCTCATCACCCAGAATCCTCCAGTGTACACTATATAATCTCCCAGCAGTCTCCTCTCATCACCCAGAATACTCCAGTGTATACTGTATAATCTCCCAGCAGTCTCCTCTCATCACCCAGAATCCTCCAGTGTACACTGTATAATCTCCCAGCAGTCTCCTCCCATCACCCAGAATCCTCCAGTGTATACTGTATAATCTCCCAGCAGTCTCCTCTTATCACCCAGAATCCTCCAGTGTATACTGTATAATCTCCCAGCAGTCTCCTCTCATCACCCAGAATCCTCCAGTGTATACTGTATAATCTCCCAGCAGTCTCCTCTTATCACCCAGAATCCTCCAGTGTATACTGTATAATCTCCCAGCAGTCTCCTCTCATCACCCAGAATCCTCCAGTGTATACTGTATAATCTCCCAGCAGTCTCCTCTTATCACCCAGAATCCTCCAGTGTATACTGTGTAATCTCCCAGCAGTCTCCTCTCATCACCCAGAATCCTCCAGTGTACACTATATAATCTCCCAGCAGTCTCCTCTCATCACCCAGATTCCTCCAGTGTATACTGTATAATCTCCCAGAAGTAACCTCTCATCACCCAGACACCTCCAGTGTACTGTATAATCTCCCAGCAGTCTCCTCTCATCACCCAGAATCCTCCAGTGTATACTGTATAATCTCGCAGCAGTCTCCTCTCATCACCCAGAATCCTCCAGTGTATACTGTGTAATCACCCAGCAGTCTCCTCTCATCACCCAGAATCCTCCAGTGTACACTATATAATCTCCCAGCAGTCTCCTCTCATCACCCAGAATCCTCCAGTGTACACTATATAATCTCCCAGCAGTCTCCTCTCATCACCCAGAATCCTCCAGTGTATGCTGTATAATCTCCCAGCAGTAACCTCTCATCACCCAGACTCCTCCAGGGTACTGTATAATCTCCCAGCAGTCTCCTCTCATCACCCAGAATCCTCCAGTGTACACTGTATAATCTCCCAGCAGTCTCTTCTCATCACCCAGAATCCTCCAGTGTATACTGATAATCTCCCAGCAGTCTCCTCTCATCACCCAGAATCCTCCAGTGTATACTGTATAATCTCCCTGCAGTCTCCTCTCATCACCCAGAATCCTCCAGTATGTACTGTATAATCTCCCAGCAGTTTCCTCTCCTCACCCAGAATCCTCCAGTGTGTACTGTATAATCTCCCAGCAGTCTCCTCTCATCACCCAGACTCCTCCAGTGTATACTGTATAATCTCCCAGCAGTCTCCTCTTCTCACCCAGAATCCTCCAGTGTATACTGTATAATCTCCCAGCAGTCACCTCTCCTCTCATCACCCAGAATCCTCCAGTGTGTACAGTATAATCTCCCAGCAGTCTCTTCTCATCACCCAGAATCCTCCAGTGTGTACTGTATAATCTCCCAGCAGTCTCCTCTCCTGTCATCACCCAGAATCCTCCAGTGTACACTGTATAATCTCCCAGCAGTCTCCTCTCCTCTCATCACCCAGAATCCTCCAGTGTATACTGATAATCTCCCAGCAGTCTCCTCTCATCACCCAGAATCCTCCAGTGTATACTGTATAATCTCCCTGCAGTCTCCTCTCATCACCCAGAATCCTCCAGTATGTACTGTATAATCTCCCAGCAGTTTCCTCTCCTCACCCAGAATCCTCCAGTGTATACTGTATAATCTCCCAGCACTAACCTCTCATCACCCAGACTCCTCCAGTGTACTGTATAATCTCCCAGCAGTCTCCTCTCATCACCCAGAATCCTCCAGTGTGTACTGTATAATCTCCCAGCAGTCTCCTCTCATCACCCAGAATCCTCCAGTGTACTGTATAATCTCCCAGCAGTCTCCTCTCATCACCCAGAATCCTACAGTGTGTACTGTATAATCTCCCAGCAGTCTCCTCTCATCACCCAGAATCCTCCAGTGTACTGTATAATCTCCCAGCAGTCTCCTCTCTTCACCCAGAATCCTCCAATGTATACTGTATAATCTTCCAGCAGTCTCCTCTCCTCTCATCCCTCAGAATCCTCCAGTGTATACTGTATAATCTCCCAGCAGTCTCCTCTCATCACCCAGAATCCTCCAGTGTGTACTGTATAATCTCCCAGCAGTCTCCTCTCATCACCCAGAATCCTCCAGTGTATACTGTATAATCTCACAACAGTCTCCTCTCCTCTCATCACCCATAATCCTCCAGTGTATACTGTATAATCAGCCAGCAGTCTCCTCTCCTCACCCAGAATCCTCCAGTGTATACTGTATAATCTCCCAGCAGTTTCCTCTCCTCTCATCACCCAGAATCCGCCAGTGTATACTGTATAATCTGCCAGCAGTCTCCTCTCATCACCCAGAATCCTCCAGTGTACACTGTATAATCTCCCAGCAGTCTTCTTTCATCACCCAGAATCCTCCAGTGTATACTGTATAATCTCCCAGCAGTCTTCTCTCATCACCCAGAATCCTCCAGTGTACACTGTATAATCTCCCAGCAGTCTTCTCTCATCACCCAGAATCCTCCAGTGTATACTGTATAATCTCCCAGCAGTCTCCTCTCATCACCCAGAATCCTCCAGTGTACACTATATAATCTCCCAGCAGTCTCCTCTCATCACCCAGAATCCTCCAGTGTATACTGTATAATCTCCCAGCAGTCTCCTCTCATCACCCAGAATCCTCTAGTGTATACTGTGTAATCTCCCAGCAGTCTTCTCTCATCACCCAGAATCCTCCAGTGTACACTGTATAATCTCCCAGCAGTCTTCTCTCATCACCCAGAATCCTCCAGTGTATACTGTATAATCTCCCAGCAGTCTTCTCTCATCACCCAGAATCCTCCAGTGTACACTGTATAATCTCCCAGCAGTCTCCTCTCATCACCCAGAATCCTCCAGTGTATACTGTATAATCTCCCAGCAGTCTCCTCTCCTCTCATCACCCAGACTCCTCCAGGGTACTGTATAATCTCCCAGAAGTCTCCTCTCATCACCCAGAATCCTCCAGTGTACTGTATAATCTCCCAGCAGTCTCCTCTCATCACCCAGAATCCTCCAGTGTATACTGTGTAATCTCCCAGCAGTCTCCTCTCATCACCCAGAATCCTCCAGTGTACACTATATAATCTCCCAGCAGTCTCCTCTCATCACCCAGATTCCTCCAGTGTATACTGTATAATCTCCCAGCAGTCTCCTCTCATCACCCAGAATCCTCCAGTGTATACTGTGTAATCTCCCAGCAGTCTCCTCTCATCACCCAGAATCCTCCAGTGTACACTATATAATCTCCCAGCAGTCTCCTCTCATCACCCAGAATCCTCCAGTGTATACTGTATAATCTCCCAGCAGTCTCCTCTCATCACCCAGAATCCTCCAGTGTATACTGTATAATCTCCCAGCAGTCTCCTCTCATCACCCAGAATCCTCCAGTGTATACTGTGTAATCTCCCAGCAGTCTTCTCTCATCACCCAGAATCCTCCAGTGTACACTGTATAATCTCCCAGCAGTCTCCTCTCATCACCCAGAATCCTCCAGTGTATACTGTATAATCTCCCAGCAGTCTTCTCTCATCACCCAGAATCCTCCAGTGTACACTGTAAAATCTCCCAGCAGTCTCCTCTCATCACCCAGAATCCTCCAGTGTATACTGTATAATCTCCCAGCAGTCTCCTCTCCTCTCATCACCCAGACTACTCCAGGGTACTGTATAATCTCCCAGCAGTCTCCTCTCATCACCCAGAATCCTCCAGTGTACTGTATAATCTCCCAGCAGTCTCCTCTCATCACCCAGAATCCTCCAGTGTATACTGTGTAATCTCCCAGCAGTCTCCTCTCATCACCCAGAATCCTCCAGTGTACACTATATAATCTCCCAGCAGTCTCCTCTCATCACCCAGAATCCTCCAGTGTACACTGTATGATCTCCCAGCAGTCTCCTCTCATCACCCAGAATCCTCCAGTGTATACTGTATAATCTCCCAGCAGTCTCCTCTCATCACCCAGAATCCTCCAGTGTATACTGTGTAATCTCCCAGAAGTCAACTCTCATCACCCAGAATCCTCCAGTGTATACTGTATAATCTCCCAGCAGTCTCCTCTCATCACCCAGAATCCTCCAGTGTACACTGTATAATCTCCCAGCAGTCTCCTCTCATCACCCAGAATCCTCCAGTGTATACTGTATAATCTCCCAGCAGTCTCCTCTCCTCTCATCACCCAGACTCCTCCAGGGTACTGTATAATCTCCCAGCAGTCTCCTCTCATCACCCAGAATCCTCCAGTGTACTGTATAATCTCCCAGCAGTCTCCTCTCATCACCCAGAATCCTCCAGTGTATACTGTGTAATCTCCCAGCAGTCTCCTCTCATCACCCAGAATCCTCCAGTGTACACTATATAATCTCCCAGCAGTCTCCTCTCATCACCCAGATTCCTCCAGTGTATACTGTATAATCTCCCAGCAGTCTCCGCTCCTCACCCAGAATCCTCCAGTGTATACTATATAATCTCCCAGCAGTCTCCTCTCATCACCCAGAATCCTCCAGTGTATACTGTATAATCTCCCAGCAGTCTCCTCTCATCACCCAGAATCCTCCAGTGTATACTGTGTAATCTCCCAGCAGTCTCCTCTCATCACCCAGAATCCTCCAGTGTACACTATATAATCTCCCAGCAGTCTCCTCTCATCACCCAGAATCCTCCAGTGTATACTGTGTAATCTCCCAGCAGTCTCCTCTCATCACCCAGAATCCTCCAGTGTACACTATATAATCTCCCAGCAGTCTCCTCTCATCACCCAGATTCCTCCAGTGTATACTGTATAATCTCCCAGCAGTCTCCTCTCATCACCCAGAATCCTCCAGTGTATACTGTATAATCTCCCAGCAGTCTCCTCTCATCACCCAGAATCCTCCAGTGTATACTGTATAATCTCCCAGCAGTCTCCTCTCATCACCCAGAATCCTCCAGTGTATACTGTGTAATCTCCCAGAAGTCAACTCTCATCACCCAGAATCCTCCAGTGTATACTGTATAATCTCCCAGCAGTCTCCTCTCATCACCCAGAATCCTCCAGTGTACACTGTATAATCTCCCAGCAGTCTCCTCTCATCACCCAGAATCCTCCAGTGTATACTGTATAATCTCCCAGCAGTCTCCTCTCCTCTCATCACCCAGACTCCTCCAGGGTACTGTATAATCTCCCAGCAGTCTCCTCTCATCACCCAGAATCCTCCAGTGTACTGTATAATCTCCCAGCAGTCTCCTCTCATCACCCAGAATCCTCCAGTGTATACTGTGTAATCTCCCAGCAGTCTCCTCTCATCACCCAGAATCCTCCAGTGTACACTATATAATCTCCCAGCAGTCTCCTCTCATCACCCAGATTCCTCCAGTGTATACTGTATAATCTCCCAGCAGTCTCCGCTCCTCACCCAGAATCCTCCAGTGTATACTATATAATCTCCCAGCAGTCTCCTCTCATCACCCAGAATCCTCCAGTGTATACTGTATAATCTCCCAGCAGTCTCCTCTCATCACCCAGAATCCTCCAGTGTATACTGTGTAATCTCCCAGCAGTCTCCTCTCATCACCCAGAATCCTCCAGTGTACACTATATAATCTCCCAGCAGTCTCCTCTCATCACCCAGAATCCTCCAGTGTATACTGTGTAATCTCCCAGCAGTCTCCTCTCATCACCCAGAATCCTCCAGTGTACACTATATAATCTCCCAGCAGTCTCCTCTCATCACCCAGATTCCTCCAGTGTATACTGTATAATCTCCCAGCAGTCTCCTCTCATCACCCAGAATCCTCCAGTGTATACTGTGTAATCTCCCAGCAGTCTCCTCTCATCACCCAGAATCCTCCAGTGTACACTATATAATCTCCCAGCAGTCTCCTCTCATCACCCAGAATCCTCCAGTGTATACTGTATAATCTCCCAGCAGTCTCCTCTCATCACCCAGAATCCTCCAGTGTACACTGTATAATCTCCCAGCAGTCTCCTCCCATCACCCAGAATCCTCCAGTGTATACTGTATAATCTCCCAGCAGTCTCCTCTTATCACCCAGAATCCTCCAGTGTATACTGTATAATCTCCCAGCAGTCTCCTCTCATCACCCAGAATCCTCCAGTGTATACTGTATAATCTCCCAGCAGTCTCCTCTTATCACCCAGAATCCTCCAGTGTATACTGTATAATCTCCCAGCAGTCTCCTCTCATCACCCAGAATCCTCCAGTGTATACTGTATAATCTCCCAGCAGTCTCCTCTTATCACCCAGAATCCTCCAGTGTATACTGTGTAATCTCCCAGCAGTCTCCTCTCATCACCCAGAATCCTCCAGTGTACACTATATAATCTCCCAGCAGTCTCCTCTCATCACCCAGATTCCTCCAGTGTATACTGTATAATCTCCCAGCAGTAACCTCTCATCACCCAGACACCTCCAGTGTACTGTATAATCTCCCAGCAGTCTCCTCTCATCACCCAGAATCCTCCAGTGTATACTGTATAATCTCCCAGCAGTCTCCTCTCATCACCCAGAATCCTCCAGTGTATACTGTATAATCTCCCAGCAGTCTCCTCTCATCACCCAGAATCCTCCAGTGTATACTGTGTAATCTCCCAGCAGTCTCCTCTCATCACCCAGAATCCTCCAGTGTACACTATATAATCTCCCAGCAGTCTCCTCTCATCACCCAGAATCCTCCAGTGTATACTGTGTAATCTCCCAGCAGTCTCCTCTCATCACCCAGAATCCTCCAGTGTACACTATATAATCTCCCAGCAGTCTCCTCTCATCACCCAGATTCCTCCAGTGTATACTGTATAATCTCCCAGCAGTCTCCTCTCATCACCCAGAATCCTCCAGTGTACACTATATAATCTCCCAGCAGTCTCCTCTCATCACCCAGAATCCTCCAGTGTATACTGTATAATCTCCCAGCAGTCTCCTCTCATCACCCAGAATCCTCCAGTGTACACTGTATAATCTCCCAGCAGTCTCCTCCCATCACCCAGAATCCTCCAGTGTATACTGTATAATCTCCCAGCAGTCTCCTCTTATCACCCAGAATCCTCCAGTGTATACTGTATAATCTCCCAGCAGTCTCCTCTCATCACCCAGAATCCTCCAGTGTATACTGTATAATCTCCCAGCAGTCTCCTCTTATCACCCAGAATCCTCCAGTGTATACTGTATAATCTCCCAGCAGTCTCCTCTCATCACCCAGAATCCTCCAGTGTATACTGTATAATCTCCCAGCAGTCTCCTCTTATCACCCAGAATCCTCCAGTGTATACTGTGTAATCTCCCAGCAGTCTCCTCTCATCACCCAGAATCCTCCAGTGTACACTATATAATCTCCCAGCAGTCTCCTCTCATCACCCAGATTCCTCCAGTGTATACTGTATAATCTCCCAGCAGTAACCTCTCATCACCCAGACACCTCCAGTGTACTGTATAATCTCCCAGCAGTCTCCTCTCATCACCCAGAATCCTCCAGTGTATACTGTATAATCTCCCAGCAGTCTCCTCTCATCACCCAGAATCCTCCAGTGTATACTGTGTAATCTCCCAGCAGTCTCCTCTCATCACCCAGAATCCTCCAGTGTACACTATATAATCTCCCAGCAGTCTCCTCTCATCACCCAGAATCCTCCAGTGTACACTATATAATCTCCCAGCAGTCTCCTCTCATCACCCAGAATCCTCCAGTGTATGCTGTATAATCTCCCAGCAGTAACCTCTCATCACCCAGACTCCTCCAGGGTACTGTATAATCTCCCAGCAGTCTCCTCTCATCACCCAGAATCCTCCAGTGTACACTGTATAATCTCCCAGCAGTCTCTTCTCATCACCCAGAATCCTCCAGTGTATACTGATAATCTCCCAGCAGTCTCCTCTCATCACCCAGAATCCTCCAGTGTATACTGTATAATCTCCCTGCAGTCTCCTCTCATCACCCAGAATCCTCCAGTATGTACTGTATAATCTCCCAGCAGTTTCCTCTCCTCACCCAGAATCCTCCAGTGTGTACTGTATAATCTCCCAGCAGTCTCCTCTCATCACCCAGACTCCTCCAGTGTATACTGTATAATCTCCCAGCAGTCTCCTCTTCTCACCCAGAATCCTCCAGTGTATACTGTATAATCTCCCAGCAGTCTCCTCTCCTCTCATCACCCAGAATCCTCCAGTGTGTACAGTATAATCTCCCAGCAGTCTCTTCTCATCACCCAGAATCCTCCAGTGTGTACTGTATAATCTCCCAGCAGTCTCCTCTCCTGTCATCACCCAGAATCCTCCAGTGTACACTGTATAATCTCCCAGCAGTCTCCTCTCCTCTCATCACCCAGAATCCTCCAGTGTATACTGATAATCTCCCAGCAGTCTCCTCTCATCACCCAGAATCCTCCAGTGTATACTGTATAATCTCCCTGCAGTCTCCTCTCATCACCCAGAATCCTCCAGTATGTACTGTATAATCTCCCAGCAGTAACCTCTCATCACCCAGACTCCTCCAGTGTACTGTATAATCTCCCAGCAGTCTCCTCTCATCACCCAGAATCCTCCAGTGTGTACTGTATAATCTCCCAGCAGTCTCCTCTCATCACCCAGAATCCTCCAGTGTACTGTATAATCTCCCAGCAGTCTCCTCTCATCACCCAGAATCCTACAGTGTGTACTGTATAATCTCCCAGCAGTCTCCTCTCATCACCCAGAATCCTCCAGTGTACTGTATAATCTCCCAGCAGTCTCCTCTCTTCACCCAGAATCCTCCAATGTATACTGTATAATCTTCCAGCAGTCTCCTCTCCTCTCATCCCTCAGAATCCTCCAGTGTATACTGTATAATCTCCCAGCAGTCTCCTCTCATCACCCAGAATCCTCCAGTGTGTACTGTATAATCTCCCAGCAGTCTCCTCTCATCACCCAGAATCCTCCAGTGTATACTGTATAATCTCACAACAGTCTCCTCTCCTCTCATCACCCATAATCCTCCAGTGTACTGTATAATCTCCCAGCAGTCTCCTCTCCTCTCATCACCCATAATCCTCCAGTGTATACTGTATAATCAGCCAGCAGTCTCCTTTCCTCACCCAGAATCCTCCAGTGTATACTGTATAATCTCCCAGCAGTCTCCTCTCCTCTCATCACCCAGAATCCGCCAGTGTATACTGTATAATCTGCCAGCAGTCTCCTCTCATCACCCATAATCCTCCAGTGTATACTGTATAATCTCCCTGCAGTCTCCTCTCATCACCCAGAATCCTCCAGTGTGTACTGTATAATCTCCCAGCATTCTCCTGTCCTCTCATCACCCAGAATCCTCCAGTGTATACTGTATAATCTCCCAGCAGTCTCCTCTCCACTCATCACCCATAATACTCTAGTGTATACTGTATAATCCCACTCATCCGAGAAGAAAAAGACAGCGACGTCCTGACACCTGAGAGGCACCTGACAACCAACGAGATCAACATCACCCAGAATCCTCCAGTGTACGTGGTATAATCTCCCAGCAGTCTACTCTCCTCACCCAGAATCCTTCAGTGTACTGTATAATCTCCCTGCAGTCTCCTCTCCTCACTCAGAATCCTCCAGTGTGTACTGTATAATCAGCGAGCAGTCTCCTCTCATCACCCAGAATCCTCCAGTGTACACTGTATAATCTCCCAGCAGTCTCCTCTCCTCTCATCACCCAGAATCCTCCAGTGTATACTGATAATCTCCCAGCAGTCTCCTCTCATCAACCAGAATCCTCCAGTGTATACTGTATAATCTCCCAGCAGTTTCCTCTCCTCACCCAGAATCCTCCAGTGTGTACTGTATAATCTCCCAGCAGTCTCCTCTCCTCACCCAGACTCCTCCAGTGTGTACTGTATAATCTCCCTGCAGTCTCCTCTCACCACCCAGAATCCTCCAGTGTACACTGTATAATCTCCCAGCAGTCTCCTCTCATCACCCAGAATCCTCCAGTGTATACTGTATAATCTCCCAGCAGTCTCCTCTCCTCACCCAGAATTCTCCAGTGTGTACAGTATAATCTCCCAGCAGTCTCCTCTCCTCACCCAGAATCCTCCAGTGTATACTGTATAATCTCCCAGCAGTCTCCTCTCCTCACCCAGAATTCTCCAGTGTGTACAGTATAAACCCCCAACAGTCTCCTCTCCTCTCATCACCCAGAATCCTCCAGTGTACACTGTATAATATCCCAGCAGTCTCCTTTCATCACCTAGAATCCTCCAATGTATACTGTATAATCTCCCAGCCGTCTCCTCTCCTCTCATCACCCATAATCCTCCAGTGTATACTGTATAATCTCCCAGCAGTCTCCTCTCCTCACCCAGAATTCTCCAGTGTGTACAGTATAACCTCCCAGCAGTCTCCTCTCCTCACCCAGACTCCTCCAGTGTGTACTGTATAATCTCCCTGCAGTCTCCTCTCCTCTCATCACCCAGAATCCTCCAGTGTACACTGTATAATCTCCCAGCAGTTTCCTCTCATCACCCAGAATCCTCCAGTGTATACTGTATAATCTCCCAGCAGTCTCCTCTCCTCTCATCACCCATAATCCTCCAGTGTATACTGTATAATCTCCCAGCAGTCTCCTCTCCTCACCCAGAATCCTCCAGTGTATACTGTATAATCTCCCAGCAGTCTCCTCTCCTCTCATCACCCAGAATCCTCCAGTGTATACTGTATAATCTGCCAGCAGTCTCCTCTCATCACCCATAATCCTCCAGTGCATACTGTATAATCTCCCTGCAGTCTCCTCTCATCACCCAGAATCCTCCAGTGTGTACTGTATAATCTCCCAGCATTCTCCTCTCCTCTCATCACCCAGAATCCTCCAGTGTATACTGTATAATCTCCCAGCATTCTCCTCTCCACTCATCACCCATAATACTCTAGTGTATACTGTATAATCCCACTCATCCGAGAAGAAAAAGACAGCGACGTCCTTACACCTGAGAGGCACCTGACAACCAACGAGACCAACATCACCCAGAATCCTCCAGTGTACGTGGTATAATCTCCCAGCAGTCTACTCTCCTCACCCAGAATCCTTCAGTGTACTGTATAATCTCCCTGCAGTCTCCTCTCCTCACTCAGAATCCTCCAGTGTGTACTGTATAATCAGCCAGCAGTCTCCTCTCATCACCCAGAATCCTCCAGTGTACACTGTATAATCTCCCAGCAGTCTCCTCTCCTCTCATCACCCAGAATGCTCCAGTGTACACTGTATAATCTCCCAGCAGTCTCCTCTCATCACCCAGAATCCTCCAGTGTATACTGTATAATCTCCCAGCAGTCTCCTCTCATCACCCAGAATCCCCCAGTGTATACTGTATAATCTGCCAGCAGTCTCCTCTCATCACCCATAATCCTCCAGTGTATACTGTATAATCTCCCAGCAGTCTCCTCTCATCACCCAGAATCCTCCAGTGTATACTGTATAATCTCCCAGCAGTCTCCTCTCCTCTCATCACCCAGACTCCTCCAGAGTATACTGTATAATCTCCCAGCAGTCTCCTCTCATCACCCAGAATCCTCCAGTGTATACTGTATAATCTCACAACAGTCTCCTCTCCTCTCATCACCCATAATCCTCCAGTGTACTGTATAATCTCCCAGCAGTCTCCTCTCCTCTCATCACCCATAATCCTCCAGTGTATACTGTACAATCAGCCAGCAGTCTCCTCTCCTCTCATCACCCAGAATCCTCCAGTGTATACTGTATAATCTCCCAGCAGTCTCCTCTCCTCTCATCACCCAGAATCCGCCAGTGTATACTGTATAATCTGCCAGCAGTCTCCTCTCATCACCCATAATCCTCCAGTGTATACTGTATAATCTCCCTGCAGTCTCCTCTCATCACCCAGAATCCTCCAGTGTGTACTGTATAATCTCCCAGCATTCTCCTGTCCTCTCATCACCCAGAATCCTCCAGTGTATACTGTATAATCTCCCAGCAGTCTCCTCTCCACTCATCACCCATAATACTCTAGTGTATACTGTATAATCCCACTCATCCGAGAAGAAAAAGACAGCGACGTCCTGACACCTGAGAGGCACCTGACAACCAACGAGACCAACATCACCCAGAATCCTCCAGTGTACGTGGTATAATCTCCCAGCAGTCTACTCTCCTCACCCAGAATCCTTCAGTGTACTGTATAATCTCCCTGCAGTCTCCTCTCCTCACTCAGAATCCTCCAGTGTGTACTGTATAATCAGCGAGCAGTCTCCTCTCATCACCCAGAATCCTCCAGTGTACACTGTATAATCTCCCAGCAGTCTCCTCTCCTCTCATCACCCAGAATCCTCCAGTGTATACTGATAATCTCCCAGCAGTCTCCTCTCATCAACCAGAATCCTCCAGTGTATACTGTATAATCTCCCAGCAGTTTCCTCTCCTCACCCAGAATCCTCCAGTGTGTACTGTATAATCTCCCAGCAGTCTCCTCTCCTCACCCAGACTCCTCCAGTGTGTACTGTATAATCTCCCTGCAGTCTCCTCTCCTCTCATCACCCAGAATCCTCCAGTGTATACTGTATAATCTCCCAGCAGTCTCCTCTCCTCACCCAGACTCCTCCAGTGTGTACTGTATAATCTCCCAGCAGTCTCCTCTCCTCTCATCACCCAGAATCCTCCAGTGTATACTGTATAATCTCCCAGCAGTCTCCTCTCACCACCCAGAATCCTCCAGTGTACACTGTATAATCTCCCAGCAGTCTCCTCTCATCACCCAGAATCCTCAAGTGTATACTGTATAATCTCCCAGCAGTCTCCTCTCCTCACCCAGAATTCTCCAGTGTGTACAGTATAATCTCCCAGCAGTCTCCTCTCCTCACCCAGACTCCCCCAGTGTATACTGTATAATCTCCCAGCAGTCTCCTCTCATCACCCAGAATCCTCCAGTGTATACTGTATAATCTCCCAGCAGTCTCCTCTCCTCACCCAGAATTCTCCAGTGTGTACAGTATAAACCCCCAGCAGTCTCCTCTCCTCTCATCACCCAGAATCCTCCAGTGTACACTGTATAATCTCCCAGCAGTCTCCTCTCATCACCTAGAATCCTCCAATGTATACTGTATAATCTCCCAGCAGTCTCCTCTCCTCACCCAGACTCCTCCAGTGTGTACTGTATAATCTCCCAGCAGTCTCCTCTCCTCTCATCACCCATAATCCTCCAGTGTATACTGTATAATCTCCCAGCAGTCTCCTCTCCTCACCCAGAATCCTCCAGTGTATACTGTATAATCTCCCAGCAGTCTCCTCTCCTCTCATCACCCAGAATCCTCCAGTGTATACTGTATAATCTGCCAGCAGTCTCCTCTCATCACCCATAATCCTCCAGTGCATACTGTATAATCTCCCTGCAGTCTCCTCTCATCACCCAGAATCCTCCAGTGTGTACTGTATAAACTCCCAGCATTCTCCTCTCCTCTCATCACCCAGAATCCTCCAGTGTATACTGTATAATCTCCCAGCATTCTCCTCTCCACTCATCACCCATAATACTCTAGTGTATACTGTATAATCCCACTCATCCGAGAAGAAAAAGACAGCGACGTCCTGACACCTGAGAGGCACCTGACAACCAACGAGACCAACATCACCCAGAATCCTCCAGTGTACGTGGTATAATCTCCCAGCAGTCTACTCTCCTCACCCAGAATCCTTCAGTGTACTGTATACTGTACAATCTCCCTGCAGTCTTCTCTCCTCTCCTCACCCAGAATCCTTCAGTGTACTGTATACTGTATAATCTCCCTGCAGTCTTCTCTCCTCTCATCACCCAGAATCCTCCAGTGTATACTGTATAATCTCCCAGCAGTCTCCTCTCATCACCCAGAATCCTCCAGTGTATACTGTATAATCTCCCAGCAGTCTCCTCTTCTTTCATCACCCAGAATCCTCCAGTGTATACTGTATAATCTCCCAGCAGTCTTCTCTCCTCTCATCACCCAGAATCCTCCAGTGTATACTGTATAATCTCCCAGCAGTCTCCTCTCCTCTCATCACCCAGAATCCTCCAGAGTATACTGTATAATCTCCCAGCAGTCTCCTCTCTTCTCCTCACCCAGAATCCTCCAGTGTGTACTGTATAATCTCCCAGCAGTCTCCTCTTCTTTCATCACCCAGAATCCTCCAGTGTGTACTGTATAATCTCCCAGCAGTCTCCTCTCATCACCCAGAATCCTCCAGTGTGTACTGTATAATCTCCCAGCAGTCTCCTCTCCTCTCCCAGACTCCTCCAGTGTATACTGTATAATCTCCCAGCAGTCTCCTCTTCTCACCCAGAATCTTCCAGTGTATACTGTATAATCTCCCAGCAGTCTCCTCTCCTCTCATCACCCAGAATCCTCCAGTGTGTACAGTATAATCACCCAGCAGTCTCTTCTCATCACCCAGAATCCTCCAGTGTATACTGTATAATCTCCCAGCAGTCTCCTCTCCTGTCATCACCCAGAATCCTCCAGTGTACACTGTATAATCTCCCAGCAGTCTCCTCTCCTCTCATCACCCAGAATCCTCCAGTGTATACTGATAATCTCCCAGCAGTCTCCTCTCATCACCCAGAATCCTCCAGTGTATACTGTATAATCTCCCTGCAGTCTCCTCTCATCACCCAGAATCCTCCAGTATGTACTGTATAATCTCCCAGCAGTCTCCTCTCCTCTCATCACCCAGAATCCTCCAGAGTATACAGTATAATCTGCCAGCAGTCTCCTCTCTTCTCCTCACCCAGAATCCTCCAGTGTGTACTGTATAATCTCCCAGCAGTCTCCTCTTCTTTCATCACCCAGAATCCTCCAGTGTGTACTGTATAATCTCCCAGCAGTCTCCTCTCATCACCCAGAATCCTCCAGTGTGTACTGTATAATCTCCCAACAGTCTCCTCTCCTCTCCCAGACTCCTCCAGTGTATACTGTATAATCTCCCAGCAGTCTCCTCTTCTCACCCAGAATCCTCCAGTGTATACTGTATAATCTCCCAGCAGTCTCCTCTCCTCTCATCACCCAGAATCCTCCAGTGTGTACAGTATAATCACCCAGCAGTCTCTTCTCATCACCCAGAATCCTCCAGTGTGTACTGTATAATCTCCCAGCAGTCTCCTCTCCTGTCATCACCCAGAATCCTCCAGTGTACACTGTATAATCTCCCAGCAGTCTCCTCTCCTCTCATCACCCAGAATCCTCCAGTGTATACTGATAATCTCCCAGCAGTCTCCTCTCATCACCCAGAATCCTCCAGTGTATACTGTATAATCTCCCTGCAGTCTCCTCTCATCACCCAGAATCCTCCAGTATGTACTGTATAATCTCCCAGCAGTCTCCTCTCCGCTCACCACCCAGAATCCTCCAGTGTATACTGTATAATCTCCCAGCAGTCTCCTCTTCTTTCATCACCCAGAATCCTCCAGTGTATACTGTATAATCTCCCAGCAGTCTCCTCTCATCACCCAGAATCCTCCAGTGTGTACTGTATAATCTCCCAGCAGTCTCCTCTCCTCTCCCAGACTCCTCCAGTGTATACTGTATAATCTCCCAGCAGTCTCCTCTTCTCACCCAGAATCCTCCAGTGTATACTGTATAATCTCCCAGCAGTCTCCTCTCCTCTCATCACCCAGAATCCTCCAGTGTGTACAGTATAATCACCCAGCAGTCTCTTCTCATCACCCAGAATCCTCCAGTGTGTACTGTATAATCTCCCCTCATCACCCAGAATCCTCCAGTGTGTACTCTATAATCTCCCAGCAGTTTCCTCTCCTCACCCAGAATCCTCCAGTGTGTACTGTATAATCTCCCAGCAGTCTCCTCTCCTCACCCAGAATCCTCCAGTGTATACTGTATAATCTCCCAGCAGTAACCTCTCATCACCCAGACTCCTCCAGTGTACTGTATAATCTCCCAGCAGTCTCCTCTCATCACCCAAAATCCTCCAGTGTATACTGTATAATCTCCCAGCAGTCTCCTCTCATCACCCAGAATCCTAAAGTGTGTACTGTATAATCTCCCAGCAGTCTCCTCTCATCACCCAGAATCCTCCAGTGTACTGTATAATCTCCCAGCAGTCTCCTCTCTTCACCCAGAATCCTCCAATGTATACTGTATAATCTTCCAGCAGTCTCCTCTCATCACCCAGACTCCTCCAGTGTATACTGTGTAATCTCCCAGCAGTCTCCTCTCCTCACCCAGAATCCTCCAGTGTGTACTGTATAATCTCCCTGCAGTCTCCTCTCTTCACCCAGAATCCTCCAGTGTACACTGTATAATCTCCCAGCAGTCTCCTCTCTTCACCCAGAATCCTCCAGTGTACACTGTATAATCTCCTAGCAGTCTCCTCTCCTCACCCAGAATCCTCCAGTGTGTACTGTATAATCTCCCTGCAGTCTCCTCTCTTCACCCAGAATCCTCCAGTGTACACTGTATAATCTCCCAGCAGTCTCCTCTCTTCACCCAGAATCCTCCAGTGTACACTGTATAATCTCCCAGCAGTCTCCTCTCATCACCCAGAATCCTCCAGTGTATACTGTATAATCTCCCGGCAGTTTCCTCTCCTCTCATTACCCAGAATCCTCCAGTGTGTACTGTATCATCTCCCAGCAGTCTCCTCTCCTCTCATCACCCAGAATCCTCCAGTGTGTACTGTATAATCTTCCTGCAGTCTCCTCTTATCACCCAGAATCCTCCAGTGTATAATGTATAATCTCCCAGCAGTCTCCTCTCCTCTCATCACCCAGAATTCTCCAGTGTGTACTGTATAATCTCCCAGCAGTCTCCTCTCCGCTCACCACCCAGAATCCTCCAGTGTATACTGTATAATCTCCCAGCAGTCTCTTCTCATCACCCAGAATCCTCCAGTTTATACTGTATAATCTCCCAGCAGTCTCCTCTCCTTTCATCACCCAGAATCCTCCAGTGTATACTGTATAATCTCCCAGCAGTCTCTTCTCATCACCCAGAATCCTTCAGGGTGTAATGTACTGTAGATATGTTTCTGGAACCTTCTAGAAGGTCCCTTTGTCACACAGCTCCAGCTCCCCCCCTCCTTATCAGCTCTGAGCTTGCTGGTAACATGAAACTGTCCACTTCCTCTCGAAGTCCCTCCATCCCCCTTCCATGCAGCAGCTAAGTGGAAAAGATGTTCCTTTGTTTAAAGCCAGGGGTTTGAATGCAGCTACGGGAAGTATTAAAACAATTCATATCGCGGAAACCATACACAGCAGAGATATAATAAACATATCACCGTGTAGACAATGAATAAACTCTTACTGTTTCTCTTATTCATTCTCGTCTCGACTATTGTAACTCTCTTCTAATCGGTCTCCCTCTTACCAAACTCTCCCCCCTCCAATCTGTCTTGAATGCTGCAGCCAGGATCATATTCCTCACCAATCGTTACACCGATGCCTCTACCTTGTGCAAGTCATTACACTGGCTACCCATCCACTCCAGAATTCAGTATAAACTTATTACCCTCACTCACAAAGCCCTCCATGGCTCAGCACCACCCTACATCTCCTCCCTTGTTTCAGTATACCACCCTACCCGCGCCCTCCGTTCTGCTGATGACCTGAGATTAGCATCCTCAATAGTCAGAACCTCCCACTCCCGTCTCCAAGACTTTACACGTGCCGCGCCAATTCTTTGGAATGCACTTCCCAGGTCAATACGATTAGTCCCCAATCCCCACAATTTTAAGCGTGTCCTGAAAACGCATTTATTCAGACTGGCCTACCACCCCAACACATTAACCTAATCTATCCCTGTGTGGCAGAGCCAAAAGTTTTACCATAACCAGGTTCCCCGCATCATGTTCCCACATGCTTTATGCCTCCATTAGCCCTCTGTGTCTGTACTGTTACACACTTAACATTATGACTGGTCCATACAATCAGGGTAACTGTTACCACCCACCTTTCGTGTCTCCCTCTTTCCTCATAGACTGTAAGCTTGCGAGCAGGGCCCTCTTTCCTCTTGGTATTTGTTATAATCTACTGTATGTGATTATTGTTATGCTGTAATGTCTATTGTCTGTACAAATCCCCTCTGAAATGTAAAGTGCTGCGGAATATGTCGGCGCTATAAAAATAAAATTTATTATTATTATAATGAAGCCAGCTGTCTAAACCCCTAAGTTTCACGATTCTCCGGCTTATAGAAATTGAAATATGGATTGCTCCCAAAAGGAGTGTCCTATCTAGTGCATTATTGATGTTTTCTTGTTGGGTTCGTTACACTGGGAAACATGATACCCTCGGTGCTTTCATACGAGCTTCACCCAATAAGATATGGTTATCATAACTTTTTAGTTAAGTTGTAACTGAGAGAGTAAGGGGGTTGGACCTCCCCAGACCGCCCATTTCGGAAGGTTACAGACCCTAGACTATAGGTACTCCCTACCATATCCCAGTCAGTTGAGCTGGAGTTCTGATGCTGAACAGACCTACCCCATGTCTTGGGATGTTTGGCCGCCGCCCATCCCCCGAGCCGCATGGGTTGCCTAACACCAACTGACCACATGTAAGTGTACTTTCTTCTTTCATCCACTTTGTTTTATATTTGTATTTGTACATATGTAATGTCTCAACTTTGTAACAACTTTTTATAATGGTAACCACTGCCCGACTTTTTGGGGAATAAATGATAAAATTATTTCGTCTGCCTTCATGCTCTAGGAAACGAACTATGCGCCTCTTTTAGATAATTGCTACTGATTTCAGGGGTTTGCCACGAACCCTCTTAATTTAACTCTGTGAATTAAGAAAAGCGTGGATGGTGGCAGCGTGGTGTGTGCGATTGATTAGGCTAGTTGGCAGGACACAAGGGTCTTATATTGCTAAAGAGGGGCTGCGGCCACAGCATTGATAATTCCCTTACTGCGGTAGCCTAATTGTCCGTGCACAACAAGCAGCCCATCCGGCGACTAATTATCCGAGGTGCAGTTCCCTGACTGACCTGAGGGTAAGGGGGGCACCGGAGAGCTGCGAGTTCCAAAGTGGGATATACATAAATCCCCGCAGTTCTTGGAAGGTTGTTAGCAGTGGTGGGGCATCCAAAATAACCCCCCTGCGGTAAATTGTTAGAGAAAAGTTAGCTTGCTGCATTTTTGTCACATGGTGCCAGTGGTGGGATAACTAAGATAAGCCCCCACTGCGCCTGTGATAGCCGTGTGCCGGCAGTGTGTCGCGTCCCTCCGTCCGCTGATACACCCGTGTCAGTGGTGGGATTGTGACATAGTGGTGACACAGGGTCCGGCCGTTCGTCGCAGTTTGGGTGGCAGCGGGTCTCCCGTTCGTCACATATTGGTGGCAGAGAGGTGGGATAATCCTAGAGCATTAGTGATTTGGTTTGAGCAATCATTCCTGTCACTAAAAACCTGCATCGTAGGTTTTGGAGAACAGACTCAGTGGTTACTAGTCCTGAGACATTTGTGTGTACGTGCGAGTATTCCCTCCTCACCGTTTTTCTTTTCTATCTTTTATTTGGCAACCATGGCTACGCAGGGAGAATCTTATTATAAGCAGCTCAATAAGGACACCCTGAGGTCCCTGTGCATGTCAAAGCAGATTGACGTCGCCGACAAGACCAAAGTCCAGTTGGTCACGGCTCTAGTGCAATGGGATGAGAGCCAGGGCGCAGAAGGCAGCGCCAGTGCTGATGGTGCAGCCGCAGGGGTCCAGATGGTGCAGACCGGCAGCCGGGAAGTCCTGGACCCCTATCTGCAATTGGCCCTACAGCAACTCCCTGCCGAAGACCATGTGGGACGTCTGCAGCTGATCCAGCTATACCGGCAGGAGGCTCAAGCCGAGCACCAGGCGCAGAGGGCCCATGAACTGGAGCTGCTCCAGCGGGAGTGGAATGCCCCCACAGCTCGAAGCAGTGAGCCCAGCAGCGTCCAGAGTCCTAAACCCCGGCCAGAGCATTTTCCCGTGATGGAAAGGATGGGGACTTGGACACGTTTCTGCGAGCCTTTGAGAAAGCCTGCAGACAGTACCAGCTGGATAAGGTCCAATGGGCCAGGTTCTTGACTCCAGGGCTAAAAGGCAAAGCTCTGGAGGCGTTTGCTTCTCTTCCGTCAGAAGACAACGACGACTATGATGCCATAAAGCAGGCCCTGATCGCCAAATACCGGCTGACACCTGAGGTATACCGAAAGAAGTTCCGGATGTCACGGTCACGCGTGTCAGGACGCAGCGAGTACCGCAAGGCGAACCCATGTGACGCACGTGACCCTGGATACACCACCTCCAGTGGGGCGAATTTAAATAATAAACACGTGCAGCTGGATACACCGCCTCCAACTGGCGAATTTAGACATTGCACGTATATACAAGTCTGGAAACCCCGCCTCCAGTAAGGCGAATTTAAACAATAAGGGAAACCTGGGAAACATTAACAATGGTGGGCCCTGCTATAGGGAATAGGGAAGTGGAGACCTCCTTAGCTCCCCTGAGCCAGTGTCCCTGCACTCCTAACGTTCGATATGCCGGGTTCCGCACCGGGCGCGCAACAGGAACCTAAAAACCCTAGCTCGTCCTGACCTAAACCCTCACTAGGGAATTGGTCGGTGCGGAAACTAATCCCACCACTGCACTAAAACACACATGAGGAAAGATGACAAAACAGGGGAAACACCACTTAGCTTTGCTCTGATGCGTACGCTCCTAGCAACAGAGCCCACCACCTGTGTGCATCTTCTCCTCCACCCGGATCCATCACCATAACTGGATCTTTCACCATAGTGCAGCCTTGGAGCAGAGTCCACCACCAGTTGCAGCTGTCCAGTAACAGAGTCCCAAAGATGACTTCAGCTCCTGCCCAAAAAGTCCAGCATGCTTGAGTCCAGCTCTCAGCAACCAAGCTGAGTGCAACTCTCTCCATAGTCGTCACTCCACCAAGCCATGCAAGCACTTCCTGCAAACACCATAAACTGTGACTCCACCACGCCATGCCAGCCCTTCTTGCAGATCACATAGCTGCCACTCGTCCCCTCTGGCTGGGCTGCGCAGGACTCATGTTCAGCTCCTTCTTTCACCCAGGCTTCCTTGAGAATGACTAACACACAATCAATATCACCAACAGTGAATGATACACCTGACACTCATTTATAGAGCATTCACACCTGTTACCTAATCACGTGCACTTAACCAAAGAACTAAAGTGCGATACCACTCACCACCACCGGGCAACTTAGAATGAACACCACGTGTAATAACTCTAATGGCCACCGGGGGCAAACACATCACTTTGGCACCTAGCCAAAGGAAAAAAAGTTCAACTTTGTCCATTTAAACTGTCAGATCCAGCCTGGATCATGACACCGGAACCTCCAACGTGGCCCACACGATAGCTATAGCGATGTGGTGCAAGGACTCAGGACCCACTTTGACCAGTGGATCCATGGACTGTCCGTTGATTCCTTTGAGCAGCTACGGGACCTGATGATCAAAGACCAGTTCCTGCATCTTTGCCCAGCTGAGGTCTGACAGTTCATCCTGGACCGCGAACCAGCGAATGCAGACATGAGGCCAACAGGAAGCCAGAGACGCGGAGGCCAGTCACCACCAGCTGGAGAGGGGGTAGCCTGCAACCAACCCCAGTGCCCCAGCTAGCCGTCTCTCCGGAGGCCCTGTCCCTGTTGCCAACATCAGGCCTACTATTAACAGTCGCCTGTGTTTCAACTGCAATCGGACTGGTCACTTCCGTCATGCCTGTCCAGAAAAGCCGAAGAATCCCCCAGCCAAGGCCTCTGGGCCCAACGCCTCTGTTCTTTTGGTGGGAGGATTGATGACAACGTTCAACCTGTTCAGGTGGGGGCCCATATTGCTACAGGCCTCAAGGACACCGGGGCTGAACGAACCCTCATCTGTCCTGGACTGGCAGCCCCAGAAGAGTTTGTTGAGGGGAAAACCCCGATTGTCACCGGGATTGGAGGCACCCGTTGTCCCTTGCCAGTGGCCCAGGTTTTTCTTGATTGGGGTGCTGGGAGCGGGTTGAGGGAAGTGGGAGTGTCTGAAAACCTGCCCACTGATGTTTTATTGGGGACTGACTTGGGGAGGATGGTTGCATACTATGTCCCTGACACCCTTCCCCAATCTGATAATAAGGGTAACATTAACCCTGGTGTTGATGATGATGATGGGAACTGAATGTGTTACCTGCTAATGCCTTGATGAGTAATGATGCAACTAACAACCATTCATTCCCCAGGAATGATGCTGATGGTGAGGTGAATGTACCAAAGCAATCTAATAACCATTCTTTTCCTAGGAATGATGATGATGATGATGATGTATCTGTGCCGACTGAACCTGTTAAACCTTTCTTTGAAATGGTAGATGTGTCCACAGGTACCGAAGTGCTCAGCCCCGTCACTCTGCGGAGTGAGACGGCTGAGGAACCCCTGGCACGAGCAAGCAACGGTGCTCAAGGAAATGGGGAAGTTCATGGGGACCATGAGGAAGGTAATGCCATGCAACTGACCAGTGCCACCGAGGAAGGTAACTGGCCCATAAGTAGCACTGCTCCTGAAGTGTTGGGGGTGGATGGGGAGGTAGAGCCCATGGCAGCGCCGATTGGTGGGTCTGTAGAAATCCCCAGGGAGACAGCATACATAGCCGCTGTCACACGCAGTCAGAGTGCCCAGATCGCAGGTAGCGCCATCTTCCGGACCCTCAACTGCTACAGGAGAGGCTGAACCAGAGGTGAACCCAGAGCCGGTTCCAGAGGGTCCCAGTAAGGAAGGGACCCTGACATCACTTCTGGCAGCCTCCAGAAAGGGGTTCCAGGCTGCTCTGCATTCAGATGCCAGCCTGGAGAAATTGAGACACCTCGCCGAGACGCCCACCTCCGAGCCTGATAAGGAGAGGATGTTCTGGGAACGAGGAAGGTTGAACCGGGAGACAGTACCCGGAGATTCCCAAAAGGAGTGGTTGAG
The DNA here is from genome assembly GCF_039654945.1 of Dendrobates tinctorius. Lineage (NCBI taxonomy): Eukaryota > Metazoa > Chordata > Amphibia > Anura > Dendrobatidae > Dendrobates > Dendrobates tinctorius. The sequence goes on from NW_027362087.1 coordinate 469,309, forward strand.
GGAAAGACAGCTAGTTGTCCCCCTACAGTTCAGAACCGAGTTGTTGCGGATTGCCCATGAGATTCCACTCGCTGGACACTTGGGGATCAGCAAAACAAAGGCACGGCTGTCTCAACACTTCTATTGGCCCAAGATGGGGACAGATGTCACGATCTACTGCTGCTCCTGTAACACCTGTCAAAAAGTGGGTAAGGCGGGGCCTGCTCTTAAGGCTCCCCTTATTCCTTTGCCGGCGATAGAGTAGCCTTTCCAGAGAATCGCGGTGGACATTGTAGGCCCGCTAGCCGTCCCCAGCAGCTCTGGAAAGCGATACATTCTCACCGTGGTAGACTACGCTACCCGGTACCCAGAGGCAGTAGCTCTGTCTTCAACCAGGGCAGATAAGGTGGCTGACGCACTGGAGACATCTTTTCAAGGGTAGGATTTCCCAGGGAGATGCTTACCGATCAAGGGACCCAATTCATGTCTCGCCTAATGGAGGCTCTCTGTGAGAAAATGCAGGTGAAGCACCTGGTATCGAGTGCGTATCACCCACAGACTAATAGTTTGTGTGAACGCTTCAACGGTACCCTCAGATGCTCCGCATGCTAGTTGAGACCCAAGGGCGCGACGGGGAGCGGTACCTCCCACACCTGCTGTTCGCTTACAGAGAAGTTCCGCAGGCCTCGACCGGGTTCTCCCACTTCGAGCTCCTGTATGGCAGGCGAGTCCAGGGACCCCTTGGGTTGATAAGAGAATCCTGGGAAGATGAGTGAAACCCCACAGAAGTCTCCATCGTGGATTATGTCATGCGCTTCCGTGACAAGATGCAGACCTTGACGCAGTTGGTGCATGACAATATGACGCAGGCTCAGGCTGACCAGAAGCACTGGTACGACCAGAACGCCCGGGAGCGGACCTACCAGGTGGGTCAAAAGGTGTGAGTGCTGGTCCCCGTACCAACGGATACGCTTCAGGCAGCCTGGGAAGGCCCATACGTCGTCCTCCAACAGCTCAACCCGGTCACCTACGTGGTCACGCTTGACCATGCTCGGGGTAGGCGCAAGGCCTTTCATGTCAATATGCTGAAGGCGCACCACGAACATGAAGCTTGCGTCCTACCGGTCTGCAACCTGCCTGAGGATGGGGAGGAAGATCCCCTCCTGGACATGCTGGCCCAAGCCAAGGCCGATGGGTCCATTGAGGACATGGAGATAAGTGGTTTGCTAACCGTATCCCAGCGATTGCAGTTGGTGGAAGACCTGGAACCCTTCCAGGCCGTGTTCACCAACCGACCTGGGAGGACGGAGTTAGCAGTTCATGAGGTGGACACCGGGAATCACGCCCCACTACGGCGAACACCTTATCGGATCTCTGAGGCGGTGCAACAAGTCATGCGCCAAGAGATCGAGGAGATGTTAAGGCTGGGGGTGTTTCGACGGTCAAAAAGCGCATGGGCCTCACCGGTAGTCCTCGCGCCTAAATAGGATCGAACCACCCGGTTCGGCCTGGACTACAGGGGGCTCAACGCCATCACAACCTCTGATGCCCACCCGATGCCGCGCATCGAGGATCTGCTTGAGCGGTTGGCAAAAGCAAGGTACATATCCATCATGGATTTGAGTCGGGGATACTGGCAGATTCCCCTGAGCCATTAGGCGCAGGAGAAATCCGCCTTTATCACCCCCTTTGGACTGTACGAGTCCACAGTCATGCTCATTGGCATGAAAAATGCCCCTGCCACTTTCCAGCGGATGGTCAACCACCTGCTCTGGGGACTGGAGGAGTACGCAGTGGCGTACTTGGATGACATCGCCATCTTCAGTCCCACCTGGGAGGAACACCTTCAGCACCTCCAGGAGGTGCTCAAGCGTCTTCACCAGGCAGGCCTGACTATCAAGCTGGGAAAGTGCCAGATGGGCATGAGCAAGGTCCACTACCTGGTGCACCGGGTAGGCGGGGGTTCCATGAGTCCGGAGACAGAAAAGGTGGACGCAATCGCGTCCTGGCCCACCCTCAGGACCAAGAAACAGGTCAAGTCCTTCTTGGGCACTGCAGGGTACTATAGGCGGTTCGTGCAGGACTACAGCGCCCTTGCAAAACCGTTGACTGACCTCACCAAGCAGAGGCTACCCCAAACAGTCAACTGGACAGATGACTGTAAGGCGGCTTTCCAAGCTTTGAAAGCAGCCCTGTGCAGCTCTCCAGTGTTGACAGCAGCCGACAGCAGTCACACGTTTCTGGTACAGACCAACGCCAGCGAGTTTGGCCTCAGTGCTGTGCTAAGCCAGGTCGACTCGGGGAACCAGGAGCACCCCGTGTTGTACCTGAGCCGGAAATTTTTGCTGAGGGAAGTGGCATACTCCACCATCGAGAAGGCGTGTCTGGCCATGGTGTGGGTACTGCAACGTCTGCAGCCCTACCTGTAAGGGCGCACCTTCACGGTGGTAACCGACCACAACCATCTGAGCTGGTTGCACACAGTGTCCCGAACCAATGGAAGGTTGCTTCGCTGGAGCCTTCCCCTTCAACAGTACGATTTTACGGTACAACACAAAAAGGGCAGTGAACATGGTAATGCCGATGGGTTGTCCCGCCGGGGCGAACCCACTGAAGTGCGCATGGCCGATTACCGAGAGGTAATGCCTCCGTAGCGCCCTCTAAAGGGGGGAGGTGTAATGTACTGTAGATATGTTTCTGGAACCTTCTAGAAGGTCCCTTTGTCACACAGCACCAGCTCCCCCCTGTCCTTATCAGCTCTGAGCTTGCTGGTAACATGAAACCGTCCACTTCCTCTCAAAGTCCCTCCATCCCCCTTCCACGCAGCAGCTAAGTGGAAAAGATGTTCCTTTGTTTAAAGCCAGGGGCTTGAATGCAGCTACGGGAAGTATTAAAACAATTCATATCGTGGAAATCATACACAGCAGAGATATAATAAACATATCACCGTGTAGGCAATGAAGCCAGCTGTCTAAACCCCTAAGTTTCACGATTCTCGGACTTCTAGAAATTGAGCTATGGATTGCTCCCAAATGGAGTGTCCTATCTAGTGCATTCTTGATGTTTTCTTGTTGGGTTCGTTACACTGGGAATCATGATACCATTGGTGAGTTCATACGAGCTTCACCCATTAAGATATGGTTATCATAACTTTTTAGTTAAGTTGTAACTGAGAGAGTAAGGGGGTTGGACCTCCCCAGACCACCCATTTCGGCAGGTTACAGACTCTATACTATAGGTACTCCCTACCATATCCCAGACAGTTGAGCTGGAGTTCTGATGCTGAATAGACCAACCCCATGTCTTGGGATGTTTGGCCGCCGCCCATCCCCAGAGCCGCATGGGTTGCCTAACACCAACTGACCACATGTAAGTGTACTTTCTTCTTTCATCCACTTTGTTTTAGATTTGTACATATGCAATGTCTCAACTTTGTAACAACTTTACGTATTGGTAACCACTGCCCGACTTTTTGGGGAATAAATGATAAAATTATTTTGTCTGCCTTCATGCTCTAGGAAACGAACTATGCGCCTCTTTTAGATAATCGCTACTGATTTCAGGGGTTTGCCACGGACCCTGTTAATTTAACTCTGTGAATTAAGAAAAGCGTGGATGGTGGCAGCGTGGTGTGTGCGATTGATTAGGCTAGTTGGCAGGACACAAGGGTCTTATATTGCTAAAGGGGGGCTGCGGCCACAGCATTGATAATTCCCTTACTGCGGTAGCCTAATTGTCCATGCACAACAAGCAGCCCGTCCGGCGACTAATTATCCGAGGTGCAGTTCCCTGACTGACCTGAGGGTAAGGGGGGCACCGGAGAGCTGCGAGTTCCAAAGTGGAACTGAGAAAGTGGGATATATGTTATGAATGAGTCACCGTAGAAGGCAAAAACAGAAATACTAGCTAAGTCCAGAAAACCAGAGAAGTTGGCAGCTATCGGATTGCAGACCCCTGAACCTAACAACAACAACTAGTAGTAGCCGTGGGGGGTTCCAACGGTGCCCTAGACCCCTCGATCACAGCCGGAGAACTACATAGCCTAAAGACAGAAAGGGAAATCTAAACTGCCCCAGAGCAGACCCCAAAGCAATAGGCAGCCCCCAACATATAATGACGGTGAAGCAAGATGAAAAAACACTCACACAGATAGAAAGATAGGTTGAGCAAATGATGGGGCCCAAGCTAACTAAATAGGACAGGATAGAAAAGCTGCTGTCTGCAATCCGCCAAAACCCTCTCAAAACAATAGCCAACAGACTGATAGGGAAAAAGGCCCTGAAGACGCTAGGCTTCAAAAAGACTATATCATGACTCAGGTATTTTCTGAAGACAGAGCAAAAAGGAATTCAGCTCACCCCAGCAGGGAATGGCAGAAATCCTGAAAAACAAGGCAAAACAAAACCAAAACACAAATGCAAAAAGCAGAGCAGAAAACTTAGCTTTTGTGGAGCAGGAATCAGACTGGTCTCATAGAATCCCTCAGAGAAATCACCCGCAAGGCAGAAGGGCGTCGGCTGCCTTATATCCAGTCAGCAATTCCAGTCACCCAGTCATCATCATTCTGCTCAGGTGCTTTGTAATCAGCCTCACTACCTTCCTTCACCAGAAGAGGGAGTTCATCAGACCTCAATGGTGAAGGGGAAAATGAACTCACAACAGTACCTCCCCCTTGAGGAGGGGTCACCGAACCCTCATCCACGCCACCAGGGCGATCAGGGTGAGCCAGATGAAAGGCACGCACCAATCTTTTGGCATGAATATCAGAGGCAGAGACCCAGGAATTATCCTCCTGACCATAACCCTTCCACTTAACCAAATACTGGAGTCTCCGTCTAGCCAAACGGGAATCCAGTATCTTCTCTACCTCATATTCCATGTTACCTTCAACTAATACAGGGTCCGGAGGTGCCACCCCAGGAACAACTGGTTCAACAAATCTCTTCAACAAGGACATATGAAACACATTATGGATTTTAAATGTGACAGGAAGAGCCAAACGAAAAGAGACCGGATTAATAATCTCCAAAATCTTGTAAGGTCCAATAAATCTAGGCTTAAACTTAGGAGAAGCCATCTTCATAGCGATATTTTTTGATGATAACCAAACCATATCACCAACCTTAAACTGGGGACCAATGGTCTTATGTCGGTTGGAAAACCGCTGGGCCTTTTCCTGGGAGAGAGATAACTTATCCACCACTTGGTCCCAGATCTGGTGCATTCTCTCCACCACAGTGTTAACACCTGGGCAGGCAGAAGGCTCCACCTGCCCTGAAGAAAATCGAGGATGAAACCCAAAGTTACAAAAAAGAAGGTGACATCAAAGTGGCAGAACTAGCTCTATTATTTAAAGCAAATTCGGCCAAGGGCAAAAATGAAACCCAATCATCCTGATCAGCGGAAATAAAACATCTCAAATACGACTCCAAGGTCTGGTTTGTTCTCTCCGTCTGCCCATTGGTCTGAGTGTGAAAAGCAGAGAAGGACAACTGAATTCCCAGCTTGGAACAGAAAGTCCTCTAAAATCTAGACACAAACTGAACTCCTCTGTCAGATACAATGTTCTCAGGAATCCTGTGCAAGCGAAGCACCTGTTGCAAAAACAGGGGCACCAACTCAGAGGAAGATGGCAACTTAGGGAGTGGTACAAGATGAACCATCTTAGAGAACCTATCACAAACCACCCAAATAACATTCAACCTTTGAGAGACAGGCATATCAGAGATGAAATCGATTGAAATATGGGTCCATGGCCTCCTGGGGACCGGCAAAGGCATCAACAACCTACTAGAGCGAGAACAAGATTTAGACCGGGAGCAAGTCCCACAGGACTGCACAAAATTCCTGACATCACGAGACAAGGCGGGCCACCAAAAAGACCGACTCACCAGATCTCTAGTACCAAAAATACCTGGATGACCAGCCAATGCAGAGCAATGAACTTCAGACATCACTCTCTTCTTCCACTGGTCAGGAACATACAACTTTCCACTGGGACAATGCTCAGGTTTGTCCTCCTGGAACTCTTCCAGAGCACGTCTCAAATCGGGCGAGATGCCAGAAAGAACTACCCCTTCGCCTAAGATGGTAGCAGGCTTGGTCACCATAGGAGAATCAGCAAAGAAGCTCCTAGAGAGGGCGTCTGCCTTGACATTCTTAGTGCCCTTAAGAAAAGAGACCACAAAATCAAAACGTGTAAAAAACAAGGCCCACCTAGCCTGTCTAGGGTTCAAGCGTTTGGCCGACTCCAGGTAAATCAAATTCTTGTGGTCAGTGAGGACCACGACGTGATGTTTAGCTCCCTCCAACCAATGTCTCCACTCCTCAAATGCCCATTTCATGGCTAACAGTTCCCGATTCCCCACATCATAGTTACGTTCAGATGGAGAGAACTTTCGGGAAAAGAAAGCACAGGGATTCATTTCAGATGTTACAGGATCCTTTTGGGACAAAACAGTTCCTGCACCAATCTCAGAAGCGTCCACCTCTACCTGGAACGGGAGTGAGACATCAGGTTGCCGCAAAACCGGGGCAGAAGTGAATCTTCGCTTCAGCTCCTGAAAGGAAGAAACAGCCTCCGGAGACCAGTTCAACACATCAGCACCCTTCTTAGTCAGATCAGTCAATTGGTTGGCAATACTAGAAAATTTTGCTATAAATTTCCGATAAAAATTAGCAAAACCCAAAAACTTCTGGAGGGCCTTCAAAGAAGTGGGCTGAACCCAATCATAAATGGCCTGTACCTTGGCCGGGTCCATTTCAATAGTTGACGGAGACTAAATAAATCCCAAAAATGAAATCCTCTGTACCCCAAAAAGGCATTTCGATCCTTTGACATACAGGGAATTCTCACTCAAGATCCGGAACACAGTCCGAACATGTTCCACATGAGAATCTCAATCCTTGGAGAAGATCAAAATATAATCCAGATAGATAAGCAAAAATTTATTCTCAAAGTGTTGGAAAATGTCGTTCATGAAGCACTGGAAGACAGAAGGGGCATTAGTGAGCCCAAAAGGCATCACCAGGCACTCAAAATGTCCCTCCGGAGTATTAAACGCCGTCTTCCATTCATCCCCATGCTTAATGCGGATAAGATTATACGCCCCCCTGAGGTCAAGCTTGGTAAACCAGCAAGCACCTTTAACTCTGGAGAATAGATCAGAAATCAGGGGTAACGGATACTGATATTTAATAGTAATTTTGTTGAGGGCACCATAATCAATACAAGGCCTTAATGAACCATCCTTTTTGGCCACGAAAAAAAACCCGGCACCTAAGCGTGAAGAGGATGGTCTAATATGACCCTTCTCCAACGCCTCCTTAATATAGGATCGCATAGCCTCGTGCTCGGGTACAGATAAATTGAAGAGCCGACCCTTGGGAAATTTACACCCCGGGCTCAGTTCAATTGCACAGTCATAACTCCTATGAGGAGGCAAAGACGAAGACTCATTCTCACTAAATACATCATAAAAGTCCGCCAAATAGTCAGGAACATCATGCGACTGAGGAGAGGTGGAAAAAACCGGAGCCTCACTAAGGGCACACCGACAACCCCAACTCACCACAGACACAGATTTCCAATCCAAAACTGGATTATGAATTTGCAACCAGGGAAACCCCAGAACAATGGTATCATGCAAATTATGCAACACCAAAAATCTGCAATTTTCTTGAAGGTCTGGGGCGACCCGCATTACCACCTGGGTCCAAAACTGAGGTTTATTTTTCGCCAAAGGAGTAGCATCAATCCCCCTCAAAGGGATAGGCGTCCGCAGAGGTGTCATCGGAAATCCACAACGTTAAGCAAAATCCAAGTCCATTAGGTTTAGGGCTGCTCCCGAATCCACAAAAGCCTTGGCGGAAAATGTGGACAGGGAGCAGATCAGAGTAATTGCCAGAAGAAACTTAGGTTGAACACCACCCACAGAAAACGTGTGTGCAAAACGTTTCTCTCGTTTAGGACAGACAGAAATAATATGCGAGGCATCTCCACAAAAAAAAACACAGCTTATTACGCCTTCTGAACTCCTGACGTTGCTCCCTGGATGAAACTCTATCACATTGCATAGGTTCAGACACTCGTTCAACAGGTGGCAACACCCCCCGTGCAGTCCTGCGTTCACGTAAACGCCGATCAACCTGAATGGCTAATGACATAGAAGCGTCAAGACCAGAGGGAACAGGAAATCCCACCATAGTATCTTTTACGGCTTCTGACAACCCCTTCCGAAAGACAGCTGCCAAGGTATTATCATTCCAGGTAGTAAGGACCGCCCACTTTCGGAATTTTTGACAGTACAATTCTGCAGAATCTCGACCCTGGCTCATTGCCAACAGGGTCTTTTCAGCCTGTTCAATAGCATTAGGTTCGTCATACAACATCCCCAAGGCTTGAAAAAATGCGTTCACATTAGTCAGAATAGGATCATCTGGTTTCAAAGAAAACGCCCAATCCTGGGGATCGCCACGCAGCAAAGAGATGACAATTTTAACCTGCTGCGCGGAGCTCCCTGACGAGTTAGGCTTCAAGGCAAAAAATAATTTAAAATTATTTTTGAAATTCTAAAATTTAGACCGATACCCAAAAAACACATCAGGAGTAGGGATCTTTGGTTCAGCAGCATGTGAATGAGCAAGGTAGGTGGAAATTCCCCGCACTTCCGCAGCGAGCTGCTCCACACGATCAGACCATTGCTTTATCTCCATTGAGAGAAAAAAAAATTCCCCCTACGGCCTCAGAGATATAGAGGAAAAAATATACACACTTTTTTTTTTTTTAACAATTCTTTCCTGCTATTGAGTACCCTAGGATCTGCAGTATGGCGCGTGATTCTTTTATGAATGAGTCACCGTAGAAGGCAAAAACAGAAATACTAGCTAAGTCCAGAAAACCAGAGAAGTTGGCAGCTATCGGATTGCAGAGCCCTGAACCTAACAACAACAACTAGCAGTAGCTGTGGGGGGTTCCTACGGTGCCCTAGACCCCTCGATCACAGCTGGAGAACTACATAGCCTAAAGACAGAAAGCTAGGAGGGATAGCTAATACTAGAGAAGAGAGAGAGAGGATTCAAAAAGATTTAAATAAACTGGAGAAGTGGGCAGCAACTAACAGAATGGTTTTTAACAGGGAGAAATGCAAAGTACTACATCTGGGCAATAAAAATGAAAAAAGCATATATAGAATGGGAGGAATAGGGCTAAGTGACAGCACATGTGAAAAAGACTTGGGTATACTAATAGATCACAGACTGAATATGAGTCAACAGTGTGATACATCAGCAAAAAAGGCAAATGCAATTCTAGGATGTATTAACAGAAGCATACAGTCTAGATCACGTGAAGTCATTATTTCCCTCTACTCCTCTTTGGTCAGACCTCATCTGGAATATTGTGTCCAGTTTTGGGCACCACATTTTAAAAAAGACATCAACAAACTGGAGCAAGTTCAGAAAAGAGCGACCAGAATGGTGACCGGTCTGCAAACCTTGTCTTATGAGGAAAGGTTGCAGGATTTGGGAATGTTTAGTTTGCAAAAGAGAAGACTGAGAGGAGACTTAATAGCTGTCTACAAATATCTAAAGGGCTGTCACATTGTAGAAGGATCAACTTTATTCTCATTTGCACAAGGAAAGACTAGAAGCAATGGGATGAAACTGAATGGGAGGAGACACAGATTAGATATTAGAAAAAACTTTTTGACAGTTAGAGTGATCAATGAGTGGAACAGGCTGCCACGAGAGGTGGTGAGTTCTCCTTCAATGGAAGTCTTCAAACAGAGGCTGGACAGATATCTGACTGGGATGATTTAGCGAATCCTGCTTTGAGCAGGGGGTTGGACCATATGGCCCAGGAGGTCCCTTCCAACTCTACGATTCTATGATTCTATGAAATCTAAACTGCCCCAGAGCAGACCCCAAAGCAATAGGCAGCCCCCAACATATAATGACGGTGAAGCAAGATGAAAAAACACTCACACAGATAGAAAGATAGGTTGAGCAAATGATGGGGCCCAAGCTAACTAAATAGGACAGGATAGAAAAGCTGCTGTCTGCAATCCGCCAAAACCCTCTCAAAACAAGAGCCAACAGACTGATAGGGAAAAAGGCCCTGAAGACGCTAGGTGTTGTGAGTTCATTTTCCCCTTCGTCACTGAGGTCTGGTGAACTCCCTATTCTGGTGAAGGAAGGTAATGAGCCTGATTATCAGGCACCTGAACCTGATGAGGATGACTGGCTGAGTGGAGTCACGGACTGGATATAAGGCTGCCGACGCCCTTCTGCCCTGCGGGTGATTTCTCTGTGGACTTCTAGGACACCAGTCTGATTCCTGCTCCTCTAAGCTAAGTTTTTCTGCTTTGCCTGTTTGCATTAGTGTTTTGTTTTTGTTTTCCTTGCTTTTCTGGATTCTGCCATTCCCTGCTGGGGTGAGCTGAATCTCCTTTTGCCTGTAGCTCTGTCTTCAGAATATTCCTGAATACTGACATAGCTTTTTTGAAGCCTAGTGTCTTCAGGGCCTTTTTCACTGTCAGTCTGTTGGCTCTTATTTTCATAGGGTTTTTCACGCATTGCAGACAGCAGCCTTCCTGTCCTTTTCTATCTAGCTAGATTGGGCCCCGTCTTTGCTCAGTCTATCTTTCTGCCTGTGTTAGTGTTTTCATCTTGCTTCACCGTCATTATATGTTGGGGGCTGCCTATTGCTTTGGGGTCTGCTCTGGGGCAGTTTAGTTTTCCCCTTTCTTTCTTTAGGCCTAGCTATTTCTCCGGCTGTGATCGAGGGGTCTAGGGCATCGTAGGAACCCCCCACGGCTGCTGCTAGTTGTGTTGATAGGTTCAGGGGTCTGCAATCCGATAGCTGCCAACTTCTCTGGTTTTCTGGACTTAGCTAGCATTTCTGTTTTTGCCTCCTACGGTGACTCAATCATAACAGCTAGGCTTCAAAAAGACTATATCAGTACTCAGGTATTTTCTGAAGACAGAGCAAAAAGGAATTCCGCTCACCCCAGCAGAGATTGGCAGAAATCCCGAAAAACAAGGCAAAACAAAACCAAAACACAAATGCAAAAAGCAGAGCAGAAAACTTAGCTTTTGAGGAGCAGGAATCAGACTGGTCTCCTAGAATCCCTCAGAGAAATCACTCGCAAGGCAGAAGGTCGTCGGCTGCCTTATATCCAGTCAGCAATTCCAGTCACCCAGTCATCATTCTGCTCAGGTGCTTTGTAATCAGCCTCACTACCTTCCTTCACCAGAAGAGGGAGTTCATCAGACCTCAATGGTGAAGGGGAAAATGAACTCACAACAGATATACATAAAACCCCGCAGTTCTTGGAAGGTTGTTAGTAGTGGTGGGGCATCCAAAATAACCCCCCTGCGGTAAATTGTTAGAGCAAGGTTAGCTTGCTGCATTTTTGTCACATGGTGCCAGTAGTGGGATAACTAAGATAAGCCCCCACTGTGCCTGATAGCCGTGTGCCGACAGTGTGTCATGTCCCTCCGTTCGCTGATACACCCGTGTCAGTGGTGGGATTACGACATATTGGTGACACAGGGTCCGGCCGTTCGTCGCAATTTGGGTGGCAGCGGTCGGCCGTTCGTCACACAGGGTATACTGTATAATCTCCCAGCAGTCTCCTCTCATAACCCAGAATCCTCCAGTGTACACTGTATAATCTCCCAAAAGTCTGCTCTCATCACCCAGAATCCTCCAGTGTATACTGTATAATCTCCCAACAGTCTGCTCTCATCACCCAGAATCCTCCAGTGTATACTGTATAATCTCCCAGAATTCACCTCTCCATTCAGCAGCTCAGTGATCTTGTTGGCGAGTTGTAGGATCTTCTTCTCTTGTATTGGGGAGTCCAGGAGTTTAGCGATGGGGCTCTGGCATCTCCTCCATGCTCCACACACACACCCACCTGACGTCTTCTTCACCACTCTGTGCTCCTGTGTATGGTGACAGACTCTGATCACTACATAGATTATATTCATCCTTGGTCTTTCTGGTAATTTACTTGCTTTATTTTAAAGATAAGAAGAAGATTGTGGGAATATCTCACCTCTCCAGTTATCAGGTCGATAATCTCTAGAGCGAAGGTTAATAGCCTTGTAGCCATGTGGTTTCTGTCCTCACACCAACTCGGTAGATCATTCTTCCTTCTTATCCCCTTGGACACATCCTCTTGTCCCTCTTGATATTCCCACTCCTCCATGGAGAAAAATAACGCAACTTCCTGACACCTTACGGACATCAAAGAAAGAATACCATTCTTACTCAGAATCACCCCCTGACGAAGGATTTATTCCGAAACGTACGTCGGGTCTGTGTAGCTCATTCAGGAGCGTTCCTTAAAGGTATATACCCTCTATTCCCCCCTTTTCACCTCCTTATTTTTGGATCAAGCACTTTGCACTTTATATTATTACATTAGTTTCAATTTTATTGTTGTTGGTTCAATTTGCACTCATCACGTTTCCATGCACACATACTTGTTTGAGCCTAGATTGGCTCCGTATACTTTATGTCACTTCTCTAAAAGGGTAATTACAGGTTGTTTATTAACGAGGAACGCTGTGTTTCATTAACCTATACAGGTATATATAATTTGAATATTTTTTGAGCATACATTGCTTTTTTATATGTATTTGTACTACTATTACTTAATAAAGGTATTTTAATCTCATATATGTTTTATGACTATTTTATTATATATATATATATATATATATATATATATATATATATTTTATTTTATTTTTATATTATATTTTGACCACAATTTCGGGTTTTTCTTCTGGTTCGGTATATCAGAATCCTCCAGTGTATACTGTATAATCTCCCAGCAGTCTCCTCTCACCACCCGGAATCCTCCAGTGTATACTGTATAATCTCTCAGCAGTCTCCTCTCCTCTCATCACCCAGAATCCTCCAGTGTATACTGTATAATCTCCCAGCAGTCTCCTCTCATGACCCAGAATCCTCCAGTGTATACTGTATAATCTCCCAGCAGTCTCTTATCATGACCCAGAATCCTCCAGTGTACACTGTACAATCTCCCAGCATTCTCCTCTCATCACCAAGCATCCTCCAGTGTATAATGTATAATCTCCCAGCAGTCTCCTCTCCTCTCATCACCCAGAATCCTCCAGTGTATACAGTATAATCTCCCAGCAGTCTCCTCTCCTCTCATCACCCAGAATCCTCCAGTGTATACTGTATAATCTCCCAGCAGTCCCCTCTCATCACCCAGAATCCTCCAGTGTACACTGTATAATCTCCCAGCAGTCTCCTCTCGTCACCCAGAATCCTCCAGTGTATACTGTATAATCTCCCAGCAGTCTCCTATCATCACCCAGAATCCTCCAGTGTATACTGTATAATCTCCCAGCAGTCTCCTCTCATCACCCAGAATCCTCCAGTGTATACTGTATAATCTCCCAGCAGTCTCCTCTCATCACCCAGAATCCTCCAGTGTATACTGTATAATCTCCCAGCAGTCTCCTCTCATCACCCAGAATCCTCCAGTGTATACTGTATAATCTCCCAGCAGTCTCCTCTCATCACCCAGAATCCTCCAGTGTATACTGTATAATCTCTCAGCAGTCTCCTCTCATCACCCAGAATCCTCCAGTGTATACTGTATAATCTCCCAGCAGTCTCCTCTCATCACCCAGAATCCTCCAGTGTATACTGTATAATCTCCCAGCAGTCTCCTCTCATCACCCAGAATCCTCCAGTGTATACTGTATAATCTCTCAGCAGTCTCCTCTCATCACCCAGAATCCTCCAGTGTATACTGTATAATCTCCCAGCAGTCTCCTCTCATCACCCAGAATCCTCCAGTGTATACTGTATAATCTCCCAGCAGTCTCCTCTCATCACCCAGAATCCTCCAGTGTATACTGTATAATCTCTCAGCAGTCTCCTCTCATCACCCAGAATCCTTCAGTGTATACTGTATAATCTCCCAGCAGTCTCCTCTCATCACCCAGAATCCTCCAGTGTATACTGTATAATCTCCCAGCAGTCTCCTCTCATCACCCAGAATCCTCCAGTGTATACTGTATAATCTCTCAGCAGTCTCCTCTCATCACCCAGAATCCTTCAGTGTATACTGTATAATCTCCCAGTAGTCTCCTCTCATCACCCAGAATCCTCCAGTGTATACTGTATAATCTCCCAGCAGTCTCCTCTCATCACCCAGAATCCTCCAGTGTGCACTGTATAATCTCCCAGCAGTCTCCTCTCATCACCCAGAATCCTCCAGTGTATACTGTATAATCTCCCAGCAGTCTCCTCTCATCACCCAGAATCCTCCAGTGTATACTGTATAATCTCCCAGCAGTCTCCTCTCATCACCTAGAATCCTTCAGTGTATACTGTATAATCTCCCAGCAGTCTCCTCTCATCACCCAGAATCCTCCAGTGTATACTGTATAATCTCCCAGCAGTCTCCTCTCATCACCCAGAATCCTCCAGTGTATACTGTATAATCCCCCAGCAGTCGCCTCTCATCACCCAGAATCCTCCAGTGTATACTATATAGTCTCCCAGCAGTCTCTCATCACCCAGAATCCTCCAGTGTACAGTGTATTATCTCCCAGCAGTCTCCTCTCCTCTCATCACCCAGAATCCTCCAGTGTATACTGTATAATCTCCCATCAGTCTTCTCTCCTCTCATCACCCAGAATCCTCCAGTGTATACTGTATAATCTCCCAGCATTCTCCTCTCATCACCCATAATCCTCCAGTGTATACTGTATAATCTCCCAGCAGTCTCCTCTCATCACCCAGAATCCTCCAGTGTATACTGTATAATCTCCCAGCAGTCTCCTCTCATCACCCAGAATCCTCCATTGTATACTGTATAATCTCCCAGCATTCTCCTCTCATCACCCATAATCCTCCAGTGTATACTGTATAATCTCCCAGCAGTCTCCTCTCATCACCCAGAATCCTTCAGTTTATACTGTATAATCTCCCAGCCGTCTCCTCTCATCACCCAGAATCCTCCAGTGTCTACTGTATAATCTCCCAGCAGTCTCCGCTCATCACCCAGAATTCTCCAGTGTACACTGTATAATCTCCCAGCAGTCTCCTCTCTTCACCCAGAATCCTCCAGTGTATACTGTATTATCTCCCAGCAGTCTCCTCTCATGACCCAGAATCCTCCAGTGTATACTGTATAATCTCCCAACAGTCTCCTCTCCTGTCATCACCCAGAATCCTCCAGTGTATACTGTATAATCTCACAGCAGTCTCTTCTCATCACCCAGAATCCTCCAGTGTATACTGTATAATCTCCCAGCATTCTCCCCTCATCACCCATAATCCTCCAGTGCATACTGTATAATCTCCCAGCAGTCTCCTCTCATCACCCAGAATCATCCAGTGTATACTGTATAATCTCCCAGCAGTTTCCTCTCCTTTCATCACCCACAATCCTCCAGTGTATACTGTATAATCTCCCAGCAGTCTCCTCTCATCACCCACAATCCTCCAGTGTATACTGTATAATCTCCCAGCAGTCTCCTCTCCTCACCCAGAATCCTCCAGTGTATACTGTATAATCTCCCAGCAGTCTCCTCTCATCACCCAGAATCCTCCAGTGTATACTGTATAATCTCCCAGCATTCTCCTCTCATCACCCATAATCCTCCAGTGTATACTGTATAATCTCCCAGCAGTCTCCTCTCCTGTCGTCACCCAGAATGCTTCAGTGTATTCTGTATAATCTCCCAGAAGTCGCCTCTCATCACCCATAATCCTTCAGTGTACACTGGATAATCTCCCAGCAGTCTCCTCTTTTCTCATCACCCAGAATCCTCCAGTGTACACTGTATAATCTGCCTGCAGTCTCCTCTCCTCTCATCACCCAGAATCCTCCAGTGTATACTGTATAATCTCCCAGCAGTCTCCTCTCCTCTCATCACCCAGAATCCTTCAGTTTATACTGTATAATCTCCCAGCAGTCTCCTCTCATCACCCAGAATCCTTCAGTTTATACTGTATAATCTCCCAGCAGTCTCCGCTCATCACCCAGAATTCTCCAGTGTACACTGTATAATCTCCCAAAAGTCTCCTCTCATCACCCAGAATCCTCCAGTGTATAGTGTATTATCTCCCAGCAGTCTCCTCTCATCACCCAGAATCCTCCAGTGTATACTGTATAATCTCCCAGCAGTCTCCTATCATCACCCAGAATCCTCCAGTGTATACTGTATAATCTCCCAGCAGTCTCCTCTCATCACCCAGAATCCTCCAGTGTATACTGTATAATCTCCCAGCAGTCTCCTCTCATCACCCAGAATCCTTCAGTTTATACTGTATAATCTCCCAGCAGTCTCCGCTCATCACCCAGAATTCTCCAGTGTACACTGTATAATCTCCCAAAAGTCTCCTCTCATCACCCAGAATCCTCCAGTGTATAGTGTATTATCTCCCAGCAGTCTCCTCTCCTGTCGTCACCCAGAATGCTTCAGTGTATTCTGTATAATCTCCCAGAAGTCGCCTCTCATCACCCATAATCCTCCAGTGTACACTGTATAATCTGCCTGCAGTCTCCTCTCCTCTCATCACCCAGAATCCTCCAGTGTATACTGTATAATCTCCCAGCAGTCTCCTCTCATCACCCAGAATCCTTCAGTTTATACTGTATAATCTCCCAGCAGTCTCCTCTCATCACCCAGAATCCTTCAGTTTATACTGTATAATCTCCCAGCAGTCTCCGCTCATCACCCAGAATTCTCCAGTGTACACTGTATAATCTCCCAAAAGTCTCCTCTCATCACCCAGAATCCTCCAGTGTATAGTGTATTATCTCCCAGCAGTCTCCTCTCATCACCCAGAATCCTCCAGTGTATAGTGTATTATCTCCCAGCAGTCTCCTCTCATCACCCAGAATCCTCCAGTGTATACTGTATAATCTCCCAGCAGTCTCCTCTCATCACCCAGAATCCTCCAGTGTATACTGTATAATCTCCCAGCAGTCTCCTCTCATCACCCAGAATCCTCCAGTGTATACTGTATAATCTCCCAGCAGTCTCCTCTCATCACCCAGAATCCTCCAGTGTATACTGTATAATCTCCCAGCAGTCTCCTCTCATCACCCAGAATCCTCCAGTGTATACTGTATAATCTCCCAGCAGTCTTCTCTCATCACCCAGAATCCTTCAGTTTATACTGTATAATCTCCCAGCAGTCTCCGCTCATCACCCAGAATTCTCCAGTGTACACTGTATAATCTCCCAAAAGTCTCCTCTCATCACCCAGAATCCTCCAGTGTATAGTGTATTATCTCCCAGCAGTCTCCTCTCATCACCCAGAATCCTCCAGTTTATACTGTATAATCTCCCAGAAGTCTCCTCTCCTCTCATAACCAAGAATCCAAACCCAAATCAAAGGCTGCGCCCTCATGATCCGGAAGGGCAGCGCTATGGAGGAAGATCACCTGTCTTCTGCGATACAAGCACTGGATGGATTTATACAGATCTTCTCCCTGTGCTTCTATTTGACATTGCGAACACTCTCCGCGGTGTGGGATTACATAGTAACGTAGTTAGTAAGGCCGAAAAAAGCCCCGTGTCCATCCAGTTCAGCCTATATTCCGTCAGAATAAATCCCCAGATCTCCGTCCCTCTAAAGAACCTAATCACTGTAAGATACAATAATGTTACGCTCCAGGAAGACATCCAGGCCTCTCTTGAACCCCTCGGCTGAGTTCGCCAATCATCACCTCCTCAGGCAGGGAATTCCAGATTCTCACTGCCCTAACAGTAAAGAATCCTCTTCTATGTTGGTGGGCCATGTATATGGATACACCTAGATAAAATGGGAATGGTTGAAAACTTTTCAAGATGAGTGGTGACCGTGGCGACCATTGTGAAGTTGGCCATTTTGGATCCAACTTTACTTTTTTCAATGGGAAAAGGGTCATGTGACACATCAAACTTAATAAGAATTTCACAAGAAAAACAATGGTGTGCATGGTTTTAACGTAACTTTCTTCTTTCATGAGTTATTTACAAGTTTCTCTTTGATTACAGCCATTGACATGGCGCAGAGGTTAACACGTGAGGAGCGGATAGAAATTGTGTTGCTGTCTGGTGAACGCAGTACCTGGGTCATTGCAGCAGATTTCAATGCAAGACACCCTACGCAAGAAAAGTCTCACCATTCCAATTTTATTTAGGTGTATCCATATAAATGGCCCACCCAAAAAAGTTTGCCTCATCACTGAACATAATGCTCTGTGTAAACTGAGGGTCCTGTTTCACTTTTTGTTTTGCCCATTCCGAAAATTCAGCACGCCGATCTGGGTCATCCTCGCTGAGCTGCTGCAGCAGCTGGATTTTGTAAGGTGCCATTTGTGAGTAGCTAATATCTGCTGAAAAGATGTTCGACTGATGCCAGATTGGCGCATTGAATTTGCAGAATGGGCAAAACAAAAATTGGAACAGGGGGAACGTTGCTGCAGCATGTGGACTTTTCTCAAACCTAATGGGGGGGAAGGGAAGCGTGTGTGTGTCCCAGTAAATGCAGTGAAAAGTTCTCGAGGTGTACTTAGGACATGAGCATATTCATTTATTTTGCAATTTATGGTGGAAAGCAAGTATTTGGTCACCTGAAAACATGCAAGGTTTCTGTCTCTCACAAACCTGTAACTTCTTCTTTAAGAGGCTCCTCTGTCCTCCACTCATTACCTGTAGTAATGGCACCTGTTTGAACTTATCAGTATAAAAGACACCTGTCCGCAACCTCAAACATGAAAAATAAAATGCAAAGGGAGGCGCAATGAGTGTACCTGTGTTTAAATTAATTCCCTAACTGAATCGACAGGGTGCTCACCTTACAGGGTTGTGCCACCCTTGCACAACCACAGTGTGAAAGTGAATGGTAGTTGGGGAGCGTATCCTCACAACCCAGAAGGGCACTGTACGTGGCTGTCAGCAACCTGCGCTCTCCTGGTCAGTCCATCTCTCACCGGCTTCCGGATGTGAAGTTGAAACCAATTCCAGCCGTAAGTGAACACCAAGGATCCCGGAGCTTCCCAGCACCGCCCAGCAAATGCAGGTTCTCCCACAAGCAGCTGCCCTCTAAGCTGCTCCTGCCGCTAATCCTCAGAGAGGAAAATTCAATGTGAAGCAACAACAAAAAAAGCAGTCTATAGGAGCGCTAAAGGAGAGGCAGAAAAAATTGTGGATTGTTTTAGAAATTTTCTTGCCTCCCTTGGGAGTATGTTGTCTTGCTTCTTCTTTGCCGCACCTCATATCTTCATCAGCATATTTTCCGGCTTCATGTTTGTGTCTAATGTTTTTCTTCCCGTCCCCTCTTCTTTTAGTGTAATGCCCTCCTGATGAGTGTAGCGAGTCTTCTGGCAAATGTGTGTTTCCCAGGTTTGTTGAGGTGTAGTCAGGCTCTGACGAGGAGTCCGTCGTACAGGTAATTCAGACCGTGGTCCAGGAATCTGAATCCTTGTTGTCTGCACCATCGTCTTAGCCAGTTGTCTGCATCAAGGATCCCGTTCCATCTCTTGGTGCCATGCCCGTCTACTGGAAGGATAGAAGAAAAAACTACCTGTGCCTTCAGTTCCTTTTCTTTCTTCCCCAACTCTTCAAAGACGTTGCAGATTGTCGGTAGGTCCTTCCTTGCCGTGTCATTGGTGCCAACATGTATCAGAAGAAATGGGTCGGCGCCCTTGGAACTGATGAGCTTTGGTATCCTATCGGTCACATCCTTGATCTTTGCACCTGGGAGGCAGCATACTTCTCTTGCGGTTATGTCCGGTCTGCAGATGGCTGCTTCCGTGCCTCCCAGTAGTGAGTCTCCCACCTCTACCACTCTTCTTGGCTGTACTTTTTGTTGTAACTTCTGGGTGTTGATGTGTGCGCTTTTCTTCTTTGCTTGCTGGTTGTGCCTCATCCTTAAGTCTACCATCTTTGTCCTCCACAAGGCCTTGGTATCGGTTTCTCAGTTGTGTGGTTGGTGATGTCTCAATGGTCTTCTTGCTTCTTTTGGTCACTTGCTTCCACTTCTCTCCTTTTGGAGGTTCACTATGTAAATAAAGTCCGTGGAGCCTCATTTAAGAGTCTCAAACACAGGACTAGCCAGATCTTCCTCCAGGGAAGGAACCAGCCAAGGGGTGGCTCCTTTCGGAAACCACCATTACCACCATATGGCCCTTTAAGTCAATATCCAGCTCTTTACGAGTTTACAGATATGAAAAGGGAAATACCAAGGCCAGGTATCCATCCACAGACAGCTGTTTCGGGGTGTTGCCCCTCGTCAGTGTGGAGTAGGATTCTGGCTAGGTGGGAGCAATGTCTAGTAGACCAACATCACAAAACAATCACTGACCTCAGGGAGACCAGTCAAAGAAAACACTGCGGCAGCCGGCAAAGGCGCTCAATCAGTGAAATCCTAGGTGCAATGCTCCCTGGGAAATACGAATATGCAAATAAAGTCCGTGGAGCCTCATTTAAGAGGTCAGTGATTGTTTGGAGGTTCACTGACACTTTCTTCACCTTTTGTGGCCAGTAGAGATGCTTCTGTCTAGGAAGTCTTCATTTTCTTTAATGTGTTTCAAAGTTGCAATTCTTTCTTCCAGACCCCGCATCTTTTCTTCTAAAAGGGCCAGTAGTCTACACTTCTGGCAGGTGAAGTTGGATTCTTCATCTGGTCGATCGGTGAACATGTAGCACATATTGCAGCTCACCATGTAAGTTGTCACATCTGCCATGTTGCTCCTAGATCCTGCTGACTTGCTGTGGGTCTTCCTTCTTGTGTAATCTACTCAATCAGCCAAGCTTTCTTGCAATAATGTCCTAGAGGAAAAAAATTGCATGCCTTACGGTGCGCGATTTGACAATGCTTTCCACGCAGCTGGTCCCGGCTGTATCCAACGATCTTCTTGCTGAGGGAGACACTTGGCCTTTCCCTGAAGGCACATGGAATATGCAAATTGTCCTTTACAAACTTCAATCCCTGGTTATTACGATCCGTGGCCTGTCAGGGTATGTACACACGATCAGTAAGCGCTGCGGGTTGAACACCGTGTACTATCTCCGCAGTGCGGGATTACGAGCTGCAGCCTGTCAGGGTATGTGCTTATGATTAGTAACCGCTGAGGGTGGACAATGCGCAAACTCTCTGAAGAATTGGATTACAAGCCGCAGCCTGTCAGGGTAAGTGCACACTATCAGTAAGCGCTGAGGGTTGGACGCTGCGTACACTCTCTGCAGAGCTGGATTACAGGGATTACAGCAGTCTGTCAGGGTATGTTCCCATGATCAGTAAGCGCTGAGGGTTGGACGCTACATACACTCTCTGCAGAGCTGGATTACAGGGATTACAGCAGCCTGTCAGGGTATGTTCCCATGATCAGTAAGTGCTGAGGGTTGGACGCTACATACACTCTCTGCAGAGCTGGATTACAGGGATTACAGCAGCCTGTCAGGGTATGTTCCCATGATCAGTAAGTGCTGAGGGTTGGACGCTACATACACTCTCTGCAGAGCTGGATTACAGGGATTACAGCAGCCTGTCAGGGTATGTTCCCACGATCAGTAAGCGCTGAGGGTTGGACGCTGCGTACACTCTCTGCAGAGCTGGATTACAGGGATTACAGCAGCCTGTCAGGGTATGTTCCCACGATCAGTAAGTGCTGAGGGTTGGACGCTGCGTACACTCTCTGTGGTGCGGAATTACAAGCTGCAGCCTGTCAGTGTATGTTCCCACGATCAGTAAGTGCTGAGGGTTGGACGCTACATACACTCTCTGCAGAGCTGGATTACAGGGATTACAACAGCCTGTCAGTGTATGTTCCCACGATCAGTAAGTGCTGAGGGTTGGACGCTACATACACTCTCTGCGGTGCTGGATTACAGGGATTACAGCAGCCTGTCAGGGTATGTGCACACTATCAGTAAGCGCTGTGGGTTGGACACTGCGTACACTCTCTGCGGTGCTGGATTACGAGCTGCAGCCTGTCAGGGTATGTGCTCATGATCAGTAAGCGCTGCGGGATGGACGCTGCGTACACTCTCTGCGGTGCTGGATTACGAGCTGCAGCCTGACAGGGTATGTTCCCACGATCAGTAAGTGCTGAGGGTTGGACGCTGCGTACACTCTCTGTGGTGCGGAATTACAAGCTGCAGCCTGTCAGTGTATGTTCCCATGATCAGTAAGCGCTGCGGGATGGACGCTGCGTACACTCTCTGCGGTGCGGGATTACAAGCTGCTGCCTTTCAGGGTATGTTCCCATGATCAGTAAGCGCTGCGGGATGGACACTGCGTACACTCTCTGCAGTGCGGGATTACAAGCTGCTGCCTTTCAGGGTATGTTCTCACGATCAGTAAGCGCTGTGGGTCAGGTGCTGCGTACAATCCCCGCAGTGCTGGATTACAAGCTGCAGCCTATCAGGCTATGTGCCCAAAATCATTGAGCACTGCGGGTTGGTGTCATGAAAAGGAGGACCTTTGGCTGCACACGGCTATCACGTGTGCAGGGGGGCTTATCTTAGTTATCCCGCCGCTGCCACAATGTGATGAAAAACAGCAAACAAGACTAATGACCTATCAATTTACCGCAGCTTATTGTAGTTATCCCACTGCTGCCACAATATGTCACGAACTGCCGGGATTTATGTATATCCCACTTTCTAGTCCCGCATTGGAACTTGCAGCTCTCCGGCGCCCCCCTTTAGTCTCAGGTCAGTCAGGGAACTGCACCTAGGATATTTGGTCGCCGGATGGGCCGCTTCACTGTGGACTGGCTATCAGGCACACTGCAGCGAGGGAATTATAAATGCTCTGGCTGCAGCCAAGAAATAGCTTATAAAACCAGGTCCATCACTGCTAGCTTACCCACCTAGCCCAGAGCACACTTCACTGCCACCAGCTCAGATTTCTCTATTAATATTTAAATTAATAAAGGGGTCCGAAGCCAACCCAAATTAGTAGCGTAATTAACTTCAGGCACGTGTAAAATCGTTACAGAGCACGGAGAAGACGAAACTAATAATTTTATATTTTACTCCAAAAAGGTTGGCAGTGTTTATAGAGGGTATAAAAAGATTATACAATATGAGACAATTAAAGTATGTAGAAAGCAATTACAAAATAAAGAGGATTAACCCCTTAGTGACAGAGCCATTTTGCAGCTTAATGACCGGGCCAATTTTTACAATTCTGACCAGTCCCTTTATGAGGTTATAACTCTGGAACGCTTTAATGGATCCCGCTGATTCTGAGATTGTTCTTTCGTCACATATTGTACTTCATGTTAGTTGTAAAATTTCTTCGACATGACTTGTATTTATGAAAAAAAATGAAATATGGCGAAAATGTTTAAAATTTTGCAATTTTCAAACTTTAAATTTTTATGCCCTTAAATTAGAGAGATGTGTCACACAAATTTCTTAATAAATAACATTTCCCACATGTCTACTTTACATGAGCACAATTTTGGAAACAAATTTTTTTTGTTAGGAAGTTATAAGGGTTAAAAGTTGGACAGCGATTTCTCATTTTTACAACAAAATTAACAAAACCATATTTTTTAGGGACCACATCATATTTAAAGTCATTTTGAGGGGTGTAAATGACAGAAAATACCCAAAAGTGACACCATTCTGAAAACTGGACCCCTCAAGGTGCTCAAAACCACAATCAAGAAGTTTATTAACCCTTTCATGCTTCACAGGAACTGAAGCAATGTGGAAGGAAAAAATTAACATTTAACTTTTTTTTTTGCAAAAAAATTACTTTCGAACCAATTTTTTTTTATTTTGACAAGTGTTAGAAAAGAAAATGAACCAAAAAATTGGTTGTGCAATTTCTCCTGAATACGCTGATACACCATATGTGGGGGTAAACCACTTTTTGGGTGCACGGCAGGGATTGGAACGGAAGGAGCGCCGTTTGACTTTTCCAACGCAGAATTGGCTGGATATGAGATCTGACGCCATATTGCGTTTAGAGAGCCTCTAATGTGCCTAAACAGTGGAAACCCCCAACAAGTGACCCCATTTTGGAAACTAGACCCCCTAAGGAACTTATCTAGATGTGCGGTGACCACTTGCAACACCCAAGTGCTTCACAGAAGTTATAAAACGTTATAAAAACGTACAGCCGTAAAAATACAGCCGTAAAAATAAAAAAATCTTTTTTTTTTTTTTCCACAAAAATGATCTTTTTGCCCCCAATTTTTTATTTTACCAAGGGTATCAAGAGAAATTGGACCCCAAAAGTTGTTGTGCAGTTTGTCCTGAGTATGCTGATACCCCATATGTGGGGGTAAACCTCAGATTGGGTGCACGGTAGAGCCAGGAAGGGAAGGAGCACCATTTGAATTTTAATCTCAAAATTGTGAGACTGGATGCCATGTCGGGTTTGAACATGTGCCTAAACAGCAGAAACCCACTAAAAATGACCCCATTTTGGAAACTACACTCCTCAAAGATTTTATCCAGGGGTATATTGAGCAATTTGAACCCACAGGTACGACACAGAATTTGATAACATTAGGTCGTCATATTGAAAAAGTTAATTTTTTCCACAAAAATCTAGGTTTAGACCTGAATTTCTCACTTTTGTCAGAGATTACACCAAAAAGTGGACCCCGCAATTTGTTATTCACTTTCTTATGAGCGTGGCGATATCCCATATGTAGTCAAAAAGGACTGTTTGGACAAACTGCAGGGCTCGGACAGGAAGGGGCACAATGTGACTCTATTTGAAAATCCTTTCAGGAACTATTACTCACAGAGGGAGGCATGCTCCTAAAAATACATTGGCTGATTATAAAACTTGGTCTTGCTAACAAAACAGTTGTCCCACATTTGCGTTTACTGTAGTAGGAAGAATAAACTGTATGGAAGGAAGGGCAAAATGTGGAGGAAAATGCAGCCAACTATGTGGCAAAGCGGAGTTTGTTCCAAAGATGAAAGAACACCAGCTGG
The DNA here is from genome assembly GCF_039654945.1 of Dendrobates tinctorius. NCBI lineage: Eukaryota > Metazoa > Chordata > Amphibia > Anura > Dendrobatidae > Dendrobates > Dendrobates tinctorius. The sequence goes on from NW_027362087.1 coordinate 494,251, forward strand.
ACTAGAATTGCACAGACTTTCCGGGACCGGTCGTACGACGTCCTTTTAGCTCCATCAATCCCTATATGAGAGACGAATGTGCCAATAGACGTGGTGCACCATAGCAAGCTCCCACCCGCCAAGGTCAGAACCGCTATATGCACAAAACAACCAATCCCCTACAGAATCTGTATCGTCTGGTACCAGAGGTTCGGCAAGAACCTTACCGTAAAGTACATAGTGTATAAGTACGGAACTTCCTCATTTTTAGAAATCCTCCAAAAAAATGATTATGCCCGTATCACCAACATAAATATAAGTAATATAAATGGAAGCCAAAGTTTTGTGTAGCAAGACAGTCATAAAAACAGTCAAAGTTAGGTAAATGGTAAAAAATGTTTGTGAGTAATCAGGTCCTAGAATTTTCAAATGACTTGACTTTTCAGGAACATATGTGGGGTCCACACTCGAGCGTACAGACGTGGGTACATGGACGAGAATTTGTTGGAATAGTAGTTTGGTATGGGATTGATCAAGCCCTAGAATTTTCAGATGACCTGACTTTTCAAGAACATTTGTGGGGTCCACACTCGAGCGTACAGACGTGGGTACGTGGACGAGAATTTGTTGGAATAGTAGTTTGGTATGGGATTGATCAAGCCCTAGAATTTTCAGATGACCTGACTTTTCAAGAACATTTGTGGGGTCCACACTCTGGGTTGTACAGACGTGGGTACGTGGATGAGAATTTGCCAGAACAGTAGTTTGGTATGGGATTGATCAAGTGTTGGAATTGTGGAATGGGGTAAAATGGGAACTACTAATGAAAATTTCTCTATTACCGTATTTTCCGCTTTGTAAGACGCACTTTTTTTCCCCAAAACTTGGGGGGAAAATGGGGGTGCGTCTTACAAAGAGGATATACCCGATATACCTTACCGGGTATAGGCCGCAGGGGTGTCCGGGTGTCCGTCGGCGCTGTGGGTGTCTCCGGGTGCCCAGCGGTGTCTCCGATTCCCATCCCGGGGCTCTGCCAACATTTTGCAGCAGGCCAAAGCCCCGGGGCTCCCTCTCGCTTCCCTCTGTATTGGCTCCGGCAATATGGCGGCCGCCGCCGGGGGCAGCGCATGCGCTGATGGTGATCTCAGGACTGAGATCTCGAGAGATGAGATTTCAGCGCTGAGATCTCATCTCTCGAGATCTCAGTCCCGAGATCACCATCAGCGCATGCACTGCCCCCGGCGGCGGCCGCCATATTGCCGGAGCCAATACAGAGGGAAGCGGAGAGGGAGCCCCGGGGCTCTGGCCTGTCGCAAAATGTCGGCAGAGCCCGGGATGGGAACCGGAGACACCGCTGGGCACCCGAGACTCGGCTGGCCTCCCGGAGACACCCACAGCGCCGACGGACACCCGGAGACACCCGGACACCCCTGCGGCCTACACCCGGTAAATGTCGGCAGAGCCTTGGGCTGCTGCACAGACCCCCCTGGCAGCAGTACAGCCCCCCTGGTAGCAGCACGAGCACCCCAGGAAGCAGCAAAGATCCCTGTTAGCAGCACAAGCCCCCCTGGTAGCAACACAAGCCCCCCCGTGTAGCAGCTCGAGCCCCCCTGGTAACAGCACAAGCCCCCTTGGTAGCAGCACGAGCCCCCTTGGTAGCAGCAAAGATCCCTGGTAGCAGCACGAGCCCCCCTGGTAGCAGCCAAGATCCCTGGTAGCAGCACGAGCCCCCCTGGCAGCAGCACGAGCCCCCCTGGCAGCATGCTGCACATCGGAGCACCCTCTCATCCCTTCCTGCGGCCTGCCGTATCACCCCACTCCTGCCTCCTCCAGCAGCGACCCTGGGACCCAGCTTCACCGCAGCCACCACCCCGGGTAAGCAATAAGACGCCTGGATTATAAGAGGCACCACCATTTTATAAAAAAACCAAAAAAACATTTTTTCCTATTTCTCTCCTCAAAATTTGGGGTGCGTCTTATAATCCGGATCGTCTTATAAAGCGAAAAATACGGTACTTGTTCCAAATTACTGTACTGGGGCCAATAGGCAGAAAATAAAACTTACATAAAAAAACTAATAATTGTAGGTGGTGTGGTAGGTCTCAAAGCAGGGGGAGATACAAAGGCCTGGTTGGGATGGGCAAGTGGGGCAATAGTACCGGGAATCACTCCGTTTGCCATGCTTCCTGCAAACCCGGCATCGTTTTTGAGGATACCTTTGGGTGGGAGGGACAGGGACAGAGTGAGGAAAATGGCGCTCTGCAAGTCTCCGGCAATCCTCAGACTCAAAGGCTTCCCCCGATGCCATTGACTGAAACAGGAGGCCCTCAACAATTTTTTCCTGAAACTGGAGGAATGTAAGGGGTCCTTGGGCTTTTTTATATAGTACAAAACTGTTGTATGTGGCAGTTTGAATAAGGTAGATGGCCATCTTTTTGTACCAAGCCCTGGTCTTCCGCTTGCCCAGGTATGGTTGCAGAACCTGGTCTGATAAGTCAACGCCACCCATAAACTTATTATATTCTGTGACGCAGACCGGTTTTTCCTTGTCCCTGGTGGCACCCCTCTCTCTGACCGTCACAGTGGTGTCCGCATGCAGTGTGGTAAGCATGTAAACGTCCTTCCTGTCCTTCCACTTCACTGCAAGGAGTTGGTCATTTGCAAGTGAGAAAGACGCCCCCTGCTCCAAACGCCTGGACACCAACTGTGACGGAAACCCCACTCTATTTTTCCTGATTGTCCCAGAGGCCCCTGTATTTGCAGCGTGGAGGGATTTATATAGGGGGACACATGTATAATAATTGTCCATATACACATGGTACCCTTGATAAAGAAAGGGTGTCATTAGCTCCCAGACAATTTTGCCTGGGATGCCAATTGTCTGAGGGCAGTTTGGAGGGTTTATTTGGCGGTCCCTACCTTCATAAATTAGGAAGGTGGAAGTGTACCCTGATGAGCGCTCACAAGTTTTGTATAATTTTATGCCGTATTTGGCACGCTTGGAGGGGATAAGTTGGCGGAATGACAGACGGCCCTTGTAGCTCATCAAGGACTCGTCGACTGCCACATTTTTCTCTGGGGTATAGGAATTTAGAAATGAATTTTGCAGGAGGGAAATTAGGGGTCTCAATTTATTTAGCCGATCATAATTGGGGTCAGTTCTTGGGGGGCTTGGGAATTGTCACTGAAGTGGAGGAATCTCATCAGGGCTTCATAACGGACCCGGGACATGACGGCTGCAAACACAGGGGTGCTGTGGACAGCTTTTGTTGCCCAGTAAGAGCGGAGTGAGGGTTTTACTAAACCCATATTCAGGGTAAGGCCTAAAATTTTTTTTATTTCAGGGACAGTGGTGGGCATCCAGGAACGGGAATGAAAGGCAGTGGGTTTTTGGGAAATATATTGTCGGGCATATAGGTTTGTCTGGTGGACGATCAATTCTAGTACTTCGGGGCTAATGAAAATTTGGAAATAATCAATGGGGGTAAAATTAGTGACATATCCTCTTATTCCAGGGACAGCAGAAAAAGGGGCAATTTGAGGGGAAAATGAGGTGTCATTATACCACAGCGATGAGGGGACTGTGGTACTTGGCCCTGCCTCTGAAGCTTCAGCAGTGACGACCGACTCTGCTACCATCGGGCTGAGGGATTCCGTGGAGGAAGAGTCGTCATCACGGTCTGAAAACTGCTCAGCTTCAGAGGCAGATTCTGTTTCACTGCCGGAGCAAAGCAGGCTGTAAGCTAGCTCCGCGCTGTACGTTTTCCGAGCCATTTTATTTCCCTGCCTAATGAATACTAACCCTAATCTAACCTTTTTTTTGCCTCCTAACCCTAATATGTGTAACCCTAAGCCTAGTAGCACATATACCCTAACCCTAGTAGCACATATACCCTAACAGCATATACCCTAACCCTAGTAGCACGTATAACCCTAACCCTAGCAGCACGTATAACCCTAACCCTAGCAGCACGTATAACCCTAACCCTAGCAGCACGTATAACCCTAACCCTAGCAGCACTTATAACCCTAACCTTAGTAGCACATATACCCTAACCCTGGTAGCACGTATAACCCTAACCCTAGTAGCACGTATACCCTAACCCTAGTAGCACATATACCCTAACCCTAGTAGCACATATACCCTAACAGCATATACCCTAACCCTAGTAGCACGTATAACCCTAACCCTAGCAGCACGTATAACCCTAACCCTAGCAGCACGTATAACCCTAACCCTAGCAGCACGTATAACCCTAACCCTAGCAGCACGTATAACCCTAACCCTAGCAGCACGTATAACCCTAACCCTAGCAGCACGTATAACCCTAACCTTAGTAGCACATATACCCTAACCCTGGTAGCACGTATAACCCTAACCCTAGTAGCACGTATACCCTAACCCTAGTAGCACATATACCCTAACAGCATATACCCTAACCCTAGTAGCACGTATAACCCTAACCCTAGCAGCACGTATAACCCTAACCCTAGCAGCACGTATAACCCTAACCCTAGCAGCACGTATAACCCTAACCCTAGCAGCACGTATAACCCTAACCCTAGCAGCACGTATAACCCTAACCCTAGCAGCACGTATAACCCTAACCCTAGCAGCACGTATAACCCTAACCCTAGTAGCACATATACCCTAACCCTGGTAGCAGGTATAACCCTAACCCTAGTAGCACGTATACCCTAACCCTAGTAGCACATATACCCTAACCCTAGTAGCACGTATACCCTAACCCTAGTAGCACGTATAACCCTAACCCTAGTAGCACGTATAACCCTAACCCTAGTAGCACATATACCCTAACCCTGGTAGCACGTATAACCCTAACCCTAGTAGCACGTATACCCTAACCCTGGTAGCACGTATAACCCTAACCCTGGTAGCACGTATAACCCTAACCCTGGTAGCACGTATCCCCTAACCCTAGTAGCACGTATAACCCTAACCCTAGTAGCACGTATCCCCTAACCCTAGTAGCACGTATAACCCTAACCCTGGTAGCACGTATAACCCTAGTAGCACGTATACCCTAACCCTAGTAGCACGTATACCCTAACCCTAGCAGCACGTATAACCCTAACCCTAGCAGCACGTATAACCCTAACCCTAGCAGCACGTATAACCCTAACCCTGGTAGCACGTATAACCCTAACCCTAGTAGCACGTATAACCCTAACCCTAGCAGCACGTATACCCTAACCCTAGTAGCACGTATACCCTAACCCTAGCAGCACGTATAACCCTAACCCTAGCAGCACGTATAACCCTAACCCTAGTAGCACGTATAACCCTAACCCTAGCAGCACGTATACCCTAACCCTAGTAGCACGTATACCCTAACCCTAGCAGCACGTATAACCCTAACCCTGGTAGCACGTATAACCCTAACCCTAGTAGCACGTATAACCCTAACAGCACGTATACCCTAACCCTAGTAGCGCGTATACCCTAACCCTAGCAGCACGTATAACCCTAACCCTGGTAGCACGTATACCCCTAACCCTGGTAGCACGTATACCCCTAACCCTAGTAGCACGTATAACCCTAACCCTAGTAGCACGTATAACTCTAGCACGTATAACCCTAAAAATTTTTTTTTTTTTTTAAATTATAAAAAAAAAAAAAATTGTAAAAAAAAAAAAAATATATATATATTATTTTTATTATCCCCTGACAATGGGGATGGGGATGCGGGGGATTTGGAGGGGTAATCTGATTTTTATGACGCTGCAGACGCAGCATCACTTCGCTGACAGGGCAGCACTTGAGCTGTAGTTTCTCTCTCTTCTCTCCCAGAACAATTACAAGGAGAGGGAGAGACAGCACAGCCCAAGTGCTGCCATATTTACAAATATTGGGGGGCTATGATCACTGTGATAGGGTCTATCACAGTGATCAAAACCCAGCAACCAATGAGAAAATTCTCACTGGCTGCTGGGTGCAGTCAGGCAGATCTTGGCGGGCGCACTGCGCATGCGCCCGCCATTTTCTTTCTGCCGAGGAAGGAGAGGGGCCAGGAGAGCGGGGGGAATTGAAAAGGTACCGGGGGGGGGGATCAAAGGACCCGGGGACCCCTTTTCTCTCCCCTCGATCACATCAGATGGGAGAGAAATAAAATAGAAAATCGCAGGTTTTTTGTTTGCTTTTTTTTGGTTACGGTCGCCGTTGTAGGGTTAATAATGGCGATCGCAACCCCGGGGTCGGTAAATACCGACCCGAATCATGTTCTCCGGGGTCTCGGCTGCCTAGAGGAAATCCGACTGTGGGGGGCACTGTTTCCTTTCTCCACAGCGCCTTTAATTAACCCCTTAATGTCCAATGACGGACACAGTCCGTCATCAGACATCTCCCCTGCTTTGAGGTTGGCTCCGGCGCTGAGCCCGCATCAAAGCCGGGACATGTCAGCTGTTATGAACAGCTGACATGTGCCCGCAATAGGTGCCTATTAACTAGTTAAATCCTGCTGTCAAAGCTGACAGCGGGCATTTAAATAGCACTTCCGGCCACCGTCACGTGATCGGGGGTCGGCGTCATGTTGCCTGGACAACCAGAGGTCTCATAGAGACCTCTATGGTTGTTCCAGGCTGATGGTTTTCAGCGCCGCCCGGTGGTCGGCACTGAAAGCACAGGAGTAAATCTGCTACATATGGGCGATCGTCCATATGTAGCAGAGCCGATCGAGCTGTGCATGCTTCAAGCCTCCTATGGAGACTATTGAAGCATGCAAAAAGTAAAAAAAAAAAAAAAATAAAGGTTTAAAAATAAAAAAAACCTAAAAGTTCAAATCACCCCCCTTTCGCCCCAATCAAAATAAAACAGTAAAAAAAAAATCCCTCATACACATATTAGGTATCGCCGCGTTCAGAATCGCCCGATCTATCAATAAAAAAAAGCATTAACCCGATCACTAAACGGCGTAGCGAGAAAAAAAGTCAAAACCCCAGAATTACATTTTTTTGATCGCTGTAACAATGCATTAAAATGTAATAACAGGCGATCAAAAGAACGTATCTGCACAAAAGTGTTATCATTAAAAATGTCAGCTCGGCACGGAAAAAATAAGTCCTCACCCAACCCCAGATCATGAAAAATGGAGACGCTACGGGTCTCGGAAAATGGTGGGGTTTTTTTTAGCAAACTTTGGAATTTTTTTTCACTTTTTCACCACTTAGATAAAAAAGAACCTAGACATGTTTGGTGTCTATGAACTCGTAATGACCTGGAGAATCATAATGGCAGGGCTGTTTTAGCATTTAGTGAACCTACCAAAAAAGCCAAGCAAAAAACAAGTGTGGGATTGCACTATTTTTGCAATTTCACCACACTTGGAATTTTTTCCAGTTTTCTGTTACACGACAAGGTAAAATCAATGGTGTTGTTCAAAAGTACAACTCATCCCGCAAAAAATAAGCCCTCACATGGCCATATTGACAGAAAAATAAAAAAGTTATGGCTCTGGGAAGAAAGGGAGCGAAATACAAAAACGAAAATAACCCCGGTCGTTAAGGGGTTAAAGGCGCTGTGGTTTAAGTACCCTTAGTGACCGCCGTTAAAAGGCGTATCGGCGGTCGCTAAGGTGTTAAAACAGAAACACTCACATGTTGCTTAGATCATTCCAGGCTAACCATGCCAGCGGGGGAGGGGCGACATCAAAATGCATCGGAGGGTCTTGTTGCAACAGTTTCCCAGGCAGTGACTAAGGGCTGGACTGACTTACAGTAACTTATACCTGTAGGCTGTGACATCACTAAAAAGGGTTGAGTTACCACCGCCCTCCCCTTTTCTCAGAGTTACAGATTTACTAAGAAAATTTATAATTATCATAACTTGGCTGGAGAACCTAGCAGAATAACACCAGAATCATCTCTCATCTTGTCTTGAAATGAGTTTCCTATTGACTCTAAACACGGACTGTCTATTCAACTCTGTTCAGGAGAAATCCATTTCTCGGGTTCTGTCGGTGCTAGAGTTTAGAAAAAGGTGCTGTAGTGAAGCTCTGCCGACGCACGTCCCAGATGTAATTTTCATATTTCTAACAAACTGACGCCGCATTATGTCCAAATGCTTAGATTCTAACTCTATGCGATGGGCAGCCAGAGCACATGTTGAAGACCAAGACATTCCTTTGGGAGGAGGGAGATCACTCACTGGAATCTCACATTACAATGAGTGTGTGTGGAGAGGGCTGAGGCCCCCTTCAGAGGAGGGGGGTCGCTTGTACTGTAGCAGAAAGTTCTGGAAAGTGTGTTATTAAGGGAAACCATAGGTCATATTTACATTATCGTGACAGTTGGGCGCTGTGTACACTGTCTGCGGTGTTGGATTGCAAGCCCCAGCCTGTCAGGGTATGTTCCCACGATCAGTAAGCGCTGCGGATTGGACGCTGCATACACTCTCTGCGGTGCAGGATTACAAGTCGCAGTCTGTCAGGGTATGTGCTAACGATCAGCAAGCGCTGCGGGTTGGACGCTGCGTACACTCTCCGCTGTGCTGGATTACAAGTCGCAGTCTGTCAGGGTATGTGCTAACGATCAGTAAGCGCCGCGGGTTGGACGATGCATACACTCTCCGCTGTGCTGGATTACAAGTCGCACTCTGTGTTAGGGCTGGCGGAATGCACCAAATAATAAAATGATAGTAAGGTGCGTTTGCAGCCCGGGGTCTACCGTGCAGAGGTAGTAAACTGCTGCTTAGTAATAGCGGATGTATATAGCGGTATACAAAAGTTCACACGCGGGTTACCGTCACCCGGTGTGAACAGGAGTGGACTCTGTTACGTCACATAGCCGCAGTCACATAAATGCCGGAGCCTGTTAGAACTCACAGCACTCGGCAAGAGAGCTCTCAGTATATGGTCACAGAACTCAGCCCCAAGGACACGAGGTCTGAATCCCTCTAGACCTACCGAGCGTGCGGCGTCGCACAAGCTGACGCCTCTAATGAACGCTGACCACCGAGAAGTGCAGACTGTGTGCACCTGGGCATACAGACAAAACTACCGGTGGATGCTGATGCCAGTCTCTGACTCTGCCTCTACCAGGACCTCAGCCTGGGCGCTAGCAGGCTAGGCAACACAACACATGCGTACCAAGGGTAGGGGTTTCCAATGAGTCATTCACCAGAGACATTCATAAAGTACATGCATACAACACTCACTCCACATGGTCTGTATCTTTCTCTATATTAGCGCATGGCCGTGCGGCCATGTGAGCCTTTTACAGTTGCAGCCTTCCGGGACCTTCCTGGTGGTCCAATCGGAGAAGCAACAGGACCTGAGCATGTGACCTCCGACCTCCAATGAGAGGTCGTCCGACGGGCATGCTCAGTAGGAGAAAAGCAGGACTTAGTCTCAGGAGCATCTGCTTTCCGCTGACTCATGCATGGTAGAAAAGCTGAGCCTGGAGGAGCAACCAGACGCCTAGCATTAGCCTGGGCAAGACGCTGGGACCGATGTCTCTGCTGAGCAGGAACCTCTGCGGATGCAAAAGAATGGGAGACCGCAGAGTACATGGCTCGAGACTCCCCCTGTGCAGCGGGAGAAACTCGAAGCCTAGCAGCCTGTCAGGGTATGTGGCCACAATCAGTAAGCACTTTGGGTTGGACGCTGCGTACACTCTCTGCGGTGCGAGATTATGAGCTGCAGCCTGTCAGGGTATGTGCTCACGATCAGTAAGTGCTGCGGGTTGGATGCTGCGTACAGTTGTGGCCAAAAGTATTGACACCCCTGCAATTCTGTCAGATAATACTCAGTTTCTTCCTGAAAATGATTGCAAACACAAATTCTTTGGTATTATTATCTTCATTTAATTTGTCTTAAATGAAAAAACACAAAAAGAATTGTCCTAAAGCCAAATTGGATATAATTCCACACCAAACATAAAAAAGAAGGTGGACAAAAGTATTGGCACTGTTCGAAAAATCCTGTGATGCTTCTCTAATTTGTGTAATTAACAGCACCTGTAACTTACCTGTGGCACCTAACAGGTGTTGGCAATAACTAAATCACACTTGCAGCCAGGTGACATGGATTAAAGTTGACTCAACCTCTGTCCTGTGCCCTTGTGTGTACCACATTGAGCATGGAGAAAAGAAAGAAGACCAAAGAACTGTCTGAGGACTTGAGAAACCAAATTGTGAGGAAGCATGAGCAATCTCAAGGCTACAAGTCCATCTCCAAAGACCTGAATGTTCCTGTGTCTACCGTGCGCAGTGTCATCAAGAAGTGTAAAGCCCATGGCACTGTGGCTAACCTCCCTAGATGTGGATGGAAAAGAAAAATTGACAAGAGGTTTCAACGCAAGATTGTGCGGATGTTGGATAAAGAACCTCGACTAACATCCAATCAAGTTCAAGCTGCCCTGCAGTCCGAGGGTACAACAGTGTCAACCTGTACTATCCGTCAGCATCTGAATGAAAAGGGACTGTATGGTAGGAGACCCAGGAAGACCCCACTTCTTACCCCGAGGCATAAAAAAGCCAGGCTGGAGGTTGCCAAAACTTACCTGAAAAAGCCTAAAACGTTTTGGAAGAATGTTCTCTGGTCAGATGAGACAAAAGTAGAGCTTTTTGGGCAAAGGCATCAACATAGAGTTTACAGGAGAAAAAAAGAGGCATTCAAAGAAAAGAACACGGTCCCTACAGTCAAACATGGCGGAGATTCCCTGATGTTTTGGGGTTGATTTGCTGCCTCTGGCACTGGACTGCTTGACCGTGTACATGGCATTATGAAGTCTGAAGACTACCAACAAATTTTGCAGCATAATGTAGGGCCCAGTGTGAGAAAGCTGGGTCTCCCTCAGAGGTCATGGGTCTTCCAGCAGGACAATGACCCAAATCACACTTCAAAAAGCACTAGAAAATGGTTTGAGATAAAGCACTGGAGACTTCTAAGATGGCCAGCAATGAGTCCAGACCTGAATCCCATAGAACACCTGTGGAGAGATCTAAAAATGGCAGTTTGGAGAAGGCACCCTTCTAATATCAGGGACCTGGAGCAGTTTGCCAAAGAAGAATGGTCTAAAATTCCAGCAGAGCATTGTAAGAAACTCATTGATGGTTTCCGGAAGCGGTTGGTCGCAGCTATTTTGGCTAAAGGTTGTGCAACCAAGTATTAGGCTGAGGGTGCCAATACTTTTGTCTGCCCCATTTTTGGAGTTTTGTGTGAAATGATCAATGTTTGGCTTTTTGCTTCATTCTCCTTTGTATTTTTTCATTTAAGACAAATTGAATGAAGATAATAATACCAAAGAATTTGTGATTGCAATCATTTTCAGGAAGAAACTGAGTATTATCTGACAGAATTGCAGGGGTGTCAATACTTTTGGCCACAACTGTACACTCTCTGCGGTGCTGGATTACGAGCTGCAGCCTGTCAGGATATGTGGCCACGATCAGTAAGCGCTGCGGGTTGGACGCTGCGTACACTCTCTGCGGTGCGGGATTACAAGTCGCAGTCTGTCAGGGTATGTGCTCATGATCAGTAAGCGCTGCGGGTTGGACGCTGCGTACACTCTCTGCGGTGCGGGATTACAAGTCGCAGTCTGTCAGGGTATGTGCTAATGATCAGTAAGCGCTGGGGGTTGGACGCTGCGTACACTCTCTGCTGTGCTGGATTACGAGCTGCAGCCTGTCAGGGTATGTGCTCATGATCAGTAAGCGCTGGGGGTTGGACGCTGTGTACACTCTCTGCTGTGCTGGATTACGAGCTGCAGCCTGTCAGGGTATGTGCTAATGATCAGTAAGTGCTGCGGGTTGGACGCTGCGTACACTCTCTGCGGTGCAGGATTACAAGTCGCAGTTTGTCAGGGTATGTGCTAATGATCAGTAAGCGCTGCGGGTTGGACGCTGCGTACACTCTCTGCGGTACAGGATTACAAGTCGCAGTCTGTCAGGGTATGTGCTAACGATCAGTAAGCGCTGGGGGTTGGACGCTGCGTACACTCTCTGCTGTGCTGGATTACGAGCTGCAGCCTGTCAGGGTATGTGCTAATGATCAGTAAGCGCTGGGGGTTGGACGCTGTGTACACTCTCTGCTGTGCTGGATTACGAGCTGCAGCCTGTCAGGGTATGTGCTAATGATCAGTAAGTGCTGCGGGTTGGACGCTGCGTACACTCTCTGCGGTGCAGGATTACAAGTCGCAGTTTGTCAGGGTATGTGCTAATGATCAGTAAGCGCTGCGGGTTGGACGCTGCGTACACTCTCTGCGGTGCAGGATTAAAAGTCGCAGTTTGTCAGGGTATGTGCTAATGATCAGTAAGCGCTGCGGGTTGGACGCTGCGTACACTCTCTGCGGTGCAGGATTAAAAGTCGCAGTTTGTCAGGGTATGTGCTAATGATCAGTAAGCGCTGCGGGTTGGACGCTGCGTACACTCTCTGCGGTGCTGGATTACAAGTCGCAGTTTGTCAGGGTATGTGCTAATGATCAGTAAGCGCTGCGGGTTGGACGCTGCGTACACTCTCTGCGGTGCTGGATTACAAGTCGCAGTTTGTCAGGGTATGTGCTAATGATCAGTAAGCGCTGCGGGTTGGACGCTGCGTACACTCTCTGCGGTGCTGGATTACGAGCTGCAGTCTGTCAGGGTATGTGCTAATGATCAGTAAGCGCTGCGGGTTGGACGCTGCGTACACTCTCTGCGGTGCTGGATTACGAGCTGCAGTCTGTCAGGGTATGTGCTAATGATCAGTAAGCGCTGCGGGTTGGACGCTGCGTACACTCTCTGCGGTGCTGGATTACGAGCTGCAGTCTGTCAGGGTATGAGCTAATGATCAGTAAGCGCTGCGGGTTGGATGCTGCGTACACTCTCTGCGGTGCAGGATTACAAGTCGCAGTTTGTCAGGGTATGTGCTAATGATCAGTAAGCGCTGCGGGTTGGATGCTGCGTACACTCTCTGCGGTGCAGGATTACAAGTCGCAGTTTGTCAGGGTATGTGCTAATGATCAGTAAGCGCTGCGGGTTGGATGCTGCGTACACTCTCTGCGGTGCAGGATTACAAGTCGCAGTTTGTCAGGGTATGTGCTAATGATCAGTAAGCGCTGCGGGTTGGACGCTGCGTACACTCTCTGCGGTGCTGGATTACGAGCTGCAGTCTGTCAGGGTATGTGCTAATGATCAGTAAGCGCTGCGGGTTGGACGCTGCGTACACTCTCTGCGGTGCTGGATTACGAGCTGCAGTCTGTCAGGGTATGTGCTAATGATCAGTAAGCGCTGCGGGTTGGATGCTGCGTACACTCTCTGCGGTGCAGGATTACAAGTCGCAGTTTGTCAGGGTATGTGCTAACGATCAGTAAGTGCTGCGGGTTGGATGCTGCGTACACTCTCGACGGTGCTGGATTACAAGTCGCAGTCTGTGTTAGGGCTGGCGGAATGCACCAACTAATAAAATGATAGTAAGGTGCGTTTGCAGCCCGGGGTCTACCGTGCAGAGGTAGTAAACTGCTGCTTAGTAATGGCGATGTATATAGCGGTATACAAAAGTTCACACGCGAGTTACCGTCACCCGGTGTGAACAGGAGTGGACTCTGTTACGTCACATAGCCGCAGTCACATAAATGCCGGAGCCTGTTAGAACTCACAGCACTCGGCAAGAGAGCTCTCAATATATGGTCACAGAACTCAGCCCCAAGGACACGAGGTCTGAATCCCTCTAGACCTACCGAGCATGCGGCGTCGCACAAGCTGACGCCTCTAATGAACGCTGACCACCGAGAAGTGCAGACTGTGTGCACCTGGGCATACAGACAAAGCTACCGGTGGATGCTGATGCCAGTCTCTGACTCTGCCTCTACCAGGACCTCAGCCTGGGCGCTAGCAGGCTAGGCAACACAACACATGCGTACCAAGGGTAGGGGTTTCCAATGAGTCATTCACCAGAGACATTCATAAAGTACATGCATACAACACTCACTCCACATGGTCTGTATCTTTCTCTATATTAGCGCATGGCCGTGCGGCCATGTGAGCCTTTTACAGTTGCAGCCTTCCGGGACCTTCCTGGTGGTCCAATCGGAGAAGCAACAGGACCTGAGCATGTGACCTCCGACCTCCAATGAGAGGTCATCCGACGGGCATGCTCAGTAGGAGAAAAGCAGGACTTAGTCTCAGGCGCATCTGCTTTCCGCTGACTCATGCATGGTAGAATAGCTGAGCCTGGAGGAGCAACCAGACGCCTAGCATTAGCTTGGGCAAGACGCTGGGACCGATGTCTCTGCTGAGCAGGAACTTCTGCAGATGCAAAAGAATGGGAGACCGCAGAGTACATGGCTCGAGACTCCCCCTGTGCAGTGGGAGAAACTCGACGCCTAACAGCCTGTCAGGGTATGTGGCCACAATCAGTAAGCACTGTGGGTTGGACGCTGCGTACACTCTCTGCGGTGCGAGATTATGAGCTGCAGCTTGTCAGGGTATGTGGCCATGATCAGTAAGTGCTGCGGGTTGGACGCTGCGTACACTCTCCGCGGTGCAGGATTACAAGTCGCAGCCTGTCATGGTATGTGCACACTATCAGTAAGCTGTTATGAGTTCATTTTCCCCTTCACCATTGAGGTCTGATGAACTCCCTCTTCTGGTGAAGGAAGGTAGTGAGGCTGATTACCAAACACCTGAGCTAGTAGAGGATGACTGGGTGACGGGAATTGCTGACTGGATATAAGGCAGCCGACGCTCTTCTGCCTCGCTGGTGATTTCTCTGAGGGATTCTAGGAGACCAGTCTGATTCCTGCTACTCAAAAGCTAAAGTTTTCTGCCTTGCTTTTTGCATTTGTGTTTTGGTTTTATTTTGCCTTGCTTTTCTGGATTCTGCCATTCCATTCTGGGGTGAGCTGAATTCCTTTGTATCTTTTTGCTCTGTTTTCAGAAAATACCTGAGTACTGACATAGTCTTTTTGAAGCCTAGCATCTTCAGGGACTTTTTTCCTGTCAGTCTGTTGGCCCGTTTTGATAGGGTTTTTGGCGGATTGCAGACATCAGCTTTTCTATCCTGTCCTATCTAGTTAGCTTGGGCCCCATCATTTGCTCAGTCTATCTTTCTATCTGTGTTAGTGTTTTTTCTTCTTGCTTCACCGTCATTATATGTTGGGGGCTGCCTATTGCTTTGGGGTCTGCTCTGGGGCAGTTTAGATTTCCCCTTCTGTCTTTAGGCTATGTAGTTCTCCGGCTGTGATCGAGGGGTCTAGGGCACCGTAGGAACCCCCAACGGCTACTGCTAGTTGTTGATAGGTTCAGGGGTCTGCAATCCGATAGCTGCCAACTTCTCTGGTTTTCTGGACTTAGCTAGCATTTCTATTTTTGCCACCTACGGTGACTCGTTCATAACAGTAAGCGCTGTGTACACTCTCTGCGGTGCTGGATTACAAGTCGCAGCCTGTCAGGGTATGTGCTCATGATCAGTAAGCGCTGCGGGTTGGACGCTGCATACACTCTCCGCGGTGCTGGATTACAAGTCGCAGCCTGTCAGGGTATGTGCTCATGATCAGTAAGCGCTGCGGGTTGGACGCTGCGTACACTCTCTGCGGTGCTGGATTACGAGATGCAGCCTGTCATGGTATGTGCTCAGAATCAGTAAGCGCTGCGGGTTGGACGCTGCGTAATCTCTCTGCGGTGCTGGATTACGAGCTGCAGCCTGTCATGGTATGTGCTCATGATCAGTAAGCGCTGCGGGTTGGACGCTGCGTACACTCTCCGCGGTGCTGGATTACGAGATGCAGCCTGCCATGGTATGTGATCAGAATCAGTAAGCGCTGCGGGTTGGACGCTGCGTACACTCTCTGCGGTGCTGGTTTACGAGATGCAGCCTGTCATGGTATGTGCTCATGATCAGTAAGCGCTGCGGGTTGGACGCTGCGTACGCTCTCCGCGGTGCTGGATTACAAGTCGCAGCCTGTCATGGTATGTGCTCATGATCAGTAAGCGCTGCGGGTTGGACGCTGCGTACACTCTCCGCGGTGCTGGATTACAAGTCGCAGCCTGTCAGGGTATGTGCTCATGATCAGTAAGCGCTGCGGGTTGGATGCTGCGTACGCTCTCCGCTGTGCTGGATTACGAGATGCAGCCTGTCATGGTATGTGCTCATGATCAGTAAGCGCTGCGGGTTGGACGCTCCGTACACTCTCCGCTGTGCTGGATTACGAGATGCAGCCTGTCATGGTATGTGCTCATGATCAGTAAGCGCTGCGGGTTGGACGCTGCGTACGCTCTCCGCGGTGCTGGATTACAAGTCGCAGCCTGTCATGGTATGTGCTCTTGATCAGTAAGCGCTGCGGGTTGGACGCTGCGTACGCTCTCCGCGGTGCTGGATTACAAGTCGCAGCCTGTCAGGGTATGTGCTCATGATCAGTAAGCGCTGCGGGTTGGACGCTGCGTACACTCTCCGCTGTGCTGGATTACGAGCTGCAGCCTGTCATGGTATGTGCTCATGATCAGTAAGCGCTGCGGGTTGGACGCTGCGTACACTCTCTGCGGTGCTGGATTACGAGCTGCAGCCTGTCAGGGTATGTGCTCATGATCAGTAAGCGCTGCGGGTTGGACGCTGAGTACACTCTCCGCTGTGCTGGATTACGAGCTGCAGCCTGTCATGGTATGTGCTCATGATCAGTAAGCGCTGCGGGTTGGACGCTGCGTACACTCTCTGCGGTGCTGGATTACGAGCTGCAGCCTGTCAGGGTATGTGCTCATGATCAGTAAGCGCTGCGGGTTGGACGCTGAGTACACTCTCCGCTGTGCTGGATTACGAGCTGCAGCCTGTCATGGTATGTGCTCATGATCAGTAAGCGCTGCGGGTTGGACGCTGCGTACACTTTCTGCGGTGCTGGATTACGAGCTGCAGCCTGTCATGGTATGTGCTCATGATCAGTAAGCGCTACGGGTTGGACGCTGCGTACACTCTCTGTGGTGTTGGATTACGAGCTGCAGCCTGTCATGGTATGTGCACACTATCAGTAAGCGCTGCGGGTTGGATGCTGCGTACACTCTCTGCAGTGCTGGATTACGAGCTGCAGTCTGTCAGGGTATGTGCTCATGATCAGTAAGCGCTACGGGTTGGACGCTGCGTACACTCTCTGTGGTGTTGGATTACGAGCTGCAGCCTGTCATGGTATGTGCACACTATCAGTAAGCGCTGCGGGTTGGACGCTGCGTACACTCTCTGCAGTGCTGGATTACGAGCTGCAGTCTGTCAGGGTATGTGCTCATGATCAGTAAGCGCTACGGGTTGGACGCTGCGTACACTCTCTGTGGTGTTGGATTACGAGCTGCAGCCTGTCATGGTATGTGCACACTATCAGTAAGCGCTGCGGGTTGGATGCTGCGTACACTCTCTGCAGTGCTGGATTACGAGCTGCAGCCTGTCATGGTATGTGCTCATGATCAGTAAGCGCTGCGGGTTGGACACTGAGTACACTCTCTGCGGTGCTGGATTACGAGCTGCAGTCTGTCAGGGTATGTGCTCATGATCAGTAAGCGCTGCGGGTCGGACGCTGCGTACACTCTCTGCGGTGCTGGATTACGAGCTGCAGTCTGTCAGGGTATGTGCTCATGATCAGTAAGCGCTGCGGGTTGGACGCTGCGTACACTCTCTGCGGTGCTGGATTACGAGCTGCAGCCTGTCAGGGTATGTGCTCATGATCAGTAAGCGCTGCGGGTTGGACGCTGCGTACACTCTCCGCTGTGCTTGATTACGAGCTGCAGCCTGTCATGGTATGTGCTCATGATCAGTAAGCGCTGCGGGTTGGACGCTGCGTACACTCTCTGTGGTGCTGGATTACGAGCTGCAGCCTGTCATGGTATGTGCTCATGATCAGTAAGCGCTACGGGTTGGACGCTGCGTACACTCTCTGTGGTGTTGGATTACGAGCTGCAGCCTGTCATGGTATGTGCACACTATCAGTAAGCGCTGCGGGTTGGATGCTGCGTACACTCTCTGCAGTTCTGGATTACGAGCTGCAGCCTGTCATGGTATGTGCTCATGATCAGTAAGCGCTGCGGGTTGGACGCTGCGTACACTCTCTGCGGTGCTGGATTACGAGCTGCAGCCTGCCATGGTATGTGCTCATGATCAGTAAGCGCTGCGGGTCGGACGCTGCGTACACTCTCTGCGGTGCTGGATTATGAGCTGCAGCCTGTCAGGGTATGTGCTCATGATCAGTAAGCGCTGCGGGTCGGACGCTGCGTACTCTCTCTGCGGTGCTGGATTACGAGCTGCAGTCTGTCAGGGTATGTGCTCATGATCAGTAAGCGCTGCGGGTTGGACGCTGCGTACACTCTCTGCGGTGCTGGATTACGAGCTGCAGCCTGTCAGGGTATGTGCTCATGATCAGTAAGCGCTGCGGGTTGGACGCTGCGTACACTCTCTGCGGTGCTGGATTACGAGCTGCAGCCTGTCAGGGTATGTGCTCATGATCAGTAAGCGCTGCGGGTTGGACGCTGCGTACACTCTCTGCGGTGCTGGATTACGAGCTGCAGCCTGTCAGGGTATGTGCTCATGATCAGTAAGCGCTGCGGGTTGGACGCTGCGTACACTCTCTGCGGTGCTGGATTACGAGCTGCAGCCTGTCAGGGTATGTGCTCATGATCAGTAAGCGCTGCGGGTTGGACGCTGCGTACACTCTCTGCGGTGCTGGATTACGAGCTGCAGCCTGTCAGGGTATGTGCTCATGATCAGTAAGCGCTGCGGGTTGGACGCTGCGTACACTCTACGCGGTGCTGGATTACGAGCTGCAGCCTGTCAGGGTATGTGCTCCTGATCAGTAAGCGCTGCGGGTTGGACGCTGCGTACACTCTACGCGGTGCTGGATTACGAGCTGCAGCCTGTCAGGGTATGTGCTCCTGATCAGTAAGTGCTGCGGGTTGGACGCTGCGTACTCTCTCTGCGGTGCTGGATTACGAGCTGCAGCCTGTCATGGCATGTGCTCATGATCAGTAAGCGCTGCGGGTTGGACGCTGCGTACTCTCTCTGCGGTGCTGGATTATGAGCTGCAGTCTGTCAGGGTATGTGCTCATGATCAGTAAGCGCTGCGGGTTGGACGCTGCGTACACTCTACGCGGTGCTGGATTACGAGCTGCAGCCTGTCAGGGTATGTGCTCCTGATCAGTAAGTGCTGCGGGTTGGACGCTGCGTACACTCTCTGCGGTGCTGGATTACAAGCTGCAGCCTGCCATGGTATGTGCTCATGATCAGTAAGCGCTGCGGGTCGGACGCTGCGTACACTCTCTGCGGTGCTGGATTATGAGCTGCAGTCTGTCAGGGTATGTGCTCATGATCAGTAAGCGCTGCGGGTTGGACGCTGCGTACACTCTACGCGGTGCTGGATAACGAGCTGCAGCCTGTCAGGGTATGTGCTCCTGATCAGTAAGTGCTGCGGGTTGGACGCTGCGTACTCTCTCTGCGGTGCTGGATTACGAGCTGCAGCCTGTCATGGTATGTTCTCATGATCAGTAAGCGCTGCGGGTTGGACGCTGCGTACTCTCTCTGCGGTGCTGGATTATGAGCTGCAGTCTGTCAGGGTATGTGCTCATGATCAGTAAGCGCTGCGGGTTGGACGCTGCGTACACTCTACGCGGTGCTGGATTACGAGCTGCAGCCTGTCAGGGTATGTGCTCCTGATCAGTAAGTGCTGCGGGTTGGACGCTGCGTACACTCTCTGCGGTGCTGGATTACGAGCTGCAGCCTGTCATGGTATGTGCTCATGATCAGTAAGCGCTGCGGGTTGGACGCTGCGTACTCTCTCTGCGGTGCAGGATTACAAGCTGCAGTCTGTCAGGGTATGTGCTCATGATCAGTAAGTGCTGCGGGTTGGACGCTGCGTACACTCTCTGCGGTACAGGATTACGAGCTGCAGTCTGTCAGGGTATGTGCTCATGATCAGTAAGTGCTGCGGGTTGGACGCTGCGTACTCTCTCTGCGGTACAGGATTACAAGCTGCAGTCTGTCAGGGTATGTGCTCATGATCAGTAAGTGCTGCGGGTTGGACGCTGCGTACACTCTGCGGTCCAGGATTACGAGCTGCAGTCTGTCAGGGTATGTGCTCACGATCAGTAAGCGCTGCGGGTTGGACGCTGCGTACGCTCTCTGCGATGCTGGATTACGAGCTGCAGTCTGTCAGGGTATGTGCTCATGATCAGTAAGCGCTGCGGGTTGGACGCTGCGTACTCTCTCTGCGGTGCTGGATTACGAGCTGCAGCCTGTCAGGGTATGTGCTCCTGATCAGTAAGTGCTGCGGGTTGGACGCTGCGTACACTCTCTGCGGTGCTGGATTACGAGCTGCAGCCTGTCATGGTATGTGCTCATGATCAGTAAGCGCTGCGGGTTGGACGCTGCGTACTCTCTCTGCGGTGCAGGATTACAAGCTGCAGTCTGTCAGGGTATGTGCTCATGATCAGTAAGTGCTGCGGGTTGGACGCTGCGTACACTCTCTGCGGTACAGGATTACGAGCTGCAGTCTGTCAGGGTATGTGCTCATGATCAGTAAGTGCTGCGGGTTGGACGCTGCGTACTCTCTCTGCGGTGCAGGATTACAAGCTGCAGTCTGTCAGGGTATGTGCTCATGATCAGTAAGTGCTGCGGGTTGGACGCTGCGTACACTCTGCGGTCCAGGATTACGAGCTGCAGTCTGTCAGGGTATGTGCTCACGATCAGTAAGCGCTGCGGGTTGGACGCTGCGTACGCTCTCTGCGATGCTGGATTACGAGCTGCAGTCTGTCAGGGTATGTGCTCATGATCAGTAAGCGCTGCGGGTTGGACGCTGCGTACTCTCTCTGCGGTGCTGGATTACGAGCTGCAGCCTGTCAGGGCATGTGCTCATGATCAGTAAGCGCTGCGGGTTGGACGCTGCGTACTCTCTCTGCGGTGCTGGATTACGAGCTGCAGCCTGTCATGGTATGTGCTCATGATCAGTAAGCGCTGCGGGTTGGACGCTGCGTACAATCTCTGTGGTGCTGGATTACGAGCTGCAGCCTGTCAGGGTATGTGCTCATGATCAGTAAGCGCTGCGGGTTGGACGCTGCGTACACTCTCTGCGGTGCTGGATTACGAGCTGCAGTCTGTCAGGGTATGTGCTCATGATCAGTAAGCGCTGCGGGTTGGACGCTGCGTACACTCTCTGCGGGGCTGGATTACGAGCTGCAGCCTGTCAGGGTATGTGCTCATGATCAGTAAGCGCTGCGGGTTGGATGCTGCGTACTCTCTCTGCGGTGCTGGATTACGAGCTGCAGCCTGTCAGGGTATGTGCTCATGATCAGTAAGCGCTGCGGGTTGGATGCTGCGTACACTCTCTGCGGTGCAGGATTACAAGCTGCAGTCTGTCAGGGTATGTGCTCATGATCATTAAGTGCTGCGGGTTGGACGCTGCGTACTCTCTCTGCGTGCTGGATTACGAGCTGCAGCCTGTCATGGTATGTGCTCCTGATCAGTAAGTGCTGCGGGTTGGACGCTGTGTACTCTCTCTGCGGTGCAGGATTACAAGCTGCAGTCTGTCAGGGAATGTGCTCATGATCAGTAAGTGCTGCGGGTTGGACGCTGCGTACACTCTCTGCGGTGCTGGATTACGAGCTGCAGCCTGTCAGGGTATGTGCTCATGATCAGTAAGCGCTGCGGGTTGGACGCTGCGTACACTCCCTGCGGGGCTGGATTACGAGCTGCAGCCTGTCAGGGTATGTGCTCATGATCAGTAAGCGCAGCGGGTTGGATGCTGCGTACTCTCTCTGCGTGCTGGATTACGAGCTGCAGCCTGTCAGGGTATGTGCTCATGATCAGTAAGCGCTGCGGGTTGGACGCTGCGTACACTCTCTGCGGTGCTGGATTACACGCTGCAGTCTGTCAGGGTATGTGCTCATGATCAGTAAGTGCTGCGGGTTGGACGCTGCGTACTCTCTCTGCGTGCTGGATTACGAGCTGCAGCCTGCCATGGTATGTGCTCCTGATCAGTAAGTGCTGCGGGTTGGACGCTGTGTACTCTCTCTGCGGTGCAGGATTACAAGCTGCAGTCTGTCAGGGTATGTGCTCATGATCAGTAAGTGCTGCGGGTTGGACGCTCCGTACACTCTCTGCGGTGCAGGATTACGAGCTGCAGTCTGTCAGGGTATGTGCTCATGATCACTAAGTGCTGCGGGTTGGACGCTGCGTACTCTCTCTGCGGTGCTGGATTACGAGCTGCAGCCTGTCAGGGTATGTGCTCATGATCAGTAAGCGCTGCGGGTTGGACGTTGCGTACTCTCTCTGCGGTGCTGGATTACGAGCTGCAGCCTATCAGGGTATGTGCTCATGATCAGTAAGCGCTGCGGGTTGGACGCTGCGTACACTCTCTGCTGTGCTGGATTACGAGCTGCAGTCTGTCAGGGTATGTGCTCATGATCAGTAAGCGCTGCGGGTTGGACGCTGCGTACTCTCTCTGCGGTGCTGGATTACGAGCTGCAGCCTGTCAGGGTATGTGCTCATGATCAGTAAGCGCTGCGGGTTGGACGCTGCGTACACTCTCTGCGGGGCTGGACTACGAGCTGCAGCCTGTCAGGGTATGTGCTCATGATCAGTAAGCGCTGCGGGTTGGACGCTGCGTACTCTCTCTGCGGTGCTGGATTACGAGCTGCAGCCTGTCAGGGTATGTGCCCATGATCAGTAAGCGCTGCGGGTTGGATGCTGCGTACTCTCTCTGCGGTGCTGGATTACGAGCTGCAGCCTGTCATGGTATGAGCTCATGATCAGTAAGCGCTGCGGGTTGGACGCTGCGTACACTCTCTGTGGTGCTGGATTACGAGCTGCAGCCTGTCAGGGTATGTGCCCATGATCAGTAAGCGCTGCGGGTTGGACGCTGCGTACACTCTCTGCGGTGCTGGATTACGAGCTGCAGCCTGTCAGGGTATGTGCCCATGATCAGTAAGCGCTGCGGGTTGGACTATGCGTACTCTCTCTGCGGTGCTGGATTACGAGCTGCAGCCTGTCATGGTATGTGCTCATGATCAGTAAGCGCTGCGGGTTGGACTATGCGTACTCTCTCTGCGGTGCTGGATTACGAGCTGCAGCCTGTCAGGGTATGTGCTCATGATCAGTAAGCGCTGCGGGTTGGACGTTGCGTAAACTCTCTGCGGTGCTGGATTACGAGCTGCAGCCTGTCAGGGTATGTGCTCATGATCAGTAAGCGCTGCGGGTTGGACCCTGCGTACTCTCTCTGCTGTGCTGGATTACGAGCTGCAGCCTGTCAGGGTATGTGCTCATGATCAGTAAGCGCTGCGGGTTGGACGCTGCGTACTCTCTCTGCGGGGCTGGATTACGAGCTGCAGCCTGTCAGGGTATGTGCTCATGATCAGTAAGCGCTGCGGGTTGGATGCTGCGTACTCTCTCTACGGTGCTGGATTACGAGCTGCAGCCTGTCAGGGTATGTGCTCATGATCAGTAAGCGCTGCGGGTTGGATGCTGCGTACACTCTCTGCTGTGCTGGATTACGAGCTGCAGTCTGTCAGGGTATGTGCTCATGATCAATAAGCGCTGCGGGTTGGACGCTGCGTACACTCTCTGTGGTGCTGGATTACGAGCTGCAGCCTGTCAGGGTATGTGCCCATGATCAGTAAGCGCTGCGGGTTGGACGCTGCGTACACTCTCTGCGGTGCTGGATTACGAGCTGCAGCCTGTCAGGGTATGTGCCCATGATCAGTAAGCGCTGCGGGTTGGACTATGCGTACTCTCTCTGCGGTGTTGGATTACGAGCTGCAGCCTGTCATGGTATGTGCTCATGATCAGTAAGCGCTGCGGGTTGGACTATGCGTACTCTCTCTGCGGTGCTGGATTACGAGCTGCAGCCTGTCAGGGTATGTGCTCATGATCAGTAAGCGCTGCGGGTTGGACGTTGCGTAAACTCTCTGCGGTGCTGGATTACGAGCTGCAGCCTGTCAGGGTATGTGCTCATGATCAGTAAGCGCTGCGGGTTGGACCCTGCGTACTCTCTCTGCTGTGCTGGATTACGAGCTGCAGCCTGTCAGGGTATGTGCTCATGATCAGTAAGCGCTGCGGGTTGGACGCTGCGTACTCTCTCTGCGGGGCTGGATTACGAGCTGCAGCCTGTCAGGTTATGTGCTCATGATCAGTAAGCGCTGCGGGTTGGATGCTGCGTACTCTCTCTACGGTGCTGGATTACGAGCTGCAGCCTGTCAGGGTATGTGCTCATGATCAGTAAGCGCTGCGGGTTGGACGCTGCGTACACTCTCTGCTGTGCTGGATTACGAGCTGCAGTCTGTCAGGGTATGTGCTCATGATCAGTAAGCGCTGCGGGTTGGACGCTGCGTACTCTCTCTGCGGTGCTGGATTACGAGCTGCAGCCTGTCAGGGTATGTGCTCATGATCAGTAAGCGCTGCGGGTTGGACGCTGCGTACACTCTCTGCGGGGCTGGACTACGAGCTGCAGCCTGTCAGGGTATGTGCTCATGATCAGTAAGCGCTGCGGGTTGGACGCTGCGTACTCTCTCTGCGGTGCTGGATTACGAGCTGCAGCCTGTCAGGGTATGTGCCCATGATCAGTAAGCGCTGCGGGTTGGATGCTGCGTACTCTCTCTGCGGTGCTGGATTACGAGCTGCAGCCTGTCATGGTATGTGCTCATGATCAGTAAGCGCTGCGGGTTGGACGCTGCGTACACTCTCTGTGGTGCTGGATTACGAGCTGCAGCCTGTCAGGGTATGTGCCCATGATCAGTAAGCGCTGCGGGTTGGACGCTGCGTACACTCTCTGCGGTGCTGGATTACGAGCTGCAGCCTGTCAGGATATGTGCCCATGATCAGTAAGCGCTGCGGGTTGGACTATGCGTACTCTCTCTGCGGTGCTGGATTACGAGCTGCAGCCTGTCATGGTATGTGCTCATGATCAGTAAGCGCTGCGGGTTGGACTATGCGTACTCTCTCTGCGGTGCTGGATTACGAGCTGCAGCCTGTCAGGGTATGTGCTCATGATCAGTAAGCGCTGCGGGTTGGACGTTGCGTAAACTCTCTGCGGTGCTGGATTACGAGCTGCAGCCTGTCAGGGTATGTGCTCATGATCAGTAAGCGCTGCGGGTTGGACCCTGCGTACTCTCTCTGCTGTGCTGGATTACGAGCTGCAGCCTGTCAGGGTATGTGCTCATGATCAGTAAGCGCTGCGGGTTGGACGCTGCGCACTCTCTCTGCGGGGCTGGATTACGAGCTGCAGCCTGTCAGGGTATGTGCTCATGATCAGTAAGCGCTGCGGGTTGGATGCTGCGTACTCTCTCTACGGTGCTGGATTACGAGCTGCAGCCTGTCAGGGTATGTGCTCATGATCAGTAAGCGCTGCGGGTTGGATGCTGCGTACACTCTCTGCTGTGCTGGATTACGAGCTGCAGTCTGTCAGGGTATGTGCTCATGATCAATAAGCGCTGCGGGTTGGACGCTGCGTACACTCTCTGCGGGGCTGGATTACGAGCTGCAGCCTGTCAGGGTATGTGCTCATGATCAGTAAGCGCTGCGGGTTGGATGCTGCGTACTCTCTCTGCGGTGCTGGATTACGAGCTGCAGCCTGTCAGGGTATGTGCTCATGATCAGTAAGCGCTGCGGGTTGGATGCTGCGTACTCTCACTGCGGTGCTGGATTACGAGCTGCAGCCTGTCAGGGTATGTGCCCATGATCAGTAAGCGCTGCGGGTTGGATGCTGCGTACACTCTCTGCTGTGCTGGATTACGAGCTGCAGTCTGTCAGGGTATGTGCTCATGATCAGTAAGCGCTGCGGGTTGGACGCTGCGTACACTCTCTGCTGTGCTGGATTACGAGCTGCAGCCTGTCAGGGTATGTGCTCATGATCAGTAAGCGCTGCGGGTTGGACGCTGCGTACACTCTCTGTGGTGCTGGATTACGAGCTGCAGCCTGTCACGGTATGTGCTCATGATCAGTAAGCGCTGCGGGTTGGACGCAGCGTACACTCTCTGTGGTGCTGGATAACGAGCTGCAGCCTGTCAGGGTATGTGCTCATGATCAGTAAGCGCTGCGGGTTGGACGCTGCGTACACTCTCTGCTGTGCTGGATTACGAGCTGCAGCCTGTCAGGGTATGTGCTCATGATCAGTAAGCGCTGCGGGTTGGATGCTGCATACACTCTCTGAAGTGCTGGATTACAAGCTGCAGCCTGTCATGGTATGTGCTCATGATCAGTAAGCGCTGCGGGTTGGACGCTGCGTACTCTCTCTGCGGTGCTGGATTACGAGCTGCAGCCTGTCAGGGTATGTGCTCATGATCAGTAAGCGCTGCGGGTTGGATGCTGCGTACACTCTCTGCAGTGCTGGATTACGAGCTGCAGCCTGTCATGGTATGTGCTCATGATCAGTTAGCGCTGCGGGTTGGACGCAGCGTACACTCTCTGTGGTGCTGGATTACGAGCTGCAGCCTGTCATGGTATGTGCTCATGATCAGTAAGCGCTGCGGGTTGGACGCTGCGTACACTCTCTGCGGTGCTGGATTACGAGCTGCAGCCTGCCATGGTATGTGCTCATGATCAGTAAGCGCTGCGGGTCGGACGCTGCGTACACTCTCTGCGGTGCTGGATTATGAGCTGCAGTCTGTCAGGGTATGTGCTCATGATCAGTAAGCGCTGCGGGTTGGACGCTGCGTACACTCTACGCGGTGCTGGATTATGAGCTGCAGTCTGTCAGGGTATGTGCTCATGATCAGTAAGCGCTGCGGGTTGGACGCTGCGTACACTCTACGCGGTGCTGGATTACGAGCTGCAGCCTGTCAGGGTATGTGCTCCTGATCAGTAAGTGCTGCGGGTTGGACGCTGCGTACTCTCTCTGCGGGGCTGGATTACGAGCTGCAGCCTGTCAGGGTATGTGCTCATGATCAGTAAGCGCTGCGGGTTGGACGCTGCGTACACTCTCTGCGGTGCTGGATTACGAGCTGCAGCCTGTCAGGGTATGTGCTCATGACCAGTAAGCGCTGCGGGTTGGATGCTGCGTACACTCTCTGCGGTGCTGGATTACGAGCTGCAGCCTGTCAGGGTATGTGGCCACGATCAGTAAGTGCTGCGGGTTGGATGCTGCGTACACTCTCTGCGGTGCTGGATTACGAGCTGCAGCCTGTCAGGGTATGTGCTCATGATCAGTAAGTGCTGCGGGTTGGATGCTGCGTACACTCTCTGCGGTGCTGGATTACGAGCTGCAGCCTGTCAGGGTATGTGGCCACGATCAGTAAGCGCTGCGGGTGGGATGCTGCGTACACTCTCTGCGGTGCTGGATTACGAGCTGCAGTCTGTCAGGGTATGTGCTCATGATCAGTAAGCGCTGCGGGTTGGACGCAGCGTACACTCTCTGCGGTGCTGGATTACGAGCTGCAGCCTGTCAGGGTATGTGCTCATGATCAGTAAGCGCTACGGGTTGGACGCAGCGTACACTCTCTGCGGTGCTGGATTACGAGCTGCAGCCTGTCAGGGTATGTGCTCATGATCAGTAAGCGCTGCGGGTGGGATGCTGCGTACTCTCTCTGCGGTGCTGGATTACGAGCTGCAGCCTGTCAGGGTATGTGCTCATGATCAGTAAGCGCTGCGGGTTGGACGCTCCGTACACTCTCTGCGGTGCTGGATTACGAGCTGCAGCCTGTCAGGGTATGTGCTCATGATCAGTAAGCGCTGCGGGTTGGACGCAGCGTACACTCTCTGCGGTGCTGGATTACGAGCTGCAGTCTGTCAGGGTATGTGCTCATGATCAGTAAGCACTGCGGGTTGGACGCTGCGTACACTCTCTGCGGTGCTGGATTACGAGCTGCAGCCTGTCAGGGTATGTGCTCATGATCAGTAAGCGCTGCGGGTTGGACGCTGCGTACACTCTCTGCGGTGCTGGATTACGAGCTGCAGCCTGTCAGGGTATGTGCTCATGATCAGTAAGTGCTGCGGGTTGGACGCTGCGTACACTCTCTGCGGTGCTGGATTACGAGCTGCAGCCTGTCAGGGTATGTGCTCATGATCAGTAATCGCTGCGGGTTGGATGCTGTGTACACTCTCTGCGGTGCTGGATTACGAGCTGCAGCCTGTCAGGGTATGTGCTCATGATCAGTAAGCGCTGCGGGTTGGACGCTGCGTACACTCTCTGCGGTGCTGGATTACGAGCTGCAGCCTGTCAGGGTATGTGCTCATGATCAGTAAGTGCTGCGGGTTGGATGCTGCGTACACTCTCTGCGGTGCTGGATTACGAGCTGCAGCCTGTCAGGGTATGTGCTCATGATCAGTAAGCGCTGCGGGTTGGATGCTGCGTACTCTCTCTGCGGTGCTGGATTACGAGCTGCAGCCTGTCAGGGTATGTGCTCATGATCAGTAAGTGCTGCGGGTTGGATGCTGCGTACACTCTCTGCGGTGCTGGATTACGAGCTGCAGCCTGTCAGGGTATGTGCTCATGATCACTAAGTGCTGCGGGTTGGATGCTGCGTACTCTCTCTGCGGTGCTGGATTACGAGCTGCAGCCTGTCAGGGTATGTGCTCATGATCAGTAAGCGCTGCGGGTTGGATGCTGCGTACACTCTCTGCGGTGCTGGATTACGAGCTGCAGCCTGTCAGGGTATGTGCTCATGATCAGTAAGCGCTGCGCGTTGGACGCTGCGTACACTCTCTGCGGTGCTGGATTACGAGCTGCAGTCTGTCAGGGTATGTGCTCATGATCAGTAACTGCTGCGGGTTGGACGCTGTGTACTCTCTCTGCTGTGCTGGATTACGAGCTGCAGCCTGTCAGGGTATGTGCTCATGATCAGTAAGCGCTGCGGGTTGGACGCTCCGTACACTCTCTGCTGTGCTGGATTACGAGCTGCAGCCTGTCAGGGTATGTGCTCATGATCAGTAAGCGCTGCGGGTTGGACGCTCCGTACTCTCTATGCGGTGCTGGATTACGAGCTGCAGCCTGTCAGGGTATGTGCTCATGATCAGTAACTGCTGCGGGTTGGATGCTGTGTACACTCTCTGCGGTGCTGGATTACGAGCTGCAGCCTGTCAGGGTATGTGCTCATGATCAGTAAGCGCTGCGGGTTGGACGCTGCGTACTCTCTCTGCGATGCTGGATTACGAGCTGCAGCCTGTCAGGGTATGTGCTCATGATCAGTAAGCGCTGCGCGTTGGACGCTGCGTACACTCTCTGCGGTGCTGGATTACGAGCTGCAGTCTGTCAGGGTATGTGCTCATGATCAGTAACTGCTGCGGGTTGGACGCTGTGTACTCTCTCTGCTGTGCTGGATTACGAGCTGCAGCCTGTCAGGGTATGTGCTCATGATCAGTAAGCGCTGCGGGTTGGACGCTCCGTACACTCTCTGCTGTGCTGGATTACGAGCTGCAGCCTGTCAGGGTATGTGCTCATGATCAGTAAGCGCTGCGGGTTGGACGCTCCGTACTCTCTATGCGGTGCTGGATTACGAGCTGCAGCCTGTCAGGGTATGTGCTCATGATCAGTAACTGCTGCGGGTTGGATGCTGTGTACACTCTCTGCGGTGCTGGATTACGAGCTGCAGCCTGTCAGGGTATGTGCTCATGATCAGTAAGCGCTGCGGGTTGGACGCTGCGTACACTCTCTGCGGTGCTGGATTACGAGCTGCAGCCTGTCAGGGTATGTGCTCATGATCAGTAAGCGCTGCGGGTTGGACGCTCCGTACACTCTCTGCTGTGCTGGATTACGAGCTGCAGCCTGTCAGGGTATGTGCTCATGATCAGTAAGCGCTGCGGGTTGGACGCTCCGTACTCTCTCTGCGGTGCTGGATTACGAGCTGCAGTCTGTCAGGGTATGTGCTCATGATCAGTAAGCGCTGCGGGTTGGACGCTGCGTACTCTCTCTGCGGTGCTGGATTACGAGCTGCAGCCTGTCAGGGTATGTGCTCATGATCAGTAAGCGCTGCGGGTTGGACGCTGCGTACACTCTCTGCGGTGCTGGATTACGAGCTGCAGCCTGTCATGGTATGTGCTCATGATCAGTAAGCGCTGCGGGTTGGACGCTGCGTACTCTCTCTGCGGTGCTGGATTACGAGCTGCAGCCTGTCAGGGTATGTGCTCATGATCAGTAAGTGCTGCGGGTTGGACGCTGCGTACACTCTCTGCGGTGCTGGATTACGAGCTGCAGCCTGTCAGGGTATGTGCTCATGATCAGTAAGCGCTGCGGGTTGGACGCTGCGTACTCTCTCTGCGGTGCTGGATTACAAGCTGCAGCCTGTCAGGGTATGTGCTCATGATCAGTAAGCGCTGCGGGTTGGACGCTGCGTACACTCTCTGCGGTGCTGGATTACGAGCTGCAGCCTGTCAGGGTATGTGCTCATGATCAGTAAGCGCTGCGGGTTGGACGCTGCGTACTCTCTCTGCGGTGCTGGATTACGAGCTGCAGCCTGTCAGGGTATGTGCTCATGATCAGTAAGCGCTGCGGGTTGGACGCTGCGTACACTCTCTGCGGTGCTGGATTACGAGCTGCAGCCTGTCAGGGTATGTGCTCATGATCAGTAAGCGCTGCGGGTTGGACGCTGCGTACACTCTCTGCGGTGCTGGATTACGAGCTGCAGCCTGTCAGGGTATGTGCTCATGATCAGTAAGCGCTGCGGGTTGGACGCTCCGTACACTCTCTGCGGTGCTGGATTACAAGCTGCAGCCTGTCAGGGTATGTGCTCATGATCAGTAAGCGCTGCGGGTTGGACGCTCCGTACACTCTCTGCGGGGCTGGATTACGAGCTGCAGTCTGTCAGGGTATGTGCTCATGATCAGTAAGTGCTGTGGGTTGGACGCTGCGTACTCTCTGCGGTGCTGGATTACGAGCTGCAGTTTGTCAGGGTATGTGCTCATGATCAGTAAGCGCTGCGGGTTGGACGCTCCGTACACTCTCTGCGGGGCTGGATTACGAGCTGCAGTCTGTCAGGGTATGTGCTCATGATCAGTAAGCGCTGCGGGTTGGATGCTGCGTACACTCTCTGTGGTGCTGGATTACGAGCTGCAGCCTGTCAGGGTATGTGCTCATGATCAGTAAGCGCTGCGGGTTGGACGCTCCGTACACTCTCTGCGGGGCTGGATTACGAGCTGCAGTCTGTCAGGGTATGTGCTCATGATCAGTAAGTGCTGCGGGTTGGACGCTGCGTACTCTCTCTGCGGTGCTGGATTACGAGCTGCAGCCTGTCATGGTATGTGCTCATGATCAGTAAGCGCTGCGGGTCGGACGCTGCGTACTCTCTCTGCGGTGCTGGATTACGAGCTGCAGTCTGTCAGGGTATGTGCTCATGATCAGTAAGCGCTGCGGGTTTGACGCTGCGTACTCTCTCTGCGGTGCTGGATTACGAGCTGCAGCCTGTCAGGGTATGTGCTCATGATCAGTAAGCGCTGCGGGTTGGACGCTGCGTACACTCTCTGCGGTGCTGGATTACGAGCTGCAGCCTGTCAGGGTATGTGCTCATGATCAGTAAGCGCTGCGGGTTGGACGCTGCGTACACTCTCTGCGGTGCTGGATTACGAGCTGCAGTCTGTCAGGGTATGTGCTCATGATCAGTAAGCGCTGCGGGTTGGACGCTGCGTACACTCTCTGCGGTGCTGGATTACGAGCTGCAGTTTGTCAGGGTATGTGCTCATGATCAGTAAGCGCTGCGGGTTGGACGCTGCGTACACTCTCTGCGGTGCTGGATTACGAGCTGCAGCCTGTCATGGTATGTGCTCATGATCAGTAAGCGCTGCGGGTTGGACGCTGCGTACTCTCTCTGCGGTGCTGGATTACGAGCTGCAGCCTGTCAGGGTATGTGCTCATGATCAGTAAGCGCTGCGGGTTGGACGCTGCGTACTCTCTCTGCGGTGCTGGATTACACGCTGCAGTCTGTCAGGGTATGTGCTCATGATCAGTAAGCGCTGCGGGTTGGACGCTGCGTACTCTCTCTGCGGTGCTGGATTACGAGCTGCAGC
Organism: Dendrobates tinctorius; assembly: GCF_039654945.1. Classification (NCBI taxonomy): domain Eukaryota; kingdom Metazoa; phylum Chordata; class Amphibia; order Anura; family Dendrobatidae; genus Dendrobates; species Dendrobates tinctorius. The sequence goes on from NW_027362087.1 coordinate 526,110, forward strand.
CTGTCAGGGTATGTGCTCATGATCAGTAAGCGCTGCGGGTTGGACGCTGCGTACTCTCTCTGCGGTGCTGGATTACACGCTGCAGTCTGTCAGGGTATGTGCTCATGATCAGTAAGTGCTGCGGGTTGGACGCTCCGTACACTCTCTGCGGTGCTGGATTACGAGCTGCAGCCTGTCAGGGTATGTGCTCATGATCAGTAAGCGCTGCGGGTTGGACGCTCCGTACACTCTCTGCGGTGCTGGATTACAGGGATTACAGCAGCCTGTCAGGGTATGTGCTCATGATCAGTAAGCGCTGCGGGTTGGACGCTGCGTACACTCTCCGCTGTGCTGGATTACGAGCTGCAGCCTGTCAGGGTATGTGCTCATGATCAGTAAGCGCTGCGGGTTGGACGCTGCGTACTCTCTCTGCGGTGCTGGATTACACGCTGCAGTCTGTCAGGGTATGTGCTCATGATCAGTAAGTGCTGCGGGTTGGACGCTCCGTACACTCTCTGCGGTGCTGGATTACGAGCTGCAGCCTGTCAGGGTATGTGCTCATGATCAGTAAGCGCTGCGGGTTGGACGCTCCGTACACTCTCTGCGGTGCTGGATTACAGGGATTACAGCAGCCTGTCAGGGTATGTGCTCATGATCAGTAAGCGCTGCGGGTTGGACGCTGCGTACACTCTCCGCTGTGCTGGATTACGAGCTGCAGCCTGTCAGGGTATGTGCTCATGATCAGTAAGCGCTGCGGGTTGGACGCTGCGTACACTCTCTGCGGTGCTGGATTACGAGCTGCAGCCTGTCAGGGTATGTGCTCATGATCAGTAAGCGCTGCGGGTCGGACGCTGCGTACTCTCTCTGCGGTGCTGGATTACGAGCTGCAGCCTGTCAGGGTATGTGCTCATGATCAGTAAGCGCTGCGGGTTGGACGCTGCGTACACTCTCTGCGGTGCTGGATTACGAGCTGCAGTTTGTCAGGGTATGTGCTCATGATCAGTAAGCGCTGCGGGTTGGACGCTGCGTACACTCTCTGCGGTGCTGGATTACGAGCTGCAGCCTGTCATGGTATGTGCTCATGATCAGTAAGCGCTGCGGGTTGGACGCTGCGTACTCTCTCTGCGGTGCTGGATTACGAGCTGCAGCCTGTCAGGGTATGTGCTCATGATCAGTAAGCGCTGCGGGTTGGACGCTGCGTACTCTCTCTGCGGTGCTGGATTACACGCTGCAGTCTGTCAGGGTATGTGCTCATGATCAGTAAGCGCTGCGGGTTGGACGCTGCGTACTCTCTCTGCGGTGCTGGATTACGAGCTGCAGCCTGTCAGGGTATGTGCTCATGATCAGTAAGCGCTGCGGGTTGGACGCTGCGTACTCTCTCTGCGGTGCTGGATTACGAGCTGCAGCCTGTCAGGGTATGTGCTCATGATCAGTAAGCGCTGCGGGTTGGACGCTGCGTACTCTCTCTGCGGTGCTGGATTACGAGCTGCAGCCTGTCAGGGTATGTGCTCATGATCAGTAAGCGCTGCGGGTTGGACGCTGCGTACACTCTCTGCGGTGCTGGATTACGAGCTGCAGCCTGTCAGGGTATGTGCTCATGATCAGTAAGCGCTGCGGGTTGGACGCTGCGTACTCTCTCTGCGGTGCTGGATTACACGCTGCAGCCTGTCAGGGTATGTGCTCATGATCAGTAAGCGCTGCGGGTTGGACGCTGCGTACTCTCTCTGCGGTGCTGGATTACGAGCTGCAGCCTGTCAGGGTATGTGCTCATGATCAGTAAGCGCTGCGGGTTGGACGCTGCGTACACTCTCTGCGGTGCTGGATTACGAGCTGCAGCCTGTCAGGGTATGTGCTCATGATCAGTAAGCGCTGCGGGTTGGACGCTGCGTACTCTCTCTGCGGTGCTGGATTACACGCTGCAGTCTGTCAGGGTATGTGCTCATGATCAGTAAGCGCTGCGGGTTGGACGCTGCGTACACTCTCTGCGGTGCTGGATTACGAGCTGCAGCCTGTCAGGGTATGTGCTCATGATCAGTAAGCGCTGCGGGTTGGACGCTGCGTACTCTCTCTGCGGTGCTGGATTACGAGCTGCAGCCTGTCAGGGTATGTGCTCATGATCAGTAAGCGCTGCGGGTTGGACGCTGCGTACACTCTCCGCTGTGCTGGATTACGAGCTGCAGCCTGTCAGGGTATGTGCTCATGATCAGTAAGCGCTGCGGGTTGGACGCTGCGTACACTCTCTGCTGTGCTGGATTACGAGCTGCAGCCTGTCAGGGTATGTGCTCATGATCAGTAAGCGCTGCGGGTCGGACGCTGCGTACACTCTCTGCGGTGCTGGATTACGAGCTGCAGTCTGTCAGGGTATGTGCTCATGATCAGTAAGCGCTGCGGGTTGGACGCTGCGTACACTCTCTGCTGTGCTGGATTACGAGCTGCAGCCTGTCAGGGTATGTGCTCATGATCAGTAAGCGCTGCGGGTCGGACGCTGCGTACACTCTCTGCGGTGCTGGATTACGAGCTGCAGTCTGTCAGGGTATGTGCTCATGATCAGTAAGCGCTGCGGGTTGGACGCTGCGTACACTCTCTGCTGTGCTGGATTACGAGCTGCAGTCTGTCAGGGTATGTGCTCATGATCAGTAAGCGCTGCGGGTTGGACGCTGCGTACACTCTCTGCTGTGCTGGATTACGAGCTGCAGCCTGTCAGGGTATGTGCTCATGATCAGTAAGTGCTGCGGGTTGGACGCTGCGTACACTCTCCGCTGTGCTGGATTACGAGCTGCAGCCTGTCAGGGTATGTGCTCATGATCAGTAAGCGCTGCGGGTTGGACGCTGCGTACACTCTCTGCTGTGCTGGATTACGAGCTGCAGCCTGTCAGGGTATGTGCTCATGATCAGTAAGCGCTGCGGGTCGGACGCTGCGTACACTCTCTGCGGTGCTGGATTACACGCTGCAGTCTGTCAGGGTATGTGCTCATGATCAGTAAGTGCTGCGGGTTGGACGCTGCGTTCACTCTCCGCTGTGCTGGATTACGAGCTGCAGCCTGTCAGGGTATGTGCTCATGATCAGTAAGCGCTGCGGGTCGGACGCTGCGTACACTCTCTGCGGTGCTGGATTACGAGCTGCAGCCTGTCAGGGTATGTGCTCATGATCAGTAAGTGCTGCGGGTCGGACGCTGCGTACACTCTCTGCGGGGCTGGATTACGAGCTGCAGTCTGTCAGGGTATGTGCTCATGATCAGTAAGCGCTGCGGGTTGGACGCTGCGTTCACTCTCCGCTGTGCTGGATTACGAGCTGCAGCCTGTCAGGGTATGTGCTCATGATCAGTAAGCGCTGCGGGTTGGACGCTGCGTACACTCTCCGCTGTGCTGGATTACGAGCTGCAGCCTGTCAGGGTATGTGCTCATGATCAGTAAGCGCTGCGGGTCGGACGCTGCGTACACTCTCTGCGGTGCTGGATTACGAGCTGCAGCCTGTCAGGGTATGTGCTCATGATCAGTAAGCGCTGCGGGTCGGACGCTGCGTACACTCTCTGCGGTGCTGGATTACACGCTGCAGTCTGTCAGGGTATGTGCTCATGATCAGTAAGTGCTGCGGGTCGGACGCTGCGTACACTCTCTGCGGGGTTGGATTACGAGCTGCAGTCTGTCAGGGTATGTGCTCATGATCAGTAAGCGCTGCGGGTTGGACGCTGCGTACACTCTCTGCGGTGCTGGATTACACGCTGCAGTCTGTCAGGGTATGTGCTCATGATCAGTAAGTGCTGCGGGTCGGACGCTGCGTACACTCTCTGCGGTGCTGGATTACGAGCTGCAGTCTGTCAGGGTATGTGCTCATGATCAGTAAGTGCTGCGGGTTGGACGCTGCGTACACTCTCTGCGGGGCTGGATTACGAGCTGCAGTCTGTCAGGGTATGTGCTCATGATCAGTAAGCGCTGCGGGTCGGACGCTGCGTACACTCTCTGCTGTGCTGGATTACGAGCTGCAGTCTGTCAGGGTATGTGCCCATGATCAGTAAGCGCTGCGGGTCGGACGCTGCGTACACTCTCTGCTGTGCTGGATTACGAGCTGCAGTCTGTCAGGGTATGTGCTCATGATCAGTAAGCGCTGCGGGTTGGACGCTGCGTACACTCTCTGTGGTGCTGGATTACGAGCTGCAGCCTGTCAGGGTATGTGCTCATGATCAGTAAGCGCTGCGGGTTGGACGCTCCGTACTCTCTCTGCGGTGCTGGACTACGAGCTGCAGCCTGTCAGGGTATGTGCTCATGATCAGTAAGCGCTGCGGGTCGGACGCTGCGTACACTCTCTGTGGTGCTGGATTACGAGCTGCAGCCTGTCAGGGTATGTGCTCATGATCAGTAAGCGCTGCGGGTTGGACGCTCCGTACTCTCTCTGCGGTGCTGGACTACGAGCTGCAGCCTGTCAGGGTATGTGCTCATGATCAGTAAGCGCTGCGGGTTGGACGCTGAGTACACTCTCTGCGGTGCTGGATTACGAGCTGCAGTCTGTCAGGGTATGTGCTCATGATCAGTAAGCGCTGCGGGTTGGACGCTCCGTACTCTCTCTGCGGTGCTGGACTACGAGCTGCAGTCTGTCAGGGTATGTGCTCATGATCAGTAAGCGCTGCGGGTTGGACGCTCCGTACTCTCTCTGCGGTGCTGGACTACGAGCTGCAGCCTGTCAGGGTATGTGCTCATGATCAGTAAGCGCTGCGGGTTGGACGCTCCGTACTCTCTCTGCGGTGCTGGATTACGAGCTGCAGCCTGTCAGGGTATGTGCTCATGATCAGTAAGCGCTGCGGGTCGGACGCTGCGTACACTCTCTGTGGTGCTGGATTACGAGCTGCAGCCTGTCAGGGTATGTGCTCATGATCAGTAAGCGCTGCGGGTTGGACGCTGCGTACACTCTCTGTGGTGCTGGATTACGAGCTGCAGCCTGTCAGGGTATGTGCTCATGATCAGTAAGCGCTGCGGGTTGGACGCTGCGTACACTCTCTGTGGTGCTGGATTACGAGCTGCAGCCTGTCAGGGTATGTGCTCATGATCAGTAAGCGCTGCGGGTTGGACGCTCCGTACTCTCTCTGCGGTGCTGGATTACGAGCTGCAGCCTGTCAGGGTATGTGCTCATGATCAGTAAGCGCTGCGGGTCGGACGCTGCGTACACTCTCTGTGGTGCTGGATTACGAGCTGCAGCCTGTCAGGGTATGTGCTCATGATCAGTAAGCGCTGCGGGTTGGACGCTGCGTACACTCTCTGCGGTGCTGGATTACGAGCTGCAGCCTGTCAGGGTATGTGCTCATGATCAGTAAGCGCTGCGGGTTGGACGCTGCGTACACTCTCTGTGGTGCTGGATTACGAGCTGCAGCCTGTCATGGTATGTGCTCATGATCAGTAAGCGCTGCGGGTTGGACGCTGCGTACACTCTCTGCGGTGCTGGATTACGAGCTGCAGCCTGTCATGGTATGTGCTCATGATCAGTAAGCGCTGCGGGTTGGACGCTGCGTACACTCTCTGTGGTGCTGGATTACGAGCTGCAGCCTGTCAGGGTATGTGCTCATGATCAGTAAGCGCTGCGGGTTGGACGCTGCGTACTCTCTCTGCGGTGCTGGATTACGAGCTGCAGTCTGTCAGGGTATGTGCTCATGATCAGTAAGCGCTGCGGGTTGGACGCTGCGTACTCTCTCTGCGGTGCTGGATTACGAGCTGCAGCCTGTCAGGGTATGTGCTCATGATCACTAAGCGCTGCGGGTTGGACGCTGCGTACTCTCTCTGCGGTGCTGGATTACGAGCTGCAGTCTGTCAGGGTATGTGCTCATGATCACTAAGCGCTGCGGGTTGGACGCTGCGTACTCTCTCTGCGGTGCTGGATTACGAGCTGCAGTCTGTCAGGGTATGTGCTCATGATCAGTAAGCGCTGCGGGTTGGACGCTCCGTACTCTCTCTGCGGTGCTGGATTACGAGCTGCAGCCTGTCAGGGTATGTGCTCATGATCAGTAAGCGCTGCGGGTTGGACGCTGCGTACTCTCTCTGCGGTGCTGGATTACGAGCTGCAGTCTGTCAGGGTATGTGCTCATGATCAGTAAGCGCTGCGGGTTGGACGCTCCGTACTCTCTCTGCGGTGCTGGACTACGAGCTGCAGTCTGTCAGGGTATGTGCTCATGATCAGTAAGCGCTGCGGGTTGGACGCTCCGTACTCTCTCTGCGGTGCTGGACTACGAGCTGCAGCCTGTCAGGGTATGTGCTCATGATCAGTAAGTGCTGCGGGTCGGACGCTGCGTACTCTCTCTGCGGTGCTGGATTACGAGCTGCAGTCTGTCAGGGTATGTGCTCATGATCAGTAAGCGCTGCGGGTTGGACGCTGCGTACACTCTCTGCGGTGCTGGATTACGAGCTGCAGCCTGTCAGGGTATGTGCTCATGATCAGTAAGCGCTGCGGGTCGGACGCTGCGTACACTCTCTGCGGTGCTGGATTACGAGCTGCAGTCTGTCAGGGTATGTGCTCATGATCAGTAAGTGCTGCGGGTTGGACGCTGCGTACACTCTCTGCGGTGCTGGATTACGAGCTGCAGCCTGTCAGGGTATGTGCTCATGATCAGTAAGCGCTGCGGGTCGGACGCTGCGTACACTCTCTGCGGTGCTGGATTACGAGCTGCAGCCTGTCAGGGTATGTGCTCATGATCAGTAAGCGCTGCGGGTCGGACGCTGCGTACACTCTCTGCGGTGCTGGATTACGAGCTGCAGTCTGTCAGGGTATGTGCTCATGATCAGTAAGCGCTGCGGGTTGGACGCTGCGTACACTCTCTGCGGTGCTGGATTACGAGCTGCAGCCTGTCAGGGTATGTGCTCATGATCAGTAAGCGCTGCGGGTTGGACGCTGCGTTTTGTGCTGTGTCTGACCCGCAGTGTCCACGTTACAGGCGCACACAGCTCTCCTGGACATGAGGCGCCTCTCTGCAGACAGCAGCATTTTATCTTGTGGAGCCATCGTACTATGTATCGGCCGTGATCCCGCACGGTGCAGCGACCACACAGGAGTCACCGGCTGCGGACATGCGCTGCCCATTCCGGATAGTGATCTGCGGAGGAGACGCGGTGTCACCCACAGCAGGATTACAACAGACGACCGCAGGGACTGACGAAGAATCTGCAACAAAAAGGCGCGGAGCTCACAGTGCGTCTGCCCGGCCAGGAGCTGCACCACAAAGCTCCACACAAGCTCTTCACGTGTGCACACAGCTACTATGTGCCGCAGCCCCCGCTCTGACCCCACAATCTCCGCAGCCTCTTACCTGACAGAGAACGGGCGATATATCCTGTGTGTACAGCGGCTGACACCTCACAGCCCGCACCCCGGCCTGCACCAGCTGAAGGACCTGGGGTGACGTCACATCATGTGACCAGGAGGCGGAGCTCAGCAGAGGAGGACAGGTAGTGAAGGACCTGGGGTGAAATCTCATAGAATCGTAGAGTTTGAAGGGACCTCCTGGGCCATCTGGTCCAACCCCCTGCTCAAAGCAGGATTCGCTAAATCATCCCAGTCAGATGTCTGTCCAGCCTCTGTTTGAAGACTTCCATTGAAGGAGAACTCACCACTTCTCGTGGCAGCCTGTTCCACTCATTGATCACTCTAACTGTCAAAAAGTTTTTTCTAATATCTAATCTGTGTCTCCTCCCATTCAGTTTCATCCCATTGCTTCTAGTCTTTCCTTGTGCAAATGAGAATAAAGTTGATCCTTCTACAATGTGACAGCCCTTTAGATATTTGTAGACAGCTATTAAGTCTCCTCTCAGTCTTTTGCAAACTAAACATTCCCAAATCCTGCAACCTTTCCTCATAAGACAGGGTTTGCAGACCGGTCACCATTTTGGTCGCTCTTTTCTGAACTTGCTCCAGTTTGTTGATGTCTTTTTTAAAATGTGGTGCCCAAAACTGGACACAATATTCCAGATGAGGTCTGACCAAAGAGGAGTAGAGGGAAATAATGACTTCACGTGATCTAGACTGTATGCTTCTGTTAATACATCCTAGAATTGCATTTGCCTTTTTTGCTGCTGCATCACACTGTTGACTCATATTCAGTCTGTGATCTATTAGTATACCCAAGTCTTTTTCACATGTGCTGTCACTTAGCCCTATTCCTCCCATTCTATATATGCTTTTTTCATTTTTATTGCCCAGATGTAGTACTTTGCATTTCTCCCTGTTAAAAACCATTCTGTTAGTTGCTGCCCACTTCTCCAGTTTATTTAAATCTTTTTGAATCCTCTCTCTCTCTTCTCTAGTATTAGCTATCCCTCCTAGCTTTGTGTCATCAGCAAATTTAATCAGTTCACCCTCAATTCCTTCATCTAAATCGTTGATAAAGATGTTGAACAATACAGGGCCCAGGACAGAGCCCTGTGGTACCCCACTTGAGACATTCTTCCAACTGGATGTGCAGCCATTTACGACCACTCTTTGGGTCCGATCACTAAGCCAGCTATGAATCCACCTAACAGTTGCCTTGTCCATACCATACTTAGTCATTTTTTCAATAAGGATTGTATGAGAGACTTTGTCAAATGCTTTGCTGAAGTCAAGATATACTATATCTACAGCATTTCCTTGATCCACCCAATCAGTGATTCCGTCATAGAAGGAAATTAAGTTAGTCTGACATGACTTATTAGTTACAAACCCATGCGGACTCTGTTTAATCACTTCATTCTTATCCAGGTACTGACAGACATGTTGTTTAATAATTTGTTCAAAGATCTTTCCTGGTATAGAACTCAGACTCACCGGCCTATAGTTGCCTGGGTCCACCTTCTTCCCCTTTTTGAAGATAGGAACAACATTTGCTCTTCTCCAGTCTTCTGGCACTTCTCCTGTTCTCCAACAATTTTCAAAGATTATGGAGAGGGGTTCAAAAATTTCTTCTGCTATCTCCTTCAGTACTCTGGGGTGTAATTCATCTGGACCTGGAGACTTGAATTCATTTAGGTTAGCTAAGTGTTTCCTCACTATCTTTCTGTTTATAGATATCCTGGATTCTTCTATTCCCTTAATAGGACAGTGAAGAACAGCTACATTTCCTTTCTGAGAGAAAACAGATGCAAAATAGGAATTTAAAAGTTCAGCCTTCTCAAAATCCTGTCTTACCATTTCATCATTTTCATCCTGTAAAAATCCTATAGCATCTTTGACTTTTCTTTAACTTTTGACATATCCCCAAAATCCTTTATTATTGCTTTTGACATCTCTTGCAAGCCTCAATTTATTTTCAGCTTTAGCTAATCTGATTTGTGCCCTGCAGGTTCTGCAGACAGCATTATATTCTTCTTTAGATATGCCTCCCTCTTTCCATTTTATAAACATTTTTTTTTACTACATACATACATACTACATACATACAACATACATACTGCATACATACATACTACATACATGCTACATACATACTACATATATACATACTACATACATACTACATACTAGTGATCAATGAGTGGAACAAGCTGCCACGAGAAGTGGTGAGTTCTCCTTCAATGGATGTCTTCAAACAGAGGCTGGACAGACATCTGACTGGGATGATTTAGCGAATCCTGCTTTGAGCAGGGGGTTGGACCAGATGGCCCAGGAGGTCCCTTCCAACTCTACGATTCTATGATTCTATACTACATTCATAAAGCATACATACATGCTACATACATACTACATATATACATACTACATACATACTACATTCATGCTAAATTCATACTACATACATACTACATACATATATACTACATATATACTACATACATGCTACATACATGCTACATACATGCTACATACATGCTACATACATATATACTACATATATACTACATACAACATACATACATACAACATACTACATACATACTACATTCATACAACATACATACATACTACATACTACATATATACTACATTCATACAACATACATACATGCTTCATATATACAACATTCATACAACATACATACTGCATACAACATACATACATACTACATACATACTACATACATGCTACATATATACTACATTCATGCAACATACATAGATACTACATACATACTACATTCATGCTAAATTCATACTACATACATACTACATACATATATACTACATATATACTACATACATGCTACATACATGCTACATACATAAATACTACATATATACTACATACAACATACTACATACATACTACATTCATACAACATACATACATACTACATACTACATATATACTACATTCATACAACATACATACATGCTTCATATATACAACATTCATACAACATACATACTGCATACAACATACATACTACATACATACTACATACATGCTACATATATACTACATTCATGCAACATACATAGATACTACATACATGCTACATATATACTACATACATGCTACATACATACTACATACATACAACATGCTACAGACATACAATATACATACATACTACATACTGCATACATACAACATACATACATTCATACAATACATGCATACTACATACAGTAGATTCATACATTCATACAATACATACATAGACATACAGTACACATAACATAGAGTACATACTCACCATAACTTGTCACATTGTTCCCCGAAGCCAGTGTCATCTAAGGAAAAATATGAAAATAACAAACAAGCCATATACTCCCTGATCCGCAGAAATCCACGCGTGTCCCACGCCGATCTCCCGTGGAGAGCAGCAGCATCAGCTGATGCGACCGCTCTCTAGGGGCTCAAGGAATCCAGTGTCGGGAGGTAGGTATCCTTCCGCACTGTATTCCTCCACCACTGTAAAAAAATAGTCCCTAGTCTCACTTTTGGCATTGCTGTGTGAAAAAGTTCCAACACAGCATTTGCCATAAAGTGAGACCAGGGACAATTTTTTTACAGTGGCGGAGGAATACAGTGCGGAAGGATACCTACCTCCCGACATTGGATTCCTGAGCCCCGTAGAGAGCGTTCACATCAGCTGATGCTGCTGCTCTCCATGGAAGATCGGCGTGGGACACTCACTGGTGGATTTCTGCGGATCAGGGAGTATTTGGTGGTTTGTTATTTTCATATTTTTCCTTAGATGACAGTGGCTTCGGGGATCAAAGTGACAAGTATTGGTGAGTATGTACTCTATTTTGTATGTACTGTATGTCTAGATGTATGTATTGTATGAATTTATTGTATGTAGTATGCATGTTGTATGTCTGTGGCATGTTGTAAGTATGTAGTATGTATGTAGTATGAATGTAGTATATATGTAGCATGTTTGTAGTATATATGTATGTTGTATGAATGTAGTATATATGTAGCATGTATGTAGTATGTATGTACTATGTATGTATGTTGTATGTAATATGTATGTTGTATGTATGTAGTATATATGTATGTTGTATGAATGTAGTATATATGTAGTATGTATGTAGTATGTACTGTGATAAAACACTCCGGGATCGCCTTTGCTGGGGTCAAAGGTCACGTGCGTTCAGTATGAAACTCAGGCGCAGAGCTGGGATTCGTGTATAACTGACACTGGGTCAGGTTTATTAATGGTGAAAGCAATGCAAAAGGAAATAAAACATAAAACAAATCCTTGCCTGTCCGGCACTAACTAAACAATGGACAACCTAACTACCAACTGGCGGGCTTCTCCCGTCCAGCCAAACCACAGTTGCAGTGGGCACTGCTCTCACTCACGTGTGTCTCTCACACAGACAGGCTCTCTGTGTTCCCAGGCTGAGACACTCACACAACCACCTGACATCCTTTTATATCCACCTCCCATTATTCATTAGCAAGCAGGTGCGATACTGACCAGACTAGGCATAGGAAAGGAATCTGGGCGAGATATACCTGCACTCATCCACTATTCCCACATGATTCTCACATATCCCCCCCCTCTGCTCAGACCACTCCGGTCGAGCAATGACACCCGCCAAACAGTGCACTCGGGACAGGGCATCTGCATTCCCATCTCTACCCCTGGGCGGTGCTCCACCGTAAACGTGTAGGCCTGCAGGGCAAGGAACCACCGGGTCACCCGGCTATTCCGTTCCTTGTTCAAGTGCATCCACTTGAGAGGGGCATGGTCAGTGATCAGCCTGAACTTTTGGCCCATCAGGTAATATTTGAGGGCCTCTAGAGCCCACTTAATGGCGAGGCACTCTTTTTCTACGACTGCATACCTTTGCTCGTGTTTATTCAGCTTCCTGCTGAGATAGAGGACTGGGTGTTCCACTCCGTCCCTCACTTGTGAGAGTACGGCCCCGATACCGGTATCAGAGGCATCCGTTTGTACCACAAACTCGCTGCAGAAGTCCGGAGTCACCAGTACGGGCTGAGAGCAAAGTGCCCGTTTTAGGCTATGGAAGGCTTCTCCAGCCGCTAAACTCCATTTAATCATGACGGAGTCTTTCCCTTTTGTAAGATCCGTCAGGGGGGTAGCGATGGCTGCAAAATTGGGTATGAACCGGCGATAATAGCCGGCGATCCCCAGGAAGGCTTGCACCTGCTTCTTGTTGACAGGTTGTGGCCAGTCCTGAACCGCCTGAATCTTATCAACCTGGGGTTTAACAACACCCCTCCCAATTACATACCCCAAATACCGGGCTTCTTCTAGCCCGATGTGACATTTCTTGGGGTTCGCGGTTAGACCTGCCTCCCACAGGTCGTCAATCACAGCTTGTACTTTCTGGAGATGAGTCTCCCAGTCCAAGCTGTAAATGACAATGTCATCCAAATAGGCCGAAGCGTACTGCCTATGTGGCCTCAAGACTCGATCCATCAGTCTCTGGAAGGTCGCCGGTGCTCCGTGCAGTCCAAACGGCATATACACATACTGAAATAAACCTTCCGGTGTGGCAAATGCCGTCTTTTCTCTGGCAGCCTCCGCCAGAGGGATCTGCCAATACCCCTTTGTTAGATCTAGGGTCGTAATATACCGGGCTTTTCCTAACCGATCTATTAACTCGTCGACCCGGGGCATAGGGTAGGCATCAAATTTTGAGACCGTATTCAGTTTCCTGAAGTCATTGCAGAACCGGATGGTGCCGTCCGGTTTAGGAATTAGCACAATCGGGCTGGACCACGCACTGTGCGATTCCTCAATGACTCCTAACTCTAACATTGCCTTCACTTCTCGGGAAACGGCTTCACGGCGCGCTTCCGGGATTCGGTAGGGCTTTACGTGAACTGTGACACCAGGTTCCGTTAGGATGTCATGTTTCATTAGCATAGTCTGCCCGGGTTTTTCTGAGAAAAACTTTTGGTTGTGAAGTAGAAACTGCCTGACCTCTGTCTTTTGCTGCTCCGAGAGAGTCTCTGCAACCCGTACCTCCGGTACGGTATGCGAGCAGACAGGACGGGCCAGCTCCGCGGACAAGGCAGACCGATCCTTCCAGGGCTTTATCAGATTTACATGATAAATCTGTTCAGGTTTCCGTTTACCTGCCTGGTATACTTTGTAGTTTACTTCACCAACTCTTTCCTTGATCTCAAAGGGGCCCTGCCACTTTGCCAGGAACTTACTGTCCACCGTGGGGACCAGGATCAACACCCTATCTCCGGGTGCAAACGTACGGATCTTGGCGCCCCTATCATAGATTCTTTTTTGGGCTCCTTGAGCCTGTATCATGTGTTCTTTGACGATAGGCATAACAGCCGCAATACGGTCCTGCATTTGTGTGACGTGATCTATCACCGTTTTAAACGGAGTGACCTGACCCTCCCAGGTTTCTTTTGCAACGTCTAACAGTCCGCGAGGACGTCGGGCGTACAATAACTCGAAAGGCGAGAATCCCGTGGAAGACTGGGGTACTTCCCTGATGGCAAAAAGCAAATACAGAAGTAAATAGTCCGAGTTCTTCCCATCCTTGTCTATCACCTTTCTCAGCATCTGCTTCAGAGTTTTATTGAACCGTTCAACCAACCCGTCTGTTTGAGGATGATACACGGATGTGCGTAACGGTTCGATTTGTAACAATCGGCAGAGCTCCTTCATTATCCTGGACATAAAGGGGGTCCCCTGGTCGGTGAGTATCTGTTTTGGTATACCGACCCGACTAAACACATGCACCAGTTCCTTGGCAATCGTCTTGGTGGCCGTGTTACGCAAAGGGATGGCCTCCGGGTAACAAGCGGCATAATCCAAGATGACCAGGATATGTTGGTGTCTACGTGCAGACCGTGGAAGGGGCCCAACTAAATCCATCCCAATCCTCTCAAACGGGACTTCAATAATAGGTAGGGGTACCAAAGGGCTACAGAACCGGGGCTTAGGTGCAGAGGCTTGGCAGTCAGGACAAGACTCACAATATACACGAATATCGTGATGCATGCCTGGCCAAACAAAACAGTGTAATATCCTTTCGGTGGTTTTCTGGACTCCCAGGTGACCTCCCATCACATGTCCGTGGGCCAGGTCCAGCACCTGCCGCCGGTAGGGTTTTGGCACGACTAATAGTTGCACCGTATCTTCCCCCTTTTTCTCTATCTGATAGAGTAAATCATTCTCCAGAACCATGTAAGGATATGCCAGCCTAGAGCCAGGTTCTACGGGTACCCCATTTATCACTTTTACATTTGTCCTAGCCTGAGAAAGGGTAGGATCCTTTATTTGCTCGCTTTGGAAGTCATCTTTCTGAACTTCCAAATCCGGCAAACGGGGAGGTGGACGGCTGTCGGCCTCCTCCTCTTCCCCGGTCTCCTCCGTATCACCCGCCATGACTGAAAACGGGAACTGCAGGTCATTTCCCGCAGACTCTTCCCCAGAGTCTTCCGGGGAGACCTCTTCCAGGGGTTCGGGACCCACACGCGCCCTGGGAGAAGAATCATGTACACTATTACCCGAGGGCATCAACTGACTCTCCCACAATTGCCAGAAGTGGGGAAAATCCCGGCCCAGGATAACATCATGCAATAACGCCGGGACGAGTCCCACTTTATGTTGCACAGACCCTTAGGAAGTAGTAATGCATATGACCGTGGTGAGGTACGAACAGGTGTCTCCATGCACACACGTTACAGAAAATTTGTCTGATGGTCCAGTCGGGGCTGACACCAGACTGGCCTTCACCAGAGTCACCACACTTCCCGAGTCTAACAATGCCACCACATTTTTACCATCAACAGTTAAATCACACAAGTGTTTTTCCACATCCTTTTGACCGGCATTCACACTCACTACCCGTGCAACCATAGACATGCGGTTTTTAGAGTCTGTGACGTCGCACTGCATGGGTTCAGTAGTGACCGGACAGTTCGCAGCAATATGTCCCATCTCTTGGCAGCGGAAACACCTAACGGGCCCCTTGCTTAAACCATAGTTCGTTACTCTCGGCCTCGCAGTGCGGGCAGTCCCGTTTTCCTCCCCCACTGTCTTAGGGATTTTTCCATCTCCCCTACTCCCTGGAACAGTCTTACCGGTTCCACGTGGAGATGATGAAGAACGAGGTGGGGTAGCGTCGTCTCGGACTCCTTCCGCCACGGAGTAACGTTCAACCAGATCCACCAGTTGATCTGCCGTCGTAGGATTTCCATGGCTTACCCACTTCCTCAGGGCTGGCGGTAGAGCTCTCAGGTACTTGTCCATGACGACTCTCTGGATTATCTCTGGCGCTGTCAACACCTCGGGTTGTAGCCACTTCTTCGTCATGTGGATCAGGTCGAACATCTGTGACCGCGGTGGTTTATCCGGCTGATAAGTCCATTGATGCACTCTCTGTGCACGGACAGCGGTCGTCACTCCCAGCCGGGCCAAGATCTCGGCTTTCAATTTGTCAAAGTCCTGCGCGGCTTCAGGCTCTAAGTCATAATAAGCCTTTTGGGCCTCACCGGAAAGAAACGGGGCAATCAGGCCGGCCCATCGTGCCTTCGGCCATTTTTCTTGCACCGCCGTCCGTTCTTACGTGGTCAGGTATGCCTCGACGTCATCTTCGGTCGTCATTTTCTGCCAGTACCGACTCACGTGAATCACTCTCGACTCGGCTTCCAGGTTAACCTCAGGTAAGCTTGCCAAGCGCTGCGCCACCTGCTGGAGAAGCGAACGATCGGTAACTGTCATGTCCACCAACTCCTTCAGCTGGGCCATCATAACCCGATTAGCTTCTTGCTGGACGGCGGTGGACTGTACCAGCGCTTTCACCACGTCCTCCATGCTCATGCTTGCAACGTGATGCCCGCGTTCTCCACCACAATGTGATAAAACACTCCGGGGTCGGCTTTGCTGGGGTCAAAGGTCACGTGCATTCAGCATGAAACTCAGGCGCAGAGCTGGGATTCGTGTATAACTGACACTGGGTCAGGTTTATTAACGGTGAAAGCAATGCAAAAGGAAATAAAACATAAAACAAATCCTTGCCTGTCCGGCACTAACTAAACAATGGACAACCTAACTACCAACTGGCGGGCTTCTCCCGTCCAGCCAAACCACAGTTGCAGTGGGCACTGCTTCCACTCACGTGTGTCTCTCACAGACAGGCTCTCTGTGTTCCCAGGCTGAGACACTCACACAACCACCTGGCATCCTTTTATATCCACCTCCCATTATTCATTAGTAAGCATGTGCGATACTGACCAGACTAGGCCACATAGGAAAGGAATCTGGGCGAGATATACCTGCCCTCATCCACTATTCCCACATGATTCTCACAGTACATATGTAGTATGTATGTAGTATGTATATATGTAGTATGTATGTATGTATGTATGTAGCATGTATATACAGTCATATGTTAAAGTTTGGGCACCCCTATTAATGTTAACCTTTTTTCTTTATAACAATTTTGGTTGTTGCAACAGCTATTTCAGTTTCATATATCTAATAACTGATGGACTCAGTTATATTTCTGGATTGAAATGAGGTTTATTGTACGAACAGATAATGTGCAATCTGCATTTAAACAAAATTTGACCGGTGCAAAAGTATGGGCACCCTTATCATTTTCTTGATTTGAACACTCCTAACTACTTTTTACTGACTTCCTGAAGCACTAAATTGGTTTTGTAACCTCATTGAGCTTTGAACTTCATAGCCAGGTGTATCAAATCATGAGGAAAGGTATTTAAGGTGGCCACTTGCAAGTAGTTCTCCTATTAGATTCTCCTATGAAGAGTGGCATCATGGGCTCCTCAAAACAACTCTCAAATGATCTGAAAACAAAGATTATTCAACATAGCTTTTCAGGGGAAGGATACAAAAAGTTGTCTCAGAGATTTAACCTGTCAGTTTCCACTGTGAGGAGCATAGTAAGGAAATGGAAGAACACAGGTACAGTTCTTGTTAAGCCCAGAAGTGGCAGGCCAAGAAAACTATCAGAAAGGCAGAGAAGAAGAATGGTGAGAACAGTCAAGGGCAATCCACAGACCACCTCCAAAGACCGGCAGCATCATCTTGCTGCAGATGGTGTCACTGTGCATCGGTCAACAATACAGCGCACTTTGCACAAGGAGAAGCTGTATGGGAGAGTGATGCAAAAGAAGCCGTTTCTGCAAGCACGCCACAAGCAGAGTCGCCTGAGGTCTGCAAAAGCACATTTGGACAAGCCAGTTACATTTTGGAAGAAGGTCCTGTGAACTGATGAAACAAAGATTGAGTTGTTTGGTCATACAAAAAGGCGTTATGCATGCGCTGTATTGTTGACCGATGCACAGTGACACCATCTGCAGCAAGATGATGCTGCCGGTCTTTGGAGGTGGTCTGTGGATTGTCCTTGACTGTTCTCACCATTCTTCTTCTCTGCCTTTCTGATATTTTTCTTGGCCACTTCTGGGCTTAACAAGAACTGTACCTGTGTTCTTCCATTTCCTAACTATGTTCCTCACAGTGGAAACTGACAAGTTAAATCTCTGAGACAACTTTTTGTATCCTTCCCCTGAAAAGCTGTGTTGAATAATCTTTGTTTTCAGATCATTTGAGAGTTGTTTTGAGGAGCCCATGATGCCACTCTTCATAGGAGAATCAAATAGGAGAACTACTTGCAAGTGGCCACCTTAAATACCTTTTCTCATGATTTGATACACCTGGCTATGAAGTTCAAAGCTCAATGAGGTTACAAAACCAATTTAGTGCTTCAGGAAGTCAGTAAAAAGTAGTTAGGAGTGTTCAAATCAAGAAAATGATAAGGGTGCCCATACTTTTGCACCGGTCAAATTTTGTTTAAATGCAGATTGCACATTTTTTGTTAGTACAATAAACCTCATTTGAATCCAGAAATATAACTGAGTCCATCAGTTATTAGATATATGAAACTGAAATACCTGTTGCAAAAACCAAAATTGTTATAAAGAAAAAAGGTTAACATTAATAGGGGTGCCCAAACTTTTACATATGACTGTATGTAGTATGTATGTATGTAGTATGTATGTAGTATGTATATATGTAGTATGTATGTATGTAGTATGTATGTAGTATGTATATATGTAGTATGTGTGTAGTATGTATGTAGTATGTATGTAGCATGTATATATGTAGTATGTATGTAGTATGTATATATGTAGTATGTGTGTAGTATGTATGTAGTATGTATGTAGTATGTATGTAGTATGTATGTGGTATGTATATATGTAGTATGTGTGTAGTATGTATGTAGTATGTATATATGTAGTATGTGTGTAGTATGTATGTAGCATGTATATATGTAGTATGTATGTAGTATGTATATATGTAGTATGTATGTAGTATGTATGTATATATGTAGAATGTATGTAGTATGTATATATGTAGTATGTATGTAGTATGTATATATGTAGTATGTACGTAGTATGTATGTAGCATGTTGTTTTTTTTTGTTTTTTTTTACATTCAACACATTAGCCGGATGATGGGACTACTACTGTCCCATCATTAGCTAATGTGTCAATCACCGTCATGGTAGCAGGCATCGCCCGATGGGACTTGTAGTCCCATTGGACGATGCCTGCACAGACCCCCGCAGCCTGCACAGACCCCCGGACAGTCGGCACAGCCCCCCGGCAGGCCGGTACAGACCCCCGACAGTCGGCACAGACCCCCGGGCAGTCGGCACAGACCCCTGTCAGCCGGCACAGACCACCGGCAGGCCGGTACAGACCCCCGGCAGTCCGCACAGACCCCCGGGCAGTCGGCACAGACCCCCGGAAGGTCCGTACACACCCCCAAGAGGCTGTACAAGGACAGAAAAGGGTTTTTCTTATTCCGATACCGGAAGTCCCATAGACTTGAATGTGACTTCCGGTATCGGAATCGGCGATACCCGATACTTTTTTTAGATCGGCCGATCCATTCCGATACGATATTTTTCAGTATCGGCTGGCATCACTCAACACTAGTTATGACTGTGCAATTGAGTTGATGCCTGGGTGTTTAATACTCCGGAGGGACATTTTGAGTACCTGGTGATGCCTTTTGGGCTCACTAATGCCCCTTCTGTCTTCCAGTCCTTTATGAATGATATTTTCCGAGACTTTGTGGATAAGTTTTTGATCATCTATCTGGATGATATTTTGATCTTTTCTAGTGATTGGGATTCCCATGTGGAACATGTCCGGACTGTGTTCCGGATTTTGAGGGAGAATTCCCTGTTTGTTAAGGGATCGAAGTGCCTCTTTGTTGTACAGAGGATTTCATTTTTGGGATTTATCTTGT
Source organism: Dendrobates tinctorius (assembly GCF_039654945.1). Taxonomy (NCBI): domain Eukaryota; kingdom Metazoa; phylum Chordata; class Amphibia; order Anura; family Dendrobatidae; genus Dendrobates; species Dendrobates tinctorius. The sequence continues at coordinate 545,739 of NW_027362087.1, forward strand.
CTCCATCGACTATTGAAATGGACCCGGCCAAGGTACAGGCCATTTATGATTGGGTTCAGCCTACTTCTTTGAAGGCCCTCCAGGAGTTTTTGGGCTTTTCTAATTTCTATCGTAAATTTATAAGTAATTTTTCTAGTACTGTCAAACCACTGACTGATCTGACCAAAAAGGGCGCTGATGTGCTGAATTGGTCTCCTGAAGCTGTCTCAGCATTTCAGGAGCTTAAGTGGAGATTTACTTCAGCTCCAGTTTTACGGCAACCTGATGTCTCACTTCCATTTCAAGTGGAGGTGGACGGTTCTGAGATTGGTGCAGGAGCTGTGTTGTCCCAAAAAAACCCTGTTACTTCTAAGATGAATCCCTGTGCTTTCTTTTCTCGAAAGTTTTCCCCATCTGAACACAACTATGACGTGGGGAATCGGCCATGAAATGGGCATTTGAGGAGTGGAGACATTGGCTGGAGTGAGCTAGACATCAATTTGTGTTCCTCACTGATCACAAGAATCTGACTTATCTGGAGTCGTCCAAACGCTTGAATCCTAGACAGGCTAGATGGGCCTTGTTTTTCACGTGTTTTAATTTTGTGGTCTCTTTTCTTCCGGGCACTAAGAATGTTAAGGCAGACGCCCTTTCTAGGAGTTTCTTTGCTGATTCTCTTAATGTGACCGAGCCTACTACTATCCTAGGTGAGGGGGTAGTTCTTTCTGCCATTTCGCCCGATTTGAGACGCGCCCTGGATGAATTTCAGGAGGATAAACCTGAGCGTTGTTCTATGGGAAGATTGTATGTTCCTGACCAGTGGAGAAAGAGAGTGATGTCTGAAGTCCATTGCTCCGCATTGGCTGGTCATCCAGGTATTTTTGGTACCAGAGATTTGGTGAGTCGGTCGTTTTGGTGGCCTGCCTTCTCGTGATGTCAGGAATTTTGTACAGTCCTGTGGGACTTGTTCTCGGTCTAAACCCTGTTCTCGTTCTAGTGGGTTGCTGATGCCCCTGCTGGTGCCCAAGTGGCCATGGACCCATATCTCAATGGATTTTATTTCTGATCTTCCTGTCTCTCAGAGAATGACTGTTATCTGGGTGATTTGTGATAGATCTTCGAAGATGGTCCATCTTGTACCACTCCCAAAGTTGCCATCTTCCGCTGAGTTGGTGCCCTTGTTTTTACAACAGGTGGTTCGGTTACATGGGATTCCTGAGAACATTGTGTCCGATAGAGGGGTCCAGTTTGTTTCCAGATTCTGGAAAGCCTTTTGTTCCAATCTGGGAATTCAGTTATCCTTCTCCTCCGCGTTTCATCCCCAGACCAATGGGCAGACTGAGAGAACAAACCAGACCCTGGAGTCTTATTTAAGATGTTTTTTATCTGCTGATCAAGATGATTGGGTCTCATTTTTGCCCTTGGCCGAATTCGCACTGAACAATAGAGCTAGTTCTGCCACTTTGATGTCACCCTTTTTCTGTAATTTTGGGTTTCATCCTCGATTCACTTCAGGGCAAGTGGAATCTTCGTCCTGCCCAGGTGTGGACACTGTGGTTGTGAGAATGCAGCAGATATGGGACCAAGTGGTGGATAAGTTGTCACTCTCTCAGGAAAAGGCCCAGCGTTTTTCCAACCGGCGTAGGACCATTGGTCCCCAGATTAAAGTGGGTGATATGGTTTGGTTGTCGTCTAAGAATATTCCTATGAAGGTTGCATCTCCAAAATTTAAGCCAAGATTTATTGGACCTTATAAGATTTTGCAGATTCTTAATCCTGTTTCTTTTCGATTGGCTCTTCCAGTTACGTTCAAAATCCATAACGTATTTCACAAGTCACTGTTGAAGAGGTTTGTTGAGCCAGTAGTTCCTGTGGCGGCACCTCCTGACCCTGTATTGGTTAAAGGCAATGTGGAATATGAGGTAGAGAAAATATTGGATTCTCGTTTTGTTAGCCGGAGACTCCAGTATTTGGTCAAATGGAAGGGTTATGGCCAGGAGGATCATTTTTGGGTCTCTGCCTCTGATAATCATGCCAATAAATTGGTTCGTGCTTTTCACCGGGCCTATCCTGATCGGCCTGGTGGAATGGATGAGGTTTCGGTGACCCCTCCTCAAGGGGGGGTACTGTCATGAACTCATTTTCTGCTCCACCAGTTGAGAGTTCCCCTTCCGTTCTCCCTCTGGTGGTGACAGGAGGTAGTGCTGTTGGTTTAAGTGGTAGTGATCTGCCACCTGATGAGGAAGATAACGATTGGATCTCTGTAGTATCAGACTGGATATAAGACAGCTGACGCCCTATCCGGGTGCTGGTGATTCAGTCTGCTTCTCAGGTCCTGGACTTCAGCTCTCTTCCAGTCTTCTCAAGTTAAGTTTGTTTTTTGCTAATGTTCACACTTGCGCTTGTTGGTCAATTCAGTTTTTTGTGTAATCAGCCTGCCCCTGCTGAGGCTATGCTGAATTTCCACTCCTATTAATTAGTATTTGCCAATCTGCTTTTTGTTCCTTATTAGATTGGCCTCTTTTTTGCTCTGTCTCAGAATATTTCAGACTGCTGATATAGGTTTTGAAGTCTAGTGACTTCAGGGTTAATTTTGCTATCAGAAGTGTTGGACAATATTTTTGTAGGTTTTTTTGGGCAGATTGCAGACAGTGTCTTTCCTTTCCTGTCCTTTTTAGTTAGCCGGGCCCCATCGTTTGCTCAGCCTATTTTCCTGCCTTTGTTTGTAATTTCATCTTGTTTCACCGTCAATACATGTTGGGGGCTGTCTTTCCTTTGGGGTCTGCTCTGGGGCAGTTAGTTTTCCTCTTTTCCTGCTTTAGGCTTATGTAGCTCTCCGGTTGTGACGTGGCGTCTAGGATCATCGTAGGAACGCTCCACGACTGCTACTAGTTGTGCGGTTAAGTTCAAGGATCTGCAATCTGCATAGTTACCAACTTCTCTGGTTTTCTGAGACTTAGCTTGTTGTTTATTTTTTCCTCCTCGGTGACCCATTTATAACAGGGAACAGTTTGTATGGCATCAGGGACTCCTCTACCGGGTTACAGAGCAGCGCCACACAGGGACGAAACCCACTATAAAACAACAGCTGGTAGTTCCCAAGAAGTATAGGCAGGAGATACTGCGAATCTCTCATGACATACCCTTAGCCGGGCACCTCAGCGTCAGTTGCACCAGGCATCGTCTGACACAAAACTTCTTTTGGCCGGGGGTAACCTATGATGTTCGTCAGTACTGCCAGACCTGTGACAGTTGCCAGGGCATTGGCAAGAGGTTAAATCACTGCAAAGCCAAACTACACCCCCTCCCCATTGTGGAGGAGCCATTTAGCCGAGTAGCGGTCGATCTGAGAGGGCCGTTAGCCAAACCCAGTCCATCAGGGAAAAAGTATATGTTGACAGTGGTAGATTATGCCACACGGTATCCAGAGGCGGTTGCGATACCTAACATACTGGCAGAGACGGTGGCGGCCGCCCTGCTCCAGGTTTTCTCACGGGTTGGATTTCCCCGGTAGATTATCTCGGACCAGGGTACCCAGTTTACAGCAGAGGTGACCAACCAACTGTGGAAGCTGTGCGGCGTAAAGTCCATTAGAAGCGCCCCGTACCACCCGCAAGCCAAAGGGTTGTGTGAATGTTTTAACGGAACATTAAAACAACTCATTGGGACTTTTACCAGGACCTACAGGGACTGGGAGAAATTCTTGCCACACCTCCTGTTTGCCTATCGGGAGGTGCCCCAAGAATCCACGGGGTTCGCTCCGTTCGAACTGTTATACGGGAGGCGGGTAAGGGGACCCCTAGACTTAGTGCGAGAACACTGGGAAGGGGAGGTAACCCTAGAAGGGATACCTATTGTGCCATATGTGCTGAAATTCCAGGACCACCTACAGGAGCTGACTCAGGCTGCACGTGGGATCATGCAGGCGGCCCAACGGCGCCAGCGCGTATGGTACGATCGGAGGGCCAGAGAAGGCACCTTTGAGATAGGACAGAAGGTCCTGGTGTTAGAACGAACTTGGCAGAACACGTTCCAAGCTGCATGGCAGGGGCCCTACCAGGTAGTGGGGAAAATAGCTGACACCACCTACAATGTCGCCATTTGTGACGACCCCAGGGTTATCCGCGTGTTGCACGTGAATATGCTGAAGCTCTACCGGGAGCGCCCTGAAGAGGTAGTGGCCATCTGTGCACCCGAAGTAGAGGATTTAGCAGGACTCCCCTTGCCTGATGTCTTAGGGGAGAGGACTCAGTCTAAAACATGGGACCAGGTACACTTGGGAGAAAACACCAAAAAATGAATTTAGCCAGCTCACCAGTAACCGCCACAGGTGCTCGGAACAGCCGAATAGACAACATAGATATCCAAATAGAAAAGCAAAGGGTTCCAGCTCCATAAAATCGAATACTTTATTTCATCTTCTTAAAATAGACAATGGGTGGCATGTTCTCATATAAACATATACCATGGCATAGCAGAGGCAACGCGTTTCGATCAGAGAGAACTTTATCAAGCCATATCACCGTCTATACATGGCTCACTTAAATAGATGGAAACGACCAATGGAAATGTATGTAGAAATCACATGACATGTACACAGGTTCTGCGAACAATAAAAACTATAAACATATACAATTACAAAAATAAAATATCTCTAGAGATTCAGTAATGCAGCATAAGATCGTTGCGTTTATTTAAGCCTGCTGGAAATCGGGTGTTTAGCTGATGAATCCAAAATGCCTCGCGTGTAAGGAGACGCCGCTTGAGGTCTCCTCCTCGCGTAGCCATAATTACATGTTCTATACCTCGCACCTGGAAAAACCTGCACTTCGGGCATGATTCTCAATAAAATGTTTTGACGCAGCAGAGACCCTGCGGTTCTGACTGGTGATATTAGTAATGTCATACAAATGTTCCCTAACTCTTACTTTTAATTTTCTGGAAGTCCATCCAACATAGCTCAATTTACAAGCCCTGCAGTCTATTTTATAGGTAAGGCTACTTTCACACATCAGGTTTTCGGCGTCAGGCGCGATCCGGCGTCGTGCCGGAACGCCGGATCCGGCAAATGTTTTGTAAAACCGGATGTGACGGATCCGGTTTTCTGCCGGATCCGTCTTGTTCTTGACAGACAAAACCGGATCCGTCTCATCCGGTTCATCCGTTTTTCTATCCGTTTTTCAACGGATTACGCCGGATCCTTGTGGCCTTCCGAACGGGATTGGCTACTGGAAAACTATATATACCGTGTTCCTACAGCCCTTCTTTGACAGGTTGTAGAGGAGAAAGTGCAGGTTGGAGAGAAGAGCAAGTTACTGGCGAAGATGGATGTTGTGATTGGAAATATTTTGAAGAATTTGGCGGATTTTATAGCGGAGGCGAATCGTTTGAGGGTGATTGTTCTGGAGAAGGAGAGAGCGAGACAGCAGCGCATCAGGCATCGTAGACGACGTTTGTGGATCCACCCTATCACAGCCAAGAGAATGACGCGTGGGGTCTATTCTACACTCTGCATGGACCTTCGACGAAACCCGGATAAATTTTTTGGATATGTTCGGATGAAAATGGAGAATTTTGATTACTTGGTGGAGCGCATTGCACACCTCATAAGAAAAGCGGACACCTATTGCCGCTTCTCCGTTTCACCCGCAGAGCGTCTGATGGTGACTTTAAGGTAAGCCACATTTATTGGATGTGCTCGCATCAGAGCACACTTTCACTGCAATCTTGTTGGTGGTAGTTTGTATCTCCAAGTGTTATAGGTCAGTTTTGGTATGTAATGCTGTGATTTAAAACTAATTGATTGTTTTTTAATTCCCCACAGATTTCTTGCAACTGGAGAATCCCTTTCGTCACTGCATTTCCAGTACAGACTCGGGATTTCCACCATATCTGGAATAGTGAAGTACACATGCCGTGCACTGTGGGACTCCTTAGCTGAAGAGTTTTTACCAGAGCCCACAACAGAGAGGTGGATTGAAATTTCAGAAAAGTTTCAACAGATATGTCAGTTTCCCAACTGCTTGGGCGCTGTGGACGGGAAACATATCCGCATTGTAAAGCCAGCCGGATCGGGATCGGAATATTTCAATTACAAGAAATATTTTTCAATTGTCCTCATGGCCATCGCTGACGCGGGATACAAATTTATTGCGGTTGATATTGGGGCCTATGGCCGCTCCAATGACTCTCAAGTTTTCAAACTGTCTGCCATGGGGCGTAAACTGTATGGAAACACCTTCCAGTTCCCACCACCTAGACCGCTGCCGCAAACATCTGGTCCACCTATGCCATTTGTCTGTGTAGGGGATGAAGCCTTCCAGCTGTCAGAACACCTTTTGAAACCGTACTCTAGCAGAGGATTGACAAGACCAAAATGCATTTTTAATTACCGCCTCACAAGAGCAAGAAGAATGGTTGAATGTACCTTTGGTATTCTGACAGCCAAATGGCGGGTCCTATTGACTGCGATCAACCTCAAGACAGAAACTGTGGACGAGGTGATCAAAGCGTGCGTGGTACTCCACAATTTTGTTATCTGCAAGGAACCCATTTCCATTGAGGACACCTCTGAAGAAACCACCTTGCAAGATTACCATGACATTACCACTAGAAGTTCTGTGACGGTTTCAGTAATGAGGGACAATTTTGCACTATACTTTATGTCACCTCAAGGCAGAGTACACTGGCAGGAAGGCAGAGTGTGAAAGATGTGTGCCCTAACCAAACGTGTGTACCTTCTGGACCAACAGTATATACCTTTGCCAACCAAAGTTGGCTATCTTGTCATGGTCTCTATTTTTACCTTTAGGCCACAGGTGTGTACCTGGTTGTGTTTTATGCAAAGTATTTCACCTTTTAACAAAAGTTGTGTACATTGTTAGGAAATCACCAACAATAAACACAACTTTTCAGGTGAAATACTTTGCTTCAAACACAACCAGGAACACAACTGTGGCAAAAAGCTAAAATTTACCCACAGTTATATACCTGGTTTTGAATACCTTTTTACCTTTTAAATACCCTGTATTTAACCTTTTTTTTAAACATATTTCGCCGCAGAAAGAAATGACAGACAACCAGTGTAAACAATAATTTAACTTTTATTTAAAATATTTTTTTTTTGTAAACAGCTTTTAAAGTTAAAAAAACTTTTTTAATAAAGGTTTGAAACCAACTGGGCATTTTTATTACAAAACACATCATAAATCTGTGTAGTGTGGGGTGGAAATACTGCTGGAGGGGCTGCGGGACATTTCGACACTGGGAGTGTGGAGAGAGGACTGGGATCGTGGTGGGGAAGGAACAGTTAGAGGTGATGGTGTGGAAAAAGCTACAGAAAGGGTGGACATGTGGGAGGCAGAAGAGGTGGTGGGCGGTGGAGTGGAGGGTTGGGCAGGGACTGTAGGAGCAGATGATGTTGATGGCAAGTTGTATGGGGAAGGCGTTTGGTACGGGGAAGGAGTTTGGTACGGGGCAGGTTGCTGGAAGTGGGGAGATGTCTGGTACTGGGGAGGTTGCTGGTACTGGGGAGGTGGATGGTATGTAATAGAATCATAGAATCGTAGAGTTGGAAGGGACCTCCTGGGCCATCTGGTCCAACCCCCTGCTCAAAGCAGGATTCGCTAAATCATCCCAGTCAGATGTCTGTCCAGCCTCTGTTTGAAGACTTCCATTGAAGGAGAACTCACCACTTCTCGTGGCAGTCTGTTCCACTCATTGATCACTCTAACTGTCAAAAAGTTTTTTCTAATATCTAATCTGTGTCTCCTCCCATTCAGTTTCATCCCATTGCTTCTAGTCTTTCCTTGTGCAAATGAGAATAAAGTTGATCCTTCTACAATGTGACAGCCCTTTAGATATTTGTAGACAGCTATTAAGTCTCCTCTCAGTGTTCTCTTTTGCAAACTAAACATTCCCAAATCCTGCAACCTTTCCTCATAAGACAGGGTTTGCAGACCGGTCACCATTCTGGTCGCTCTTTTCTGAACTTGCTCCAGTTTGTTGATGTCTTTTTTAAAATGTGGTGCCCAAAACTGGACACAATATTCTAGATGAGGTCTGACCAAAGAGGAGTAGAGGGAAATAATGACTTCACGTGATCTAGACTGTATGCTTCTGTTAATACATCCTAGAATTGCATTTGCCTTTTTTGCTGCTGCATCACACTGTTGACTCATATTCAGTCTGTGATCTATTAGTATACCTAAGTCTTTTTCACATGTGCTGTCACTTAGCCCTATTCCTCCCATTCTGTATATGCTTTTTTCATTTTTATTGCCCAGATGTAGTACTTTGCATTTCTCCCTGTTAAAAACCATTCTGTTAGTTGCTGCCCACTTCTCCAGTTTATTTATAACTTTTTGAATCCTCTCTCTCTTCTCTAGTATTAGCTATCCCTCCTAGCTTTGTGTCATCAGCAAATTTAATCAGTTTACCCTCAATTCCTTCATCTAAATCGTTGATAAAGATGTTGAACAATACAGGATCCAGGACAGAGCCCTGTGGTACCCCACTTGAGACATTCTTCCAACTGGATGTGCAGCCATTTACGACCACTCTTTGGGTCCGATCACTAAGCCAGTTATGAATCCACCTAACAGTTGCCTTGTCCATTCCATACTTAGTCATTTTTTCAATAAGGATTGTATGAGAGACTTTTTCAAATGCTTTGCTGAAGTCAAGATATACTTTATCTACAGCATTTCCTTGATCCACCCAATCAGTGATACCGTCATAGAAGGAAATTAAGTTAGTCTGACATGACTTATTAGTTACAAACCCATGCTGACTCTGTTTAATCACTTCATTCTTATCCAGGTATTGACATACATGTTGTTTAATAATTTGTTCAAAGATCTTTCCTGGTATAGAAGTCAGACTCACCGGCCTATAGTTGCCTGGGTCCACCTTCTTCCCCTTTTTGAAGATAGGAACATTTGCTCTTCTCCAGTCTTCTGGCACTTCTCCTGTTCTCCAAGAATTTTCAAAGATTATGGAGAGGGGTTCAAAAATTTCTTCTGCTATCTCCTTCAGTACTCTGGGGTGTAATTCATCTGGACCTGGAGACTTGAATTCATTTAGGTTAGCTAAGTGTTTCCTCACTATCTTTCTGTTTATAGATATCCTGGATTCTTCTATTCCCTTAATAGGACAGTGAATAACAGTTGATGTTACATTTCCTTTCTGAGAGAAAACAGATGCAAAATAGGAATTTAAAAGTTCAGCCTTCTCAACATCCTGTCTTACCATTTCATCATTTTCATCCTGTAAAAATCCTATAGCATCTTTGACTTTTCTTTTACTTTTGACATATCCCCAAAATCCTTTATTATTGCTTTTGACATCTCTTGCAAGCCTCAATTCGTTTTCAGCTTTAGATAATCTGATTTGTGCCCTGCAGGTTCTGCAGACAGCATTATATTCTTCTTTAGATATGCCTCCCTCTTTCCATTTTATAAACATTTTTTTCTTCCTTTTTAGCATGTGCTTAAGTTCTGTGTTCATCCATCCTGGTTTCCTTAAATGCTTCCTATTCTTCCCTCTTTTCGGAATTGTTAACAATTGTGCTTTGAGAATTTCATTTTTCAAGATTTCCCATCCTTCCTGGACATTTTTGTCTGTAAGGATATCCAGCCATTGGATCCCTCCAATTCTCTTTCTGAATCCCTTAAAATCTGCCTTTCTGAAATCTAACCTTGACGTCTGAGTCTTCACAGGTCTTCCGCCTCTAGTTATCCAAAATTCTAAAATAGCATGGTCGCTACCTCCTAGGGTCCCAGCCACTTTTACCTCCTCAACCATTTCCTCCCTGTTTATAAGTATTAGATCCAAGGTAGCAGTTCCCCTTGTTTTCTCCCTTACCTTTTGGAAGATAAAGTTGTCAGCAAGAGAGGATAAGAATTTCCTTGACCTGTTAGTTTTGCCTAATAGGAGGGGGAGGATGGAAAGTGGCTGGAGGGGGTGCAGATGTAATAGGAGGGGGAGGATGGAAAGTGGCTGGAGGGGGTGCAGGTGGAGGAACTACTGTGGTGGGAGGAGGAGGTTGGGAGGTAACGTGCTGGAGAGCAGCGTGGCATGAATGCATTACATGCATCTGCTGGGTAGGAGATAGCGTTTCCATGCGCTCCACAACAGACCTGAAAAAGGTGTGGTTTGGCGAAGATCTTGCTTCTGAATGCATGGTTTGCAGAAGTGTCTTCACCTCCAGAATGCTGGAGTTGATCTGCTGAAAGCCTGCGGAGATTTGCTCTGACAAGACTTTTAGACAGTTCTGGAAAGATGCATTCAGATGCAAGAACTCTTGCGCATAACTCTTTTCCTGACCCCTCTGCCACTGCCGCCCAGTACCCACAGGTGTACTAGAGGTGGCAGGGGCAGAAGGGTGGGGTAAAGGGAAAGCGATCTCCTCACCAGCAGCTTCATGTAATGTAGGCGGCCACGATGCTCCTGTGCTGGTGGATGGGACAGATGGGTCGAATGTGTGGGAAGGCTGGGAAGGTGCAGATGTACCGGGGCGGTCGAAGTGTCCCTCGGTGCCGGTCTCCTCAGGGATCGCCTCAGAAGGGTCCAATCGTGCAGGCTCCCGAGTGCTGCTCACCGTGCTGTGGAATAAAGAGAAAAAAAACCAATTAAAATACTGACATGGTATGGCCCTGGCTGAAAAAAAAAGTTACATCTAACATTTTTTTTCACATGTGGTGTGTAATATTTACCTTCTAGTGACCATTGTTTCCCGGAGGAACGACAGGGCTTGTGCGTACTTGTACTTGCTCCTGCGTCCTCCAGATCCACTCGGGGCCCGCATCTCTTTATTGAACTCCTTCTTGAAACGATCCCTCACAGACCGCCACCGATTCACAATTCTGTTCCCTGAAACGAGAAAGGACAAAGTGGTTAGTATACAACATCAGTGTTTCCCAAACTCCAGTCCTCATGGTCCCCAGGGGTCATGTTTTCAGGATTTCCAAAGTAAATAGAAATCCTGAACACATGATCCGTGGGGACCACGAGGACTGGAGTTCGGGAAACACTGGTTTACATCAAGCAACCGGTACTGTATATACTTACGCTCTTTAATCTGGGCCCGAGCTTCGAGGTCCTCCCAGCGGTCCACAAGGAGCGAACAGATTTCCTCCCAGAGCCGTCGGGTAACGATCAGGTCAGCATGGCGGCGGTCAGCCATATTCCAGAGCGGCTCCCTTTCTCTGACGAGATCGATGAGGTGGTCCACATCGATTCCTCCATCCTCACCGTCAGAGTCGGGAGCACGCTGTGAAGGCTGTTAAAGAAAAAGACAAAAATAACATAATTAGCCTCCACAAAAGAAATGAAATAAAAAGTGCAAAAAAAAAAGCAAAAATATTTATACTTACACGCTGGTGACCGCCGCGTTGCTGTCGCCGACGACCCTGGGAGGCACTGCGAGGACCTCTTGGCCGAGCACCAGATTGGGAAGACTAGAGAAGAAAACAAAAAATGTTATGTCTTTGGATGTAGGCATTTGTTTGCTGTGTGTGGTCTGCAGAACATTGTTTTCTATGTGTTGTGTGTAGTGTGATGTTGTGTTTCTGCGTTTGATGCCAAAAACTTACCAATTGTGAGCCCACTCCAGGTGTCTGTCCACCCCTTCCTTCTTCTTCTGGGAGCTCCTCTTCATCTTGTGATTCCTGTTTTGAAATAAAAGGCAATGAATAGACATATATTACAGAGATGATGGATTTTGGAAATAAAAACTTACCATCAAACGCTGACGATGCGAGGGAGGGCTCCCAGAAGATGTGCTGTCTTCCTGCTGGCCAGACTCCATGGCTGTGGGTGGTGTTCCTGCTGCTGCCATTGCTGCTGCTGCTGCTGCTGCATCTCTTGGGCGGCTGTTGAATAAAGAGAAACAAAGGGCCAATGAATATCTTGATATTCCATGGCCCTAGTTTGGAGGAATGGGGGATTTGATAATTACCGTCTCTCATCTGCTGCTGGACTCCCCTCCTCAGCATGTTCCATTTGCTGCTCCATTTGGCGTGGTGGTGTTGCTGCTGCTGCTGCATCTCTTGGGCGGCTGTTGAATAAAGAGAAACAAAGGGGCAATGAATATCTTGATATTCCATGGCCCTAGTTTGGAGGAATGGGGGATTTGATAATTACCGTCTCTCATCTGCTGCTGGACTCCCCTCCCGTTGTTCAGCATGCTGCTCCATTTGGGGTGGTGGTGGTGCTGCTGCAGATGTCTCCTGCCTTCTCCTGCGCCTGGTTGCTGTCTTGGGTGCCATGTTGGGTGTGGCTGAGGGTCCCACTGTCTTGCTTTTATATATGTGTCTTGTGGGCAGAGCTACTGAGCATGCTCAGACCAAAAATACCGGATCCGGCGCATTGCGGCGCTCATAGGCTTTCATTGTGTGAAAAAGCCGGACGCGCCGGATCCGGCGTGTCCGGCTTTTTTGCCGGAGACAAAAAACGTTACAGTAGCCGTTTTTTCAAGACGCCGGATTGAGACACAATGCCGGATCCGGCGAAAACCGGATGAAACGCATGGCCATCCGGCGCGATCCGGCGCAAATGCAAGTCAATGGGGGGGAAACCGGATCCGGCATTGCATTTCGCCGGATCCGGTTTTTATCAAAAGCGCCGGATCGTGCCTGACGGCGAAAACCTGATGTGTGAAAGAGGCCTAACATTAGAGGTGTTACAGCTCATATAGTGCTCGATACTAAAGCTAACAGGATTATGTGGGGAGTGAACATTTTCTGTTACAATTGCATGTCTGCACGTTTTGCAGTAATTACTCGCACATTTATAGAATCCAGTGCAGCTTCGCCAAGTTTTAAAAGGTGTTTTGCTTTTTAAAGAAAATTCACTAGGCGATATTTTGTTACCAATAGTAGGAGCGCTGCGAGATACATTCATTCCCTCATTCAAAATAATGGGAAGTTTTTCGTCCTCAAACAAAATCGGTAAGTATTTGTTCGCAATTTGTTTAATTTTTGAAAATTGAGGACTATGCTGGAAACAAATGTACGGCTTATTAGCATCACAATTATCTGCCGCAGTGTGAGAAAAAGAAATGCGATCACCGCGATTTTTGCTACTAGTTATCTGTTTGGCCCTATCAATCATCCAATTTGGGTAGCTGCGATATTTTAGCTTTTTAGATACATATGAGAATTCACTATCAAGATCTAATTCTGTGCTGCAATTGCGCTTAATCCTTGTGAATTCTCCCACTGGCGCAGATTTGATGGTGTGTCTATTATGACTTCTTTTAGCATGCAAAATGGTATTACTGCATAGCGGTTTGTGATGCGTTTTCGTGGAAATAATAGCTTGATTATTGCCTGGAAGATCCAGATCAAAAAAACACATATTAGTATGATCATGTCTATAAGTGAATTTAATATTGTAATTATTGGAATTGATGTAGTGGATAAAGTCTGGTATGGCAGACACATCCCCCCCCCAAATTAGGAGGGTATCATCGATGTATCTGCCATACCAGACTATCTGATCCAGAAAAGGATGAGACGCAGAAAAGACATATTCCATTTCCCAAAAGGACATGACAAGATTAGCGAAGGAGGGCGAAAATTTGGCCCCCATCGCCACGCCTGTTTTTTGCAAATAATAATTTCCATCAAAGGAAAAAAATTATGCCGTCGCAGAAAATCAGTAATCAGCAGAATAAAATCTCTCAAATTATCTGAGTAATTACTACGACGAATTAAATGGTATCGCAGCGCTCGTATTGCTAAGTCATGGGGGATACAAGTGTATAAAGACACCACGTCACAACACAACCACGAATACTGCGATGACCACATAATATTAGCAAATGTACCCAAAACCTGTTTAGAGTCCTTAATGTATCCGGGAGCTCTCTGGACAAGGGGTTGAAGCAAAGAATCCACCCACTGCCCCAGAAGCTCTTTAGCTGATCCTATTCCGGATACAATGGGACGCATTGGAGGAATACCATCACTTTTATGGATTTTAGGAACCCCATATATGATGGGGAGAATTGGATTGTTGACCTGTAAATAATCCATTTGCTTTTGTGTTAATACACCTAAACTTCTGCCCTCTTGTATGATTTTATCGCTTTCCTTTTTGAATTCATTTATAGGATTACTTTTCAATTTCTCATAGACAGTACTATCTGACCACAATTCAATCACTTTACCATTGTAATCACTTGCATTTAACACCACACCCCCCTTATCAGACATTTTAATAACTAGATCTGACATTTGCTGCAATTCATGGAGCGCTCAGTGTTGTTTGTTGGAGAAATTTCTGCGGTCCATTTTTTCAGAATTTACTTTTTTAAAGAGTAATTGTAGCTCTCTTTCCACCATGTCTTGAAAACGGCCCATGCAGTCAGACCTAGTGTGAATAGGATAAAAATAGGGGTTCTTTGTGGTAAAATTGATGGCGTGATCTACAAGGTCGCGATGTATACATGACTCTTGATCCAATTCCTGTAAAGCAATCAACGGTACTGGTTCTTTGAAGTTTAGGTCCATAAATTCATTAGATACACTAGGAACTGAATCAGTCCTTAGGTCAGAATGTTCCTCTATATGGGCATCATTTTAAAAATGTTTTTTAGCAGTCAAATTCCGTATAAATTTATTTATGTCCGATATAGTGTGGAATAAGTCAAAATTTTGGTCTGGCACAAAGTTCAAACCTAGAGACAATACCTGTATTTGCTCAGGAGTGAAATCTCTAGAGGACAAATTTAATACATTTGTAAAGCCTTCTACTTCGTTTGGTATTTCTCTCTGCGGGTAGCTATTCCCTGATCTTGCACGATGCTTTCTGCCCCCGCGCCTTTTATGTTTTTTGGCAGGCGAAAATCCTTTTTGGGGGCATTAGAAAAACTCTCATTTAATGAGACATCCGATGCACTATGATAATTATCAGATGACTCTGGATCGGATGATAGAGAATTCACATGTGGCTTGGTTACCTCATATTTCTGGTTTTTATGTTTATACTGAGCGTGGCTATTTTTTAATATAGATTTAGGTGTTCTGTTGCCGGTTTCCCAGCTGCCCCACTCATACACCTTATCAGTGGAGTAATCATTCAAGTCTCGGGTGAATTCGCGTTTTTTACGGTCCATGATTTTATCATTCATAGTGGCAATTAAGGAGTCAAACTGTGCCAGAGATTTAAATTCAATCACTGAAGAGTTAACTATTTCTATTTCCTTTTGAATTCCCTCATATTTGAGAATCAATTTCATTATATTCAGCGAGCAATTGCTCAGAATGACATTCCACTCCTTTGTGAACCCATCTGAATAGACAGTTGTCGGGAGTTTCTTAATGCGCAAACCCCTAGGTCTCATACCTTGTGCAATATAGTTGTCAAGGGTCGTGTGATCCCACCAGATTTTAGTTTCTTGTGTGAGAAGTTTTATTATGATATTACTAATGTCTTACAAATGTTCCCTAACTCTTACTTTGAATTTTCTGTCCATCCAACATAGCTCAGCTTACAAGCTCTGCAGTCTATTTTATCGGTAACATTAGAGGTGCTACAGTTAAACTGTCAGGGAACATTTGTATGACATTACTAATATCACCAGTCAGAACCGCAGGGTCTCTGCTGCGTCAAAACATTTTATTGAGAATCATGCTCGAAATGCAGGTTTTTTCCAGGTGCAAGGTATAGAACATGTAATTATGGCTACGCGAGGAGGAGCCCTCAAGCGGCGTCTCCTTACACGCGAGGCATTTTGGATTCATCAGCTAAACACCCGATTTCCAGCAGGCTTAAATAAACGCAACGATCTTATGCTGCATTACTGAATCTCTATAGAGATATTTTATTTTTGCAATTGTATATGTTTATAGTTTTTATTGTTCGCAGGACCTGTGTACATATAATGTGATCTACATACATTTCCATTGGTCGTTTCCATCTATTTAAGTGAGCCATGTATAGACGGTGATATGGCTGGATAAAGATGTCTCCGATCGAAACGCTTTACCTCTGCTATGCCATGGTATATGTTTATGTGAGAACATGCCACCCATTGTCTATTTTAAGAACATGAAATAAAGTATTCGATTTTAGGGAGCTGGAACCCTTTGCTTTTCTATTTACACTTGGGAGAAAACCTAGGGCCCCGGGAGAGACAGCAGGCGGAGGTGTTGTTGAGGAAGCGACAGAGGATGTTTTCAGAGAGACCGGGGTACACTCGCCTGGCACAACACAAGGTTGAGACCCAGGATCAGACCCCCCTGAGACAACCCCCTTCCGCGGTCCTGAGCTTGTACGAGAGGGGATGCGACAAGAGATACAAGCGATGTTGCGTTTAGTGGTCATTGAAGAGTCAGATAGTCCCTGGGCATCCCCTGTAGTGTTAGTGTCCAAGAAGGATGGGACTACCCAGTTTTGTGTAGACTATCGCAAGCTAAATGAGAAAACGGTGATGGATGCGTATCCCATGCCACGTGTGGATGAGTTGTTAGACCGGCTGGCGAGGGCAAAGCATTTGACCACCATCGATCTATGCAAAGGCTATTGGCATATCCCCCTAAGTCCTGACACTATTCCCAAGTCAGCATTTGTCACCCCGTTCGGCTTATTCCGGTTTCGAGTTATGCCATTCGGGATGAAGAATGCCCCGGCGACCTTCCAGAGGCTGGCTGACCGGCTTCTGGACGGTCTCCAGGACTATGCTTGTGCCTACCTGGACGACATCGCCATCTACAGTGCGACATGGGAAGAGCATCTAAATCACCTAGAGACAGTATTGGACAGGATCCACCAGGCCGGAATCACCCTGAACCCAAACAAGTGTCACGTGGGCAAAGCAGAGGTTCAGTATTTAGGGCATTGGGTGGGAAGTGGGAAACAGCGACCAGAACCAGCCAAGATTGAGGCCATAGCCAAATGGCCCACCCCACGCACTAAAACCCAGGTCATGGCGTTTCTAGGGACAGCGGGGTATTATAGGAAATTTGTCCCCAATTACAGCAGCGTAGCCAAGCCCCTCACTGATCTGACCCATAAGAACCTCCCCCACCAGGTAACCTGGACCTCCGAGTGTGAGGAAGCCTTCCGCCAGCTAAAGGACGCCCTCACAAATACCCCTGTATTGGCCGCACCCGATCCAACTAAACATTTCCTTGTTCACACAGATGCTTCTATGTTTGGATTGGGGACAGGGCTGAGCCAAGTCAGGCCGGACGGTCAAGACCACCCGGTAGCTTACCTGAGTTGGAAACTATTGCCCCACGAAGTAAGCTATGCGGCCATCGAGAAGGAGTGCCTGGCGGTAGTATGGGCACTCAAGAAGTTACAACCATATTTGTATGGATGACAGTTTTCCCTCCTAACGGACCATAATCCCCTAGTCTGGCTTAATTGGGTCTCTGGAGACAACGCCAGATTACTGCGGTGGAGTTTAGCCCTACAACCTCTAGACTTCACCATCCACTACAGACCCGGCAAACAAAATGGTAACGCCTATGGACTAAGTCGACAAACGGAACTTGTACCAACCCCATAGACTTCGGTCATCCCCAAGCCGATCTGTTAAGGATCAGACTGTGGATGCCGATCGCGTTGCTGAAAAGGGGGAGCCGTGTTACGTGTTACAGAACCCCCCAGCACCCCGAATAGGAGATGCATATATGATAGGTGCAATGTGAGATGCATGCCCTTAATGCAGCAACCGACCGGTTGCGACCCCAGGGCAGAGGTAAACAAGATATCCCACTTCTGACCATCCCCCACCTTTGTAAATCCCCCGGCTATTATAATGTACGTCTGGCGTCTTAATTTTTCTACTAGCCCAACACATATTGATTGTCCTGCCCTCTGTATGTATATATATTCTGAGACCGGTGAGTAAAATGTTGTCACACTGGAAATACATGGAGAAGCAGTGATCTGTTATATGTTCCCATGTTACAAAGCCTTTCGAGCCAGCGTCCTTCATTCAGAAGTGAGGAAAAGCAGAGTGAACCTCCTGAGAAATGGGGTGGTAACGTAAAGAGGTAAATGTGAGAGGGAGCTCTATCGAAAGTCCTTCCTTCCTGCTGCAGTTAGGCTGTATAACCAGCACTGTCCAAAACGGAGAACGACCCAAACAGTGAACTGATAGATCCAAAGTTGTGATAGTCCGGTTATATCTTTCTTTTTTTTCGTATATGTGCCTACCTACTGTCAATGTAATGCCTTTATGCATCTGTATCTGTACTTGTTCCTGCCTTGCTGCTGTAATGCTCTGAATTTCTCCATGGTGGGACGATTAAAGGATTATCTTATCTTATCTTATCTTAAGACCCCACTACAGTGGGATATACATTAATCCCGGCAGTTAGTGACATATTGTGGCAGCAGTGGGATATCTACAATAAACCCCTGCAATAAATTGTTAGGGCAAGACTAGCTTGCTGTTTTTGTCACATTGTTGTCAGTGGTGGGATAACTAAGATAAGCCCCCCTGCACATGTGATAGCCATGTGCGACCAAAGGTCATACAAACCCCTGATCCTGACAGCCTTAGGGTACCGTTACACCTAGCGATGCACCAGCAACCCCGACCAGCGATATGACGCGGTCAGGATCACTGGTGCATCGCTAGGTGGTCGCTAGTGAGCTGCCACAAAGGCAGATCTCACCAGCGACACCGCTGGGGACGGGGATCGCTACTTACCTGTCAGACGCAGCGATCCTGCGGCCTCCCGTCCGGCTCCACGCCACAGGAAGTGACCGACGAGAAATGATCCTGGAGCTTCTTGCGCGATCAGCGATAACCAGCGGGGGAGCCGGTCGGAGGTAAGTATCAGACACAGCGATATTGCTAGCAATATCGCTGCAACGTCACAAAATCGGTGACTTTACAGTGATATTGCTAGGGATATCGCAGTGTGTAACGGGGGCTTTACACCACTGAAGAGGCAGCAATTTTGCGATAGTAGAAATAGAATAATAGGGACCAAATGGCAGACACCACAAAAGTGGCATCAATTTCACCACAGTATAGATAGTATAATAGAGACCGACAGGTCTTACAATACAACCAACCCAGCAGAAGGACTCCCAACCAAGAGTGTTCACATTTCCAAAAATTTGTGTCACGATTAGTGTTGAGCATTCCGATACCGCAAGTATCGCGTATCGGCCGATATTCGCTGTATCGGAATTCCGATACTTAGTTCCGATACTTTTTTCATATCGAATACCGGAATCGGAAGTTCCCATAATGCTAGGAGCCCGCTCGATTTGATTCAGCCAATGGGGATCCTCAGAAGGGTGGGCACATCCTGTTAGGCATGTAGGCATGTTAACTACTGGCATGGCTGTGATTGGCTGCTGAAATGATGTTATGATGCACTATAAAAACCGCTGCGGCCGCCATTTCTGGTCACTCTGCTGTGAATTCAGTTAGGGACAGGCTGCTGTTGAAGACTGTGAGGGACAGTTAGAAATAGCGATCATCAAACATATCTATTTCTCTACCCAGGCTACATAATCCACCACTGTAGCATTTTTGTAGCCCAGCAGCGCTGTTTTAATAGCTTTCTGCAAGGGCTGTGTGAGTGCAGACACACGCTGTGTAGTGTGTCCTGCAGGCACGTCTGCTTGTAGGCCGCCCAGCGTGTGTCTCTGCTTCATACACATTTTTCTTTTATTGCTGCTTTTTTTTTCTCCTGTATAGTGTGCTTCCATATGTATCCATATACGTTGGTTGCAAACACTAAAGGAGTGGACAGCGGAGCCTTTCAGCAGCCTTTCAGTGCTACAGCCCATTTCTCTGCACTGTTTTTGGCTGTCTGATGGGTCTCTCTGTTTGTGAGTGCAGCTCACGTTGCAGTGTGTTCTACAGCCACCGCTAGCTGTAGTCCGCTCAGCGTGCGTCACTGCCTCATACATAGTCCTTTTTTTGCAGCTAATTTGTCCAGATTTTTGCTCCTATATTAGTGTGCTTCCATCCGCATCCATTGTCATTGGTTGGTTGCAAACACTATATAGGATTAGATAGAGGAGCCTTTTTGCAGGCTTGTGCCCTTCAGGGCCAGCCAGACTAGTATCACCCTATTTTTTGGAGCCTCATCAATTGCATTGTAGGTTAGCTTCCTGCATTGTAATCGCTCCAAAAAGTTTGTGATACTATAGCTTTCAAACTTTGGTCACATCCTTTTATTTCCCCCCCCCCAAAAAAAAAGGAAATAAAGTTCACCAAACACTCCACTTTAGAGTTGTGTAGGCCACATTAGATCATATTAAAGTGTAGTACACACACTCTTAGCCAAATTAGAGTTTCTTATACTGGTTAGCAGGTGTTCAGGAATAAGAACACTAAGCCCCCCCTTTTTACTTTTCTGCCTATCTTTATCAGTCTACCAAGATGAAGAAGGCAGGGAGTAAGGCACGTGGTCGTGGCCGTGGAGTTTCAGCAGGGAGAGGACGGGGGGATTCAGCAGGGAGAGGACGTGGGGATTCGGTGTCTGCTGCGGCCACCAGTGACCCATTATCCCCCACTTTTACCAGGCAACAGTCCTTCATGCGCAGCTTTGTAGGACCTCGCCGTACCCCACTGCTGCGTGACGAACAAATTGAAGCCGTTGTCGGATGGATGGCAGCTAACGCATCCACTTCAATGACTTCCGCATCCTCCCAGGGCCAGAGCACTGAAGAGCAACCATCTGTCTCTTCACCACCTGCCAAATTGCCCAGGCAGTCTGAGAGCCCTGGACAGGAGCCATCTCAATCTTTACTTCTGTTCTCAGAATCTGTTGGCTTGGAAAGAGGTGGCCAGCAAAGCAGCATTCTAGAGCGTGAAGAAGAGGGAGTATGCAGTGATGCGCAACTGCTTTGTCCCTCTGAATCTGAAGAGGCGGGTGGCCAGTGCCTATTGTCAGCACACCTCAGTGCTCATCTGATGATGATGAGACTCAGTTGCCAATTTCTGGTGCGTACGGTGCTGGCGAGACAACCCAGGACCAGCTGGTGCTTGAAGAGGGTAGTGGAGATGATGAGGTCCTTGACCCATCATGGCGTCAGCCACAGGAAGGTGGTGGGAGCAGCTCAGAGGAAGAGATTCCCCGAACGGCCAAAAGAGGAGGGAGAGGGCGGGGGCAGACTCGGTTGCCTGTAGCCTCCACTTTGGCACCCGTGAGGAGCAATCCTCTTCCAAAACAGAAAACGGGCGCTCCCTGGACTTGCAGTGCGTGGTCTTTTTTTGACACAGTTGCAGATGACATTTGCTTTGTCAAATGCAAGCTGTGTCATCAGAAAGTGAAACGAGGGAAAAATGTGAGCAACCTCAATACCACTAATATGTGGAAACATGTGCGCACCAAGCACGAGGTGGAGTTACACAGACACACTGAAGATGTAGGCCAACCTTCAGCAGCACCTACCACCTCTTCAGCTCGTGTTGGGGCCTCTTCCTCCAGCTCACACACAGCTGGTTCGGCTTCCTCACTGGAACGCCATGGAAGAACCACTGCCACTGTTGTCCAGAGACCCAGTGAAATTCCACCCACAGCACCACGTTCTCAGTCATCAGCACACTCCCAGGCCACTCACCAGCAATCGGTAGCACAGGCATGGGAGAAAAAGTGGCCATACTCGGCAAACCATCCCCGAGCACTGGCTCTGAATGCCGGCATTGCCAAACTACAGGCCCTTGAGATGCTGTCATTCAGGCTGGTGGAGACTGACACCTTCCGGAACTTGATGTCATTGGCAGTTCCACAATACAATGTGCCCAGCCACTTTTATTTCAGCAGGCAAGCCGTCCCTGCCCTGCAAAAGCATGTGGAGGGAAAAATTAAAAATGCTCTACTAAACGCCATCAATAGCAAGGTCCACCTGACCACCGATGCGTGGACCAGTAGCCATGGACAGGGATGATACCTTTCCCTCACTGCCCATTGGGTCAATGTTGTGGAGCCGGGTACAGATCTGGAGAGTGGCTCTGTACGTATTCTGCCAACTCCAAGGGTTGCAGGAATGCAGTCTGTACATATTGAGTCCTCCTCCTACTCTAGTTCCTCGGAATCAGCATGAGCCTGTTAGGCCAGATATGAGCACAGGTGTGGCCAAACGTCAACAGGCCGTCCTTAAATAAATTTCTTTGGGGAATCAGAGCCACACAGCACAGGAGCTCTGGAATGCCATCAAGCAGGAGAGCAATGTGTGGTTTGTGCCAGCGAATCTCCAGCCAGGTTAGGTAGTGAGTGACAATGGCCGAAATCTAGTGGCAGCTCTGGGCCTAGGCAACCTCACTCACATACCATGTCTGGCACACGTGCTCAATTTGGTCGTGCAGAGCTTTCTGAGGGACTATCTGGATTTTGATGCACTGCTGCACAAAGTTCGCCTAGAGTGTGCTCGCTTGCGGCGTTCCAGCATGGCAAGATCGCGCATTGCATCTCTGCAATGCCGATTCCGCCTGCCAGAACATCGCATCATATGTGACCTCCCCACCAGGTGGAATTCAACGTTACATATGTTGGAGCGATTGTGTGAGCAGCAGGCAGCAGTAATGGAGTACCAGCTGCATCAGGCGCAAACAAGTCGCACTGTGCGCCGGACACACTTCACCACCACTGAGTGGGCCACTATGAGGGACATCTGCCATGTTTTTTCGTGCCTTCGATGACTCCACGCGGATGACCAGTGCAGATGATGCACTAGTCAGCATGACTGTCCCCCTTATCTGTCTGCTTCAAAAAACCTTACAAGCACTAAGTGAGGAGGTTTATGAAGAGGTCGAGGATGAGGAGTCAGAAATGCCATCTGCTTCTGGCAAGTCTGCGCAACGTGCTTCCACACAAAGGCCCAGGCAGGGGACACTTAGTGAGGAGGATGACGAGGAGTCAATGGAGGAGGAGGAACACATCTCTCCAGAGGAGGGAGGTACACAAGGCTCTAGTAGTCAGTGTGTACAGCGAGGGTGGGGTGATGCTGAGCAGGCTGAGATGCTGCCTCAAGCTGGGGACAACGTTTCCGGTCCAGTTGGCAGTCTGCAGCACATGGTTGATTTCATGCTGCAGTGCTTGTTAAATGACCGCCGCATCGCCAACATTCTCCACACGGCTGATTATTGGGTGTACACCCTCCTAGATCCTCGCTACCGGGACAACTTGCAAAGCCTCATACCACAGTTGAACCGGGAGCGTAAAATGCGGGAGTACCAAGAAACACTTGTGCAGGCCATCATGTTCTCCATTCCCCCCGCGAGTGTTGCTGGTAGTGCTTTTCAAAGCAGCCATGTGGGTAGAGGCAGTGGAGGAAGCTCTGCACAAAGAGGTAGCAGAGGCAGTGCCGCAGGACAAGGCAAGGCCAGTATGGCCCAAATGTGGAAAAGTTTTGTGGGACCGCCACAAACGGCTACACCATCACAGACGGCTCCAGTCAGCAGGAGGCAACGTTTCCGTCAGATGGTGACAGACTACTTGTCTTGCCCTGTTAGTGTACTCCCAGACGGCTCTTCCCCGTTCAAGTATTGTGTCTCTAAGCTGGATACATGGCCAGAGCTTAGCCAGTATGCATTGGAGGTGCTGGCTTGCCCTGCTGCCAGTGTATTATCGGAACGTGTCTTTAGTGCTGCAGGTGGTGTGGTAACAGACCGTCACACGCGACTATCCGCCGATAATGTTGACCGGCTTACTTTTGTGAAAATGAACAAGGCCTGGATCTCACCTGAATTTGCCAGTCCTCTTCCAAAATAAATAATTGGCTGGCAACAGGATCCAGGTCTCCTGTTGTGTTCATGTGTAGTGAAACCTCCACCAGGGGGAGCTGGTGAGGGAAGAGAGGTTATACACTAAGAGCAGCAACCCTGAGCAACAGCACAGGTGCCACAGGTAACGAGAGAGAATAGTCAGACGAACCGAGTCAGAAACTAACAGGAGCAGACGTACCAGAAGGAGCAGCAATACACGTAGTCAAAATACCAAAGCCGAGAGTCAGAAAGCCAGAACATGAGCACAGGGTCCAAAACGTGAGACGAAATACGTGGTCGGGGTACAAGCCAGGGAGTCAGATGCCAGAGAGGGAACGTAACAGCAGAAAGGAATACCAAGAGACGGGGTCAGAAATCAGTCCGGGTCATACACGTGAATATCAGTCCAAGGCAGGAGGATCACCAGGGTACAAGGGTCAGCGGCTCTAAACTGCAAGCTTGAGCTATCACTAACACTGGTAAGCAGGCTGTGAGGGATTGAAATAGCCCAGCTAGCTCCAGAACGAGGCTGAGGAGATTAACCCCCGCATGACCAGTCCGGAGTGAAGACAGCAGAAGATAAACTCCGGACTGCACCATGACAGTACCCCCCTCTCAATGGGGGGCCACTGGACCCCCAGGCTTCCCTGGATGACGAGCGTGAAAGGCCCGGACCAACCGATCCGCATGGACCGAACGCGCCGGCACCCATGACCGATCCTCAGGACCGTATCCTTTCCAATGGACCAAGTACTGAAGTGAACGACGGAGCATACGAGAATCCACCACCTGTTCCACCTCGTACTCGGTCTGCCCATCTACCATAACAGGCGGCGGGTGCGAGGGAGACTCATCAGAGGAAGGCACCGATGGCTTCAGAAGCGCTTTATGGAACACATTAGGAATCCGTAATGACGGAGGCAACCGCAGGCGAAAGACCACAGGATTAATCACCTCTAAAATCTCATACGGACCAATAAACTTGGGACCCAACTTAGCAGAGGGAATTCTCAGCCTTATGTTTTTGGTGGATAACCATACCTTATCCCCCACCTGATAAGTCGGCCCCACCGAGAGTCGTTTATCTGCAAAAAACTTATATTTGCCCTGAGCCTCCCCAATGTTTCTCTGAACTTCCTTCCAAACCTCCTCCAACCGCAAAAAGGCTGAATCAGCCCCTGGACACTCCAAATCTAGTCTGGAGAATTCACCAAAATGAGGGTGAAACCCATAGTTGCAGAAGAAAGGAGAAGTACCAGTAGACTGATTGACACGATTATTATGGCGAATTCCGCCATAGGTATCATAGAGCACCAATCATCCTGTCTGGATGTGACAAGACACCGCAGGATCTGCTCTAAAGACTGATTGGTCCTTTCAGTCTGACCATTGGTCTCGGGATGGTAGGCCGATTGAAAAGGTCAGACTGATGCCCAGCCTTTTACAAAAAGCTCTCCAGAATTTTGACACAAATTGCACCCCTCTATCAGACACCACACTGACAGGCACACCATGCAACCAAATCACATGCTCAATGAATAGCTTAGATAGAGTCTCAGCATTAGGAAGGCCCGTTAAAGGTACAAAATGTGCTTGTTTACTGAACCTATCCACAACTACCCAGATCACGGTTTTGCCATTAGAGGGTGGGAGATCGGTGATAAAATCCATGGACAGGTGAGTCCACGGTCTATCCGGAATTGGCAGTGGCACCAATTCCCCGGCCGGCCGGTTGTGGGAGGCTTTAGCGCGGGCACAAGTTTCACAGGAGGACACAAAACCAGTGACGTCAGAAGTCAACGAGGGCCACCAGAACAGCCTAGTGATGGCTTTATGAGTGGCCTAGATTCCTGGATGCCCACTCAGAGCCGAGTCGTGGAACTCCCGAAGCACCCTTAACCGATACTGGACAGGCACAAAGAGCTTATTTTTAGGTATGGATGGGGGAGCTAGAGATTGGGCCTCACAAATCTCCTGCTCCAATCTCTGGGACACCAAGGCCACCACCACCCCGCGCTGAAGAATGGAGGAAGGAGGCTCCGGAGGCGATACCGGATCTAGGCTGCGAGACAAGGCATCCGCCTTCACATTCTTGGAACCTGGTCTGAAAGTGATGGAAAACTGAAATCGGGAAAAAAAAAGTGACCACCTTGCCTGTCTCGGAGTCAGACATTTGGCGGATTCGATGTAAGACAGATTCTTGTGATCTGTAATGACAGTGATACGATGGACAGCCCCCTCCAAAAAATGCCTCCATTCTTCAAAAGTCAATTTAATGGCCAACAACTCTCGGTTACCCACATCATAATTCCTTTCAGCAGAGGAAAATTTTTTAGAAAAGAAGGCACAGGGTCTTAAGTTAGTTAATGTGGTGGGCCCCTGGGACAACACAGCCCCCACTCCCACCTCAGAGGCATCCACTTCTACGATGAATGGTTTAGACAAGTCAGGTTGCACCAGTACCGGAGCAGTCATGAAACGTTCTTTTAACAAAGAAAACGCCGCCACAGCTGGAGCTGACCAGTTTTTAAGATCCGCTCCCTTTTGGGTGAGATCAGTGAGGGGTTTGACCACTTGAGAGAACCCCTTGATGAATTTTCTGTAATAATTTGCGAAACCCAGAAATCGCTGAAGACCCTTGAGATCTCTGGGTTGCACCCAATCCACAATGGCCTGTACCTTCCTAGGGTCCCCATTTAACAATATCCCGGGACCCCCAGTCAATAACTGGGTTATGCCGTTGCAACCAGGGAAACCCTAACACCAGGCCAGCAGGGAGGTTATCCACCAAAAACATAAGGCTGAGAATTCCCTCTGCTAAGTTGGGTCCCAAGTTTATTGGTCCCTATGAGATTTTAGAGGTGATTAATCCTGTTGTCTTTCGCCTGCGGTTGCCTCCGTCATTACGGATTCCTAATGTGTTCCATAAAGCGCTTCTGAAGCCGTCGGTGCCTTCCTCTGACGAGTCTCCCTCGCACCCGCCGCCTGTTATGGTAGATGGGCAAACCGAGTACGAGGTGGAACAGGTGGTGGATTCTCGTATGCTCCGTCGTTCACTTCAGTACTTGGTCCATTGGAAAGGATACGGTCCTGAGGATCGGTCATGGGTGCCGGCGCGTTCGGTCCATGCGGATCGGTTGGTCCGGGCCTTTCACGCTCGTCATCCAGGGAAGCCTGGGGGTCCAGTGGCCCCCCATTGAGAGGGGGGTACTGTCATGGTCCAGTCCGGAGTTTATCTTTTTCGCCAGAAAATGTGTCAGGAAGTTTAACTGAGGGTTCAGGAGAGTGCAAAATAACATCTACAGAGTCACCTGGAGGACAAACAATATGAGAGGTGTTTCCCTGCATGGTCTTAATAGTCTCAGTCAGTTCTTTCTGTAAGTGGGTCTGAGACATGACAAGGGACTGATGATTCACAGAAAAGTCCTGCGCCATCTGTGTCAAACTGGACACTTGATCTGCCAAGTTATGCAGCAGATCCATGGCCAAAGAAAAAAAAAAAAGCAAAATCCCGTTTAAATGTGAGGTTAGTGATAATGTAGTGAAACCTCCACCAGGGGGAGCTGGTGAGGGAAGAGAGGTTATGCACTAAGAGCAGCAACCCTGAGCAAGAGCACAGGTGCCACAGGTAACGAGAGAGAATAGTCAGACAAACAGAGTCAGAAACTAGCAGGAGCAGACGTACCAGAAGGAGCAGCAATACACGTAGTCAAAATACCAAGCCGAGGGTCAGAAAGCCAGAACATGAGCACAGGGTCCAAAACGTGAGACGAAATACATGGTCGGGGTACAAGCCAGGGAGTCAGATGCCAGAGAGGGAACGTAACAGCAGAAAGGAATACCAAGAGACGGGGTCAGAAATCAGTCCGGGTCATACACGTGAATATCAGTCCAAGGCAGGAGGATCACCAGGGTACAAGGGTCAGCTGCTCTAAACTGCAAGCTTGAGCTATCACTAACACTGGTCAGCAGGCTGTGAGG
The DNA here is from genome assembly GCF_039654945.1 of Dendrobates tinctorius. Classification (NCBI taxonomy): domain Eukaryota; kingdom Metazoa; phylum Chordata; class Amphibia; order Anura; family Dendrobatidae; genus Dendrobates; species Dendrobates tinctorius. Next base: position 573,394 of record NW_027362087.1, read on the forward strand.
CATTGAAATAGCCCAGCTAGCTCCAGAACGAGGCTGAGGAGATTAACCCCCGCATGACCAGTCCGGAGTGAAGACAGCAGAAGATAAACTCCGGACTGGACCATGACACATGTTTCTATGACCTGAACTTTATTTCCTGGGCTACAGCAACGCCCGTTGTTGTTCAGAAGTGCTGTCCACACAAACAAAACACTCGCTCATGTGTAAGTGGGGATTGGTAACATCAGCTGATCCCCTGCTGTGTGTATGGCTAAGTGTCCTGCTCCCTCCAAACTCAAAGTACCTCAGATTTACACCTGGCTCCAAGTAGGCCTCGGCCTACTACCTGATTTTCCCTGGGCTCCGACACTGCCAGTTGGTGCTCAGAAGTGCTGTACGCACAGAAAAAAACACTCGTTCATGTGAAAGTGGGGGTCGGTAACGTCAGCTGATCCCCTGCTGTGTGTATGGCAAAGTGTCCTGCTCCCTCCAAACTCAAAGTACCTCAGATTTACACCTGGCTCCAAGTAGGCCTCGGCCTACTACCTGATTTTCCCTGGGCTCCGACACTGCCAGTTGGTGCTCAGAAGTGCTGTACGCACAGACAAAACACTCGCTCATGTGTAAGTGGGGTTCGGTAACGTCAGCTGATCCCCTGCTGTGTGTACGGCAAACTCCTGCTGCCTACAACTTCTGACTACCTCTGATTTAATATGTTCTGATTTGCCCTCTGTCTCCACTCTGTTTTGAGTATTTCCTCCAGCCTACAACACCGCCTGTTTCTGCTCTCAAGTGCCGTCTGCACAATCAACACTTGTTCCTGTGGTACCTGGGTCCTGTAACATCTGCTCATCTCCAGAGGTGAGTCCGGCAATGTCTCCTGCTTTGTCTACATTCCCACTACTTGTAGTGGAAAAGTGGACAGAGCAGGAGACATTGCCTGACTCACCTCTAGGGAGAAGCTGCTGTTACAGAACCCCAGTAACACAGGAACAAGTGTAGGTTGTGCAGACGGCATTTCAGAGCAGCAACTGGCGTGGTTGGAAGCCAGAGGAAATACTCGAAACAGAGTGAAGCCAGAGGCCTATTTGGAGTACGTTGACAGTTAGTAGTAGTGTAGAAACAATCGAAAACTGCCACCAAGTAGGCCTCAGCTTACTACCTGATTTTCCCTGGTCTCCGACACCGCCAGTTGGTGCTCAGAAGTGCTGTCCACACAAACAAAACACTCGCTCATGTGTAAGTGGGGATTGGTAACATCAGCTGATCCCCTGCTGTGTGTATGGCAAAGTGTCATGCTCCCTCCAAACTCAAAGTACCTCAGATTTACACTTGGCACCAAGTAGGCCTCGGCCTACTACCTGATTTTCCCTGGGCTCCGACACCGCCAGTTGGTGCTCAGAAGTGCTGTCCGCACAGAAAAAAACACTCGTTCATGTGAAAGTGGGGGTCGGTAACGTCAGCTGATCCCCTGCTGTGTGGACGGCAAACTGCTGCTGCCTCCAAATTGTAACTACTTCTGATTTAAACATTCTCTGATTTGGCCTCTGTCTCCACCAGGTCCGGATTGGCAATATAACCAACCGGGCATTTTCCCGCTGGGCCGCTGTCATGTGGGCCGCGGGCGGCAGCGCCCGATCATCTGGCCGCTTGCCAGCGGCTGCGGCCACTGTGGCTCCTGCCGCCGGCCCTCTGTGGGCACGGCGGTGATAGTTTCCAAGTTCCTCCCGCACTGCAGGGAGATAAGCCACCACGCCTCCCCACGCACCCCATCCTCGCCGTAGCATGAGACCCCCCGCAGCCACTCACAGTGTCGCTTGCCTTCTCTGTTCGCAGGACCTGTGATGAGGTCACAGGAGGGGAGGAGTCAGGGGGGTCACATGATCAGGAGCCTTTGTCCAGACCCCTGATCATGTGACCCCTGACTCCGCCCCTCCTGTGACCTCATCACAGGTCCTGTGCGCACAGCCTTGCCTCTTGGTGTCTGCAAGACTCTGCTGTGCTGTTGGCTGTTGTCATGGTGCTGGATGAGATAAGTATGTGTGGGGTCAGGAGGGGTTTACAGGGTAGATGTAGCAGGGCTGTATGTGTACGGGGTGTACTGAGCGGAGCCGTGTGTGTACGAGGTGTACGGAGCGGAGCCGTGTGTGTACGAGGTGTACGGAGCGGAGCCGTGTGTGTACGAGGTGTACGGAGCGGAGCCGTGTGTGTACGAGGTGTACGGAGCGGAGCCGTGTGTGTACGAGGTGTGCGGAGCGGAGCCGTGTGTGTACGAGGTGTACGGAGCGGAGCCGTGTGTGTATGAGGTGTACGGAGCGGAGCCGTGTGTGTACGAGGTGTACGGAGCGGAGCCGTGTGTGTACGAGGTGTACGGAACAGAGCCACGTGTACGAGGTGTACGGAGCAGAGCCGTGTGTGTATGAGGTGTACGGAGCGGAGCCGTGTGTGTATGAGGTGTACGGAACAGAGCCGCGTGCACGAGGTGTATGAAGCGGAGCCGTGTGTGTACGAGGTGTACGGAACAGAGCCACGTGCACGAGGTGTACGGAACAGAGCCGTGTGTGTATGAGGTGTACGGAACAGAGCCGCGTGCACGAGGTGTATGGAGCGGAGCCGCGTGCACGAGGTGTACGGAACAGAGCCACGTGCACGAGGTGTACAGAACAGAGCCGCGTGCACGAGGTGTACGGAACAGAGCCGCGTGCACGAGGTGTACGGAACAGAGCCGCGTGTACGGAGCGGAGCCGTGTGTGTATGAGGTGTACGGAACAGAGCCGCGTGCACGAGGTGTATGAAGCGGTGCCGCGTGCACGAGGTGTATGGAGCGGAGCCGCATGCACGAGGTGTATGGAGCGGAGCCGCATGCACGAGGTGTATGGAGCGGAGCCGCATGCACGAGGTATATGGAGCGGAGCCGCATGCACGAGGTGTATGGAGCGGAGCCGCATGCATGAGGTGTATGGAGCGGAGCCGCATGCACGAGGTGTATGGAGCGGAGCCGCATGCACGAGGTGTATGGAGCGGAGCCGTGTGTACGAGGTGTATGGAGAGGATCCGTGTGTATGATGTGTACGGAACAGATCCGCGTGTACAAGGTGTACGGAGCGGAGCCGCGTGTGTTTGGGGTATACGGAGCGGAGCCATATGTGTACGGGATGTACGGAGCGGAGCCAAGTGTGTACGAAGCATACAAAGCGGGTTTTTCCCACGGACACAGGAGTACACGGCGGAGCCTCGAGGAGCATTTTAAAACACACACGTGATGTTCCACCTGAAGTGATATGCTGGAAGCTGACCGGAAATGAGATAATTTCTTGAGGAGATTGTAACAGAATCAGGAATGCTTCAGATCCATCACCGTGTCCTCCTCCGACAGCGCAGACAGCAGGATCGCCTTGGAATCGGGGATGTCGGCCATGTGAGCGGATCATGATATGTCCTGCATCGGGAGGCTCAGGTGGGCACTACAATGGGAGCTGGGCTGCTATAGTATCTTTATAGAATCTTTCTTTATTTCTTTCTCACTTTTTCTTTCTTTCTCTGTTCTTTCTCATTCTCTGTTCTGTCTTTCCCTCATTTTCTCTCTCTCTGTTCTTTCTTTCTCTCTCTAATCTTTCTTTTTTCTTTCTCTCTCTCTCTCTGTTCTTTCTTTCCCCTCTTTCTCTCTTTTTCTTTCCTCTCTTTCTTTTCTTTACTTCTTTCTCTCTATTCTTTCTCTGTCTCTCTCTGTTCTTTCTTTCCCCTCTTTCTTTCTCTCTATTCTTTCTCTGTTCTTTCTTTCCCCTCTTTCTTTCTCTCTCTGTTCTTTCACTGTCTCTCTCTGTTCTTTCTTTCTTTTTTCCCCTCTTTCTTTCTTTCTTTTTTCTTTTTTCTCTCTCTCTCTCTGTTTTCTCTCTTCCTTAGTGCCAGTCAGTGTGCCCATAATGCCAGCCACTGTGCCCTCAGTACAAGTCAGTGTGATCAGCAGTGCTAAATGGGTGCGATTAGGCGTGGACATGGGTGTGACTAGTTGCGGAATGGGTGTGGACGGGCGTGGCCTAAAATTTGCAGCGGCCGCAGTCTTTGTCCCTTTTACCCTTCCTCAAAAGTTGGAAGGTATGATAGGGGCATCTATGACCAGGGGGTCTGGTTGCCCAATGGATAGCAGTTCTGCCAGGAATTCTGTCACCATGCGTACAAAAGGGGACAGAGCTTTGGGAGGAGTACTGTACCTAAAAGCAATAAATAGGACTGAGCTGAAATACTGGACACAGCTGTGACTACATGGTATATAGTCGTGCTAATCTCCTCTCACTGCTTGTAACCTACAACTGTACAAAAATATTATATAGTCACCATGTGACTAGTGGGCCTGTGTCACTTCAAATGCCAGGGCTGAATTTTAGTCCCAGTCCGGCCCTGGTCTCCACTCTGTCTCTAGTATTTCCCCTGACCTCCAACACCGCCAGTTCCTGCTCACAGTTGCCGTCCACGCATTCCACACTTGTTCCTGTGTTCCTGGTGTTCTGTTACGTGAGCAGATCCTCCAATGTGTGTCCAGCGTTGTCTCCTGCGCTGTCCACCTTCCCACTACAAGTGGTGGGAAGGTGGACAGAGCAGGAGACAGTGGCAGACACACATCAGGGGATCTGCTGATATTACAGAACCCCAGCAACACAGGAACACGTGTGGATTGGGCAGACGGCTACTGTACGCATAAACTGGCGGTGTTCGTGGTCACGTGAAATCCTGGAAACAGAGTGGAGACAGATGCCTAATTGGAGCACATTGACAGTCTGTTGTAGCCTACAAACAATCTAAAACTACCACCAAGTAGGCCTCGGCCTACACCATGATTGTCCCTGGGCTCCAACAACGCCAGTTGGTGCTCGGCAGTGTCTTTGGCACGGGTACTCCCTGTTGCCCAGCCTGTTTTCAGCACGCCTGCTGTTTCAAGGTCACTATGCCACTAATCCGTTGTCCTGTGGTCTTGCGGCCGGGTTAGCCGACTCTACGGTGCCTACAGTTTAGGTGACTCCTATGTGGGCTGCGGGAACTGGCACTGAAGGCTGGATCCGTAGTGCCAATGGGACATGGACCCCCTGTAGGACTGTGGGTTTCGGTAACTGTGGCCGGCTTGCGGCCTGGCTACTTTGCTTTGGATGGGTACCTTCTGCTACCCACCCGGGTTCCAGCACTGTCAGCTGGTTCTCGCCAGAGCCTTTAGCCTAGGTGCCTCCATCTCGCTATCCGAGGTCCAGCACCGTCAGCTGGTCCTTGGTAGTGCTTTTTAGCACAGGTACCTTCTGCTTAGTAACCGTGATCCAGCACCGTCAGTTGGTCCTCGGTAGTGCCATTGGCTCTTGTTCCTTCTGCTGCCCATCCGGGTGCCAGCACTGTCAGCTGGTTCTCGCCAGAGCCTTTGGCCTAGGTGCCTCCATCTCGGTATCCGAAGTCCAGCACGGTCAGCTGGTCCTTGGTAGTGCTTTTTAGCACAGGTACCTTCTGCTTTGTAACCGTGGTCCAGCACCGTCAGTTGGTCCTCGGTAGTGCCATTGGCTCTTGTTCCTTCTGCTACCCATCCGGGTTCCAGCACTGTCAGCTGGTTCTCGCCAGAGCCTTTGGCCTAGGTGCCTCCATCTCGGTATCCGAGGTCCAGCAACGTCAGCTGGTCCTTGGTAGAGGTTTCTAGCACAGGTACATCCTGCATAGTAACCGGGGTCCAGCACCATCAGCTGTTCCTCAGTAGTGCCATTGGCTATTGTTCCTTCTGCTGCCACTAGGGGTTCCAGTACTGTCAGCTGGTTCTCGCCAGTTTCTCAGCCTTCTTGTACCTTCTGCTACATTTCCAAGATCAAGCTTTTTGAAATTGTCTTTGGTAATCCTTGTTGATCTCCATGACGATGACCCTGATGACGACGACCCTGAAGACCACACCAAAGAAGACCAGAAATATGACCGTAAATAATAAGACCAAGAGGACAAAGAACATGAAGACAACCACCAAGATACAGAACAAAAGACAGAAGAACAAGAAGCAGAAGAAGCAAAAGCAGAAGAACAGAAAGCAGAAGAACATTAAGCATAAGACTAAAAATCATCATAGAAGAAATCAAAATTATAAGCAGAAGAAGACTAAGCAGTAAATGGGGGTGAGTCCGTTCCTCCTCGTGGTGCCCCTGGAAAATGCCTGCTGCTGCAGGCCAAACTGAACGCGGACAAATCCTGTTGTAAATCTTTTGTGACAGGCAGAACGTAAGGTGTAATCTTATAACTTTTATAGATAAGTACTACAGGAATGCCTGTCACCATAAGAAAATGAAGAAAAAGAAGAATAGGAAGAAGATGAAGAAATAGCATATGAAAATTAATAATAGCTGAATAAGAAGAATATGAAGAATGAAAAAAAAAATTAATGGGAAGAAGATGAAGAAGAAGAAGAATAAGGTGAAGAAAAAGTTGATGAAAAAAATGCTACTGCTGCGGATCATGAAGGAGAAAGTGTGGGAGAAGTACAAAAGAAGGTGAAGAGCATGGAAGTAGTGAAACATACATATCTGACAAAGTATAAAAAAGGTTAACATAGTCAATATCTTTTTAACTCCGAACGTCTTGAAAAAAAAATTGGAATTAATGCTATGCCATGTGATTTGAATAAACCACTATGCCTTTAATGTCTCCTCCACCTCCCACAATACATTCTACATGATTCTTATTTGTTTTCAATTATGTAGAATTAGCCAACAAGGAAATAAAGGGCTTTTTTAAATTCCGATACCGGAAGTCCCATTGACTTGAATGGGACTTCCGGTATCGGAATCGGCGATACCCGATATTTTTTCGTATCGGGCGATACCATCCGATACGATATTTTTGGGTATCGAACGGTATCGCTCAACACTAGTCACGATCCATTTTTGGATTTGTGTCAGATCTGGTTCCTTTAAGTTAAACCTTTTTTCCTTTCAGGCCAGCGGGATTAAATGTAAGTTTTTCCCTGTTGGCAAGCTGGTGTAATTGCATTGCTGCTGGTTCAGCTGATGTGGGTGGTGACCACTCCCACCATCCTTTAAAAGGTCACCTGATGCATCAGCTGACTGTTGGTGTTAGAGCAATCTGCACTGACCAAGATGGAGTAAGGAGCTCTCTGGGTGCAGTGGTGCTTCTGCTGAGTTCTCTTATCTGATGCCTTTACTCTGCTGTGCAGCGCTTTGCAGAAGAGAAAGCTAAGTGTTATATTTTTGGTATGTTGTCCCTTTTTGTGTCTGTCACTTCCCCCTGTGTTTATTACTGCAGAGGTGAGGCTTTAGCTCCTTGCCGGCCAGTGCACTAGCCAGGGCAGTTACAGATGACAAATAGGGTTGAAGTATCCTGACGTCGGCAGGGGGAAGGACCCGCATAGGATGTTAGGGGAGTGCAGGGACAGGCTCAGGTTTGAGCTCAGGTGGTGACCATCCCCAACTTCCCTATCTGTAGGGCCTTCCTCTCACCTTTTCCATCCCATTGTGTGTTGCGCTGTCCACTGACCGACCAACCATTGGGTTGTGTCACACCGAGACAGTCACTTTGTGACAATTAATGGCAGACAATACCAAAATATTATCAATTTCACCACAGTAGAAATAGTATAATAGGGACTGACACCTCTTCCACTACACCCAACCCAGTAGAAGGACACCCAACCAGGAGTGTTCACGTTTCCAAAAATTACTGGCAGACACCACAAAAGTGGCATCAATAACACCACAGTATATATAGCATAATAGGGACCGACAGGTCTTCCACTATACCCAATCCAGCAAATAGACAACCAACCAGAAGTATTCACAGTTACAAAAATTAGTGGCAGACAAGAACAAAATGACATCAATTTCACCACAGTAGAAATAGTCCAATAGGGACTGACAGGTTTTCCACTACACCCAATCCAGCAGATGGAAAGTGTAGCACCCACATCTCCCTGCAGACACACCAGCGTACTCAGTGCCAAGGCTCCCGTTCTGCTCCTTCCAGGTCTGCTGCTGCCCGGGGTGCGTGCACTCCTAGCAGGTCTCTGGGCACTGTGCTTAGGGCACATGCCCATGTGTACACTTTCTCTTTCTTAAAGGAGCCACGCGTGTTCCTCTAAAGTGTCCCAGCCAATACATGGAGGTTACTTACTATTTAAAGCGCCTCCTCCAACATGGAGGTGCTTGTGCAATGTTGTGAGTCTGTTCCAAACACTCTTGTCAGTTCTCAGGTTCCAATGTTTGCATCTATTCTGCTGCACCCGCCAGTGCTCCCCTCAAAAGCAGCCGAGCCAGTTGCACCAACCAGTGCTCACCTCAATGGCAGCTGAACCAGTTTAACCCATCAGTGCTCACCTCAATGGCAGCCAAACTAGTAGTACCTGCCAGTTCTCACCTCAACAGCAGCCAAACCAATTGCACCCGTTAGTACTCACCTCAACAGCAGCCAAACCAGTTGCACACACCACTCACCTCAACGGCAGCCATGCCAGTTGCACCTGCCAGTGCACATATCAATGGCAGGTGAGGCAACTGCACCTACCAGTGCTTATCTCTCTGTCAGCCTGTGATGTGTACACCTGCGGTTCATGTTATCTTCTCTGCCTGTCTGCATCTGTCGGACATCCTCACAGGTCATCCTAGCTACCTGTTCCTTGGGGTCAGCTGCCATCCACCCAAGGTCAGTCCTGGAGTAGCACCTGGACCACCTCCCTTGTCTCTCCTCTGATCCCGGTGTCATTAGCTGCTGCGTATCCGAGGTCAGATTGGGTGAGGCTCCTAGTCACGCACCCCAAGGTCTCCCTTGGGCTTTGGCACAGTGGTTCCACCACCCAGCCCCTTACAGTATTCATAGGCCATGGAATCTGCTGGCTCCCAGGCGCCTTACATCTCGGACCTATACCAGTAGGTCTCCTGACAGAAGTATCAGCAGGACAAGATTCTATCCTATCTATGGACTGTGAATACCCATCTTGATACACTGGCAGTACCGGCCGCTTCCACATCCTCTCAGGCGGCAGTTACCACCACGGTGACCCCCCAGGCAGCCAGTTATGCACCAGGTCCTGGACCTCATCTGTCGGCTCCTCCACGCTTTGGCAGAGATCCTGCCCTGTGTTGGGGGTTCATGAACCAGTGCACGCTGCACTTTGAACTCCTTGCTCATCAGTTCACCTCAGACTGAGTCAAAGTGGTCTTCAATCATGTCACATCTATCTGATGAGGCCCTAGCATGGTTCAATCCGTTAGTGTCGAACCTACAGTTCTTCTTGGAAGCATTTTGTAAGGTCTTCGATGAGACAGGTCGCTTTTCTTCTGCAGCCTCTTCTCTGCTCCGGTTACGCCAAGGTAACCTCTCCGTGGGCCAGTATGTGGTTTGTTTTCATGCCTTGTCTTCGGAACTTGCTTGGAATAATGAGGCTATGGTGGCAACCTTCTGTGAAGGCCTCTCCAGGCAAATCAAGGATGAACTGGCTGGCCGCGAGATACCCACCTCTCTGGATGACCTGGTGTCTCTCACAAACCGAATTGACATTAGGTTCTAGGAATGGACCAAAGAGGTGAACCGCTAGAGGAGAATGGTACGCCTGGCTCCCACCTTTCAATAACCGATCAATAAGCATGTTCCTGCTGTGACTTCTTCATTTGAACCTATGCAGATTGACCACGTGAAGCTATCAAAGCACCGCCAAGAGGTTAGTCGGGCCGAAGGGATGTGCTTCTACTGCGGCAACTTCGAACACCTTATTTGTTCTTGCGCCGAGAGACCCAGAAATGCCAGTGCATAAAGTCAGTAGTAGAGGCAACCTTGGGAAAGACTTCTACCTCTTCATCGTTGACCCTGCCTTTTTCTGTCTCCTGCCGCAAAGGGTCTTTTGTTGCATTGGCCCACCTGGACTCTGGTTCCACGGGTAACTTTGTTCAACAGGCTGTGGTCAAGCTGTATAAGATTCCAGTCGTATGTTTGATCCGTTGGTGATTACTTTAGTGGATGGAAAACCTCTTCCTGAGACCATCTAGTTCATCAAAGAACTGTGGAGCTTCAGGTCGGGATGCTGCATTCGGAGAAGATTTCTTTTCATGTTCTGTCTGGTCTCTCGTAACCTCTACTTCTAGGTTTCACATGGCTGCAAAAACACAAACCTGTTCTGGACTGGAGGTCTGGAGAAGTGCTCCAATGGGGCTCAGGTTGTCAGGAAATGCTTTGCTCCTGTTCGTCCTGTCCTGTCTCCTACTTTTCCTACTTCTCCTGCTAATTTGTCTGTGTTGCCCGCAACATATTGGACATATGAGGACGTCTTCAACAAGAAGGAGGCTGAGACCTTGCCACCTCATAGGATGTATGACTTCCCGATTGACCTCCTGCCTGGCATCTCACCTCCTCAAGGCCAAATCTATTCCCTGTCCCAGGCCGAGAATCATGCTATGCCCGAGTATATACAGTTGTGGCCAAAAGTATTGACACCCCTGCAATTCTGTCAGATACTACTCAGTTTCTTCCTGAAAATGATTGCAAACACACATTCTTTGGTATTATTATCTTCATTTAATTTGTCTTAAATGAAAAAACACAAAAGAGAATGAAGCAAAAAGCAAAACATTGATCATTTCACACAAAGCTCCAAAAATGGGCCAGACAAAAGTATTAGCACCCTCAGCCTTATACTTGGTTGCACAACCTTTAGCCAAAATAACTGCGACCAACCGCTTCCGGTAACCATCAATGAGTTTCTTACAATGCTCTGCTGGAATTTTAGACCATTCTTCTTTGGCAAACTACTCCAGGTCCCTGGTATTTGAAGGGTGCCTTCTCCAAACTGCCATTTTTAGATCTTTCCACAGGTGTTTTATGGGATTCACATCTGGACTCATTGCTGGCCACCTTCGAAGTCTCCAGTGCTTTCTCTCAAACCATTTTCTAGTGCTTTTTGAAGTGTGTTTTGGGTCATTGTCCTGCTGGAAGACCCATGAGCTCTGAGGGAGACCCAGCTTTCTCACACTGGGCCCTACATTATGCTGCAAAATTTGTTGGTAGTCTTCAGACTTCATAATGCCATGCACACGGTCAAGCAGTCCACTGCCAGAGGCAGCAAAGCAACCCCAAAACATCAGGGAACCTCCGCCATGGTTGACTGTAGGGACCGTGTTTTTTTCTTTGAATGCCTCTTTTTTTCTCCTGTAAACTCTATGTTGATACCTTTGCCCAAAAAGCTCTACTTTTGTCTCATCTGACCAGAGAACATTCTTTCAAAACGTTTTAGGCTTTTTCAGGTAAGTTTTGGCAAACTCCAGTCTGGCTTTTTTATGTCTCGGGGTAAGAAGTGGGGTCTTCCTGGGTCTCCTACCATACAGTCCCTTTTCATTCAGACGCCGACGGATAGTACGGGTTGACACTGTTGTACCCTCGGACTGCAGGGCAGCTTGAACTTGTTTGGATATTAGTCGAGGTTCTTTATCCAACATCCGCACAATCTTGCGTTGAAATCTCTTGTCAATTTTTCTTTTCCGTCCACATCTAGGGAGGTTAGCCACAGTGCCATGGGCTTTAAACTTCTTGATGACACTGCGCACGGTAGACACAGGAACATTCAGGTCTTTGGAGATGGACTTGTAGCCTTGAGATTGCTCATGCTTCCTCACAATTTGGTTTCTCAAGTCCTCAGACAGTTCTTTGGTCTTCTTTCTTTTCTCCATGCTCAATGTGGTACACACAAGGACACAGGACAGAGGTTGAGTCAACTTTAATCCATGTCACCTGGCCGCAAGTGTGATTTAGTTATTGCCAACACCTGTTAGGTTCCACAGGTAAGTTACAGGTGCTGTTAATTACACAAATTAGAGAAGCATCACATGATTTTTCGAAGAGTGCCAATACTTTTGTCCACCCTCTTTTTTATGTTTGGTGTGGAATTATATCCAATTTGGCTTTAGGACAATTCTTTTTGTGTTTTTTCATTTAAGACAAATTAAATGAAGATAATAATACCAAAGAATTTGTGTTTGCAATAATTTTCAGGAAGAAACTGAGTATAATCTGACAGAATTGCAGGGGTGTTAATACTTTTGGCCACAACTGTAGAAGAGAACCTTGCTAGGGGATTTATCCGGAAATCCTCCTCTCTGGCTGGAGCTGGGTTTTTCTTTGTGAAGAAGAAGGACAGCACTCAGTGACCCTGCATTGACTACAGGGGCTTTAAGCAAAATAACAGTAATAAATAAGTTCCCCCAACCTCTGATCTCCAAACTGTTTGATTGCCTGAAGGGTCCCAGAGTCTTTACAGAGCTTGACCTATGAGGGGCATACAACTTGGTTCAAAATTGCCAGGGTGACGAGTGGAAGGCAGTTTTTAACACCCACGATGGCCATTATGAGTATCGCGTTATACCGTTTGGACTCTGTAATGCCCCAGCCGTATTCCAAGAACCAGTGAATGACATCTTCCGTGACCTGCTCTATGTGTGTGTGGTAGTATACCTGGATTACATCTCAGTATTCTTTCCTGATCTGCCCACACACAGGAAGGACATTTGCCAGGTTCTACAAAGGTTAAGAACTAACCATCTCTACGGCAAATATGAAAAGTGCATCTTCAAACAGTCTTCTCTTCTATTTCTGAGATACATCGTTTCTGAGACCTGTCTCAAGATGTATTCCAAGAAGGCATCCACCGTCATGAAGTGGCCCCATCCAGAAGGTCTTAAGGCTATCCAGTGGTTTGTGAATTATTATCGCCAATTTATTTTGCATTTTTCTTCCTAGACTGCTCCTATTTCTGCCCTGACCCGCAAAGGAGTCAATCCTTAGGAATGGAATCCTAAAGCAGAAGATGCCTTTGTGTCCCTCAAGCAGGCATTCTCATAGACTCCAGTGCTGCATCTTCCACAGAAGCCGGAGATGTCCTCATTTATTATTATTATTATTATTATTTATTGTTATAGCGCCATTTATTCCATGGCGCTTTACATGTGAGGGGGGTATACATAAAAACAAGTACAATAATCTTAAACAATACAAGTCATAACTGGTACAGGAGGAGAGAGGACCCTGCCCGCGAGGGCTCACAATCTTCAAGGGATGGGTGATAATACAGTAGGCGAGGGTAGAGCTGGTCGTGCAGCGGTTTGGTCGATCGGTGGTTACTGCAGGTTATAGGCTTGTCGGAAGAGGTGGGTCTTCAGGCTCTTTTTGAAGGTTTCGATGGTAGGTGAGAGTCTGATATGTTGTGGTAGAGAGTTCCAGAGTAGGGGTGATGCGCGAGAGAAATCTTGTATGCGATTGTGGGAAGAGGAGATAAGAGGGGAGTAGAGAAGGAGATCTTGTGAGGATCGGAGGTTGCGTGCAGGAAAGTACCGGGAGACGAGGTCACAGATGTATGGAGGAGACAAGTTGTGGATGGCTTTGTATGTCATGGTTAGGGTTTTGTAATGGAGTCTCTGGGCAATTGGGAGCCAGTGAAGGGATTGACAGAGGGGAGAAGCTGGGGAATAGCGGGGGGACAGGTGGATTAGTCGGGCAGCAGAGTTTAGAATAGATTGGAGGGGTGCGAGAGTGTTTGAGGGGAGGCCGCAGAGCATGAGGTTGCAGTAGTCAAGGCGAGAGATGATGAGGGCATGGACTAGGGTTTTTGCAGATTCTTGGGTGAGGAATGAACGGATGCGTGAAATATTTTTGAGTTGAAGTCGGCAGGAAGTGGAAAGGGTTTGAATATGTGGTTTGAAGGAGAGATCAGCATCAAGGATTACTCCGAGGCAGCGAGCTTGTGGGACTGGGGAGAGTGGGCAGTCATTTACTGTAATTGATAGGTTCGTAGGGGGGGTCACGTGAGATGGGGGAAAGATGATGAATTCTGTTTTGTCCATGTTGAGTTTCAGATATCTAGTGGAGAAGAAGGATGAAATAGTGGACAGACATTGAGGGATTCTGGTTAGTAGGGAGGTGATATCTGGTCCAGAGATGTAGATCTGTGTGTCATCAGCATAAAGATGATACTGAAAGCCATGAGATTCTATGAGCTGTCCCAGGCCAAAGGTGTAAATAGAGAACAGCAGGGGCCCTAGGACTGAACCTTGTGGGACTCCGACAGATAGGGGGCGAGGTGAGGAGGTGGTGTGTGAGTGGGAGACGCTGAATGTCCGGTCTGTTAGGTATGATGAGATCCAGGAGAGGGCCAAGTCTGTGATGCCGAGGGATGAGAGGGTCTGTAATAATAGGGAATGGTCCACTGTGTCAAAGGCAGCCGACAGGTCCAGGAGGAGGAGGACAGAGTAGTGTCGCTTGCTCTTGGCAGTTAAGAGGTCATTGGTGACCTTAGTAAGGGCAGTTTCAGTGGAGTGGTGTGACCGGAAGCCAGATTGTAAGCGGTCGAAGAGGGAGCAAGAAGAGAGATGGGAGGACAGTTCAAGGTAGACGTGTTGTTCCAGTAGCTTGGAGGCGTATGGGAGAAGTGATATAGGGCGATAGCTAGATACAGAGGATGGGTCAAGAGAGGGCTTTTTGAGGATAGGTGTGATGTAGGCATGTTTAAAGCTTGAGGGGAAAACACCAGTTGTTAGTGATAGGTTGAAGAGATGGGTTAGGGTTGGGATGAAGACTGTGGTGAGGTTTGGGATGAAGTGGGATGGGATCGGGTCGAGTGCACAGGTGGTGAGATGTGATCTTGAGAGTAGAGTGGAGAGTCGATCTTCTGTAATGGTGGAGAAGTTGGTTTTGAAGGTGGAGGGCTGGGAAGTCGGGAGGAAGGGCTCTGGGGGTTGTTGACCAAAACTGTCCCTGATGTTATCAATTTTCTGCTTGAAAAATGAGGCAAAGTCTTCAGCTGAGATGAGTGGGGAGGGAGGAGGTGCTGGGGGGCGGAGGAGAGAATTGAAGGTGTTGAATAACTGTTTAGGGTTGTGAGACAGGGAGGATATGAGAGATGAGAAGTAGGTTTGTTTAGCTGTGGCGAGTGTGGTCTTGAAAGTAGTGAGGGACTGTTTGAATGCGATGAAATGCTCGTTGGAGTGGGATCTTTTCCATCTGCGCTCAGCAGCCCTGGAAGCTCGCCTCAGCTCTTTGGTCAGGCTGGTGTGCCAGGGCTGTCTGTTGATTTTGCGAGTTTTGGTATGTGTAAGTGGGGCAGCGGATTCCAAAGCTACAGCTATTGTGGTGTTATATAGAGCGGCAGCGTCATCCGCATTGTGTAAGGAACTTATATCTGTAAGAGGGAGGAGGGATTCGGAGAATGAGTGTAGGTCAAGGTGTTTAAGATTCCTGCGAGGGTGTGAAAGTTTGTGGGGTGGGGATTGTAGACATGGAATGAAGAGGGAAGAGAATGTGAGCAGGTTGTGGTCAGAGAGAGGAAGAGGTGAGTTAGAGAGGTTAGATAGGGAGCAGAGGCGGGTGAAGATGAGGTCCAGTGTGTGGCCATCTTTGTGGGTGGCTGTAGAAGACCATTGAGTGAGGCCGAAGGAGGAAGTGAGAGATAGAAGTTTAGTGGCAGCTGAGAGGGAAGTGTCAATGGGGATGTTGAAGTCGCCCATGATGATAGTAGGGATGTCCGCGGAAAGGAAATGAAGTAACCAGGTGGTGAAGTGGTCAAAGAAGGTGGTGGCTGGCCCTGGGGGGCGGTAGATGACAGCCAGTTGGAGGTTGGAGGGGGAGTAGATGCGCACAGAGTGCACCTCAAAGGAAGGGAGGGTAACAGAGGGTGGCAGTGGGATTGGGGTGAAGGAGCAGGTATCTGACAGGAGAAAACCAACTCCTCCACCATGTTTGCTGCTGGGGCGGGGGGTGTGAGAAAGGTGGAAGCCGCCATACGAAAGTGCAGCAGGAGAGGCTGTGTCAGAAGGGGTGAGCCAGGTTTCGGTGATGGCGAGGAAGGAGAGTTTGGTAGTAACAAAAAGATCATGGATGTAGGAAAGCTTGTTGCAGACAGAGCGAGCGTTCCACAGAGCTCCTGTTAGTGGGACTGGGGAAGCGGGGGCTGGGTGAATGGGTATAAGGTTGGAGAGGTTACGGAAGGTTGTGATAGAGCGTGGATGGGAGGTAGAAATGACTGTGGGAATGTGGTGAGGAGGACCAGGATTTGGAGAGATATCACCAGCAGTGAGAAGGAGCAGAGAAAGTGTTACCAGGTGGGAGCAGGAGAGGGCATGAGGGGGCTGTCTGTGTTTGGAGACAGAGGATTGTATGTTAAGGAACAGTTTTGAGGCGGAGGTGAGGTGGATGGGGAGGATTGAAGAAGAGATGAACAGTTCCTTACTAGGAGTAGGGATTAGGGGAATTAGCAGAAAGTGAAGGATTATTGGGGTGAAAGTGAAAACAAACAGAAACATTGTTTACAGTGACTGTGTCCAGTTACCTTCAGTTCCCTTCTGGTTCAATTCTGGTTTTAATTCTTAAATTAATCTTCACACTTCTAGCACACACTTATAGCAATCACAATGCAGACTGAAGTCTATGCAGACTTGTACTCTGCAATATATGTACAACTAAGTGCAGTCAGGTGTGAAGCAGAGAGGAGTGGTCTCTGCTCATCTTGGCCAGACAATTAAGAGTGGACCAGATGTATATGATCAAGCCAGAGTAAACAAGGTCATAAATAACACTGGGGTAAGCTGGGGTTAGCTGAAAGGCATACCATGTGAATGCTAGGTGCAGAGGCAAGTCTATGTGCAAAGCTGGGTGACGCACTGTGTGTCCTTCATAGACAGACAGCAGGAGAGCAGGAGAGCTGGGTGGATGGACATACCATGTGAATGCTAGGTGCAGAGGCAAGTCTATGTGCAAAGCTGGGTGACGCACTGTGTGTCCTTCATAGACAGACAGCAGGAGAGCAGGAGAGCTGGGTGGATGGACATACCATGTGAATGCTAGGTGCAGAGGCAAGTCTATGTGCAAAGCTGGGTGACGCACTGTGTGTCCTTCATAGACAGACAGCAGGAGAGCAGGAGAGCTGGGTGGATGGACATACCATGTGAATGCTAGGTGCAGAGGCAAGTCTATGTGCAAAGCTGGGTGACGCACTGTGTGTCCTTCATAGACAGACAGCAGGAGAGCAGGAGAGCTGGGTGGATGGACATACCATGTGAATGCTAGGTGCAGAGGCAAGTCTATGTGCAAAGCTGGGTGACGCACTGTGTGTCCTTCATAGACAGACAGCAGGAGAGCAGGAGAGCTGGGTGGATGGACATACCATGTGAATGCTAGGTGCAGAGGCAAGTCTATGTGCAAAGCTGGGTGACGCACTGTGTGTCCTTCATAGACAGACAGCAGGAGAGCAGGAGAGCTGGGTGGATGGACATACCATGTGAATGCTAGGTGCAGAGGCAAGTCTATGTGCAAAGCTGGGTGACGCACTGTGTGTCCTTCATAGACAGACAGCAGGAGAGCAGGAGAGCTGGGTGGATGGACATACCATGTGAATGCTAGGTGCAGAGGCAAGTCTATGTGCAAAGCTGGGTGACGCACTGTGTGTCCTTCATAGACAGACAGCAGGAGAGCAGGAGAGCTGGGTGGATGGACATACCATGTGAATGCTAGGTGCAGAGGCAAGTCTATGTGCAAAGCTGGGTGACGCACTGTGTGTCCTTCATAGACAGACAGCAGGAGAGCAGGAGAGCTGGGTGGATGGACATACCTGTCGGAAGAATAGAGATGCTTGTTAGAGTGCGATGGTGGCAGGTAGCAGGGCACAGTCTGTATTCATCCTTCTGGTTTTAATTCTTAAATTAATCTTCACACTTCTAGCACACACTTATAGCAATCACAATGCAGACCAGATTTAGAAGTCTTCATCTGGTCACATGGTGTCCTGCGACTTTTTCCCTAAACTCTTCTCAGCACCAGAACGTAAATACTCGTGGGGCCGCACCCGGGTCTTTCACCCATGTCCTGGTTTGTTGGGACTCGCTTCCCTGCTTGACTTTACCCTTGGCATAACATTGTAAGTTCTCTTCAGGCACCTGGGCTATTCTGCTGTTGACTGTTAAATCCTGACAAACAGTGCTGTCCTCAGCTGTCCTTTTATTATTTCTTTCTTTCTTCATCACGTCCTTGGGATTGTTCACCACCGTCTGTGTGCTGGCTACTATGTGAGGGTCCTTTCTCTGTTCTTGTCTGCAGCTTGATGACTGCGTACTTTCTGACCCCTTATTGGTCTACAGGGGCTGTATTAGGGAGCTGTTCCATTTTATTGCACATTGTTTCATAGCATTGCTTACCCTGGATTGTACTGAGCATTAGATACTGAGAATTATATAGAGCAGGATATACTGCTTAATATGGGCTTTATATATATTGCAGTGTGCTGTTTTGTCGATATTGAATATTCGCAGGACAATTAATGTCACTTGCTATATCGTGTGCCAATAAAGATTTTTCATAATTTTTGTATGATTTTCAGGAGTAGTGTGCATATCTTACAGTGGTGCTTTCCATCTTCTTTCATCTTGATTACCTCTACTAATGGCTATTGCACCTCCCTGGTTTATGTTAACTATAGTAGTGCACCTGGGCTACCTAATTTAGATTAAAGAATTGTTTCAGTGTGAATGAGGCCTGTATGACAAAGAAGATATGCTCCAAACAATTTGAAAGTGAGATGTCCCCTACTGTCTGTGTCATGTCCCACGACTTGGGAAATCATTTAATATTTGCATTGTTTGTGTTGCATCTCTGTTGCTAGGCAGAAGTTTGCCTTTCCCTGTATTTTGTTCCAACTCTCTCCCTGTAGTCCTGTGATGTATGTTTGTTCCCTCCTTCATTCTCCATTTTGTGATCGTCCCTCCATCTGTATGCATCCTGTTACATGTCCTCTGAAGAATATTCCTTTTTACCTGCTGCTTTCATCATAATACAAGAATTTCAGTTAAAGCATCCCTCTTTTCCTGGAGTCTTCTTACATGAGATCGTGGCTGAGTTAAGCTGTCTGATTAATCGGTATGAACGTGAGTACAGGTCGATACGGAAAGGGCCCAGAAAGAGAGGTCTATCCAGGCACCATACGTTCTACATATCCATGAGTCAGAATAGTAAAAAGGAATAACCTGCCTTCAGAGACAGTAACTCAAGGTCTGTGCTAAACCTCAGTGGAAAAGGACATTTCCCAGATAGACTGTAACCCAGTTCCAGCCAGACCCCAGCGTGCATAGAAGCCACACACTGCAGCTGAACAGAGAGGAATATAACTCCCATCATTACACAGGACCCCGCAGCTGCTCCAGCATTAGATGCAAAGTATCAACTCTGTGCAGAGTCTCTGTGTATTTCCTGTTGCTGAACAGTGGGAAGTATAACCCCCATCATCAACTCTTCCTGCCTGCAATCTAATCATGTCTGAAGCAAGGAATACAATGTCCCTACCAGACTTACAAGCACAGGAAAGAGACCCAGACCCCCATCCGCCATCTAGCGAAAGGGGAAAACGTACAGTCAAACCCACATGGAAAGTCATGGAGAATTTAGAGACTGCAAAATGTGAATTATATAGTGATGTGTCTTCAGTATGGAAGAAAGTGCTGAGTCATATAGACACTGCATCAAGGCCTGCTTCTCATGAGTTACCACCAGAGGGAGTCCTAGAACAATTATGCACAGCATACCAAATGTATATGGAGAAGAGTGACCAATACATTATTCTCCTGAAGAAACTGAATCTCCCAGAGACTTTAAACGAATTGCAAGGTTTCCAGCAGCTTAATTCTGAAAGAGACTGCACTGTACGTGACATTAAAGCCAAGATAGAGGCTAGAATCGCACGAACACCAGATGCATCAACTCGCTCATCCAAATCGTGTAAGCACTCAAAAGGTTCATCTAGGTCAAGTTCATCAAAATATTCTACTCTTACTGAGCAGCTTATAAGAGCACGTGCTAAGGCTGAAACTACTAAGGTACAAGCTGCCTTTGCACAAAAGAGAGCAGAAATGGACGCAGCTGTTGCACAAAAGAGAGCAGAAATGGACGCAGCTGTTGCACAAAAGAGAGCAGAAATGGACGCAGCTGTTGCACAAAAGAGAGCAGAAATGGAGGCAGCTGTTGCACAAAAGAGAGCAGAAATGGACGCAGCTGTTGCACAAAAGAGAGCAGAAATGGATGCAGCTGCTGCACAAAATAGAGCAGAAATGGATGCAGAAGCGGCACGCGTGAAAGCGGAAAAGGAAGCTCTAGAGAAGGAATGTGAGCATGCAACAGCCATGGCAGAATTAAAGGTACTCGAGCAGGCTGTCAGTGGGAGTCAAAGAGACAGCGTCAGTTTGTGTGAAATGGAGGCAGAAGACCCTATTGAATGCACAAGAGACTATGTGCTAAGCCAAGATGGCGAATCGCAGATCATCACTAACACTCTTGATGGTGTTGACGCTTCTCTAGAGCACCAGGATGCCGATCCACTTACAGAATCCTGCATTCAAGGTCATTATACCCTCGACAACCACACAGTGCCACCTCCACATGTAGCAGAAACTATACCCACCAAACCAGTTGCTGGACTAAATGCATATGCCACTCCATACTTCCCCATGTTTCAAGGCCAAGACGTCTCCACCTCTATGTACAACACCGCTCAGCCTACAATTGTGCATCCTAAGTCAGAAAGAACAGACATGTCCGACTTCGCAAGGTACATGATTCGCCGTGAACTTACTAAAACCGGTCTCACAAGGTTCGACGACCAACCTGAAAATTACAGAGGTTGGAAAAGTGCCTTTAGAACCGTAACTGGTGACCTCGGCATCACTGCTGCGGAAGAGCTGGACCTGCTGATCAGATGGTTAGGACCACAATCCACAGAGCGTGTCAAGAGACTCAGGTCTGTACGTATCAGTAATCCAACGGCTGGTCTCACGGCTGCATGGGAAAGGCTAGAGAGAAACTTTGGCAGTCCAGAAGCCATAGAGGATGCACTGTTCAAGCGACTACAGAGTTTTCCAAAGATATCCAGCAAGGACAGTTCAAAGTTCCTAGAGCTCAGTGACCTGCTGTTAGAGCTCCAGCTGGCCAAGGCAGACACCCACCTACCTGGCCTTAGCTACCTGACACTGCTCGTGGAGTAAACCCCATTATCTCCAAGCTACCATACAATGTACAAGAGAAGTGGACTGCCATAGGGTCAAAATACAAGAAAGACCATCAAGTGTCATTTCCTCCATACTTCTGTGAGTTTATAAAAGACATTGCAGAGCGTAAGAACAACCCAAGCTTTTCCTACGGAGAATCCAGTGGCCCAGCTTCACCTCCCTCTAAATACGTGAGCACACGCTCGAATGACAGAAACCGCAGGGGTCCAGTGTCAGTGAAGAAGACGGATATTCTTCCCTTACCAACATCAGCCCCAGGCAAGAGCAACAAGGGTGAAAAGATAGAGAACCCAAATCGTGAGTGTCCCATCCACAAGAAGCCACATCCCTTAAAAAAGTGCATCGGCTTCAGGAAGAAACCGCTCCAAGAATGCAAGGAACTTCTAAAGAAGTTCGGGGTATGCTACAGATGTTGTGCTTCTACTGAACACCTTGCTAAAGACTGTAAAACTACAATTAAGTGTATGGAGTGTGACAGTGAGGATCACGTACAAGCACTCCACCCATACCGTCCTGACTCTACACGTACTCCTTGCCCCACCACGAGCCATGGCGGGGAGGACGCAGCTCAAACTGCAAGTCATACCACAATATCTTCTTCATGCACAGAAGTCTGCGGAAAAGGTCTCTGGGACAAGTCCTGTGCGAAGATTTGCCTGGTGAACGTATATCCCAACGGTCACCCAGAGAAAGCCGCGAAGGTGTACATCCTCTTGGATGATCAGAGCAACCGATCACTTGCAAGGTCAGAACTCTTTGATATGTTTAACTTAAAGGGAAATGCTTACCCTTACACCTTAGGTACCTGCAGCGGTGTTACAGAGGTCTCTGGGAGAAGGGCCAGTGGTCTTATAGCGACATCTCTCGACAACACCGTTGAGATACCCTTACCCACACTTGTCGAGTGCAACCAGATTCCATCCAATCGAGAAGAGATCCCAACGCCAGAGGCTGCTCTTCATCACCCACATCTCAAGGGGATAGCAAACAAGATACCAGCCCTCAACAACAGTGCAGATATCCTGATTCTGCTTGGCAGAGACATTCTCCGGCTGCACAAGGTACGTCAGCAAATTAACGGACCACACGACGCACCATTTGCCCAACGCTTTGATCTAGGCTGGGTAATTATAGGTGATGTTTGCATACACAAGATGAAGAGACCTAATAACATCTCCTCTTACAAAACACTCATCTTGCCAAATGGTCGCAGCACTCATTTTCAGCCATGCCCACATCATTACTGGGTGAAAGAGAAAGTGAGCAACACCAAGAGGCAACAGGAATCCTTCAACAACATGAACATGCTCCAGCCCTGGGACGAAAACCTCGGGTCAACAGTGTTCGATTCCACAAGTGAAGACAACAAGTTAGCACCCACAAGGGAAGATAAAGAATTCATAAAGGTTATGGACAAAGAATTTGTTCAAGATGACTCCAACAGTTGGGTAGCTCCTTTACCCTTTCGTTTCCCAAGAGCGAGGTTGCCAAACAACCTGCAGCAAACAACTGCAAGGTTCTCATCCTTAAAACATACCCTAAAGAGGAAACCAGAGATGGAGAAGCATTTCATTGACTTTATGCAGAACATCTTTGACAAAGATCATGCTGAACCTGCGCCACCACTGAAGGAAGGAGAAGAATGTTGGTACCTTCCATCCTTTGGTGTCTATCACCCTCGCAAGCCTAACCAGATCAGAGTGGTGTTTGACTCCAGTGCTCAGTATGAAGGCCTCTCTCTCAACAACCTGCTACTAACTGGACCCAACCTGAACAACAGCCTCCTTGGAGTATTGATCCGCTTCAGACAAGAACCTGTTGCTATAATGGCCAACATCCAGCAGATGTTTCATTGCTTCATCATGAAGGAAGACAGCAGAAACGATCTTAGGTTCCTATGGCACAAAGACAACAATGTCAACAATCAAGTCATAGACTACCGGATGAAGGTCCATGTCTTCGACAACAGTCCTTCACCTGCTGTGGCGATCTACGGACTGAGACGGACAGCCCAGGAAGGTGAGAGAGAGTATGGATCCGATGCTCGTCAATTCGTAGAGAAGAACTTCTACGTAGACGACGGGCTCAAGTCCTTGCCCACAAGTGAAGAGGCAATTGACCTACTCTCCAGGACACAGGAAATGCTATCCACATCAAACCTCAGACTCCACAAGATCATCTCTAACAGTCAAGAAGTAATGAGCGCGTTTCCATCTGAGGACCATGCCACGAACCTAAAGGACCTCTACTCCTCTTTGGTCAGACCTCATCTGGAATATTGTGTCCAATTTTGGGCACCACATTTTAAAAAAGACATCAACAAACTGGAGCAAGTTCAGAAAAGAGCGACCAGAATGGTGACCGGTCTGCAAACCCTGTCTTATGAGGAAAGGTTGCAGGATTTGGGAATGTTTAGTTTGCAAAAGAGAAGACTGAGAGGAGACTTAATAGCTGTCTACAAATATCTAAAGGGCTGTCACATTGTAGAAGGATCAACTTTATTCTCATTTGTACAAGGAAAGACTAGAAGCAATGGGATGAAGCTGAATGGGAGGAGACACAGATTAGATATTAGAAAAAACTTTTTGACAGTTAGAGTGATCAATGAGTGGAACAGGCTGCCACGAGAAGTGGTGAGTTCTCCTTCAATGGAAGTCTTCAAACAGAGGCTGGACAGACATCTAACTGGGATGATTTAGCGAATCCTGCTTTGAGCAGGGGGTTGGACCAGATGGCCCAGGAGGTCCCTTCCAACTCTACGATTCTATGATTCTATGATTCTATGACCTCAACCTAGGTTCTGATGTTCCTCCCACACAGCGCAGCCTTGGTCTACTGTGGGATATCAAACAGGACACCTTCACCTTCCAAGTGTCGCCCTGTGACAAACCCTTTACCAAACGAGGAGTCCTATCTGTCATAAACAGCATCTACGATCCTCTCGGGTTTGTAGCATCCATCACTATTCAAGGCAAGATACTGTTAAGACAGCTCACTGCCGAGAACACTGATTGGGACACCCCGCTTCCGACTCAGAAACAGCAAAGGTGGGAGACATGGAAGAAGTCCTTGAAGTTCTTAGAGCAACTCCAAGTCCCACGTTGTTATTCTCCAATGATTCTTACCCCAGCTACACTTCTTACACAGAAGATTGGAGCTGCTACAGTTTCTCCCGGGAATTTCGATAACAAGGACATTTACAAACGTCAGTGGAAGCAAGTACAACACATAGCCAACATGTTTTGGCACCGTTGGAAGACCAAATACTTGCACCTGCTTCAAAACCATCACAAATGGCAGACACCCAGTCCTAATCTCCAAGAAGGAGACCTTGTTCTCTTAAAAGACAAAGAGGCTCATCGTAACGACTGGCCAATGGGTCTTATCACCAAGGTCATGCCCAGCGAGGACGGAAAGACTCGTAAGACAGAAGTTAAGGTGACAAAAGGGGGCTCTACCCGAACCTTCCTCCGCCCGGTCACCGATCTCGTGCTGCTACTGCCAAGGGAGGACGTCACATGAACTGAACATTGCTCCTGGACGTTGCTCACGGCGGGGAGCATTCCTCCTCATTCCCCAGTTTTTTATTGAACATTGACATTTTCCATTGGATTGCTGGGTTGGTGGAAGAGTTGGCATGTTTCCGGCTTCCCCAATCCGAAGATGGGTTTATAGTCTTGGACTTATCTTCCGGTGTGATCTACGGGTCAACAACAACGAGTTGGACTTTAAAAATGTTTGATGCTTATTATTGCATACATGTTTTTCTCTTTTCTTTTGTTTTTCAGGTTCAAACGACTTCGAAGAATTACGGACATCGTGAAATCCAAGGATTTCAGACGGGGAGTGTCATGTCCCACGACTTGGGAAATCATTTAATATTTGCATTGTTTGTGTTGCATCTCTGTTGCTAGGCAGAAGTTTGCCTTTCCCTGTATTTTGTTCCAACTCTCTCCCTGTAGTCCTGTGATGTATGTTTGTTCCCTCCTTCATTCTCCATTTTGTGATCGTCCCTCCATCTGTATGCATCCTGTTACATGTCCTCTGAAGAATATTCCTTTTTACCTGCTGCTTTCATCATAATACAAGAATTTCAGTTAAAGCATCCCTCTTTTCCTGGAGTCTTCTTACATGAGATCGTGGCTGAGTTAAGCTGTCTGATTAATCGGTATGAACGTGAGTACAGGTCGATACGGAAAGGGCCCAGAAAGAGAGGTCTATCCAGGCACCATACGTTCTACATATCCATGAGTCAGAATAGTCTGATGTTAGTCACAGAAGAATGTTTTTGGGGGCCTGTCGATGAGGCCTGTATAATATAGACTAGATGCTCCAAACAATTTCAAAATGAGATCTCCCCTACTGTATGACGTTAGTAACAGAAAAAAATGTTTTTAGTGTGGATGAGGCCTGTATAATCTAGGAGATAGGCACAAAACAGTTTCACACAAAACAGTTTCACACTCGGATCTAGGCTGCTGTATCACATTTGTAAGCAAAATAAATCATTTAATGTACAACAGCTCTACACACAGACCAATTTCACCGCCACAAAATTACAACATGGGATACGGCGGTCTGTATCATGTTTAGCAACAGAAATGATTTTTTTATCTGCAGACTGTGAAATTTCACCTCCAATAAATAACAAGCTGAGATATGGCATGGTGAATCACGGTAGCAACAGCTCAAATCATACAACAATGTCACCACAGCACTAAATGACAAGGTGGGAGACAGCAGGCTGCTTCACATTTAGCTACTGAAAAATAAGATTTAGAGTGCTGGACTGTGCATGGAGCACAATAGAAGCTGAAAAAGATACATTTCAGCTCACCTCTTGTAAGTTTGCAAGAACTGTTGAAAAGCTCTGAGCGCGGACACGTCTCTGCCAGGACGTATAATGACTCCAAGAAAAGGAAGAAAGGTCCAGCTCCAGAAATTTAAAATCCTGGATTTTTATTGTATCTTGTTTAAAATACATTCATGGCTGCTTGTGATCAAGTAACGGCAACAAAGTTCACCGCATGGGGATATTCTCCAGATCTCTGTACGCGTTTCGAGCACAAATGCTCTTAGACTCAGAGTAGCTGTGGAATATCAGCTGAACCATATATAAAACTCTGTCACAGGTGATCTAATCAGAAGTGAACAATTTATACAAAAATAATAAAATCAGAAAAATAAGAGGAAAAAAAAAGAAAAAACACAAGAACACATTAATACATTATCCACAATAGACTTGCAGAAGGTTTGCATGTGTATCTTTATCTTGATTGTGCTCTAACAACTAACGAAGTGTCATCTGAGCATGCTTGAGGGTCATAGTCCCATGCCCATATACCCATCATACAAATCCTCCATCCCATAGTCCAGTGCCCATATACCCATCACACATCCTCCATCCCATAGTCCCATGCCCGCGACTGGGCCCCCTGAATCTTCCGTTCCAATTCAGATGAGACCTCTGCTATCACAACCCCAGGGTGAAGAATGGAGGACGGTGGCTCAGGGGGCGACACCGGCTGAAAACTGCGTGATAAGGCATCAGCCTTGACATTCTTAGACCCTGGATGAAATGTAATCGTAAACTGAAAACGGGGAAAAAAAGTGACCAACGGGCCTGTCTGGGCGTTAGTCTTTTAGCAGACTCAATGTATGACAAATTTTTGTGATCCGTGATCACCGTAACCGGGTGACTGGCCCCCTCCAAAAAGTGCCTCCATTCTTCAAACGCCAATTTGACCGCAAGAAGCTCTCTATTGCCTTCGTCGTAATTTCTTTCCGCAGCAGAGAACTTCCTGGAAAAGAAAGCACATGGCCTGAGGTTGGTTAGAGTGGCAGGCCCTTGGGACAACGCCGCCCCCACCCCCACCTCAGAGGCGTCCACTTCCACGACGAATGGTTTGGACGGATCTAGCTGCACTAACACAGGAGCAGACATAAAGCTTCTTTTCAGGGTCGCAAAGGCCTCTTTTGCGAGCGAGGACCAGTTTCTCACATCCGCACCTTTACAAGTAAGATCTGTGAGTGGTTTGACCACCTGTGAAAACCCCCAAATAAATTTGTGGTAATAATTGGCGAACCCCAAGAAGCGCTGAAGACCCTTAAGGTCTCGGGGTTGCACCCAATCGGCAATGGCCTGCACCTTCTTGGGGTCCATGCGAAAACCCTCACAGGACACAATTAATCACAAAAAAGACAATTCTTGAACAAAAAACACACATTTCTCCAATTTGGCATACAGATGATTTTCCCTCAGTCTTTGGAGAACGGTTCGTACATGATTCAGATGAGATTGACTGTCATGTGAGTATATCAGAATATCGTCTAAGTAAATGACAACAAAACAACCAATGAGATCCGAGAATACCACGTTGATGAAATTCTGAAATATGGCGGGGGCGTTGGTAAGACCAAACGGCATGACTAAATTTTCAAACAGTCCCTCGGTCATGAGGAACGCGGTTTTCCATTCATCCCCCTCCCGGACCCTTATCAAATTATATGCCCCCTGAAGATCCAGTTTGGAGAACCACTTTGCCCCTGATAGTTGGTTACACAAATCGGGAATCAGCGGAAGGGGGTACGTATTTCGTACAGTAATCTTGTTCAGCTCACGAAAATCGAGGCAGGGACGTAAACCACCATCTTTTTTCTTAACAAAAAAAACCCCTGCCGCCACAGGTGAGACTGCGGGACGTATGTGTCCTTTGCGAAGACTCTCAGCAATGTAATCTTTCATGGCCAAGCGATCAGGGACAGATAAATTAAACAGACGGGCTTTAGGCAATTTAGCCCCTGGGACTAACTCGGTAGCACAGTCAAAGGGTCTATGTGGCGGCAACGTTTCGGCCTCGCTTTCAGAGAACACATCTTCGAATTCTTTCAGGTACTCCGGAATACCTTCCAGCTCGACAGATGACACAGATACAGATTTAACAGGTTCAACCAATAGTGCAGACTTATCACATAACATCGAATCATTAAACCCCCACTGAACAATCTCCCCCGTTTTCCAGTTAATGACTGGGTTTTGGGGTTGTAACCAGGGCATGCCCAACACCAATCCTGCTGGTAGATTGTCCAGAACCAAACAACTTAATTTTTCCACATGGGTAGCGCCCACTTTGAGTGAAAACAAGTCAGACATAAAGATAATTCCCTCTTTAGTGTGGGGGGAGGAGTCAATGGCCACCACTTTGATCGGAACCTTAAGTCTAACTGTCCCATCTTACAGCATGTGACCAATTGGGAGTCAATGAGATTGGTGGATGATCCGCAATCCACGAAAGCTGTAGAGGGAAAACAACAATTGTCCACAGTTCCACATGAAGCAACACCTTAGAAAACGAGGAAAAGGGTACCTGAGGGTCTGAGTAGTCTCCCCGCTGACTACCCAGACCTAGTCGTTTCCCGTCGACCGGGTTGAGGATGGACAATCAGGACACTCCCTTTTCCAATGTCCCGTTTTACCACAGTAGAAGCATAACTGCTTTTCTCTCCGGCGTTGTCTCTCCTTTTCCTTCTGGGAGAGAGCCCCTACGTCCATGGGTACAGAAACAGTCTCTTTTCCACTAGGGAACAATGGAGTCTCTGCCTGCATCACCCCCCTGGCCCGCAGCCTGCGGTCCATCCGGACGGCCTAGGTCATGGCATCCTCGAGAGAGTTAGGTGGGGGATGTAATGCCAAGGCATCCTGTAACCGCTCGGACAAGCCTCTGCGAAAGAGTCCTCGGAGTGCGGTGTCGTCCCAAGAGACCTCTGCGGCCCAGCGGCGGAATTCTGTGCAAAACCACTCAGCCGAGTGTTTCCCCTGACAGACACTCATCACCATGTCCTCTGCCAATCGCACTCGGTCCGGCTCATCATAAATGTGCCCGAGGGCCTCAAAAAACGCATTCTCAGACACTCTCACAGGGGCAGTGGGAGGAAAGGAGAAAGCCCAAGCTTGTGGGGACCCTCTTAACAGAGACATAATGACCCCAACCTTCTGACTTTCGTCCCCAGAGGAACGTGGCCTCAAACTAAAGAAGAGTTTGCACCCCTCCATGAAGACCCTGAACTCCTTTTTGTTCCCAGAG